>NC_056080.1:49197175-49797175 GCF_016772045.2 Ovis aries
TGTGTGAGTGTGTGTGTGCTCATTTGTGTCTGATTCTTTCCAGTCCTATGGACTGTAGCTCATCAGGCTCCACAGTCCATGGTTTTTTCCAGGCAAGAATATTTGCATGGATTGCCATTTCCTCTTCCAGGGGATTTTCCTGACCCAGGGCTCAAACCTGAGTCTCTAGTGTCTTCTGCATTGGCAGACTGATTTTTTTAAAATATGCATTTTTAAAAATATAAATTTATTTATTTTAATTGGAGGCTAATTACTTTACAATATTTTTTTTAATTACTGCTATTGTTCAGTTGCTAATTCATGTCTGACTCTTTGTGATCCCATGGACTGCAACAAGCCAGGCTTTCTTGTCTTTCACTATCTGACTTCAATCTTTCCCAGCATTAGGATTTTTTCCAATGAGTTGGCAGTTTGTATATGGTGGCCAAAGTATCAGGGCTTCAGTTTCAGCATCAGTCCTTCCAATGAGTATTCAGGATTGATTTCCTTTAGGATAGACTGGTTTGATCTTGTTACAGTTCAAGGGACTCTCAATAATCTCCAGCACCACAATTTGAAAGCATCAATTCTTTGGCACTCAGTCTGCTTTGTGGTCAAACTCTTACATCTGTACATGACTACAGGCAAAACCATAGCTTTGACTATATTGCCCTTTGTCAGCACAGTGATGTCTTCTCTTTGCTTTTTAATGTGCTAAGATTGTTATAGCTTTACTTCCAAAGAGCAAGTGTCTTTTAATATCATAGCTGTAGTCACTGTCTGCAGTGATTTTTGAGCCCAAGAAAATAAAATTTGTCACTGCTTCTATTTTTTAACTTTCTATTTTCCATGAAGTGATGGGACTGGATGTCATGATCTTAGTTTTTTAAATGCTGAGTTTTAAGTCAACGTTTCCAATTTCCTTCTTCACCCTCATCAACAGAATCTTTAATTCCTCTTTTTAAATTATGTTTAAATAATAACTGCATGATAATTGCTTTACAACATTGTGCTGATTTCTGCCATACATCAACATGAATCAATCAACCATAGGTATACAAACATCCTCTCCCTCTTGAATCTCCCTCCCACCTCCCACCCCATCCCTCCCCTCTAGGTTGTCACAGAGCACTGGATTTGAAATTCTTGCATCATGTAGCAAGTTCCCACTGGCTGTCCATTTTGCATGTTGTACTTTATGGGTTTCAATGCTATTCTCCCAATTTACCCCACCCTGTTCTTCACTAATTGTGTCCACAAATCTATTCTCTATGTCGGTGTCTCCACTGCTGCCCTGCCAATAGGCTCATCAGTACCATATTTACAGATTACATATATATGTGCTAATATATGAGACAGAATGTGGTCCACTGCAGAAGGGAATGGCAATCCACTTCAGTATTCTTGCCTTGAGAAACCCATGAACAGTATGAAAAGGCAAAATGATAGGATACAGAAAGAGGAACTCCCCAGGTCAGTAGGTGCCCAATATGCTACTGGAGATCAGTGGAGAAATAACTGGAGAAAGAATGAAGGGATGGAGCCAAAGCAAAAACAATACCCAGCTGTGGATGTGACTGGTGATAGAAGCAAGGTCCGATGCAATAAAGAGCAATATTGCATAGGAACCTGGAATGTCAGGTCCATGAATCAAGGCAAATTAGAAGTGGTCAAACAAGAGATGGCAAGAGTGAACATCGACATTCTAGGAATCGGCGAACTAAAATGGACTGGAATGAGTGAATTTAACTCAGATGACCATTATATCTACTACTGCAGGCTGGAATCCCTCAGAAGAAATGGATTAGCCATCATGGTCAACAAAAGAGTCTGAAATGCAGTACTTGGATGCAATCTCAAAAACGGCAGAGTGGTCTCTGTTCGTCTCCAAGGCAAACCATTCAATATCACAGGTATCCAAGTCTATGCCCAAATGAGTAACGTTGAAGAAGCTGAAGTTGAATGGTTTTATGAAGACCTACAAGACCTTGTAGAACTAACACCCAAAAAAATATGTCCTTTTCATTATAGGGGACTGGAATGCAAAAATAGGAAGTCAAGAAACACCTGGAGTAACAGGCAAATTGCCCTTGGAATGCAGAATGAAGCAGGGCAAAGAATAATAGAGTTTCGCTAAGAAAATGCACCAGTCATAGCAAACACCCTCTTCCAACAACACAAGAGAAGACTCTACACATGGACATCACCAGATGGTCAACACCGAAATCAGGTTGATTATATTCTTTGCAGCCAAAGATGGAGAAGCTCTATACAGTCAACAAAAACAAGACCAGGAGCTGACTGTGGCTCAGAGCATGAACTCCTTATTACCAAATTCAGACTCAAATTGAAGAAAGTAGGGGAAACCGCTAGACCATTCAGGTATGACCTAAATCAAATCCCTTAGTGGAAGTGAGAAATAGATTTAAGGGCCTAGATCTGATAGATAGAGTGCCTGATGAACTATGAAATGAGGTCCGTGACATTGTACAGGAGACAGGGGTCAAGACCATTCCCATGGAAAAGAAATGCAAAAAAAGCAAAATGGCTGTCTGGGGAGGCCTTACAAATAGCTGTGTAAAGAAGAGAAGCAAAAAGCAAAAGAGGAAAGGAAAGATATAAGCATCTGAATGCAGAGTTCCAGAGAATAGCAAGAAGAGATAAGAAAGCCTTCTTCAGCGATCATTGTAAAGAAATAGAGGAAAAGAGCAGAATGGGAAAGACTAGAGATCTCTTCAAGAAAATTAGAGATACCAAGGGAACATTTCATGCAAAGATGGGCTCGATAAAGGACAGAAATGGTCTGGACCTAACAGAAGCAGAAGATATTAAGAAGAGGTGGCAAGAATACACAGAAGAACTGTACAAAAAAAGATCTTCATGACCCAGATAATCACGATGGTGTGATCACTCACCTAGAGCCAGACATCCTGGAATGTGAAGTCAAGTGGGCCTTGGAAAGCATCACTACAAAAAAGCTAGTGGAGGTGATGGAATTGCAGTTGAGCTATTTCAAATCCTGAAAGGTGATGCTGTGAAAGTGCTGCACTCAATATGCCAGCAAATTTGGAAAACTCAGCAGTGGCCACAGGACTGGAAAAGGTCAGTTTTCATTCCAATTCCAAAGAAAGGCAATGCCAAGGAATGCTCAAACTACTGCACAATTGCACTCATCTCACATGCTAGTTAAGTAATGCTCAAAATTCTCCAAGCCAGGCTTCAGCAATACGTGAACCGTGAACTCCCTGATGTTCAAGCTAGTTTTAGAAAAGGCAGAGGAACCAGAGATCAAATTGCCAACATCTGCTGCATCATCAAAAAAGCAAGAGAGTTCCAGAAAAACATCAATTTCTGCTTTATTGACTATGCCAAAGCCTTCGACTGTGTGGATCACAAGAAACTGTGGAAGATTCTGAAAGAGATGGGAATACCAGACCACCTGACCTGCCTCTTGAGAAATCTGTATGAAGGTCAGGAATTAGCAGTTAGAACTGGACATGAAACAACAGACTGGTTCCAAATAGGAAAAGGAGTATGTCAAGGCTGTATATTGTCACCCTGCTATTTTAACTTCTATGCAGAGTATATCATGAGAAATGCTGGGCTGGAAGAAACACAAGCTGGAATCAAGATTGCTGGGAGAAATATTAATAACCTCAGATATGCAGATGACACCACCCTTATGGCAGAAAGTGAAGAGGAACTCAAAAGCCTCTTGATGAAAGTGAAAGAGGAGAGTGAAAAATTTGGCTTAAAGTTCAACATTCAGAAAACGAAGATCATGGCATCCAGTCCCATCACTTCATGAGAAATAAATAGGGAAACAGTGAAAACAGTGTCAGACTTTATTTTGGGGGGCTCCAAAATCACTGAAGATGGTGATTGCATCCATGAAATTAAAAGACGCCTACTCCTTGGACGAAAAGTTATGACCAACCTAGATAGTATATTCAAAAGCAGAGCCATTACTTTGCCGACTAAGGTCCGTCTAGTCAAGGCTATGGTTTTTCCTGTGATCATGTATGGATGTGAGAGTTGGACTGTGAAGAAGGCTGAGCACCAAAGAATTGATCCTTTTAAACTGTGGTGTTGGAGAAGACTCTTGAGAGTCCCCTGGTCTGCAAGGAGATCCAACCAGTCCATTCTGAAGGAAATCAGCCCTGGGATTTCTTTGGAAGGAATGATGCTAGAGCTGAAACACCAGTACTGTGGCCACCTCATGCGAAGAGTTGACTCATTGGAAAAGACTCTGATGCTGGGAGGGATTAGGGGCAGGAGGAGAAGGGGACGACAGAGGATGAGATGGCTGGATGGCATCACTGACTCGATGGACGTGAGTCTGAGTAAACTCCGGGCATTGGAGGCCTGGCGTGCTGTGATTCATGGGGTCGCAAAGAGTCAGACATGACTGAGCGACTGAACTGAACTGAATATATGAGATATATGTTTCTCTTTCTGATTTCACTTTTATAATAGTCTCTAGGGTCATCCTACACATTAGAACTGACTCAAATGCATTCCTTTTTTGGCTGAATAATATTCCATTCTATATACGTACCACAGTTTATCAACTCACTTGTTGATGGACATCTAGGTTGATTCCATGTCTTAGCTATTATAAATAGTGCTGCAGTGAACGTTGGGATACATATGTCTTTTTCAATTATGGTTTCCTCAAGATATATGCCCAATATTGGGATTGTTGGGTCATATGGTAGTTTTATTTCCAGTTTTTTAAGGAATCTCCATACTGTTCTCCATAGTGGCTGCACCAATTTACATTCCCATCAACAGTGCAAGGAGATTTCCCTCTCTTCACACCTTCCCCAGCATTTATTGTTTGCAATGTTTGATGATGGCTATCTGAGCAATATGAGATGATACCTCATTATAGTTTTGATTTGCATTTCTTTAATAAGCAACGTTGATCATCTTTTTAAAATGTTTATTAGCCATCTGTTTGTCTTCTTTGGAGAAGTATCTGTTTAGGTCTTCTGCCCACATTATGTTTGGTTTTGGGTTATTTGTTTTTCTGGTATTGAGCTGAATGATCTGCTTGTATATTTTGGAGATTAATCCTTTGTCAATTGTTTCATTTGCTATTACTTTCCCCCATTCTGAGAGTTGTCTTTTCACCTTGTTTATCCTCACATCACCTTGTCTTTGACAAAGGAAGCGAGAATATACAATGCAAAAAGGATAGTCTTTTCAATAAATGGTTCTGAGGAAACTGGATAGCTATGTGTAAAATAATTAAATTAGAACACTTCCTAACACCACAGGTAAAGATAAACTCAAAATGGATTAAAAACCTAAGTGTAAGACCAGCAACAATAGAAATCTTACAGGAAAACATAGATAGAATACTCTGACATAAATCACAGCAAGATTTCATTTCCTAGAGTAATGGCAATAAAAACAAAAATAAATAAATGGGACACACTTAACCTCAAAGGCAGGCAGATTTTTTTTTTCATTATTTATTTATTTATTTATTTATTTTTATTTTATAATACTGTTTTGGTTTTGCCATACATTGACATGAATCCACCACAGGTGTACATGAGTTCCCAATCCTGAACCCTCCTCCCACCTCTCTCCTCTGGGTCATCCCAGTGCATCAGCCCCAAGCATCTTGTATCCTGTATCGAACCTAGACTGGCGATTCCTTTCGTACATGATAGCATACATATTTAAATGTCATTCTCCCAAATCATCCCACCCTCTCCCTCTCCCACAGAGTCCAAAAGTCTGTTCTATACATCTGTGTCTCTTTTGCTATCTTGCATACAGGGTTATCATGACCATCTTTCTAAATTCCACATTTATGTGTTAGTATACTGTATTGGTGTCTTTCTTTCTGGCTTACTTCACTCTGTATAATTGGCTCCAGTTTCATCCACCTCATTAGAACTGATTCAAATGTATTCTTTTTAATGGCTGAGTAATACTTCATTGTGTATATGCACCACAGTTTTCTTATCCATTCGTCTGCTGATGGACATCTAGGTTGCTTCCATGTCCTGGCTAGTATAGACAGTGCTGCGATGAATATTGGGGTACACGTGTCTCTTTCAATTCTGGTTTCCTCGGTGTGTATGCCCAGCAGCGGGATTGCTGGGTCATAAGGCAGTTCTATTTCGTTTTTTAAGGAATCTCCACACTGCTCTCCATAGTGGCTGTACTAGTTTGCATTCCCATCAACAGTGTAAGAGGGTTCCCTTTTCTCCACACCCTCTCTAGCATTTATTGCTTGTAGACTTTTGGATCGCAGCCATTCTGACTGGTGTCATTCCAGCTTGTGCTTCTTCCAGCCCAGTGTTTCTCATGATGTACTCTGCATATAAGTTAAATGAGCAGGGTGACAATATACAGCCTTGAGTAACAGCCTTTTCCTATTAACTAGGTAGACTCTGTGTCTGTGGAATATATAAAAAGACAATGAGCATTCACACAAAAGAAAAAATTCTAGCTCTGGCAACTATCGATACTGGAGGCAAGAAGGACATTGGAGTAGGACCAGATTAGAGTCTGAGCTGGTCAGAGAAGAGCCCAGTGTTGGAGTAGCTCCTAGGGTGGCAGAGGTGGAACTATCATTCTGTATACATTTTTCGCCCTTTTCTTCCTTTTTTACTTTTCATATTGTTCTCATAATCTTTCTTTTATTCTTATAATTTTTATTTTTATAGCATACTTTCCATTTTAAAGCATCTTAGTTTAAAATAAATTCATGTTAATTTTTTCCTAAGTTTACACTACTATTTAGATATTTGCATTTTTTTCTATGTTTCTGATTTGTAGTTTTGCTAGTCTAGTATTTAGTATGCATTTTCACTTAGGGATTATTGGCTTGAGTGCTTTCTTCTTTTTTTGACTCTTGATTTTATTCTTTTTTTTTCATATTCTTCTCATGATGTTCTTTCCTTATAATTCATTTAATTCTTATTTTTAAAAGCCTGCTTTTTAAATTTTTAACACATCTTATTTTAAATAGATTTAATTTTCCATATTTTACAGTACTATTTAATTATATTTCATTTTCTCTCATGTTTTTGATTTTGTATTTTTGTTAGTCTAGCTTTTAGTATTCATTTTCACTTACAGTTTTTTTTTACTCACTTGATTATTCTCTTCTTTTTGACTCCGGTTTCTATCCCTCCCCCGCCCCCCCACTCGTCCCACACACCCCTGTATTCTCTTTCTTTGTTTCTTTCTTAAATGTGTGAGTTTCTTTGGTCCTTTTGGTGACTGAGTGTTGCTTTCACTATTAGTCTTGGGGCTTTGTCTTCTGTGCTATGAGGCCTGTGAAGTTCTAATGCTGCAGTAAGGGGTCAGGCCTGTACCCCCAAGGTGGAGATCTGAATCAAGGACTTTGGAGCACTTGAGAACTCCTGAATCCATAGAACATCAATTGAAGAAAGCTCTCACAAAGGCCTCCATTTCAACACTAAAATCAAGCCCTATCAAAAGGCCAGAAAGCTCCAGTGCCAGATGCCTCATGCCAAACCATTAGCAAAACAGAAAAACACCCCTGCCCATCAGCAGAAAAGCTGCACAAAGTCATACCAAGTGCATAGACACCCCAAAGCACACTACTGGAAATGGCACTGCCCTTTAGAGAGACAAAATCTAGTTCTATCCACAAGAACACAGGCATAAGAGGTCCCAACCAGGAAATCTACACAAGGCACCAATCCAACCCCACCCATGGGGAACAGATTTCACAATTAAGAGGAAATGGAAACAGTGACAGACTTTATTTTCTTGGGTTCCGAAATCACTGTAGACAGTGAAAGCAGCCATGAAATTAAAAGATGTTTACTCCTTGTTGTGTGTATGTGGGGTGAAGGCTATGACAATCCTAGACAGTGTGTTAAAAAGCAGAGACATCACTTTGCTGACAAAGGTCTGTCTAGTCAAAACTATGGTTTTTAAAGAGGTCATGTACGGATGTGAGAGTTGGACCATAGAGAAGGCTGAGTGCCAAAGAATTAATGCTTCCAGACTGTGGTGCTGGGGAAGACTCGTGACAGTCCCTTGGGCTGCAAGAAGATAAAACCAGTCAAACCTAAATGAAATCAGTCTTGAATATTCATTGGAAGGACTGATGCTGAAATTGAAGCTCCAATACTTTGACCAGCTGATGCAAAGAGCCAACTCATTGGAAAAGACTCTAATGTTGTGAAAGATTAAGGGTGGGAGGAGAAGAGCACAACAGAGGATGAGATGGTTGGATGTCATCATCAACTCAATGGACATGAGTCTGAGCAAACTGAGGGAGACTGGAGGACAGGGAAGTCTAGCATGCTGAATTCCACAGGGTCTCAAAGAGTCAGACATGACTGAGCAACTAAACAACAACAATTCTGCAGAAAGGAGACCTCAAACACAGTAAATTAAACAAGATGAAAAGACAGAGAACAGAGAAGCATGCAGAAGATGAAGAAATACAGTAAAAACCCACAAGATCAAACAAATGAAGAGATTAAAATCTACCTGAATTGTATTCAGAGTAACAACAGTAAAGATGATCCAAAATCTTGGAAATAAATGGAGGCACAGATAAATAGACTGGAGGCACGAATTGAGAAGATACAAGAAATGATTGACAAAGACCTAGAAGAATTAAAGAATAGAAAATCATCAATGAACAACGCAATAACTGAGATTAAAAATACATTAGAATGAACCAATAGCAAACTATCTGAGGCAGAAGGACAGATAAGTAAGCTGGAATTGAGCTGGTGGAAATAATGGAAGCAGAGCAGAATAAAGAAAGAAGAATAAAAAGAAATGAGGATTATCACAAAGATCCAGGAACAACATTAAGTGTAAAAATATTAGAATCATAAAGGTCACAAAAGAAGAAGGCAATAAGAAGGGTATGAGAAAGGGTATGAGAAAATTTTGAGTAGATTATAGTAAAAATTTTCCTTAACGTGGGAAAGGAAATAGCCATCCAAGTTCATGGAGCCCAGAGAGTCCCATACAGGATAAAACCAGGGAAAACATGCCAAGAAACATATGAAATAAACTAATAAAGGGAGATGGAAGAAGACAGTGGAGGAGTAAGACAGGGAGATCACCTGCCTTCCCACAGATACATAAAAATTTCATCAGAATATGGAACAACTCCTACAGAAGAACTTCTACCACACCAGAAGACCCCAGATCTCCTAAAAGGAAAGCCAGTTTCCTTAGAAAAAGGTAGGGCAACAGATAAAGACAAGAGAAACAAAGGATTTCGGGATGAGGGCTTGTGCCCTGAAGGAGAGTGGGAGGGAGTCATGAAAAGGGAAAAGTTTACACAAACTAGGAACCCACATCACAGGTTAGGGCAAAGAGGTGTTACCTTGGGGGCTCAGAGGGCAAAGCACAGAGAAAATTCACCATAGAAATCACCACTGCTGAATAGTACTTTTTACCCAATAAGGAGCTCACAAGCCTCAGCCCAAACCAGAGCATAGGGCAACGAGCCAAGAGAAGCAGCTAGCAAGACTTGGTCTCCATCAGAGGGCAGGGACAGGGTGCCCAGGCTCTGGCAAAGATCCCAGGGAATAGTCAAGGGCTGGTGGCTGTGAGGATATGCTGAGAGGGCTACTTCAAACCTCTCATGTGGAATTAGATGTGAGTGCCACTGCCAAAGTCAGGAAAGGTGCCTGAGGCAGCAGACAAAACACTGTTTATATGATCCAACCCTAGAGTTGGCAGCTACCACCAGGCTGTGAGCAGGAACAGGTTACTTGGCACACCTTTCTAGGAGCTTAAACAACGTGGCTCTTCCTAAGTACCCACAAATTGGGGCCTTTTCCTCTTGGAGAACTCATGATCTGCCTCAGACTGTAACAGCCTCTAACAGAGCTTTATTGCTCCAGGCAACCCTCAATACATCCCAATTGTGTCTGCCATGTCCTACACTCTCCTCAGCACAAGAGAGCAGGTGAACCCTAAAGAACCTTGGTCGTTGCACCCTTTTGTGTCCAGGTGGGGAACAGACTGTGGACTTAAGGGGAAACTGTGAACTTTGGAAGCAAGTACAAGTTTGAGTAAGGTTAGACCTGAGGCTGAACTGACCCCACACTGCCCACAATAGGTACAAAGACCTACCTAAACATATTAGAGGACTGTCGTACAAGTGACACTGTGTGTTCTGGGTTGCTGAGTGTTCCTTCACCGAGTCTTGGGGACTTGTCTTCTGTGCTGTGTGGACTTGTGGGATCTTGGAGCTAGTGAGTTTGGAGCTTGTGAGATCTTGGGAGGCAAGAGACCTCCCAAAGGCTTCCATCTCAACACCAAGACCAAGCCAATCCAAATGCCAGCAAGCCTCAGTGCTCACATACCCCACACTAATCCTTCAACAAAGCAGAAGCACATGCTGTACATTAGCAGACAGGCTACCCAAAGCCACATTGAACCCACAGCCATCCGAAACACACTACTGGACACAACATTGCTGTTCATAGTGACGAGATCCAGTTCCATCCACCAGAACACAGGCACAAGTCCCCCCATCCAGGAAACCTTCACAAGGCACTAGTCCAACCCCACCAATGGGGGAAGACTCCACAATTAAGAGGAACTATGACCTTTCAGCCTGAAGAAAGGAGACCCCAAGCACTGCGTACTAAACAAAAAAAGAAATCAGAGAAATATGCAGTAGGTGAAGGGCCAAAGTAAAAACCCACTAGACCAAATAAGTGAGGAAGAAATAAAGAGTCTACCTGAAAGAGAATTAAGAATAATGATAGTAAAGATGATCAAAACCTTGAAAACAAAATGTAGAGACAGATAGACTGGAGGGATTGATCAAGAAGATGTAGGAAATATTTAACAAGGACCTAGAAGAATTAAACAATCAACAATGAAATAACCAAGATTGAAAATACACTAGAGGGAACAAACAGTAGAGTAACTGAGGCAGAAGAATGGAAAAGAGACCTGGAAAATAGAATGGTGGAAATAACCTAAGCAGAACAGAATAAAGAGAAAATGAATTAAAAGAAACAAGGATAGCCTCAAAGACCTCTGGGACAATATTAAGCACCCCAACATTCAAATCATAGGTGTCCAAGAGGAGGAAAGGGCATGAAAAAACATTTGAGGAGATAATAGTCAAAGACTTTCTTAAACTGGGGAAGAAAACTTTCCTAAACAAGTCTAGGAAGCCCAGAGAGTCACATACAGAAGAAGCCCAAGAAGAAACACACCAAGACACAGTAATCAAACTAACAAAAATTAAACACAAAGAAAAAAAAATAAAGCAACAAATAACATACAAGGGATGAAGCTAACAGCTGACCTTTCAACAGAAACTCTGCAGGCCAGGAGGGAATGACAGGATATACTTAAGGTGATGAGAATGAAAAAACCTACAACCAAGATTATCTATCCAGCAAGGATCTCATTCAGATTCAAAAAAGAAATCAAAAGGTTTACAGAGAAGCAAAAGCTAAGAGAACTCAACACCACCAAACCACCTTTACAACAAATACTAAAGGAGATTCTCTAGACAGGAAACAAAAGAGAAAGAAAAAGCCTATGAAGGCAAACACAATACAACAAAGCAAACAGCAATAGTATCCTACTTATCAATAATTACCTTGTTATAGAAAACTATAAAACACTGATAAAAAAATAAAAAAATGACACAAATAGATGGAGAAATATACCATGTTCATGGCTTGCAAATATCAATATAGTTAAAATGAGTATACTACTAAAAGCAATCTATAGATTCAACTCAATTCCCATCAAGCTAACAGTGGTCTTTTTCAGAGAACTAGAACAAATAATTTCACAATTTGTATGGAAATACAAAAAAACCTCAAATAGCCAAAGTAACCTTGAAAAAGAAAAATGGAATTAGAGGAATCAACCTGCCTGACTTCAGACTAAGCTACAGTCATCAAGACAATATGATACTGGCACAAAGACAGAAACATAGCTCAATGGAACAAAATAGAAAACCCAGAGATGAATCCACGCACTTATGAACATGTTATCTTTGACAAAGGGGGCAAAAATATACAATGGAATAAATACAATCTCTTTAACAAGTGGTACTGGGAAATCTGGTCATCCACCTGTAAAAGACTGAAACTAGAACACTTTCTAACACTATACACAAAAATAAACTCAAAATGGGTTAAAGATCTAAATGTAAGACCAGAAACTATAAAACTGCTAGAGGAAAACATAGGCAAAACACTCTCTGACATAAATCACAGCAGGATCCTCTATGGCCCACCTACCTCCCAGAGTAATGG
Organism: Ovis aries; assembly: GCF_016772045.2. Taxonomy (NCBI): domain Eukaryota; kingdom Metazoa; phylum Chordata; class Mammalia; order Artiodactyla; family Bovidae; genus Ovis; species Ovis aries. The sequence continues at coordinate 49,209,421 of NC_056080.1, forward strand.
AAATAAAAGCGAAAATAAACAAATGGGACCTAATTAAACTTAAAAGCTTTTTCACAACGAAGGGAGCTATGAACAAGTGAAAAGATAGTCTTCAGAATGGGAGAAAATAATAGCAAATGAAACAACTGACAAAGAATTAATCTCAAAAATATACAAGCAGCTCATGCAGCTCAATTCCAGAAAAATAAATAACCCAATGAGAAAATGGGCCAAAGAACTAAACAGATATTTCTTCAAAGAAGACAAACAGATGACTAACAAATGTGAAAAGATGATCAACATCACTCATTATCAGAGAAATGCAAATCAAAACTACAAAGAGGTACCATCTCACACCGGTCAAAATGAATGCCATCAAAAAATCTACAAACAATAAATGGTGGCGAGGGTGCAGAGAAAAGGGAACTCTCTTACACTGTTGGTGAGAATACAAACTAATACAGACACTATGGAGAACAGTGTGAAGATTCCTTTAAAAAGTGGAAATAGAATTGCCATACGACCCAGCAATCGATGGGTCTCAATGTTTATCTCAGCACTGTTTACAGTAGCTAGGACATGGAAGCAACCTAGATGTTCATTGGCAGAAGAATGGATAAGAAAGCTGTGGTACATATACACAATGGAATATTACTCAGCTATTAAAAAGAATGCATTTGAATCAGTTCTAATGAGGTGGATGAAACTGGAGCCTATTACACAGAGTTAAGTAAGTCAGAAAGTAAAACAATACAGTATAATGCATATATATGGAATTTTAAAATATAGTAATGATGACTCTATATGCAAGACAGCAAAAGAGACACAGATATAAAGAAGAGACTTTTGGACTTGATGGGAGAAGATGAGTGTGGGATGATTTGAGAGAATATCATTGAAACATGTGTATTACCATATGTGAAATAAATCACCAGTCCAAATCAATGCATGACACAGGGCACTCAAAGCCAGTGCACTGGGACACCCCTGAGGGATAGGATGAGGAGGGAGTTGGGAGGGGGTTCACAATGAGGAACACATGTACACCCATGGCTGATTCATGTCAATGTATGGCAAAAACCACTACAATATTGTAAAGTAATTAACCTTCAATTAAAATTAATTAATTTAAAAAGTAATAATTACCTTAAATGTAAATGGGCTAAATGCTCCAACCAAAAGACACATGTTGGTTGAATGGATATAAAAACAAGACTCTTACGTATGCTGTCTACAAGAGAACAACCTCAATCCTAGGGACACATACAGACCAAAAATGAAGGGCTGGAAAAAGATGTTCCATGCAAAAGGTAGTCAAAAGAAAGGAGGAGTAGCAATATTCATATCACATAAAATAGACTTTAAAATAAATATCACTACAGGAGACAAAGAAGAACATTACATAACAATAAAAAGATTAATAAAAGAAGAAGACATAGTATTATAAATACATATGCATCTTAACATAGGAACACCTCAATACATAAGACAAATGCTAACAACTATTAAAGGAACACAATAATAGTGGGAGACTTAAATAACCCATTCACACTGATGGACAGATGCTGCTGCTGCTGCTGCTGCTGCTAAGTCACTTCAATCGTGTCTGACTCTGTGCGACCCCATAGACGGCAGCCCACCAGGTTCCGCCATCCCTGGGATTCTCCAGGTAAGAACACTGGGGTGGGTTGGCATTACCTTCTCCAATGCACGAGAGTGAAAAGTGAAAGGGAAGTTGCTCAGTCGTGTCCAACTAGTAGCGACCCCATGGACTGCAGCCTACCAGGGTCCTCCGTCCATGAGATTTTTGAGGCAAGAGTACTGGAATGGCTTGCCATTGCATTCTCCAAATGGACAGAAAAACATACCTTAAAAGACAAAAGGCCTTTATGCAGAAAAATATAAGACACTGAAAGAAATCAAAGACAGCACAAACAAATGGAGAGATATACCATGTTCCTAGGTTGGAAGAATCAATATTGTGAAAATGACTACTCTGCAGAAAGCAATCTATAGATTCAATTCAATCCTCATCAAACTATCAATGGTATTTTTCACAGAATTATAATTTCACAGATTCTATGCAAACCCAGAAGATCCCAAATAGCCAAAGCAAATTTCAGAAAGAAAAACAGGCCTGAAGGAATCAAGCTGCCTGACTTCAGACCATGCTACATGCTACAGTCATCAATAGAGTATAGTACAAAAATATAGACCAATGGACCAAGATAGAAAGCCCCAAGACAAGCCCACACAGCTATGTGCGCCTTGTCTTTGACAAAGGAAGCAAGAATAAACAATGGAGAAAAGAAAGTCTCTTCAATAAATGGTGCTGGGGAAACTGAACAGCTTTGTCTGAAAGAATGAAGTTAGAACACTTTCTAACACTATACACAAAAATAAACTCAAAATGGCTTAAAGACCTATATTTGAGACCAGGAACTATGAAACTCTTAGAGGAAAACATAGGCAGAACACTCTGACATAAATCACAGAAACATCCTCTACGATCCAACTTCTAGAGTAATGAAAATAAAAACTAAAATAGCAACCGGGATCTAAAGGAAACAACTGACAAAGGATTAGTTTCCAAAATATACAGGCAGCTTATTCAGCTCAATACCAGAAAAACAAACAACCCAGTGAAAAAGTGGACAGAATACCTGAGCAGACATTTCTCCAAAGATGAAATACAGATGGCTAAAAAACACATATACTGCTCAGCATTGCTCAGTATTAGAGAAATGCAAATCAGTGTGAGGTATCACCTCATACCAGTCAGAATGGCCATCATCAAAAAATTTACAAACAATGAACACTGGAGAGGGTGTGGAGAAAAAGGAACCCACTTTCACTGTAGGTAGGAAGATGGATTGATACAGTCACTATGGAGGACAGTATGGAGATTTCTTTAAAAATCTAGAAAAAGACTACCATATGACCCAGTACCCCAATATTCATCTCAACACTATTTGTAATAGCTACTACCTGGAAGCAACCTAGATGTCCATCAACAGATGAATGGGCAAATAAGCTGTGGTACATATACACAGTGGAATACTACTCAGCCATTAAAAGGAATGCATTTGATTCAGTTCTAATAAGATGGATGAATCTAAAGCCTATCATACAGAGTAAAGTAAGTCATAAAGAGAAAAATAAATTTCATATATTAATTCATTTATATGCAATCTAGAATGATGATACCTAAGAATCCATCTGCAGAGCAAGAGTGGAAATGCAGACATAGAGGACAGACTTGTGGACATGGTGGGGTGGAGAAGATGGGACAAACTGAGTGAGTCCCATTGAGACATATACATTACCATATGTAAAATTAGATAGCCAGTGGAAATTCACTGTATAACGCAGGGAGTTCAAATCCAGTGCTTTGTGACAAACTAGAAGGGTGGCATGGAGTGGGAAATGGCAGGGATGTTCAAGAGTCAGGGGACATATGTATATTTATGACTGATTCATGCACATATATGGTTGAAACCAACAAAATATTGTAAAGCAATTATCTCTCAACTAAAAACAAATATTTGTTAATAAAAATAAACCAAAAAAACAGAAATAAAAAAGTGAAATAAACTAGATACAAGAAAAAGATCATCATATAATCCACTTGTTTTTAAACATGAATGTTCATTAGAAAAACATCTGGAGCTTTGGAGAAAAAAACAGCAATACCTGGGCATTTGTATTTTTCAAAAACTTCATAGTTAATTCTGATATCCATCTGGATTTTTAAAAGTGATTACAGGTTTTTCTATTAAAAGGTAGTTTTAGGGATATAAGATTCTAATATTTACTGCTGATCAATCATGATACAGTGGTATTAAGTGAATAATAGTTTCATTACCACAATAGTAAAAGATGTTTCAATAGTAAAAGATTGTTTCACAATCAATATCAAGAGAAAAAAAAAAAGCTAATTACAATGGCTAAACTGTGGAAAATTCTGAAAGAGATGGGAGTACCAGACCACCTGACCTGCCTCTTGAGAAACCTGTATGTAGGTCAGGAAGCACAGTTAGAACTGGACATGGAACAACAGACTGGTTCCAAATAGGAAAAGGAGTACGTCAAGGCTGTGTATTGTCACCTTGCTCATTTAACTTATACGTAGAGTACATCATGAGAAACGCTGGGCTGGAAGAAACAAGCTGGAATCAAGATTGCTGGGAGAAATATCAATAACCTCAGATATGCAGATGACACCACCCTTATGGTAGAAAGTGAAGAGGAACTAAAAAGCCTTTGGAGGAAAGTGAAAGAGGAGAGTGAAAAAGTTGGCTTAAAGCTCAACATTCAGAAAACAAAGATCATGGCATCCGGTCCCATCACTTCATGGGAAATAGATGGGGAAACAGTGGAAACAGTGTCAGTATTTATTTTTCTGGGCTCCAAAATCACTGCAGATGGTGACTGCAGCCGTGAAATTAAAAGATGCTTACTCCTTGGAAGGAAAGTTATGACCAAACTAGATAGCATATTGAAAAGCAGAGACATTACTTTGCCAGCAAAGGTCCATCTAGTCAAGGCTATGGTTTTTCCAGTGATCATGTATGGATGAGAGAGTTAGACTGTGAAGAAGCTGAGAGCTGAAGAATTGATGCTTTTGAACTGTGGTGTTGGAGAAGCCTCTTGAGAGTCCCTTGGACTGCAAGGAGATCTAACCAGTCCATTCTAAAGGAGATCAGTCCTGGGTGTTCTTTGGAAGGAATGATGCTAAAGCTGAAACTCCAATACTTTGGCCACCTCGTGCAAAGAGTTGACTCACTGGAAAAGATTCTGATGCTGGGAGGGATTGTGGGCAGGAAAAGGGGACGACAGAGGATGACATGGCTGTATGGCATCACCGACTCGATGGACATGAGTTTGGGTGAACTCCAGGAGTTGGTGATGGACAGGGAGGCCTGGCATGCTGCGATTCATGGGGTCGCAAAGAGTTAGACACTACTGAGCGACTGAATTGAACTGAACTGAACTGAATTACAATTGCAAGCCATAATGGAAACATGATTAACCTAACAATTTAAAATAATGACATACAATTTGGCGGGGTTAAGTGGACTAATGTGGTAAGTGAAAGGGTATATATGAACATGTTTTCATCCTCCCAGCCAATGTATGTCTTTTGGTTGATAACCCATTTACATTTAAGATAATTATCAATATGTATAATCCCATTCTCATTTTCTTATATTTTGGGGGTTTGTGTAGGTTGTTTCCTTCTCTTGCATTTCCTGCCTAGAGAAGTTCCTTTATCATTTGTTCTAAAGCTGGTTTCATGATGCTGAATTCTCTTAATTTTCACTTGTCTGGAAAGCTTTAAATTTCTCTATCAACTCTAAATGAGATCCTTGCTAAGTACAGTATTCTTGGTTATAGGTGCTTCCCTTTCATCATTTTAATTATATCATGACTTTCCCTTCTTGCTAATAGCTTCTGTTGAGATAGCAGCTGATAACCTTATGGGAGTTACCTTGTGTGTTATTTGTCTTTTTTCACTTATTACTTTTAATATTTTATCTTTTCTTCAATTTTTGTCATTTTGATTGCTGTGTGTCTCAGTGGGTCCTTCCTTGGGTTTATCTGGCTTGGGACTATCTGTGCTTCCTGGACTTGGTTGACTATTTCCTTTCCTATGTTAGGGAAATTTTCAGCTATTATCTTTTCAAGTATTTCCTTAGATCATTTGTGTCTCTCTTCTCCTTCTGAGACTGCTATAATGCAAATATTGGTGTGTTTAATGTTGTCCCATAATGTCAGGAAGCATTTAACAGGAGGCTTCCTGTGTGCTATTTTGGATCTATCAGGAATCCTCTGTTCCTTATTAGGAGAGGCAAGCCTCTCCCAGGGCTGAGGGATCCAGGCATTTCCTTCATTAGTTTTTCTATATGGTGATAAGTACCCTCTTCCTTCTTGTGAACCATATGGTAAAAGTGATTATTTACAACTCTCTCTCTCTCTTAGTCTGGAATTTTAATCTTTAGCTTTGCTGAGAATAACTACAGTATATATGCCCACACCATGTAAACACCTTTGCTCCATCAGAGCTCTGGTCCCCGTATCTTTCTCTTTCTTTCTCTCTCTCTCTCAGGCTATTTCTTTGGAGCACAAAGGCCATCTGAGTTCACTTCCCTGCCCGGGCTTCTAAGACCCTCTTGAGAAGGTTCTCTGTGCCTTCACCCCATCGAGAGGGTGCCTGAGACCTACATGAACAGAGAAAGCCTTGTGTCAGGGCCTTTATTGGTTTTCTGCATAAACCAAGGAATGTCAACCACTTTCTCTCCTTTACTTTCTTATCATCAACTCTGGACGACCAGGTTCTGGTCCATTAAAGGACCGCAACAAGTGGCACCTGAACAGGAGCCTGGTACACTTGGCAGATCAGACTGAGTGACCTCAAGGGCCTATTGAGGCTGGTAAGTACTAAGACATGGGTCAAATGGCTGGAAAGCTCTATCATTTTCTACTTTATTTCAGCACTTATTTAAAGTTCAGGGATTTTCAGTTTCGCCTCAGCAAATAGAGGCCTGCCTTCAGACAGTGGTTGAATGCAACCCTTGTTTCCCTGAAGAAGGTAGTGTTGATTTAGAAATTTGGCACTGGCCATAGAGAATGTTGAACATGCTGCCAGACAGGAAAAAAATATCCCAATAGATTTTTGGCCCCTGTGGGCTCATATTGAAGCCATGATTTTACAATTACAAGGTAATTCTAGCCCTCCTAATACTCAGCAACAGGCAGAACACTTATTACATGAATATGAATTAGATGATTATACCTTACAAAAGGCCAAATTAGAACAACATAAAATATTTCAGAATTCTGCTACAAGCCCTGCCCTGGTTGCTCCAAGAGCTCCTCTCCTGCCAGCGGACATAAATCCCAACGTCTCTCCCTTGCAAACACCTAATGATTCTGGCAACTACTCCCCTAAGACAACTTTTGATATTAAAACCAATAACACCTTTCTGAATAACAATAATTTACCGACTCACTCTCCTTCATGACAGAGGCTCTCTGGATTGCTGGCTGTGCAATCACAGGTCTCTGAAGTTGAAGGTTTCTCTGCCTTTCCAGTTTTAAGAAATCTAGATCAGATTGATTATATTATTTGCAGCCAAAGATCGAGAAGCTCTATACAGTCAACAAAAACAAGACCAGGAGCTGACTGTGGCTCAGATCATGAACTCCTTATTGCCAAATTCAGACTCAAAGTGAAGAAAGTAGGGAAAACAGCAAGACCATTCAGGTATGACCTCAATCAAATCGCTTATGATGATACAGTGGAAGTGAGAAATAGATTTAAAGGCCTAGATCTGATAGATAGAGTGCCTGATGAACTATGGAATGAGGTTCGTGACATTGTACAGGAGACAGGGATCAAGACCATCCCCATGGAAAAGAAATGCAAAAAAGCAAAATGGCTGTCTGGGGAGGCCTTACAAATAGCTGTGAAAAGAAGAGAAGCAAAAAGCAAAGGAGAAAAGGAAAGATATAAGCATCTGAATGCAGAGTTCCAAAGAATAGCAAGAAGAGATAAGAAAGCCTTCCTCAGCGATCAATACAAAGAAATAGAGGAAAAGAACAGAATGGGAAAGACTGAAGATCTCTTCAAGAAAATTAGAGATACCAAGGGAACATTTCATGCAAAGATGGACTCGATGAAGGACAGAAAGAGTATGGACCTAACAGAAGCAGAAGATATTAAGAAGAGGTGGCAAGAATACACAGAAGAACTGTACAAAAAAAGATCTTCATGACCTGGCTAATCACAATGGTGTGATCACACATCTAGAGCCAGACATCCTGGAATGTGAAGTCAAGTGGGCCTTAGAAACCATCACTATGAACAAAGCTAGTGGAGGTGATGAAATTCCAGTTGAGCTATTTCAAATCCTGAAAGACAATGCTGTGAAAGTGCCACACTCAATATGCTGGCAAATTTGGAAAACTCAGCAGTGGCCACAGGACTGGAAAAGGTCAGCTTTCATTCCACTCCCAAAGAAAGGCAATGCCAAAGAATGCTCAAACTACAGCACAATTGCACTCATCTCACATGCTAGTAAAGTAATGCTCAAAATTCTCCAAGCCAGGCTTCAGCAATACATGAACCGTGAACTTCCTAATGTTCAAGCTGGTTTTAGAAAAGGCAGAGGAACCAGAGATCAAATTGCCAACATTCGCTGGATCATCAAAAAAGCAAGAGAGTTCCAGAAAAACATCTATTTCTGCCTTATTGACTATGCCAAAGCCTTTGACTGTGTGAATCACAAGAAACTGTGGAAGATTCTGAAAGAGATGGGAATACCAGACCACCTGACGTGCCTCTTGAGAAATCTGTATGCAGGTCAGGAAGCAGCAGTTAGAACTGGACATGGAACAACAGACTGGTTCCAAATAGGAAAAGGAGTACGTCAAGGCTGTATATTGTCACCCTACTTATTTAACTTCTATGCAGAGTACATCATGAGAAACGCTGGGCTGGAAGAAGCACAAGCTGGAATCAAGATTGTCAGGAGAAATATCAATAACCTCAGATATGCAGATGACACCACCCTTATGGCAGAAAGTGAGAAACAACTAAAGAGTCTCTTGATGAAAGTGAAAGGGGAGAGTGAAAAAGTTGGCTTAAAGCTCAACATTCAGAAAACTAAGATCATGGCATCTGGTCCCATCACTTCCTGGGAAATAGATGGGGAAACAGTGTAAACAGTGTCAAACCTTATTTTGGGGGGCTCCAAAATCACTGCAGATGCTGATTGCAGCCATGAAATTAAAAGATGCTTACTTCTTGGATGAAAAGTTATGATCAACCTAGATAGCATATTCAAAAGCAGAGACATTACTTTGCCAACTAAGGTCCGTCTAGTCAAGGCTATGGTTTTTCCTGTGGTCATGTATGGATGTGAGAGTTGAACTGTGAAGAAGGCTGAGTGCCGAAGAATTGATGCTTTTGAACTGTGGTGTTGGAGAAGCCTCTTGAGAGTCCCTTGGACTGCAAGGAGATCCAACAGTCCATTCTGAAGGAGATCAACCCTGGGATTTCTTTGGAAGGAATGATGCTAGAGCTGAACTTTGGCCACCTCATGCGAAGAGTTGACTCATTGGAAAAGACTCTGATGCTGGGAGGGATTGGGGGCAGGAGGAGAAGGGGACTACAGAGGATGAGATGGCTGGATGGCATCACTGACTCGATGGACGTGAGTCTGAGTGAACTCCGGGAGTTGGTGATGGACAGGGAGGCCTGGCATGCTTCGATTCATGGGGTTGGAAATAGTCGGACACGACTGAGTGACTGAACTGAACTGACAGTATCTGAATGCACCTGATCGACTATAAATATCAAAATTAACGGTAAAAGATTTTCTGGTCTCCTTGACACTGGATCTGATATTAGTATTATTTCCAAACATTTACGGCCCAAATCCTGGCCTGTACAAAAAAATTTATTGCCACATTGCAGGGGTTTCTCAAACCAAAGTACAAGAGGTTTATCAGAGTACTCAAATTTATACATGTGAGGGACCAGAAGGCCAACTTGCAACATTAAAACCTTATGTGATAGATGCACCTCTTCATATAATAGGAAGGGACTTATGCAATGGCAAACTCAGATATACATTCCACATTTTCCCTAGAGACCACTGCTCATTTAACAAACAATACAATCATTAAAATAACTTGGAAGAATAATGAGCATATTTGGACACAACTGTGGCCCCTCACAAAAGAGAAATTACAGGCAGCTAAGGAACTTATAGATACACAACTAGAATTAAAGCATATTGAGGAATCTTGTCCTCCTTGGAACTCTTCTGTTTTTGTCATAAAAAAGAAATCTAACAAATGGCATTTCCTAACAGACCTTAGAAAACTTAATGCATCTATGAAACCCATGGGTGCATTATAACCAGGAATCCCATCACCTACTACTATTCTTCAAAACTGGCACATTATTATTATTGATTTACAATATTGCTTTTTTAAATATACCTTTACACCCTTTAGACCGAGATAGATTTGCTTTCTCTCTCGTTTATCCTAATCATATTGGACCTCATGGTACCAATGGACTGTACTGCCACAAGGGATGATGAATTCTCCCACCATGTGTCAGTCCTATGTAGCCAAAGCCCTTGAGCCTGTGAGAAAGTAGTTTCCTAACTTTCTTGTTATTCACTATATGGATGATACATTGTTTTTGGCTCCATCTATCTTAGAAACTCAACACATGTTTGATATAGCTCAACTATCCTTAAAAAGCTCTGGATTAATCATTGCCCCTGAAAAAATTCAAACGTCTACATCTGACCATTACTTGGGGTTTGTTGTTAATAGACTACTTATTACTCCCCAACTAACTCAGATCCACAATGATAAAGTATCAACCTTAAATGATTTTCAAAATGTCTTGCTGCTGCTGCTGCTACTAAGTCGCTTCAGTCGTGTCTGACTCTGTGTGATCCTATAGACGGCAGCCCACCAGGCTCCCTCGTCTCTGGGATTCTCCAGGCAAGAGCACTGGAGTGGGTTGCCATTTCCTTCCTCAATTCATGAAAGTGAAAAGTGAAAGTCAAGTCGCTCAGTCATGTCCGACTCTTCGTGATCCCATGGACTGCAGCCTACCAGGGTCCTCTGTCCATGGGATTTTCCAGGCAAGAGTACTGGAGTGGGGTGTCATCGCCTTCTCCATTCAAAAGCTCTTAAGTGATATTAATTGGATTAGACCCTCTTTGCTGCTGCTGCTAAGTCACTTCAGTTGTGTCCGACTCTGTGCGACTCCATAGATGGCAGCCCACCAGTCTCCCCCATCCCTGGGATTCTCCAGGCAAGAACACTGGAGTGGGTTGCCATTTCCTTCTTCAATGCATGAAAGTGAAAAGTGAAAGTCAAGTCACTCAGTCTTGTCTGACTCTTCACGACCCCATGGACCTCAGCCTACCAGGCTCCTCTGCCTATAGGATTTTCCAGGCAAGAGTACTGGAGTGGGGTGCCATTGTCTTCTCCAGACCTTCTTTCCAGACCTCCCTGTCCATCACCAATGCCCGGAGTTCACTCAGACTCATGTCCATTGAGTCAGAGATGCCATCCAGCCATCTCATCCTCTGTCGTCCCCTTCTCCTCCTACCCGCAGTCCCTCCCAGCATCAGAGTCTTTTCCAATGAGTCAATTCTTCACATGAGGTGGCCAAAGTACTGGAGCTTCAGCTTTAGCATCATTCCTTCCAAAGAAATCCCAGGGCTGATCTCCTTCAGAATGGACTGGTTGAATCTCCTTGCAGTCCAAGGGACTCTCAAGAGTCTTCCCAAAAGCACCAGTTCTTCAGCACTCTTGCCCAACAAGAACACCCAGTAGAATGGATCTATACCTGTTTTAGGGGAATAAAGTCACTTACACCCTACCTTGATTTAATTGCTCTAATCATTATCAATGGAAGAAATAGGACTAAAACTCTAATTGGCTCTGATCCTCATAAAATTTTTAATACCTATCAATAAATCTCAATTTGAGAATGCTTTACAAATGTATACCATTTTCCAAATAGCTTTTATGGAATATTTTGGAGAAATTTATTTCTTAAAAAATACTGATTTATTATTTCTTGCATTATCAGCTCACAGCCTATACCACAGGCCGAGGATTTTTATATAGATGGGACTAAAACTGCCAAAGCCTCATTCAGGTCTCTTAAGGAATATAAAGTCTTTTATACTAAATTTCATTCTGCTCAACAAAATGAATTATTTGCCTACATCCTTACCCCATTAATATAGTCTCTGACTCTATATATTCTGTTTTTGTATTAAAAAAATATAGAAACCGCCACCATAAACTCCAATCAACCTATTATTCAACAACTCTTTTTCAAACTGTTGTTAGAAACCACAATTCTCCCATTTATATTACACTTATTTACATTTATATTACATTTATATTTGAGCACATTCTTTCTTCCAGGCCTGATGACTTATGGTAATGAGCAAGCTGATAAACTGGTTTCCTTTGCTACTCCAGAGGAACAGCATGCTCTGTTGCATAACAATGCTAGCTCCCTACACCAGCTATGGAAAATCCCATACCACCAGGCTAAAGAAATTATTAATAATTGCTCTTCTTGTAGACCCCTACATCTTCAACCCATCACGCAAGGTATTAATCCTCACGGTTTGCAACCTAATGAACTATGGCAAATGGATGTAACTCATTTCCCTGAACTCTCTCCATCTTCTTTCTTTCAAGTCTGTATCGATACTAATTCTTCTTTTATTTGGGCTACACCTCTTCATGATGAGGCTACACAACATGTTATAACTCACTTATTAGCTTGTTTTGCTGTAATGGGAACTCCTCGTCCTATAAAAACAGTCAATGGCCCTGCCTATATTTCTAGACACTTTAAACAATTTTTACAATTTTTCCTGTTAAACATATTACAGGTATTCCTTATAATCCACAGGCACAAGACATAGTCAAACGAACACATCACACACTAAAGTTGCAAATAAAAAAAATAAAAAAAAACCGTGAATACACAGGAACACTACTGTCTTCATTATCTAAAGCAAACTTTACTAGATTCCAACATAAGATCTTTTCTAAACCTATTACTGTTGTTAATATAGCTTTATTTGTTTTAAATTTTTTTAACTTAGCACAGGGAGATATCTTATGAGAGCAGAAAGGCGTTTCGACGAATTGAAGGACACTTCTCTTCCTCTGCCCATTTGGTACCAAGACAGGTTAATGAAATAATGGAAATCTGGGAAACTAATCTTACAGGGAAAGGGATATGCTTGTTTTTCCCCAGATGGATCCAAAGAACTCACATGGCTTCCTCTTCAGAAGATTCGACCCAAGGGGGCCCCCAGCCTTCAAAATGGAGATGAGACAACAAGGACCCCAGGGGGAAGAAATTCCAATATGGGCCATGGCTGCTCTAAATATCTCCAGGAAGCACCACCCTCATCAGCATCACCCCTATGATCTCCCCACTTGGGGACAAATAAAAACCCTTACTAATCAAGCTGAAAATTTGGTCTCTCAAAAGGGATTGCCTAGGAGACCTGAATACATTCTCCTGGCAATGCTCAGTCTTTTGGCCTGTACCTCTCCCCACTCGCGCTCAGACTAATACCCAACCCCCCCCCTCTATTATAGGTGGTCGAATGGACAGAGAGAGGACCAATCATTTCAACTAATGACTTTATACATATGCCTTCTCCCTAGTACATTAAAGGGCCCTCACACCATGGGGAGGAGGGAAAACTAATTAGCATTTCTTTAAGATATGAAGTCCTTCCCTTGTGCAGGGGCCCAGGGAAACTACACATAAACGTCAACCAACAAATTTGAGTTTTCGTCCTGCCTCCAAAAGAAGACCTTCAGACACTGCTTGGGTTATTTACTGTGAACCATGTTTACACTACTGAAACTTTAGGGAAAGAGAGAAAAAACAAAAAACATTATGTAAAAGATTACTAATGAAACATTACCATGATAAAAGAATTCTTGGCTGGCTTGACGGCACCCCCTCATCCTCCTCGAATCGTCCTCAATAAACAGAGTGGGCCTAAACAATGAGACATTTGGGCTGCAAGCACTGAAAAACTTGGAACTTGGACCAGACAGTTTACAGGCACCAGTTGTGGTCATAGTAACTATTTCTATAATCAGTCATATTTTATACAGGTTTATGTCCCACTTCCTTTTGTTATAGCCATAGGGAAATTTACAATACGACTTTACATTCTGTAACTTACATTAATTGTAAACTATATACTTGTCTTAATTCCTCTATCTCTTTAAGACATGATTCCCTTTTGATTCTTCTATCTCGACATAATTTGTAGTTACCAGTAAATCTCCAGCGACCATAGGAAGAAGGTCCCATGGTTGGACTTGCTTCCAGATTACCTCAATTTTGTGTTTCTCTTGATTCATTTTAATCATAGTACCTACAACTGGATAGAAATCAAATTTCATTTTACAAATATAATAAAGTAGGGGAAATTGTCAGGAAGCATTTAACAGGAGGCTTCCTGTGTGCTATTTTGGATCTATCAGGAATCCTCTGTTCCTTATTAATTCCTAAATATTCAGGAATTAAGAGGAGAGGCAAGCCTCTCCTGGGGCTGAGGGATCTAGTCATTTCCTTCGTTAGTATTTCTATACGGTGATAAGCACCCTCTTCCTTCTTGTGAACCATATGGTAAAAGTGATTAATTACAACTCTCTCTCTCTCTTAGTCTGGAATTTTAATCTTTATCTTCGCTGAGAATAACTACAGTATATATGCCCACACCATGTTGATTAAAACACCTTTGCCCCATCAGAGCTCTGGTCCCCATGTCTTTCTCTCTCTGTCTCAGGCTATTTCTTTGGAGCACAGAGGCCCTCTGAGTTCACTTTCCTGCCCGGGCTTCTAAGACCCTCTTGAGAAGGCTCTCTGTGCCTTCACCCCATCGAGAGGGTGCCTGAGGCCTCCGTGAACAGAGCAAGCCCTGAGTCAGGGACTTTATTGGTTTTCTGCATAAACCAAGGAATATCAGCCTCTTTCTCTCCTTTACTTTCTTATCGTTGACTCCAGACCACCAGGTTCTGGTCCATTAAAGGACCGCAACACCAGAGGTCTCTTAGGCTGTCTTCAGTGTTGTTGTTTTTCTTTTTTCTTTTTTTTTTTTTTCATTCATTTTTCTATATTCTCTTCTGTGGCAATGATTTCCACCATTTTTTCAAGTCACTTATCTGTTCTTCTGCCTCAGTTATTCTGCTAGTATTTCTTTGTAGTGTACTGCTCGTCTCTTTTTGTTTGTTCTTTAGTTTTGGTCTTTGGGTAACATTCATTAACATCTTCTCCATTCTTTTTCTGAGGTCCTGGATCAACTTCACTAACATTATTCTGAATTCTTTTTCTGGAAGATTGCCTATCTCTACTTCATTTAGTTGTTTTTTTGGGGGGGTTATCTTGTTGCATCATCTGGGACACAAGACTTTGCTTTTTCATCCTGATTAACTTCTTACGATGTGGTTTTTGTTCTAGCCACTGTGAGATTGTGGTTCTTCTTGATTCTTCTGTTTGCTCTCTGTTGGAAGAGGCTAACAGGCTTGTGTAAGATTCCAGATGGGAGGGACTGGTGGTAGGAAAATTTGGGTCTTGCTTTGATGGGCAGGGCTGTGCTCAATTAAACTTTAATCCAATTATCTGCTGATATGGGGGGTTTCACTCTCTCTGTACTAGTTGTTTGGCCTGAGGTACTCAGCTCTGGGGTCTATGGTAGCATTAATGGCAACCTCCAAGAAGGCTTATGCCAAGGAACACCTTCCAGGACTGTTGCTGCCAGTACTCCCACCTCATAGTGAGCCACTTCTGACCCATGCCTCCAGAGGAGACCCTCCAACACTAGCCGGCAGATCTCGCTCATTCTTCTCTGGAGTCACTGCTCCTTTCCCTTGGGTCTTGGTTCATGCAAGATTTTGTTTGTGCCCTCCAAGTGTGGAGTTTCTGTTTTCCCCAGTCTTGTGGAAATCTTGTAATCAAATCCTGCAGGAATTCAAATTCAGATTCCCTGGGAATTCTCACTCCCTTTGCCAGATCCCCAGGCTGGGAAGCCTGAGGTGAGGCTCAGAACCTTCACAAGAGTGGGAGAATTTCTTTGGTATTACTGTTCTCCAGTTTATGGATTGCCCACTTGGCAGCTGTGGGATTTAATTTTTATCATGATTGTTCCCTTCCTACCATCTCATTGCAACTTCTTCTTCATCTTTGGATGAGAGTTATATTTTGTGTGGGTTCAAGTGCCCCCCTGTTGATGATTGTTCAACAGCTAGTTTTGATTTTGGTGCTCTTGTAGGAGATAGGCACACATTGTTCTACTCCACCATCTTGAACCCATCTATGGGAATGGACACCTTAAGAAGTCATCTTTAGAATTATGTTTACCACTATGTCATTTACATTTACCTTATTTGACTGGTTATGTCTCTCAGAAAGATTTAAGTATTTAGGTGCCAGGACTCTGTCTTTCGCTAAATATTGTAGTGGTTAAGTACGCAGATCCTGGAACCCAACTATCTGGATAAAAATCTTGTCTTGTTTGGTATCCTAGCACAAATTATTTAACTTTTCTGTGATTCAGTTTGTGCAGCTATAATTGGAAATCTTCACAGTAAATATTCCAGAATTGAACGCTTAATAGCACTCTAAGTTTTAACTACTGTCATTATTGCCCTTAGCATAGCACATAGCATAATATGTGTTACGTCTCAAATACACAGTAAATAGTCCAACTCTTTGTGAGCCTATGGACTGTAGCCTACCAGACTCTTCTGTCCATGGGATTCTCCAGGAAAGAATACTGGAGTATGTTGCCATTTCCTTCTCCAGCAGATCTTCCCAACCCAGGGATCAAACCTGTGTCTCCTGCACTGCAGGCAGATTCTTTACTGTCTGAGCTACCAGGGAAGCCCCTAAAGTGCACAAATCCTGGAATCCAACTATTTGGGTAAAAATCATGTCTTGCTTGGTATCCTAGCACAAATTATTTAACTCTTCTGTGATTTGGTTTGTCCAATTATAAATGGAAATCTGCACAATAAATATTCCAGAAGTGAATACTTCATAGCACTTAAGTTTTAGTTATTGTCATCATTACCCTTTGCATAGCATGTAGTACTGTTTGTTATGTTGTAAATACACAGTAAATAGTAGCCATAATTTTTATTACTGCTATGTACAAATTTTTGTAATCACACTCATGACTCTTTATTGAACTTGTTTCTCTACTTATCCTCCACCTTCTGCTATACTGTAACTTTCTTAAAGTCCAGTATCATCTAATTTATAATTTTGTTTCCAAGCTAATTTATAGTTTGGATACCAAAGTATCCAGTATGTACAAGGTGCTCTAGGAATACTAGTTAAATAAGTAAATGAATGAATAAATTACTATTCCAATGAATTCACTTTCTGATGCCACTTAGCCTTTCTGTTTAGGAATTAGAAGTTAAGTATGTATGTCCTTTCTTGGTTTGACTAGGGACATTATGAGGCTTGCTGAAAGGTATACAGATAGTTAGTGTTTGTCTTCTCTGTGGTGTGACTATTTATATTTCCATGTTTATATTTGATGAATTCAGTTATAATTTAAAGATCAAAATATAGCATAAAAGCTTTTAGCATTCTGGTTGCCAGGAGGGACAGAGATAAATTCATTATTGAATTCAATCTAATCTTCTGAGAGATGACATGATTATTTAAACAATTCCATCTCTAATCTTGAAGATGGAACTCTGCAAAAAGCTGAGGTCTCTAAATGAAAGAGGAATTGCCATTTTAAGAGTCATTTGTTGACTCAGCAGCAGGACCAGTTTATGCAAATCTAATTAGTAAAGAAGCTCATACAGGCTTTCAGTAAAGTCATTCCACCTGGATCAGTCATAATATTTTTTTAAAACTAATGCATATCTAACCAGAGACACTTACACTATAGGCATTATAGGCATTATAGATCTATGAATAGAGCTCTGTAGAATACAGACCTCGGATTTATTTATTTTTTTAATGGATGAACTGTTTCAGGAATTGACTCTAACATATTCATTCAAAATGTGTATGTGTATGTATGTACCTGTAATTGGAGAAAAACAGGGTCACATACCAGATCTGAGAAAAAGAGAGTAATTAATTTTGAATTATAGTAACACTAGGAGACATGGAATGAGGTAATCATTTTTGTTACAATGATACAATGAATTTCCTTAAAATGGCATAAACATTCGGCAGTTGAGGACAATAACACCTCACCCAAAGCCCTGTGTACATCACAGGTAGCAGTATACTGGGGGATGTTATGCCACACTTATGCCCCCCAAACATCCTGAAAGGCATTTTTTCCTGCCATTAAAGAACACTGGTGACATGGTGGCATGTTGTATCAAAAGAGGTATAAAACTCAAGTTGTTTTTCTTCATCAACTTGTATAGCTGGCTCTTTCATTCATGCCTATCCATTTCTCTCTACATCCCTCAATGACTCCTACTCCCTAATCTTTTGAAGAATATTCTAGTGTGATTATAGGTCTCAGAAAACTAGTTTCTATACTGTCCTTTGTTTGTCTATGTATGATTATTTCACTAGCACTTTAAATTTGATGGTAGCTCAAGTGAACTCAGCCATCTTTTGTTTTTTGGTTTACCTGACAAGATCACTTAGTTTCTGGACTAGATAAATAATAGCCCTTTGCCTCTATGACAGTGAGATTTAAGAAAGTAGGGTTTAGATTTCATTTTTCCTGATGCTAAAGATTCAAATACTTCAGCAACCTTATCAGTAGCAATACCCTCCCATCCTTACAATATCACCAATGATGAAAAAGATGTGTACCTGTCCACTTCTCCCAGGCTTTTAGGTACCTGATATTTCTTTGTTTCCCTTCAAAGTACTGACATGCAAGAGAGAAACATGCTCAAAACTGTAGTAAAAGAGAATATGGCCTACAATCATTTTGCAGTCACTTGCCCTATTTGTTCAGAGAAGGCAATGACACCCCACTCCTGGAAATCCCATGGAGGGAGGAGCCTGGAAGGCTGCAGTCCATGGGGTCTCTGAGGGTCGGACACTACTGAGTGACTTGACTTTCACTTTTCACTTTCATGTATTGGAGAAGGAAATGGCAACCCACTCCAGTATTCTTCCCTGGAGAATCCCAGGGACGGGGGAGCGTGGTGGGCTGCTGTCTATGAGGTCGCACAGAGTTGGACACGACTGAAGTGACTTAGCAGCAGCAGCAGCCCTACTTGTTATAGAGCCGAACTAAGTTTGGGCCCTGTCTGCCTTTAACTTATTTAGAGGAACCTCTGGAAATATCCATGCATCTGTCTAACATCTCTCTTTCTGATCTATACTTTCATAGTCATGTTCACCACATTTCCCCCAGACTAAATTCCTCTGGAAGAAAAAAGCTGCACCCCTTTCTGAGATCACTCTTCCATTTCTGTTACTTTCCTGCAGGTGGAGTAGAGGTAGCAATTCTATCCTTGTTTCAAAACGTCTTTTGAAATAACTCCTATGCCTAGATTCAACAACTCTCCCCACTCCTCAGTTTCAGTGCCCTGACTGGGCTCCCTTAATTAACTTCAGCTTTCAGAATCTCTCCTGCAAAGCTGTAGGAATCCACTGGCCTTGGTTGACAAGTCAAAATTTCTCTTTAGATGTTATGGCTCAGATTAACAATTCTAGCTAAACCAGAACCCATTCCACCACTCTGTTCTCTCATGCAACTTTATAATTTCTTGTTAGCTCTATGCATCATGACTGTTGATTTTATTCACTTATTTATTTTTGCTTGTATTGTTTATCCACTGGAATAAACGTCCCACTTTGATGGAATTTTCTATTGCATTCTCCACTAGATGACCAGTGTCTAGAAGAGAGTTTAAGACATAGCAAGTATACAATAAATATCTGTTGAGTGCAGGAATAAATTAGACTGCAAATGAATCTTATTCCCAGGTCACTGATAATAGGTGCTGAAAATGTGTTCCCCTCACCTTTGTCCAACCCCATATTCATTGACCTTGATGTCAACTTTGTATTCCCTGCTAGCATTTTCTTAAGTCTTGTAGGTTATTATGCTCTTCAGTGTTTTCCTATATCTTATGTTTTAAAATAATTTCTCTTAGCTAACTTTGAGGAAGAAAGGGTAGAGAAAAAGAAAGTCTTAAGTTGGTTAAAATTTTGTAACATGGAAAAATCCAAATGAACTTTTTGGCCAGCCCAATATTAGGTAGAAGAACTGATAGAGAAAAAGCATTTTCCCTGTGGGGAAACAAGATAGTGTACAAAAAGGAGCATGGATTTAAGAGTCGGAATCCCAAGTTCAAATTCTAGCTTAATCAGATTACTTAGTAGCTTTGTGGCTGTTGGCTAGTTTTGTAAATCCTCTGTGCCTTATCTACAGTTTGAGGTCAATAAAAGCATCTGCCTCTGTTACCACGTCCAAGCTTGTCTACTCACCACACAACAGGCCAATAACATCAGGAGATGTGGTGTTGGGGCAGGGAATAATGACATTATTAAGAAAATCAGGAATCCAAGAAGATGGCAGACAAATGTCAGAGAATCATCTTACCGAGGTCTGGATGCTAATTTATTTTATAGGACAAAGATGAGAGTTGTGTGGAACGAAAGTTAAAAGGTGATTTTTTTTTTTTTTTTTTTTTTGTAGTCGCTAAGACTTCCAACTCTTTTGTGACCCCATGGACTGCAGCTTACCAGGTGCCTCTGTCCATGGGATTTCCCAGGCAAGAGTACTGGAATGGATTGCCATTTCCTTCTCCAGGGGATCTTCCCAACGCAGAGATTGCACCCACATCTCCTGCTTGGCAGGCAGATTCTTTACCACAGAGCCACCATACATTGTTGCAAATATCTCATTTTTGGCCACACTCCAGGAGATATGTTCATTTGTTCTTTCTTATAGCCATTCACAGGAGAACAGGGTCAAGATGTTTCCTATGAATTGAACAAAGGTATTCTAGTTTTACATTCAGGCATGGGGGACAGGGTCCTTGGAGATGGGCAATTATGTTTACTTTAAGCTATAGGCAGATCCTTTTATAATTAACTTCTAGTAAAAGCAACAGAAAACAAAGGTTAAATGATCTAATATGGAATCATATTTGTTATTCCTTGTTATACCTCATATGGCTGTTTTAAGGATTAAATGACTTAATACATATAATAATAAAGTCAATTCTCTGCCTGCTTATGTGTATCTTATCTCCTAATTTTCTTTTCTTAGTTGCTTTCCATAAAGAAAACCAATATGTTTCCACAGATGAAATACATGATACTTTGCTGATCCAACATTGTCCACCACTCCCATCTCATACCTCCTTTCTAGTAAAAACTAAACTCTGAACAAATAGAAACCACACATATAATCTAGACTGTCCAGTCTGGAAAGAATTGAGAAAATTCTCCTAGAACCTGCTTCTTAATCATTACTTACAAAGATCCACTTAGCAAACACTGCACTTTTTTCTCAATTTTTACAGTCTTCTTCTGGAAAAGAAATTCACAGAAGTGATACTTAAACTACAGTGTTGATTGAAAAAAATGCAAAAGTTAAGTTATGTTCTATTTGGCAGAGTTTCTGAGGACTTCAATACTGGAAGATAGTTTCTCAGATAGCTCTGAGAGGCTGTTCTAAAGAGTTAAGGGAGGTGCCAGGATATATAGGAGTATTGCAACAAAGACCAGATAGTAGGAACATCAAAAGGTTGCTGTTACTAAAGAAAACCATATATTGCAAGTTAATAAGGTTAGTGTTTTTCCATGTATGGGAAATGCGAGAGTCTGGGCTCATTAAAATTATTCTTTTGATAGACACTTTAGCTATCTAGGACCAGTATCCTCTTCTTTCCCATCCTGAGTCCCCTCAGAGTGCACTGTTGGGGTTGTTGCAGAAGGTAAGAGCTTGGCAGTGGGCAGCCCATTTGTCTCCATCCTGAGTTCCATCAGGACTACCTACCATCAGTGGTGGCTGTAATCGTTTGATGACTAAAAATCCTTTGTTTACTAATAGAGCAGGCAACGTTTCTCATGCAATAGACATTCTACCTAAAAGAACCATCTTCATGAAATTATCCTGAATGATAGTATCAGTCTAATATTACTGAAATATTAACAATAAGTATCATGTATTGGGCACACAGTATGTACAAATTACTTGAATAACTATTTTGTATATATTACCTCATGTAATCCTCACAACACTTTGAAGTAGGTGCCTTTATTATTCTTATTTTATAGTTCAGAAAACAAAAGCTCAGATGAGTTAAGCAACTTGTTCAAAGTTCTTATAGGTGAAAATTAAATGAGTTGGGATTTCCTAAAACAAAGAAAGTTTGCACTAGAGCTTGAGCTTGTACTCTGAACCCTAACATTTCTTAGCCAACATGCCAGGCTTTTGCCTAAAACTTTTGACTAACAAAGCCTTTCTATCTGTGTGTTTTCATATTATTTCCAGTGAAATGTATTTTCCCATACTTCTCACTTTACACACTGAATTCTTATCAAGTTGCACTTTCCCCAGCATATTAACTAGCTTATACTTTTTCTTTTATTCAGGAGTTCCATCTTTCTAAAAACACCATTTTCTAGGCTAGTCTAATGGTTCTCAAATGTCATTGTGCATTAGAAATTCCTGGGTTGGTTGGTTATATATAGATTGCACCCTTCTGATTGTCTTCATTTTGGCCACATCCTTCACAGATTTTCCCTTTTATAACATATCTTTTAAAATATCTGGAAATAATACAATAAACAGAGGTTGTGAAAAGTAGAAGCAGTCCAGTCTCTGGACAGTCCAGAGACTTTAGAACTCAAGGAATAACATGGTGACAATTTCCATGGGGTTTCCCGTTGTCTATCATACATGCAAAACAGGGCCCTTCAGAAGTCTCTGATCCCAAACCACCAACAGACACAGATGAAAACAAACAAAAGCAAAAAAAAAAAAAAGGCAGGGGAGGGGGTGGAGATCCTAGTTCCCTGAGAAAAGGATGGCTTAACAGAATAGAAAATGTTTTTCACAATACCTACCCTATTCCATCCAAATACTAGTGGCAAAATCTCCTCACTCCCTCATTATCACACCCTCTTAGTGAATTCAGGAGCTTTGAGTGAGGGGTTGATTTCCATCCCTTCCTCATGGAACCAAATGGTATTACTATGATTCTCCACTCAGAACAGACAAGAAGTTGATATTCTATCCCTAACCTTACAGATGCAGTCGGCACTCTGATTCCTCAGCTGGGTGGTATCTGCAGGCCAAGCAGAGAGCTGACCTTCCATTCCCACTCAAACAGAAGCAGATGGGGCTTCAAATCCCTTTCAAGTTTAAAGTCAGCAGATATGAGCAGAGATCTGATTTTAGATCCTCCCCTGATGGAACCAGGTGGTGCTTTGATTCTTTCTCCAGGGTAGCATTAGCATGGTTCAGGGGTGAACTGATTCTCCAGCCTCCATTGGTCTTCAATGAGACTGAGCCTGATGGTCTGAGTCAGGTCTAGTCAGCTTTCCACTTTCCCTTCACCCCTGGTGTTAGCAGGGATCAATAAGGAGATGAACTTCCATATCCATTTGGCAGCTATAAGACTGAACCAGGTAGTGTGATGCAGGACTAGTCAGAAATTGCTCTCCCATCCCAAATACCAAATACAGTGGGATCAGGTGGAAACTTGAGCCTCACTCTCATATGGCTTCAATGAAGGAGGTTGTATGAAATGGTAAGATTTGTATTTCACTTCTTCCTTGCCTATGTTACCATGCTGAGTGGAGAACTGAGAATAACCCCTACCTGCTTCAAAGAGATAGAACCAGACATAATGAGGTGGTGGGAGATGAGGTTAGTTTGCTTTCCACTTTTCTTTATCCTCACCATCCTCAGTTTCAGATGAGCCAGAGTGGACATGAACTCCCACTCTCACTGTGTAACAAGAAGGTAGTTAAGTTATCCCTATTATTTAGTTATATCTGATGTCAACAGGGTCCAACAGAGAGCTGTTCACACAACCAAGTGGAGGTTAAAAAAGTGACAGGAGTTGGTTGCCGGGGTCCAGCCCCGGTGGATCCAGGGTGATTCGAAGGTGGGGACGGAGTCGGCTTCTTTGGAAAAATACATATTTAATCACAGATATAGAGAGATTAGAAATGGATAGTGTAGTAGGAAGATCAGTGGAGAAAAGGAGGCTGAATAACTTGGATTACGTGGAATAGCATCCATGCTCCAGATGGGAATTCAGCCAGAAAAACGGGAGCAAGAAAGAAGCGACATGGGGGAATCAGTCTTTCTGGAAACTGATCCGATTTCTTTATTTTTGGGTTTGCTTATATACCTTTTGTTACACATAGGGATGAATACAGAGTCACACGGGGGTCAGCAGTCCTGACCTTTATCAAAATCAGGTGCTTCACATAAATGTATAAAAAAAGGTCTTAGGAATATTACATCATCTTCTGGCCATGAGTGAGACCTGCTGACATTTTATAATCCTTTCTTTCTGATAACCAAAAAAACTTATTTCTTCCAAGGATGTTTTTTGTTAAACCAGGCACCACCCTCCAAATAAAGTTACATTCCTATAGGGTGAGGGTGTAGTGAGTTACAATCAAGAAAGGAATTTATTCAACCCAAGGTTAACATGATTAGTCTTAAAGGTTAATACTTATTTCTCCTAATGCTTAAAGGTTAATCCTTATTTCTTCCTATATGCTAGTTATATTCATTATAAGGGTAGGGAACATGGAGATTTAGCAAACATCAACCCAACAAATGAAAATCCTTTCACCAATGCTCCCCTTAAGATCTATTTAGTCTTAAGATACGATAAAGTTACATTCTTACACAGCAAGGACACAGTGATATATAACAAAGTACAGTGATCTATTACAAAAGAGAAAATCCATTAACTCAAAAAGTCTAGTATTGCTAACATCAAAAACTACCATATTTCCTTTGCTATATTCCAAATACATTGATTAATATATTCCCAGGTACCTAAGGATATAGAGGCCTGGCGGCGATCATTGACTCAACAAGAAGAAAAAGTCCTATGCTAATTAAGACTCTCAAAATACTCCAAAACTCTCTGTGCTGTTTATGGTTGAGAGGTAGCAAACAATCATGTGCCTAGTGGCGGCAGTAAGGATAATCCTGTCACACAAGCTAGTCTGTCAGCAGAGAGGTTTGACCTGAGACATCCTTGTCCCACCCAGAGCAGGGAATTAGCAGCAATTATTGACACAACAAATGAAGAGACCCTTCACCAATATAATTCCTAACCAACTATACTAATAATTTCTAACTCCCCCAAAGAATTTGCCTTTAGTAAGTCTAAAACGTCTCATGCCTCTCAGGTTGGGAGGCTGTAGACAACCACATGTGGCCGGACGAACCTATACAGGTGGGCTAGATAACCTTCAGAGGAGTCCGTAAGCTGAAACACTCTTGTCACGCCCAGGAATTTTTATTGCTTTGGAGCTGCACGTTTACTCCTTCTCCGAGAGAAATGGTTATGGGGAGAGCCCCCCGTAAAGTCAGAGGTGTAGGTGAGAGCATAAAACAGACTCTGGCTTTGGGGTTAGATGCTCGGGAACAGGGGGTTTCCTGAGGCTTGATCACGCCTTTGCGTATGCCAAGCCTCCCTCCTCATGACCTTTGCCATGGGCGGAATTCCTCACGCTGGCCCCCGGCAGTTGGTGATCCATTTTTATTAAGAAAGTATAAGAAGAGCTAAGTACAGATCTAAATTTCCACTCCTTTTTTAGCAATGAAGCAGTATGGAGGGAGCAGTGCTCTACTTTTAAGGACTGGAATCAGTGGTACCCAGAGGAGAGATGAATATAAACGTTCACCTCACCCTCATACTATGCCTAACAAGGGGACTGCCTGCATGAAGAAGAGAAGGAGGAGGATATGGAGATAAGGAAGAAGAAAAAATAATAATGAGATGTTGCTCTTTTTTCAACCAAAAAGGATCTCATAATATTGAAAGTATCCAAGATATAATAGGAAATACTTTATCATACCAAGAACCAGAAAAAATTACAACTTGCATGGGAAAAGACAATCAACAAGTGCCAACAATGAGATTAACCAGATATAGAAATTACCTGGAAAGAATATAAGTCATGACAAAAATGTCTCAAAATCAGTTATGAATTTCCTGGAAACAAACTAAGAATAGAAAAACTCAGCAAAGATGTATAAGAAAGAACAAATGAAAATAATAAAACAGAAAAATAAGGCAGCTGAAACATAAAGCTCACTAGAGGGGTCCAGTAGTACAGTGGCAATGGAAAGAACACTTGAGAGTCCTTTGGACTGCAAGATGATCAAGCCAGTCAATCCTAAAAGAAATCAACCCTGTATATTCATTGGAAGGACTGATACTGAAGCTGAAGCTCCAATACTTTGGCCAGCTGATACAAAGAATTGACTCATTGGAAAAGATCCTGATGCTGGGAAAGATTGAAGGCAGGGGGAGAAGAGAACAACAGACGATAAGATGGTTGGATGGCATCAGTGGACATGAATTTGAGCAAACTCCAGGAGATAGTGAAGGACAGGGAAGCCTGGCGTGCTGCTGTCCATGGGACCACTAAGAGTCAGACACAACTGAATGACTGAACAACAACAAAATACAGTGGAGGAGCACATCAATATAATTTACTCCATTAAAGTGACGGGGAGAATATTGACTGAAAAATGAGAACAGAGACTTAAAGTTGGGCAAGACAACAAGAAAAGAGTTAACATTCATAAACTCTGAATCACAGAAGGAAAGGAGAAAGACAGTAGAATGGAAAAAATATTCTAGGAATAATGGATGCTAACTTCAAATATTCAGCAAGATATAAAACCTGAAGATTTAAGAAGCTAAGTAAATCCAAAAGAAGATAAATTCAAATAAATTAAATCCAAGAAAATCTTCATCAAATTCTGAAATCTAAAGAAAAAATATTTGAAACTGCCAGAAAAATCTATAAAAGAATATAAATTTGAGTGACAGTGAATTTATCTTGAAACAATGGAGGTTAGATTGCAATGATATACATTCAAGGGCTGAAAGAAAAGAGCTGTCAATCATTATTTCTATATCTGACAAAAGTATCTTTAAGGAATAAAGAAGTGATAAAGTATTCTCAGAGGAAGGAAAATAATAACATTTGCCACTAGCACACATATTTAGAAAGTAAATGATAACAGAAGAAAATTGGCACCTTCAGAGAGGAAAGATGAAAAACAAAATTGATAAAAATAGTGGGTTGAGTTTCTTTAATAATCAAATTTGATTTTCAAACAAAACTTAGGACACTACCTATTGTGGTGCTAAATACATGTAGAAGAAATCTTTAAGATCATTATATTTCAAAAGTTGTGAAGATAAAAGAACTGAAATGAAAGTGTTTCCACACTTCACTTGAATTATTGAGATGCTGTTAAAAATAGACAATAACAGAGGAGAACATAGGCAAAACACTCTCAGACATAAATCACAGCAGGATCCTCTATGATCCACCTCCCAGAATTCTGGAAATAAAAGCAAAAATAAACAAATGGGATCTAATTAAAATCAAAAGCTTCTGCACAACAAAGGAAAATATAAGCAAGGTGAAAAGACAGCCTTCTGAATGGGAGAAAATAATAGCAAATGAAGCAACTGACAAACAACTAATCTCAAAAATATACAAGCAACTTATGCAGCTCAATTCCAGAAAAATAAACGACCCAATCAAAAAATGAGACAAAGAACTAAATAGACATTTCTCCAAAGAAGACATACGAATGGCTAACAAACACATGAAAAGATGCTCAACATCACTCATTATTAGAGAAATGCAAATCAAAACCACAATGAGGTACCACTTCACACCAGTCAGAATGGCTGCGATCCAAAAAACTGCAAGCAATAAATGCTGGAGAGGGTGTGGAGAAAAGGGAACCCTCCTACACTGCTGGTGGGAATGCAAACTAGTACAGCCACTATGGAGAACAGTGTGGAGATTCCTTAAAAAATTGCAAATAGAACTACCTTATGACCCAGCAATCCCACTGCTGGGCATACACACCGAGGAAACCAGAATGGAAAGAGACACATGTACCCCAATGTTCATCGCAGCACTGTTTATAAACAAACATTTCAATGGGTCGATAGGGATGTCTCAAAGTTATTGGACTAAATGATTACATTAGAACAGGAAAAGTTAGTCAGTAATCTAAGCTCCTGTTTCAAAACATTAGAAGAGCAAATTAAATCCAAACAAAGCCAGAGAGAAATAATGAAGATAAGAGAGCAGTGAAACTGATAATAGAACAGAAAACAATGAAACAAAAAGATGGTTATTCAAAATACTAATAAAATTGATAAACCTCTAGAAGACTGGCAAGTGGTTGACCAGTTTTCCCAGCACCACTTGTTAAAGAGATTGTTGTTTCTTCATTTATATTCTTGCCTCCTTTGTTGAAGATAAGGTGTCCATGGGTGCATGGATTTATCTCTGGGCTTTTAATATTTGCTCTTTGTGTTTGATCTTTGTTAATTTGGTTAATATGTGTCTTGGAGTGTTTTCCCTTGGGTTTATTCTTTATGGGACCCTCTGGGTTTCTTGACTAGATGCACCTTTGTTGGCAAAGTAATGTCTCTGCTTTTCAATATGCTATCTAGGTTGGTCATAACTTTTCTTCCAAGGTCCGTCTAGTCAAGGCTATAGTTTTTCCTGTGGTCATGTATGGATGTGAGAGTTGGACTATGAAGAAGGCTGAGCGCTGAAGAATTGATGCTTTTGAACTGTGGTGTTGGAGAAGACTCTTGAGAGTCCCTTGGACTGCAAGGAGATCCAACCAGCCCATTCTGAAGATCAGCCCTGGGATTTCTTTGGAAGGAATGATGCTAAAGCTGAAATTCCAGTACTTTGGCCACCTCATGCGAAGAGCTGACTCATTGTAAAAGACTCTGATGCTAGAAGGGATTGCGGGCAGAAGGAGAAGGGGACGACAGAGGATGAGATGGCTGAATGGCATCTCTGACTCAATGGACATGAGTCTGAGTGAACTCCGGGAGATGGTGATGGACAGGGAGGCCTGGCGTGCTGCGATTCATGGGGTCGCAAAGAGTCGGACGTGACTGAGTGACTGAACTGAACTGAACTGAACTAAACTGAACTGGGTTTCTTGGACTTGGGTTGCTATTTCCTTCCCCATTTTAGGGAAGTTTTCAACTATTATCTCCTCTAATATTTTCTCCAGAGAAGGCAATGGCATCCCACTCCAGTACTCTTGCTTGGCAAATCCCATGGATGGAGGAGCCTGGTAAGCTGCAGTCCATGGGGTTGCTGAGGGTCGGACATGACTGAGTGACTTGACTTTCACTTTTCACTTTCATACATTGGAGAAAGAAATGGCAACCCATTCCAGTGTTCTTGCCTAGAGGATCCCAGGGACAAGGGAGCCTGGTTGGCTGCCATCTATGGGGTGGCACAGAGTTGGACACGACTGAAGCAACTTAGCAGCAGCAGCAGCAGCTGTATTTTCTCATGGCCTTTCTTTTTGTCTTCTTCTTCTGGGACTCCTGTGGTTCGAATGTTGGGGCGTTTTACATTGCCCCAGAGGTCTCTGGAGTTGTCTTCATTTCTTTTAATTCTTTGTTCTTTTTTCCTCTCTGCTTCATTTATTTCCACCATTCTATCTTTCACCTCACTTATCCTATCTTCTGCCTCAGTTATTCTACTATTGGTTCCGTCCAGAGTGTTTTTGATCTCAGTTATTTCATCATTCATTACTTATTGACTCTTTTTTATTTCTTCTAAGTCCTTGTTAAACATTTCTTGCATCTTCCCAATCCTTATCTCCAGTCTATTTATCTGTAACTTCATTTTGTTTTCAAGATTTTGGATCATTTTTACTATCAATATTCTGAATTCTTTTTCAGGTAGATTCCTTATCTCTCCCTCTTTTGTTTGATTTGGTGGAAATTTATCATGTTCCTTTGCCTGCTGAATATTTCTCTGCCTTTTCATTTTGTTTATATTGCTGTGTTTGTTGTGGCCTTTCTGTATGCTGGAAGTTTGTGGTTCCTTTTTACTGTGGAAGTTACTCCCTGTGGGTGGGGTTGGATGAGTGGCTTTTCAGTGTTTCCTGGCTAGGGAAGTTTAAGTCACTGTTCTGGTGGGTGTAGCTGCATCTCTTCTCTCTGGAGTGCAATGAAGTGTCCATTAGTGAGTTTTGAGGTGTTTATGGGTTTGGTGTGATTTTAGGCAGCCTGTATTTTAATACTGAGTGCTATGTTCTTGCATTGCTGGAGAATTAGCATGGTGTGTCTTACTCTGGAACTTGTTGGCTCTTGGGTGGAGCTTGGTTTCAGTGTAGGCATGGAGGCTTTCAGATGAGCTCTTGTCAGTTAATATTCCCAGGTGTCAGGAGTTCTCTGATGTTCTCAAGTTTTGCATTTAAACTTCCTGCCTGTTGCCTTCTTACATTAGCATCAAGTCTTCTCCATCCATACAGTACTGAAGATAAAACATCTAGGTTATTCATGAAGATTCTCCACAGTAAGGGAACCCCTATAGGTTCACAGAGTTACATGGATAAGAGAAGAGGGAGGAGGGAGATAGAGGTGACCAGGAGGAGAAGAGGGGAAATAAAAAGGGGAGAGACCAATCTAGCCAGTAATCAATTCCCTGTGTGTGCTCCACAATCTGCAATACCCAGAGAGGTTCACGGAGTTACACAGAGAAGAGAAGAGGGAAAGGGAGATAGAGGTGACCAGAAGGAGAAAAGGGGCAGTCAAAAGTGGAGAGAGCGATCAAGCCTGTAATCACACCCCTAACTAAAAATGGGTACTGAAGATTAGATTCTTAAAGGTACAAAATTGATAACAAATACCAAACAACAAACATTAAAAATCTAGAGTAGAGGTTAGACTTTCAAAAATACAATATTAAAAATACAAAACACAATCAATCACAAAAATTATAAAAAATGTATTTGTGAAATTTGCTTTAAAAATAGGGGGTTTTTTTGCAACCTAATAGTAGGTTATAAAAATGAAAATTAAAGGAGTAATAAATAAATTTAAAATATAAAAATTAAAAAATGATAATAGTAAATATATATCTAGGAATTTCTCTGGAGCTGTTGAGGGCAGTGTAGGGTCAGTTCAGTTTCAGATAGTTCCTTGTTCCAGCTTATACTTCTCAAGTTCTATAGGCTCCTTCCAATGCTTAGTCAATGCTAACTATAGGGTTTTAATCTTTTGCTCCTGTCACTTTCAGAGCGGTTCCCTCTTCTTTCTTTATTTTGGCTTCCTCTGTTTGCAAGTCCCTTCAGTGTCTAACTTCCAGCCTGACACAAGGGGGCTAGGGTGTCACTTATTTAGGCTCACTTGTTCAGTTGTGCTGTGGGGAGGGAGGAACACTACAAACAAATATCACTGGCATGTGTGGGGATTACTCATACTGTAAAGACCACACTTGGTTTGCCCCAGCTCATGGTGCCTGTGTTTTCCTGGTCTACACTGCTCAGGCTCCAGGTTGCTCTGAAAGAGAACTGTCCAAAGTGGGCCTGGGTTGAATGCACTTCCCATGTCTAAGCTGCTCAGGTTCAGGTTCTCAGGTATTCCACAAATGCACAGACTCAGTTGGGCCTGTGTTTTGTGCCCTTCCCAAGTTTGAGGAGCTTAGGCAACCAGTTGTTTGGTGAGCACACTATCCCAGGTGTACAATGCGTCTTATCACCTCCCTAGTCCCAGCCGCTCAGTTTCCTGGGTGTGCCACAAGAGCACCATCTCAGGTGTGCCATGTATCTCCTCTGGGGTGCTTATCTCAGACTGCAGCACTCCTGGCAGATGTCAACCTTCCAGGATCCCAGGAAGACTGGTTAGCTACTGGGAGCCTGATCACAGTTTGGTGGAAGATGCCATCTCTGGGGCCGAGATTGCCCCATGCCTTCCAGCTCTGTTTGTTGTCCACCTGTCTCTCTGCCTCTGGAAGGGGATGGGCTGGTTCACAGCCAGCTAGCTATCCTCTGGTATTCACTCAGTCCTTTGATCTGTGAGCCAGCCAGGCTGTGCCTTAGGTTAGAGCTTTTTACGAGAAAGTTCTCTCTCTCTCATTTTTTTTTTCCCTCTCCCTCTGGCTATCACAGTTTGGGTTGCTATCTCAGGTTAGCTCCTTCAGATGGTCCTCAGGGCATTCAGGCCCGGTCATTACCCTAAGCATGCAACCCGCACCTCCCCTGCTTGCTGGTAGCAGACGTGAGCATCTGGGCTATTTCTCCTCTGGGAATTTTGGTTAAGGCACATATTCTGTGGGTTTTGTTTTGTGTTTTTTTCTCTTCCCGGTTATATCGCCCTCTGATATTCCAAAACTCCCCACAGACCCGCTGGTGAGAAACTATCCTGGTGTTTGGAAACTTTACCTCCTTCACGACTCCCTCCCTGGGATGCGTCTCCATCTCTAACTCTTTTGTCTCTTTTTGTTTTTTATATTTTGTCCTACCTCTTTTCAAAGAGAATGGGCTGCCTTTCTGGGTGCCTGGTGTCATCCACCAACATTCAGAAGTTGTTTTGTGGAAGTTGCTCAGCATTCAGATGATCTTTTGATGGATTTGTAGGGAAGAAAGTGGTCTCCCCATCCTATTCCTCCACCATCTTAGGATCGCCCCCTGCAAAGGACAATAGTCTTTATTTTGAAATCTATTTTTTTCTGATATGAGAATTACTATTCTGGCTTTATAATGATTTCCATTTGCATGGAATATCTTTTTCCATCTCCTCACTTTCAGTCTGTATGTGTCCCTAGGTAGGACAGAAGTCAGTCTCTTGTACACAGCATATATAGGGATCTTGTTTTTGTATACTTTCAGCCAGTCTTTGTTTTTTGGTTGGAGCATTTAATCCATTTACTTTTTAAGGTATATATATATATATTATATATATATATATATATATATATATATATATATATACCTTAATATATATATGTATATTAAGTTGCTAATGGGCAACCCACTCCAGTACTCTTGCCTGGAAAATCCCATGGATGGAGGAGCCTGGTAGGCTGCAGTCCATGGGGTCGCGAAGTTGGACACGACTGAGTGACTTCACTTTCACTTTTCACTTTCATGCATTGGAGAGAAATGGCAACCCACTCCAGTGTTCTCACCTGGAGAATCCCAGGGATGGGAGACCCTGGTGGGCTGCCATCTACGGGGTTGCACAGAGTTGGACACGACTGAAGCGACTTAGCAGCAGCATATACAAGTTAAGTTGCTAAGTTGCTTCAGTCGTGTCTGACTCTGTGAGACCCCATAGACAGCAGCCCATCAGGCTCCCCGTCCCTAAGATTCTCCAGGCCAAGAATACTGGAGTTGGTTGCCATTTCCTTCTCCAATGCATGAAAGTGAAAAGTGAAGTCGCTCAGTCGCTCAGTCATGCCCGACTCTTAGTGACCCCATGGACTGCAGCCTACCAGGCTCCTCCATCCACGGGATTTTCCAGGCAAGAGTACTGGAGTAGGATGCCATTGCCTTCTCCGATGTATATATATATATATATATATATATATATATATATATGTACACATACACTTCCCAGGGGCTGCTAGTGGTAAAGAACACACCTGCCAATGCAAGAGACATAAGAGACCTGGTTCGATCCCTGGATCGACAAGATCCCCTGCAGAAGGACTTGGCAACCCGATCCCACTCTAGTATTCTTGCTTGGAGAATCCCATGGACAGAGGAGCCTGATGGGCTACTGTCTATAGGATCACAAAGAGTTGGATATGACTGAGGGGACTTAGCAGCAGTATGTGTGTGTGTGTGTGTGTGTGTGTGTGTGTGTGTGTGTGTATGATATATGTGAATGTGTGTGTGTGTATATATTCCTAATGGCATTTCATTAGTTGCTTTGTGGGCTTTTTGTAGGTCTTTCCTACTCTTGTGTTTCCTGCCTAGAAAAGTCTCTTTCACATTTGTTGTAAAGATGGCTTGGTGATGCTGTGTTCTCTTAACTTTTGCTTTTCTGCAAAGCTTTTTATTTCTCCATCAATCTTAAATGATATCCTTGCTGAGAGAGTAATATTGGTTGTAGATTTTTATCTTTCATTTCTTTAAATATATACTACCACTCTCTTCTGGCTTGCAGTGTTTCTGCTGAAAAATCAGCTGCTAATCTTATGGGGACTCCCTTATATATTATGTTTGCATTTCCCTTGCTTCTTTAATATTTTTCCTTTGTGTTTAATTTTTGTAGTTTGATTAATATGTGCCTTGGCATGTTTCTCCTTGGGTTTATCTTGTATGGGACTCTCTGTGCTTCCTCAACTTGATGGAATATTTTCTTTCCCATGTTAGGAAAGTTTTCAGCTATAACTGCTTCAAATCCTTTCTCAGATCCTTTCTCTTTTTATTATTTTCCTGGGACCTTTATAATTTTTCTGTTGATGCATTTAATATTATCTGAAAAGGCTCAGACTGTCCTCAAATCTTTTCATTATTGTTTTCATTATTCTGCTTATTGTTAGTTATTTCACCATTGTATCTTCCAACTCACTTATCCATTCTTCTATCTCAGTTATTCTATTTATTCCTTCTAAAGCATTTTTCATTTCAGTAATTGTATTGTTAGTCACAGTTTGTTTATTCTTTATTTATTCTAGTTCCTTGTTAAATGTTTCTTACATTTTCTCCATTGTCTTTTGAAGATTTGGGGTCAGCTTTACTATCATTATCCTGAATTCTTTTTCAGGTAGTTTGCCAATTTCCTCTTTATTTCATCTTGTGGATTTTTGTCTTGTTTCTTCATCTTTAACACATTGCTCTATCATCTCATTTTGTCTAACTTAATGTGTTTGAAGTCTCCTTTTCCCACACTGCAGGATCATAATCCTTCTTGCTTTTTTTCTTTGTGCCAGTGGGTATGGGTAGGGTTGGTCCAGTGACTTGTGTAGGTTTCATGTTGGGAGGGATTTGTGCCTGCATTTTGGTGGGAGAAGATGGGAGATGGTTTTTTCACTCTGATGGGCAGGGTCATGTGCTGGGAGCCAGCATGAGGAATCCCGCCCATGACAAGGGCATGAGGAAGGAAGCCTGACAAAACGCAATGACATGATTAGGCTTCAGGAGTTCCCCCTGGAATTTCCTGAGCATGTACCCCCAAAACCAAAAATCTGCTGGCTTTTGCACTCTGCTCTTCTGATATTCTCTGGAAAAAGTCAAATCAGGGCTTTAGTCTTCTGCATTTGAGAGGGATGTTTCAGTTAAACCCCCTCTGATGGCTCTCTAGCTTGCCTAACAGGTCCCCCGGACCTCTTACAGCTTGTGAATTGCTTACAGCCCCCCAACCACAAGAGGCACAAAGCTTAAAGCATCTTAAAGATACAGAGCCTTTTCTAAAGAGCTAAAAATCATATTGGTGATGGGTTTTCACTGTTGACTCAATGATTGCCACCAGGCCTCCATATTCTTTATCTTTTAGGCACCTGGAAAGATGTTACTCAATGTAAGCAGGATGTAGAAAAAGATACATAGTAGTTTTGATGTTAGCAACACTAGACTTTTGAGTTAATTACTTTTCTCTTTGTTATATATCACTGCACTCCTCTTGTGTCCTTGCTATGTAAGAATGTGACTTTATTTAGTGCTTTCTGAGAGTGGCACCAGACTTTGGGAAGATCAACACAAATAAGTCTTCTAGTTGACAAACCCTTATCAGAAAAAAGGCTGTAAAATGTTAATTGGCCCTTTTGGCCGGAAGATGATGTAAATTACCTAAGACTTGTGCATACAATTAGGTATTTAGAGAGAAAAGCCTGGTTTTAATAAGAGTCTGGGCTGCTAACGCTGCATAACTTTGTGTTACCCATTGATCTCTATGTATAATCAAAAAGTATAAAAGGTCCTCTGAACAATAGAGGCCGGGCCAGTCACTGGACTGGTTTCCCCTATGTCTCCTCTCTAATTTCTGGCTGAATCCCCATCTGGGGCATGGAGGCTCACCATGTCTACTAACTTTTCCTGGCTTTTAAGATCCACGCGAGGGGGAGCCCAAGGCGGGGCACCCCCGATATTCAAGAGGACGCCACTGGCCTAAAGTAGATGGTGCAAGCTCCTTGTCTGGAACTTTATTGGCTTCCCACATAAACCAAGTTATTCAGCCTTCTTTCTCCACTTAATTTTCCTACTACACTATTTCTCCCTAATCTAATCTTATATTTCTATATTAATAAATAAATAAGTTATCCTCTCCAACACCGTCCCCACTTCGAATTTCCCTAGATCCACCAGGGCTGGACCCCGGCAGTCATGTAAGGCGATATTTGGGGTTTGTTGACAGCCTGTTTAGTGATGGTTGGGTTTGTGTTCCTTTCTTCTTTGTATGGATGAGGTATCCTGTGCTTGGTACTACAGGAAGTTCTGTGGAGCTGTATCTTGGATTTGGATGGAGGCTTTCATGGGAGTTCTCACTGAACTCCCTCTGGTGTTAGGAGTTCTCTGGTGGTCTAGTGTCCTGAACTCAGCATTCCCACCCCAGAATCTCAGGCAAAACTTCTAGTCAGAGAATCAAGACCTTGCAAGCCATTAGTATGGCAATAAGGGATATTAACAAAATGAAACAAACAACAACAAAAAAAAGCAAAACCCAGAAAAATGGAATAAGCAAAAGCAGATAAACCGGGGGGAAAAAGGAACAGGAGTACACACACAATAGAAACAAAAACAGAACAAATAAAACAAAGTACAAGAGAGGAACCTGACAAATTAAAGAAATCAAAAATGAAATCAACCAATTAAAAACAAAATTAACAGCTTCTGGTTCAAGATGGCAGTATAAGGATATGTTCTCATCTCCTCCAGCAAGAGCACCAAAATTGCAACTAGCTATTGGACAAGTATCTACAGGAGGACGCTGGGACCCACCAAAAAAAAGTACTCCACATCTAAAGACAAAGAGGAAGCTGCAATGAGGCAGTAAGAGGGGCTTAACCACAATAAAAATCAAATCCCATACCTGCCGGGTGGGTTACCCACAAACTGGAGAACAGTATTATCAAAGAAGTTATCCCACTGTTGTGAAGGTTCTGAGCCTCATGTCAGACTTTCCAGACTGGGAATCTGACGAAGGGACTGGGAATCCTCAGGAATCTGACCTTGAGGGCCAGGGGGATAATAGGAACTCCAAAGGACTAGGGGAAACAGAGACTCCACTCTTGGAGGGCACAAACAAACTCTTGTTTGCACCAAGACCCAGGGGAAAGGAGCAGTGATCCTATGGGAGATTAAACCAAAACGACATGCTAGTGATGGAGGGTCTCCTATGGAGGTGTGGGTCAGCAGGTGCTCACCACAGGATGGGGGCACTGGCAGCAGCAGTCCTGGAAGGTGCCCCTTGGTGTAAGTCCTCTTGGGGGTCACCATAATCCTACCCTAGAGCCTATAGACTCCAGGGCTGGGTTGCCTCAGATCAAACAACTAACAGAAAAGGAGTGCAATCCCACCCATCAACAGATAATTGGATTAAAGTTTTCCTGAACAAGAACCTGCCCACCAGAGCAAGACCTAGCTTTTCCCACCTTGTCCCTCCCATCAGGAAGCTCGTAGGACCTGAAGAAGGACATGGTGATTAACATCATTTATTTTATTTTGGCCTCACATTTTCCCTGATATGGTGCTGGATAAGGTAACAACCTAGAAACACTAATGAGCACAGACCAAAAAAAAAAAAAAAAAAAGCTTCAACAAAAGTCTGCTCCTTTCCAAAGTACCATGTAGCGGGGAGCCTAGCCAGCAGAAAACATTTAGACTATGTGCTCCATTCTAGTCAAACATCACAGAAAAAATCTGTGGCCCCATTTTCACCTTCATCAGCAAAGATGGAGTAGGAAACCTCGAGCTTGGGCTTCATTCTCACTTTTGATAAAGATGCCCTTCCCAGTGGGAAGCTGGGACTTTTACCACCTTCCAGTGGTAATAAGTCTCCACTCGCATGGTATCCTCAGAGATCAGCTGGGGAATAGAAATGAGGCAACCTTTTTCCCTCCACTATGGTGGTGTTAGTAGAGATCTAGTAGGGAAACTACTAGATAGTAACACCCCTACCTGACAGTAGCAAAGCTATACTCCATTTCCCCACACAAACAAACTGTAAAAAGAGGCCTGCTGGAGCTAGAAAAATGGAGCAAATTAAACCCAAAGTAGCAGAAGAATGGAAATAAGAATGATAAGTGCAAGAATCAATGAAATCAATAAGAGAAAAATGAAAGAAAAAATTAACAAGAAACTGGTTCTTAGAAAAGAAAGAAAAAAAAAGAAAGTGAAGTCACTCAGCCATGTCCGACTCTTTGTGGCTCCATGGACTGTAGCCCACCAGACTCCTCCATCCATGGAATTTTCCAGGCAAGAGTACTGGAGTGGGTTTCCGTTTCCTTCTCCAGAGGATCTTCCTGACCCAGGGATCGAACCCGGGTCTCCCAAAATGCAGGTAGATGCTTTACCATCAGAGCCACCAGGAAGGCCTTGGTTCTTAGAATAGACCTATAAAATTCATCAACTTCTAGCAAGACTGACAAAGAAAAAAGGAGATAAGACACAAATTACCAATTAGGAATGAAACAGGGAGGCAGTTCAAGATGGTGGCATAGGAAGAGCCCAAACTTACCTTCTCCAGTGGAGACAACAGATAAACACTTATATATGGATAAATTCCCTCTGAAAAGAACCAGAGAAATAGCTGAACAACTGCCCACAACAAAGAACAAAGGACAAAGGGGACTGCATTGAGGGTAGGAGAGGCAGAAAAGTACTCTAACCAAAATCTCCACTGCCAGCATGGCAATGCACAGTAGGGAAGAATCTCATTAGACAGACACTTTTTCCAGAGGAACAAGAGGCTGGGGCCCCACATCAATACCCTAGCCCCTGGAATCTACACTGGAAAGACAAGCTCCCCAAACACCTGGCTTAGAAACCCAAAGGGGATGGAGCTCAAGGGTCCCAAACTACTGTAGAAAACTAAGACTTCTCTCTTAAAGGGCTCATATGTGGTCTCACTTGCCCAGAAATCCAGCAAAATGACACAGTTTGGAAAGTGTCTAGACTGTGTGTGAAGGAGGGTCATTTGCCAATTTAAAAGCTTTAACTGGAAAAAACAAACAAACACATTTTTAAAAGCTTTGGAGGGGGCAGGGATGATGGAAACTCTGTCCAGAGAAACAGGCACAGGCAGAGGTCATTGCTGTGATATCCACTTAACTTATCAGCACAGGCAGGTGAGATTGGACTAGGGGATGAGCAATCATGGCCCTACCCCTTGGCATTGCTGGAACCAGAGTACTCCAGTGACTGCAGCACTCTCTCACTTTCAATTCTCCCCTATTCCCTGGCTGGGGCAGATTGCTCAATTGTCATGACATTCTCCTGCTCCCTAGCTGAGATTTCTTACACAGGCAGCGGTGACTCCCCTATCTACTAGCTGGATCTGGCAAGAATGAAGAGTTTCAGCTCTTGCTTCCAGCCTAAAGCTGATGAGAGAACACAAACAAGACATTTCTGAAACCTGTACACACACAGAGTGATCATTTTCTCACTGCCTTTTTGAAGCAAGAGAGTCAATCACATGCTTACATTCTGGCTACAATTCTAAAGCCAAAGTGTACAATGATGTTTCTCCCATAGCAAGGATTCACAGGCCCAGAAATCAAGGGGGTGAAAATGAGGATTGCACCGTTCACTGTTACCCTTAGTTATCCACTAGCTAAATCTGTTTCCTGTCCCTATGACCTTGTGCTCTGCTGGTCTAGAGGTCTTTGTTTAAAAGTGAAGAATTTTTCCAGGGAGAGATACAACAATAATTCTACTGAACTGGAAGTTAAGACTTCCATCCTGCGTCTTTGAGCTCCTCATGGGTCTGAATCACACAGGAAAAGAAAGGAGTTACAGTGTTTACTGGGATGATTGATCCTGATTACCAAGGGAAAACTGGACTGTTACTCAATAGTGGAGGTAAGGAAAAGTACTTCTGGAATTTGATATATCCCTTAGAGGGTCTTGTAGTATTACCATGCCCTGTGATAAAAGTGAAAAAGAGGTGTAACAGTCCAACTCAGGCATAATTACTGATCACCCAGATCCTTCAGAAAATAAAGGTTTAGGTCACTATACCAGGTAAAGAACCATGACCAGTTGAGGTGCTTGCTAAAGGTGAAGGGGATACTGATTAGGTAGTAGCAGAAGGTAGATATAAACATCAGTTACAACCATGTGACCCAAGTGATTGTCATGAATATTTAATACTGTGAATCTGTGTGTGTAAATGTATTATTTCTTCCCTCCATTATTTCCTTATTATGTAACATAAGATGTGTTGGTTTAAGTTTAATTATCAAAATCCTTCTCTACTGAGGTCAATAAATGGTGTTTGGAAAACTGTATGTATATATGCAAAAAGTGAAGTTATATCCTTTTCTTACATCATTCACAAAAGCAATTCAAAATGAATTAAAGACTTTAGCCTGAAACTGTAAAACTCTACAAGAAAACAGTGGGAAAACATCTTGACATTTGATGAACATAGATGGAAAACTTCTCATTAAGGACTAGCAAATTGAATCCAACAATATGGAAAAAGGATCAAACACCATGATCAAGTGTGATTTATTCTAGCAATGCAAATTGAAATCCTCAGTCGTGTCTGACTCTTTGCAACCCCATGGGCTGTAGCTTGCCAGGCTCCTCCATTCATGGGATTTTCCAGGCAAGAATACTGGAGTCGCTTGCCTTGTCCTTCTCTGGGGGGGGGGGGGGCGGTCCTTCAGACCCAGGGATCGAATCTGGGTCTCCCATACTGCAGACAGACTTTTTATTATCTGAGCCATCAGAGTAGACCCAGCAATGCATAGGGGATTCAATATATGCAAATCAATCAACGTGATGCACTACATTAACAAGAGGAAGAGTGAAAGTCACATGACCATCTCAGTTGATGCAGAAAATGCATTTGATAAACTCAACATCCATGAATGATGAAAACTCTCATCAAAGTTGGTATATAGAGAACATAATAAATGGTTCTTATGAGAAATCACAGTTAATATCATACTGAAGATTGAAAAGCTCTAAGTCTTTCCTCTAAATTCAGTAATAAGATAAGGACTCTCAACTTCACCACTTCTATTTACATAGTATTGGATGTCCTAAATAGCATACTATTCCAAATTCAAAGGGAAGATGTTAGGGTTAGGGTTAGAGTCTCCCAACAAGAAATTATTGAAACTAATAAATGAATTCAGTAAAGTTCCAGAACATAAATTAATATACAAATATATGTTGTTTTCCTATACATTAATAATAAATTATCAGAAAAAGAACATAATTTCATTTGGAAT
Source organism: Ovis aries (assembly GCF_016772045.2). Classification (NCBI taxonomy): domain Eukaryota; kingdom Metazoa; phylum Chordata; class Mammalia; order Artiodactyla; family Bovidae; genus Ovis; species Ovis aries. Next base: position 49,250,366 of record NC_056080.1, read on the forward strand.
CACATCAAAAGAATAAAATAAATAAGAATAAACTTAACTAAGGAGTTGAAAGACCTATACTCTGAAAACTATAAAACATTGATGAAGGAAATTAAAGGTGATACAAAGAAATGGAAACATATCCCATGTCCTTGGATTGGAAAAGTTAATATTGTTAAAATGATCATACTACTCAAAGCATAGCATACTACTCATAGCATACTACAATAGACATAACTCAATCCCTATCCAAGTACCCATGAAATTTTAACAGAAAACAACTAATCCTTAAATTTATACAGAGTCACAAAAAAGTACTAATTTCCAAAGCTCTCTTGAAAAAAAGTTGGAGGTCTAACTCCTTCAGACTTCAAATTGTACTACAAAGCTACAGTAGTCAAAGCAGCATAGTACTGACACAGAAACATAAGCATAGATTAATGGAACAGGGTAGAGCACCCAGAAATAAATCCACACATTTATGGTTAATTAATCTATGACAAAGGACACAAGAATATGCAAAAAGAAAAGACAATCTCTTAAACAAGTTGTGCTAAGAAACCTGTATAACTACATTTAAAACAATGTGATTAGAACATTTCCTTCTGTCATGTACAAAAGTAAGCTCAAAACTGAATACTTGAATGTAAGACTTGAAACCTTAAAACACCCAGAGGAAACTATAAAACTCCTAGAACACTATCTGACATAAATCCTAGAAATATTTCTTTGGATTTCTCTCCTAAGGCAAAAGAAACAAAAGAAAAACATATATGGAAACTAATTAAACTTTAAATATTTTTCATGAGAAAGGAGTTCATGGACAAAATGAAAGGACAATCTAATGAATGAGAGGAAATTTGTGCAACTGATATGACCTACTTATATGGTCAATATCCCAAATAATTAAACAGCTCAATCCTTCCAAATGGAAGAACCAGACAACTCAAGTTAAAGTGTCTCTTTCAATTCTGGTTTCCTCAGTGTGTATGCCCAGCAGTGGGATTGTTGGGTCGTATGGCATACACTGGACTGGAAGAAACACAAGCTGGAATCAAGATTGCTGGGAGAAATACCAATAACCTCAGATATGCAGATGACACCACCCTTATGGCAGAAAGTGAAGAGGAGCTAAAAGCCTCTTGATGAAAGTGAAAGAGGAGAGCGAAAAAGTTGGCTTAAAGCTCAACATTCAGAAAACGAAGATCATGGCATCTGGTCCCATCGCTTCATGGGAAATAGATGGGAAACAGTAGAAACAGTGTCAGACTTTATTTTGGGGGGCTCCAAAATCACTGCAGATGGTGACTGCGGCCATGAAATTAAAAGACGCTTACTCCTCGGAAGACAAGTTATGACCAACCTAGATAGTATATTCAAAAGCAGAGACATTACTTTGTCGACTAAGGTCCGCCTAGTCAAGGCTATGGTTTTTCCTGTGGTCATGTATGGATGTGAGAGTTGAACTGTGAAGAAAGCTGAGCACCGAAGAGTTAATGATTTTGAACTGTGGTGTTGGAGAAGACTCTTGAGAGTCCCTTGGACTGCAGGGAGGTCCAACCAGCCCATTCTGAAGGAGATCAGCCCTGGGATTTCTTTGGAAGGAATGATGCTAAAGCTGAAGCTCCAGTACTTTGGCCACCTCATGAGAAGAGTTGACTCATTGGAAAAGACTCTGATGCTGGAAGGGATTGGGGGCAAGAGAAGGGGACGACCGAGGATGAGATGGCTGGATGGCATCACAGACTCAATGGACGTGAGTCTGAGTGAACTCCAGGAGTTGGTGATGGACAGAGAGGCCTGGCGTGCTGTGATTCATGGGGTCACAAAGAGTCAGACACAACTGAGTGACTGAACTGAACTGAACTAAACTGATGGCATACACAGTGCAGGAGCAGTGGCTGCGTGGGTGCAGGAAGGCCGAGAGGAACTACTCCACATTCAAGGTCAGGAGGGGCAGCTGTGAGGAGATATCCCTTGTCCAAGGTAAGGAGCAGCGGCTTCACTTTGCTAGAGCAGCCGTGAAGAGATACCCCATGTCCAAAGTAAGAGAAACACAAGTAAGATGGAAAGTGTTTCGAGAGGCATAAGAGGGCAGAAACACAAAACATAATCACAGAAAACTAGTAAATCTAATCACATGGACCACAGCCTTGTCTAACTCAATGAAACTAAGCCATGGCATGTGGGGCCACCCAAGACGGGTGGGTCTTGGTGGATAGGTCTGACAGAACATGGTCCACTGAAGAAGGGAATGACAAACCACTTCAGTATTCTTGCCTTGAGAATCCCAAGAACAGTATGAAAAGGCAAAATGATAGGATACTGGAAGAGGAACTCCCTAGGTCGGTAGATGCCCAATATGCTACTGGAGATCAGTGGAAAAATAACTCCAGAAGGAATGAAGGGATGGAGCCAAAACAAAAATCAATGCCCAGTTGTGGATGTGACTGGTGATAGAAGCAATGTTCGATGCTGTAATGAGCAATATCACATAGGAACCTGGAATGTTAGGTCCATGAATCCAGGCAAACTGGAAGTGATCAAACAGGAGATGGAAAGAGTGAACATCAACATTCTAGAAATCAGTGAATTAAAATGGACTGGAGTGGATGAATTTAACTGAGATGACCATTATATCTACTACTGCAGGCAGGAATCTGTTCAAAGAAATGGAGTAGCCATCAGAGTCAATCACTGCAGATGGTGATTGCAACCATGAAATCAAAAGACGCTTACTCCTTGGAAGGAAAGTTATGACCAACCTGGATAGCATATTGAAAAGCAGAGACATTACTCTGCCAACAAAGGTCCGTCTAGTCAAGGCTATGGTTTTCCAGTGGTCATGTATAGATATGAGAGTTGCATTGTGAAGAAAGCTGAGCACCAAAGAATTGATGCTTTTGAACTGTTGTGTTGGAGAAGACTTTTGAGAGTCCTTTGGACTGCAAGGAGATCCAACCAGTCCATTCTGAAGGAGATCAGTCCTGGTTGTTCTTTGTAAGGACTGATGCTGAAGCTGAAACTCCAATATTTTGGCCATCTCATGCAAAGAGTTGACTCATTGGAAAAGACTCATTGGAAAAGACTCTGATGCTGGGAGGGATTGGGGACAGGAGAAGGGGACGACAGAGGATGAGATGGCTGGATGGCATCACCAACTTGATGGACATGAGTTTGGATGAACTCTGAGAGTAGGTGATGGACAGGGAAGCCTGCCGTGCTACAATTCATGGAGTCACAAACAGTCAGACATGACTGAGCAACTGAACTGAACTGAACTGATGGCATACATACCGAGGAAACCAGAATTGTAAGAGACAGGTGTACCCCAGTGTTCATCACAGCCTTGTTTACAATAACTATGACATGGAAGCAACCTAGATGTCCATCGGCAGATGAATAGATAAGAAAGCTGTGGTACATATACACATGCAATATTACTCAGCTATTAAAAAATCAGTTTTAATGAGGTAGATGAACCTGGAGCCTATGATAGAGAGTGAAGTAAGTCAGAAAGAAAAACACAAATACAGTATATTAACGTGTATATGTGGAATTTAGAAAGATGGTAATGATGACCCTATATGTGAGACAGCAAAGAGATACAGATGTAAAGCACAGACTTTTGGACTCTGTGGGAGAAGGCAAGGGTGGGATGATTTGAGAGAATAGCATTGAAACATGTATATTATCATATGTGAATTAGATCATCAGTCCAGGTTCAATTCATGAGACAGGGTGCTCAGGTGGGATGACCCTGAGAGATGGGATGGGAAGGGATGTGGAAGGGGGATTCAGGATGGGGAACACATCTACACCTATGGCTGATTCATGTCAATGTATGGCAAAAAGCACCACAATATTGTTAAAGTAATTAGCCTCCAATTAAAATAAATAATTTAAAAAACGTTAGCATAATATCTGAATAGACATGGTTTCACAAAGATACATGTACCCCAGTGTTCATAGCAGTTTACTTGAAATAGCAAAGATGTGGAAGCAACCCAAGTTTCCATCAACAAATAAATGAATAATGAATATGTGTATATATATATATATATATGCAAATGGATAAAAGACACATAAAAAGATGCTCAACATCACTATTCATCAGCGAAATGAAAATCAAAATCACAATCTCACACACCACTGACTCACACAGAACTGACTCATTTGAAAAGACCCTGATGCTGGGAAAGATTGAAGGTGGGAGGAAAAGGGGCCGACAAAGGATAAGGTGGTTGGATGGTATATATATATATATATATATATATATATATATATATATATATTCCATTATATATATATAATGGAATATTACTCAACCATAAAATAATGAAATTTTCTATTGCAACAATGTGTATGGACTTAAAGATGATTACTTTTAGTGCGTTGTCAGGCAGAGTAAGAAAAATACTGTTATCACTTACATGTGCAATAAAGACTAAAACAAAGTAATGCCTATAACAAAACAAAAACAGTGTCACATATATAGAAAATAAACTATTTAGTATCAGTTCGAATGGGAAAGACAAGGGACAAAATAGTGGAATTGGGTTAAGTGTTACAAGCTGCTGTGTATAAGAGAGAGAAACAACAAGAATATATTTTACAGCAGAGGAAAACATAGTCATCGTTTTGTCATAACTTTAAATAGAGTATAATCTATAAAAATTTTGTATCACTATGCTGTACACCTGAAACTAATATTATATTGTTAATCAATTATCAGTTCAGTCGATCAGTCCTATCTAACTCTTTGTGACTTCAAGGACTGCAGCATGCCAGGCTTCCCTACCCAACACCAACTCCTGGAGCTTACTCAAATTCATGTCCATTGAGTCAGTGAAGCCACATAACCACCTCATCCTCTGTCATCCCCTTCTCCTCCTACACTTCAATTTTAAAAGAATTTTTTTAATTTTTTTTTTTTAATTTTGACTGGAGGCTAATTACTTTACAGTATTGTGGTGGTTTTTGCCATACATTCACATGAATCAGCCATGGGTGTACACGTGTCCTCCCTGTACATCCTGACCCTCCCTCCCACCTCCTCCTCCATCCCATCCCTCAGGGTCATCCCAGTGCACCAGCCCTGAGCACCCTGCCTCAGGCATCGAACCTGGACTGGTGATCTATTTCACATATGATAATATGCATGTTTCAAAGATATTCTCTCAAATCATCCCACCCTCGCCTTCTCCCACAGAGTCCAACAGTCTATTCTTTATATCTCTGTCTTAAAAAGAATTTTTTAAATTAATTAATTTTAATTGGAGAATCATTACTTTATAATATTGTGATGGTTTTAGCCATACATAGACATGAATCTCCCACATGTGCACATGTGTCCTCCCATCCTGAAACCCCCTCCCGCCTGCCTCCCCGCCTCATCTCTCTGGGTTGTACCAGAGCAATGACTTTGAGTGCCCTGCTTCAGGCATCAAACTTGCACTGGTTGTCTATTTTACATATGAAAATATACACATTTCTATGCTATTTTCTTGAATCATCCCACCTTCACCTTCTCCCACAGAATCCAAAAGTCTGTTCTTTACATCTGTGTAAAGATGTAAAGAACTTTTGCTGCCTTAAATTTTAGATCATCATTGCCATCTTTCTAAATTCCATATATATGCATTAATATGCAGTATTTGTATTTCTCTTTCTGACTTACTTCACTGTGTGTAATAGGCTCCAGTTTCATCCACTTCATTAGAACTAATGCAAATGCATGCCTTTTTACAGCTGAGTAATATTCCATTGTGTTTATGTACCATGACATCCTTATCCATTTGTCTGATGATGAACATCTAGGTTGCTTCCATGTCCTAGCTATTGTAAACAGTGCTGCAATGAACAATGGGGTGCATGTGTCTCTTTCAATTCTGGTTTCCTCAGTGTGTATGTCTTGGAATGGAATGCTGGGTCATATGGCAGTTCTATTTCCAGTTTTTCAAGGAATTTTCACACTGTTCTCCACGGTGGCTGTATCAGCTTGCATTCCCACCAAGGAATGCAAGGAATGTGTAAGAGGGTTGCCTTTTCTCCACACTCTCTCCAGCATGTATTGTTTGTAGACTTTTTGATGGCAGCCATTCTGGGTGGCGTGAGATGATATTTCGTTGTGGTTTTGATTTGCATTTCCCTAATAATGAATGATAGTATCTTCCCTGGTGGCTCAGAGGTTAAAGCATCTTCCTACAATGTGGGAGACCTGGGTTCAATCCCTGGGTCAGGAAGATCCCCTGGAGAAGGAAATGGTAACCCACTCTAGTATTCTTGCCTGGAGAATCCCATGGACAGAGAAGCCTGGTAGGCTACAGTCCATGGGGTCACAAGAGTCGGACACGACTGAGCGACTTCACTTACTTAATAATGAATGATGCTGATGATCTTTTCATTTATTTATTAGCTATCTGTATGTCTTCTTTGCAGAAACGTCTCTTTATTTATTTTGCCCACTTTTTAATTGAGTTATTATTTTTCTGGTTTTAAGCTGCATGAGCTGCTTATACATTTTGGAGTTTAATTCTTTGTCAGTTCTTTCATTTGTTACTAGTTTGTCCCATTCTGAGGGCTGCCTTTCACCTTGCTTATTGTTCCCTTCATTGTACAAAAGCTTTTAAATTTAATTAGGTCATATTTGTTTATTTTTGTTTTTATTTCCATTATTCTGGGAAGTTGGTCATAGAGGATCTTGTTGTGATTTCTGTCAGAGTGTTCTTCCTATGTTTTCCTCTAAAGAGTTTATAGTTTCTAGTCTGAGTTTATTTTGGAGTATGGTTTTAGAAAGTGTTCTAATTTGATTCTTTTATATGTGGTTAACCAGTTTTCCCAGCAACACTTGTTAAAGAGACTGTCTTTTCTTCATTGTATATTTTTGCCTCCTTTGTCAAACATAAGGTGTCCAAAGGTGCATGGATTTATCTCTGGGCTTTCTATTTTGTTCCATTAATCTATTTTTCTGTCTTTGTGCAAGTACCATGCTCCCTTGATGACTGTAGCTTTGCAGTATAGTCTGAAGTCGGGAAGGTTTATTCCTCCAGTTCCATTCTTCTAAGAGTTCCCACTCTCACCACTACTAATCTACATAGTTTTGGAAATCCAAACCACAGACATCAGAGAAGAAAAATAAATAAAATTAATCTAAATTGGTAAAGAACTAAAACACTCACTGTTTGCAGATGACATGTTCCTCTACATAGAAAACCCTAAACCCACCACCAGAAAATGAAAAGAGCTAATCAATGAATATAGTAATATTGCAGGGTATAAAATTAATACACAGAGATCCTTTGCATTCCTGTACACTAACAGTGAGAATACAGAAAGAGAAATTAAGGAAATAATCCCATTCACCATTGTAACGAAAGAATAAAATACTCTGGAACAAATTAACCTAAAGGAAAAAAAAAGACATATATAAAAACTTTAAAATATTGATGAAAGAAATCAAAGATGACACAAATAGATGGAAAAATATGCCATGTTCCTGAACTGGAAGAATCAATATAGTGAACATGAGTATACTACCCAAAACTATCTATAGATTCAGTGCAATCCCTATCAAGCTACCAGTAGTATTTTTCACAGAACTCGAATAAATAATATCATAAATTGTATGGAAACACAAAAATTCTCAAATAGCCAGGGCAATCTTGAATAAAAAATAAAATTTTTATAGGTATATATTTATTGCATTTTGTTAATGTTTTCTGGGTATTTTTGTAACTGCTCTTTTTTTACTCTCTAGCTCACTTCTCTCATTGTTTGATGACTTTCTTCAGTGTTATGTATAGATTTCTTATTCATTATCTTTGTTTAACTATTGTAGATAATTGCTTTGTGGTTGTCATGAGGATCACATATAACAATCTCTGTAAAAAACAATGTATTTTAAGTTGTCAGCAACTTATACTTGAACTCATTCTAAAAAGTCTACATATTTACTTTACCCCTGTTTTATGTTTTTGATGTCAAATTTTGCATCTTTTAATTTGTGTATTTTTCAAATATTGTAGTTATTAACTTTACTACTTTTGTCTTTTAACCTTTATAACTTTGCAAGTGGTTTATAAGTTTATAGTTTTATAAGTGGTTAATCTTCTATGGATGTGAGAGTTGGACTGTGAAGAAGGCTGAGCACTGAAGAATTGATGCTCTTGAACTGTGGTGTTGGAGAAGACGCTTGAGAGTCCCTTGGACTGGAAGGAGATCCAACCAGTCCATCCTAAAGGAATGTCGGAGAGTGTTTTGCCTATGTTCTCCTCTCAGAGTTTTATAGTTTCTGGTCTTACATTTAGATCTTTAATCCATATTGAGGTTTTTTGTGTGTATGGTGTTAGAAAGTGTTCTAGTTTCATTCTTTTACAAGTTGTAGACCAGTTTTTCCAGCACCACTTGTTAAAGAGATTGTCTTTAATCCATTGTATATTTTTGCCTCCTTTAGTGAAGATAAGGTGTCCATAGGTGTGTGGATTTATCTCTGGGTGTTCTATTTTGTTCCATTGATCTATATTTCTGTTTTTGTGCCACTGCCATACTGTCTTGATGACTCTGGCTTTGTAGTAGAGCCTGAAGTCAGGCAGGTTGATTCCTCCTGTTCCATTCTTCTTTCTCAAGATTGCTTTGGCTATTCGAGGTTTTTTGTATTTCCAAACAAATTGTGAAATTATTTGTTCTAGCTCTGTGAAAAATACTGCTGGTAGCTTGATAGGGATTGCATTGAGTCTATAGATTGCTTTGGGTAGAAAACTCATTTTCACTATATTGATTCTTCTGATCCATGAACATAGTGTATTTCTTCATCTATTAGTGTCGTCTTTGATTTTGTTCACCAGTGTTTTTATAGTTTTCTATATATAGGTCTTTAGTTTCTTTAGGTAGATATATTCCTAAGTATTTTATTCTTTTTGTTGCAATGGTGAATGGAAATTTTTCCTTAATTTCTTTTCCTATTTTCTCATTCTTAGTGTATAGGAATACAAGGGATTTCTGTTGTTGATTTTATATCCTGCAACTTTACTATTTTCATTGATTAGCTCTAGTAATTTTCTGGTGGAGTCTTTAGGGTTTTCTATGTAGAGGATCATGCCATCTGCAAACAGTGAGAGTTTTACTTCTTCTTTTCCAATTTGGATTCCTTTTATTTCTTTTTCTGCTCTGATTGCTGTGGTCAAAACTTCCAGAACTATGTTGAATAGTAGTGGTGAAAGTGGGCACCCTTGTCTTGTCCCTGACTTTAGGGGAAATGCTTTTAATTTTTCACCATTGAGGATAAGGTTTGCTGTGGGTTTGTCATAGATAGCTTTTATTATGTTGAGGTATGTTCCTTCTATTCCTGCTTTCTGGAGAGTTTTTATCATAAATGGATGTTGAATTTTGTTAAAGGCCTTCTCTGCATCTACTGAGATAATCATATGGCTTTTATTTTTCAATTTGTTAATGTGGTGAATTGCATTGATTGATTTGCGAATGTTGAAGAACCCTTGCATCCCTGGGATAAAGCCCATTTGGTCATGGTGTATGATCTTTTTAATGAGTTGTTGGATTCCGATTGCTAGAATTTTGTTAAGGATTTTTGCATCTATGTTCATCAGTGATATTGGCCTGTAGTTTTCTCTTTTTTGTGTGGCATCTTTGTCAGGTTTTGGTATTAGGATGATGGTGGCCTCATACAATGAGTTTGGATGTTTACCTTCCTCTGCAATTTTCTGGAACAGTTTGAGTAGGATGGATGTTAGCTCTTCTCTAAATTTTTGGTAGTATTCAGCTGTGAAGCCGTCTGGACTTGGGCTTTTGTTTGCTGGAAGATTTATGATTACAGTTTCAATTTCCGTGCTTGTGATGGGTCTGTTAAGATTTTCTATTTCTTCCTGGTTCAGTTTTGGAAAGTTGTACTTTTCTAAGAATGTGTCCATTTCTTACGCATTGTCCGTTTTATTGGCATATAATTGCTGGTAATAGTATAACTTTATTTTTAAGATGGGTTTAGTAGTAATGAATTCTTTTAGCTATTGCTTGCCTGGAAAATTCTCCATTTCTCCTTCAAATCTGAATGATGGTCTTCCTGGGTAGAGTATACTTGGTTGGAATTTTTTTTCTTTCAGCACTTTGAATATATCATGCCATTCCCTTCTGGTCTGCAAGTTTCTGCTGAAAAAATCAGCTAGTAATATTGTGGGAATTCCCTTGTATTTATCAAGTTCTTTTTCTCTTTTTGTGTTTAATATTCTCTCTTTATCATTTGTTGTTGTTGTTCAGTCACTCAATCATGTCCAAGTCTTTGTGACCTCATGGACTGCAGCACACCAGGCTTCCCTGTCCCACACTCTCTCCCAGAGTTTGCTCAAATTCATGTCCACTGTGTCAATGATGCCATCCAAACATCTCATTCTGTCTTCCCTTTCTCCTCTTGCCCTCAGTCTTTCTCAGCATAAAGGTCATTTCCAATCAGTTGGCCCTTTAAATCAGGCGGCCAAAGAATTGGAGCCTCAGCTTCAGCATCAGTTCTTCCAATGAATATTCAGGATTGATTTCTTTAGGATTGACTGGTATGATCTCCTTGCTTTCCCAGGAATTCTCAAGAGTCTTCTCCAGCACCACAGTTCAAAAGTATCCTTTCTCTGGCCCTCAGCCTTCTTAATGGTCCAGTTGTCATATCCTGACATGACTACTTGGAAAACCATAGCTTTAACTAGACAGACCTTTGGCAGCAAAGTGATGCCTCTGCTTTTTAATATGTTGTCTACGTTTGTCATAGCTTTCCTTCCAAGGAGTAAGCATCTTTTAATTTCATGGCTGCAGTCACTGTAATTTTGGAGCCCACGAACATAAAGTCTGTCAATGTTTCCATTGTTTCCCCATCTATTTGCCATGAAGTGATGGGACCCTATGCCATGATCTTAGTTTCTGAATGTTGAGTTTTACACCAGCTTTTTCACTCTCCTCTTTCACCTTCATCAAGAGGTTTTCCAATTTTTCCTCACTTTCTGCCATTAGGGTGGTATCTGTGTATCTGAGGTTATTGATATTTCTCTGGGCAATCTTGATTTCAGCTTGAGCTTCATCCACCCTGGCATTTTGTGTGATGTACGTTGCATGTACATTAAGCAGAGTGACAATATACAGCATTGATGTACTCTTTTCCCAATTTTGAACCAGTCCATTGTCCCACGTCCAGTTCTAACTATAGCTTCTTGACCCATATTCAGGTTTCTCAGAAGACAGGTAAGGTGTTCTGGCACTTTCATCTCTTTAAGAATTTTCCACAGTTTGTTGTAATTCACACAGTCAAAGGCTTTAGTGTAGTCAATGAAGAAGATGTTTTTATGGAATTCCCTAACTTTTACCTATGATCCATTGGATGTTCTTTATTTGATCACTGGTTCCTCTTTTCTAAATCTTTGTCCTTTTCTTTTTGAGACTCCTATCATATAAATGTCATTCTCCTTGATGCGGTCCTGTGGGTCTCTTAAGCTTAAAAATTTTGTTTGTTTGTTTTCAGTGAGTCCCATTGCCTGGTGTTTCAGGTTGCTAATCTAGTCTTTTATTCATTAAGCTGCTGTTGAACCCTTACAGCATATCCTTCAGTTCTGTCCTACATTGTTCAGTTTTGTGACTTCTGTTTAATATTTTCTCATATTTCCTGTCTCTTTATTGAAATTCTTACTGTGTTCATCCGTCCTTCTGCCAGGTTCACTGAGCATCTTTCAGTTCAGTTCAGTTCAGTTCATTTCAGTCGCTCAGTCATGTCTGACTCTTTGCGACCCCATGAATCACAGCACACCAGGCCTCCCTGTCCATCACCATCTCCCGGAGTTCACTCAGACTCACGTCCATCGAGTCATTGATGCCATCCAGCCATCTCATCCTCTGTCATCCCCTTCTCCTCCTGCCCCCAATACCTCCCAGCATCAGAGTCTTTTCCAATGAGTCAACTCTTCGCATGAGGTGGCCGAAGTACTGGAGTTTCAGCTTTAGCATCATTCCTTCCAAAGAAATCCAAGGGCTGATCTCCTTCCGAATGTACTGGTTGGATCTCCTTGCAGTCCAAGGGACTCTCAAGAGTCTTCTCCAACACCACAGTTCAAAAGCATCAATTCTTCAGTGCTCAGCCTTCTTCACAGTCCAACTCTCACATCCATACATGACACAGGAAAAACCATAGCCTTGACTAGACGGACCTTAGTTGGCAAAGTAATGGCTCTGCTTTTGAATATGCTAAGTTGGTCATAACTTGTCTTTCAAGGAGCAAGCGTCTTTTAATTTCATGGCTGCAGTCACCATCTGCAGTGATCTTTGAGCCCCCAGAAATAAAGTCTGACACTGTTTCCACTGTTTCCCCATCTATTTCCCATGAAGTGATGGGACCAGATGCCATGATCTTCGTTTTCTGAATGTTGAGCTTTAAGCCAACTTTTTCACTCTCCACTTTCACTTTCATCAAGAGGCTCTTTAGTTCCTCTTCACTTTCTGCCATAAGGGTGCTGTCATCTGCATATCTGAGGTTATTGATATTTCTCCCAACAATCTTGATTCCAGCTTGTGCTTCTTCCAGCCCAGCGTTTCTCATGATGTACTCTGCATATAAGTGAAATAAGCAGGGTGACAATATACAGCCTTGAAATACTCCTTTTCCTATTTGGAACCAGTCTGTTTTTCCATGTCAAGTTCTAACTGTTGCTTCCTGACCTGCATATAGGTTTCTCAAGAGGCAGGTCAGGTGGTCTGTATTCCCATCTCTTTCAGAGTTTTCCACAGTGTATTGTGATCCACACAGTCAAAGGCTTTGGCATAGTCAATAAAGCAGAAATAGATGTTTTTCTGGAACTCTCTTGCTTTTCCCATGATCCAGAGGATGTTGGCAATTTGATCTCTGGTTCCTCTGCCTTTTCTAAAACCAGATTGAACATCAGGAAGTTCACGGTTCATGTATTGCTGAAGCCTGGCTTGGAGAAGTTTGAGTATTACTTTACTAGCATGTGAGATGAGTGCAATTGTGCAGTAGTTTGAGCGTTCTTTGGCATTGCCTTTCTTTGGGATTGGAATGAAAACTGACCTTTTCCAGTCCTGTGGCATCTTTACTTTACTTTAAATGTTTTATCAGGTTAATTATTAATACTTAGCTGTATTTTAGCTTCCCTGATAGCTCAGATGGTAAAGAATCTGCCTGCCATGCCAGAGACCCACGTTTAATCCCTGGGTAGGGAAGATCCCTTGGAGTAAGGAATGGCAACCCACTCCAGTATTCTTGACTGGGAAATCCCATGGACTGTGGAGCCTGTCCGTGGGATTGCAAAGAGTCAGATGCAACTGAAGCAACTTAACACACAACTACATTTTATTAAGGTGTTTTTATCTTGTTCTTTTATTTGAACTATATTCCTCTGTTTACTCGTTTTTCTTGACTTTCAGTGTCTGTATGTATAGGTGAAGCAGTTATTTCTCCTTATGGAAGGAGTGTGATTGTTTTGGTGGTGGGCCTTATTGTTCAACATTTCTCTAGCTCTTTGTCATCTCTTGAAACTTGGTGATTATCTAAATCTCCTGCGTTATTCTTAATAGATCCCAGTTGTTGATGATGTGTCAAGATCCGTCCAGGTTCTGAAAGGATTGATTTCAGCTGGCATCTCATTTCTTGCTGCTAAATCCTCAGACAACATTTAAAATATATATATATATATATATATATATATATATATATATATATATACACGGCCTTGTGATACTGCAATCATAGACCCTGCTGACCTGAATGCTGAAGAGTAGAAGATCTGGAGGTGTCCCATAGGTGACAGTTGTAAGAATATGGGCTTCAGATAAATGGATAACCTCTTTCTAAGAGGTACTAGAAAGATGTTGTGAGACAAAAGGAGAACACAAAGATGGTTTTTCTTGCCTGCATGCCCTACGCAGCTCCTCTGTAGCCTCTAGATATGTCACAAACCTGAAGCCTGTCCCTCAGGTTGAGGCTCTTGGAAAATTTGTTGTTCAGTTGCTCAGTCGTGTCTGACTCTTTGCGACCCCGTGGACTGCAGCATGCCATGTTTCCCTGTCCTTCACCATCTCGTGGAGTTTGCTCAAACTCATGTTCATTGAGTCAGTGATGCCTTTTTTTCATAGGCAGACTGGGAGTCTGTTTCATCTGCTGTCTGTGCAGTGCCCTGGAGGTGATATCCAATCTCAAACGGTCTTCCTGGTTGTTTCAGTCACATAGAACTTAGGAGTGCTAGCCCTTCTGGCCCCCCTGTGTGGGCTAAACTTGATTGCAGGTTTTAGTGAGGTGTAGGAGAGTGCTGAAGGGAGGACAGATGAGGAGTGCTGTCAGTGGTGCACACCTGTGGCTTTAGTATTGCTGGAAATATGTTTGGGAATGGGTCATGCCCATGGCTTTCTTGAGGCTGAAGAAAAATGCTAATTGGGAACACCTGTGGCTTTAGCAAGGCAAGGAAGAACACTGGGGACATGGCATACCCATGGATTTAATGATGTAGGAGAAAAGCATTGGGGGAAGGGCACAAATTGTGTGACTTTAGTGAGATTGTGCCCATGCACACCTACTTGCACTAGGAAGATATAGGGAGAGTGCATAGGGGAACAGAGCAGAGAGAAGAATGGAGCAGGAGTACAGAGAAGTCTATCCAACTGCCTCACCACCCCAGCCCAGGCAGCCCACCAACCAAACAGTGAATAGCCAAACAGTGAATAACCAAACAGTGAATAACCAAACAGTGAATAGCCAAACAGTCTAGATGGGCCACCTGGAGCCCCTGCCAGGTGCCAAAGGCATACATCCCATAGAGGTACCTGAATAACACAATAGTCTCCTTCAAGTACCCATTTTGGAACTTCATACCCAAGAACTTATTTGGATAATTCAGAAAAATATTAATAGTCAACTTTTATTTTCTTATATTTCTGATACCACTGATTGTTGATACACCCATGAGTCCAGTGATGAGTGGACTCTGAGTGTTCTACCTTGGCACAGCCATAGCTATCAAGCAGGTAAGCTTTACAGGAAGAAGGTCATACAGAATCTCTGTTGTAAGACATCACCTTTCATCCAAAGTAAAGTTACCTAATTTTTTTCAGCTAGTTCATAGCAAATTTAACTAACTTCCAGAAATGCATATTTGTAACTGGGTTAAGTTGATTTTTTTTTTTGTTACCAGTAAACAACTTAGTCTTTTATTTCCCCAAGGCCAGCTGTTGCAGGCACTGAGGCCCGAAGACTTCCAGAAGGGATGGGAGTGGGTGGGAGCCATCCTGCCTCACAGGTGCTGCCTGCCCCATCCTGCTTCCTGCCAGAGATGGGAGACTAGATACAGTGTACCTTTGTGCCATGAAGTATCTCAATTGTGTGTGTGTATATCAGTCGCTTAGTCATGTATGACTCTGCAACCCCATGGACTGTAGCCCATCAGGCTCCTCTATCCAAGGGATTCTCCAGGCAAAAGTACTGGAATGGGTTGCCATTTCCTTCTCCTAAATTAACTCTTGAGTTAAGAGGTCCTTTAGTTAAAACAGGCAGCTTGTATAATTTAGTGCTAGTTTGGTACTCTAAGCATTTGAGAAGGAAACTGTCATTCTAACATTGAATCAACTGGAGATGGCACCTGATTTTTGGTGGGTTGCCTTGCCCATTGTGTCCCCAGCTTGTGTCCCCGAGGACCTGCTTCTGCAGTGTCTGGGATGTAGCTCCATAGCATGGTCTGCTGATTCCTGACTCACTCATCCCCATCAATCACATCCTCCCCCTCCTCCAGCCCCTTAGAAACACCAAATCTACTTTCCATTGCTAAAATTTGCCTATTCTGGATGTTCCAACTAACATAATCATACACTAGTGACTTTTTGTGTCTGACATTTCACTGAGAATGTTGTCAAGGTTTATCTATGTCAGTACTTCATTTACAGAAGAATAATATTTCATCATCTGGATAGATCAAATTTTGTTTATCCATCAACCACTGGTGGACATTTGGGATGCTTCTTTTTGGCTGTTATGGGGAACACTGTTATGAACATTTGCATACAAGCTTTGTGTAGGCATAGGTTTTCAGTTCTGAGTATATACAAAGGAACCGAATTGTAGGAATATAACTGCTCTAAGAGATGGGAATACCAGACCACTGACCTGACTCTTGAGAAACCCATATGCAGGTCAGAAAGCAACAATTAGAACTGGACATGGAACAACAGACTGGTTCCAAATTGGGAAAGGAGTACGTCAAGGCTGTATATTGTTAACCTGCTTATTTAACTTCTATGCAGAGTACATTATGAGAAACACTGGGCTGGAAGAAGCACAAGCTGGAATCAAGATTGCCAGGAGAAATATCAATAACCTCAGATATGCAGATGACACCACCCTTATGGGAGAAAGTGAAGAGGAGCTAAAGAGCCTCTTGAGGAAGGTGAAAGAGGAGAGTGAAAAAGTTGGCTTAAAGTTCAACGTTCAGAAAACTAAGATCATGGCATCTGGTCCCATCACTTCATGGGAAATAGATAGGGAAACAGTGGAAACAGTGTCAGACTTTATTTTTGGGGGGCTCCAAAATTACTGCAGATGGTGACTGCAGCCATGAAATTAAAAGACGCTTACTGCTTGGAGGAAAGTTATGACCAACCTAAATAATATACTAAAAAGCAGAGACATTACTTTGCCAACAAAGATCCGTCTAGTCAAGGCTATGGTTTTTCCTGTGGTCATGTATGGATGTGAGAGTTGGACTGTGAAGAAAGCTGAGCACCAAAGAATTGATGCTTTTGAACTGTGGTGTTGGAGAAGACTCTTGGACTGCAAGGAGATCCAACCAGTCCATTCTGAAGGAGATCAGCCGTGGGTGTTCATTGGAAGGAATGATCCTGAAGCTGAAACTCCAATGCTTTGGCTACCTCATGTGAAGAGTTGACTCATTGGAAAAGACTCTGATGCTGGGAGGGACTGGGGGCAGGAGAAGAAGGGGACGACAGAGGATGAGATGGCTGGATGGCATCACGGACTCGATGGACATGAGTCTGAGTGAACTCTGGGAGATGGTGATGAACAGGGAGGCCTGGTGTGCTGCGATTCATGGGGTTGCAAAGAGTCAGACACGACTGAGAGACTCAACTGAACTGAACTGATATGTCAACTACATTTTCAGTTTATCTATCCTCTCTTTTGCCCCTGGAAATCATGTTTGTTTTCTACATCTGTGACTCTATTTTGTAAATAAGTTCATTTTTATCTTATTATTAAATTTCACATATAAGCTATATCATTTAAGATTTTTTTCTTTATCTGAATTATTTCACTCAGTATGACAATCTCTAGGTCCATCCATGTTGCTGCAAATGACATTATTTCATTTTTTAAAAATCTAATTTCCATGATTAGTAGTGATGTGAAACATCTTTTTTATGTTTATTGACTATATACAATCTGTGATTAATTTTTTATTCTATTACTTGTATGATTTTTTAATATGTGCTAGACATAAATCCTGTGTTATATTTGGATGTCTTTCAACTGTTTATGGTATTTTTACTATTCAAATATTTTTAATTTTTAGCAATTTTGAACATATATCTATTATGAGAGAAAGCATTATTGTGTTTCTTTTCATGACGGTATTCCCTATTAGGGAGTTAATTTCTTG
Source organism: Ovis aries (assembly GCF_016772045.2). Lineage (NCBI taxonomy): Eukaryota > Metazoa > Chordata > Mammalia > Artiodactyla > Bovidae > Ovis > Ovis aries. Next base: position 49,267,999 of record NC_056080.1, read on the forward strand.
AGAGAAGTGGTGTTTTATTCATCTGTGTAGCAACCAGCAAAGATTCTGTATTATTGATAGTTTTTCTGTCAATATATTTGTAGCATCGAGTTGATGATGCTTTTAAATCAAAGGGATGACAGTGACTCTCATAATAAATAAATGAGTTAAAAATATTATTGGGAAACTTATAAAGCCTGAGATTCCTTGTTTTATATCATTTGTAGTGAAAATCCCTTTCTGTCAGCTCCAAGAATAGTTACTCTTCAATCTGTTCTTCTAGCTCTTGATCTTACTCTCTCACAGGATGTCCTCCTCTTTACCTCTTTCCCAGCATCTCTCTAAAATAGAAAGTTTTCCAAAGCAGGGTCCATAGACCACAGACAAGGGAGCTTCCCATATCCCCTACCCAGGTGTGGTATTTGTACTTAAGTAGCTCTGGAGTTTAAAATTGTCCAAATACCCTTCTCTCCTGAATTCCTTCTTAGGAAAAAGCAAACAAGATAGTAAAGGAACAGAGATGGGCAAGGAAACCTAACCAGCTAAGTCTGTACCACACAGGGTGATTCACTGTAAGAAATATATAAACGGGGCACAGTCTCCATTCAGTCCTTTTCAGGGACATGCTGATACAATCTCAAGAATGTGGAGGGCTTCATGTTCTTAAGCAGAGAAATTATTGTGTTTAAGATAGCCCAGCTTCCAACTTTACCCAGTTAAGGGAAAAAATGATCTACTTGTGCCATGTCATGTTGTAGAAAAGTAAAATGAAGACAAAGTCAAGATAATAGCCATGGATTCTCAAGGTTAAAAAATTTATTAGTTATAAAATACAATAATTAAACATAACAAGATTGCTTATTTCCCAAGCACACACCCTGCCTGGATGTCACAGAGGAAAAGTCCCATTGGGTTAAAACAGAGTAATCTCCAAGTGACCATGATAACTGAGGCAGTATTTTAGTATTTCTGGGGCCCCAACAGACTTGTGTATGAGAGATTGCTCATGATGCTAGGCTCAAAACCGTGCCTCTGGAACAAGAAGTAGTATAAAATAGAGGGGAAAAAAAACCAGGGTGTTTCTCTAAATCACTGAAATAATGAGGCCCAGATATAGGAGTTATAAAGATTAAAACTTAATAATATACTATTCTATAATTTCTTTAAATAAAAATTACAAAAAAACTCAATCATTTCACTGCAGGCTCCTTTCCTCAACACAAAAATGAAGAGTCAGTTTCTGGCACTGTTTACCTACTGTGTCCCCCTGTCGAAAAAACAAAGATGAAAACCACTAGGGATTCTCTTCCTCTGTTTATTCAGAAATACAATGAAAACAGCACATATACAACAGTTATAATGTCCAAAACAACTATCTGTACTGATCCTGGGAAACATCTACTGGAAAGGAAGGAGAGTTTCTTAATAGGATAGTGTCTCTCCCCCTGTCTCCAACACTCAACCAGAAAAGAAATGGGAGGTAAAATCAGTATTTGAGAATCAAAGAAATATCCAGTCACTAGTGAAAATTCTATCCTCTTCCATTCCACTCCCAGCCCAACCACCCCACCCCATTTCCCTTCTACCTATACTGTTCATAATATAGTAAGTGTGGAAAGATAAAATGCAACTGGTGAAGCTGGACTGGCCATGGTTTGAAAGGTTGTAGTAAATTTCCTCTGTACTTCTGACAAGGTGACATATAATGTGGTCCAGAGTGAGGGTAGGGGAATAATACAGATTTTAAAGCAATGGATTTGGCCTACTTAATTCCTTTAGACCCTAATATGCTTTGAGTATAGAAACAGGTGAGAATCCTATAGTTAGCAATTAGTAGAATGTAGGGAAATTGAGAGGAAGAGATAATATTGTTTCCAGTGACCACTCTTCAATTATCCTTGTTATTGACTCAAATTTAGCTCTTTATCATCCAGAAAGCTTAATCCTCTCCTTCTTCTAGGGTAAATATAGAGTACTATAATTATCATCATAGTGGTAATCATAATACTTTGTTGTTTATTTACGCATCACTTTTCATTTTTGCCAACATCCATTAATGATAATCCTCACAACATTCCTGTGAGGTAGCTATTTGGATCCCCATTTTACAGATGGGTTAACTGAGGCACAAAGAGGTGATGTGACTTGCCTAAGGTCAGTAAAGTGAGAGACGAGAAAATATGGGAGAGATAACAGGGTAGCACCTCTATTGTCACAGAGCCATATTTTTCAGTGAGAAAAGATAGTGCTAAATGTTTCTTTAAATTGGGCACATCCACTTTCTTCAGTGTACATACTTCTATGTAGGTATCAGCACATTATGGAAGATCAATAATTTCCCTTGGCTTATTAAAGATTAGGTAGATTCCAAATGATCTGGTTCTTAAAAAAACCTTTTGAGAGAAGGATATACCCCAAGTTCCTGGAACTCAGGTCATAGAAATCACTAATTTCTGAATTTTGCAGATTACTTTGTTTCAAAGAACTGTTGGAGTTCTAAAAATGTTCTATCATGTACATGAGCACTGAGCTCTAGGTGTTTCCATAGCTATACAAGTAAACAATTCAGATACCACTATACAGGTACTCTGGAACTGAGCAATTAAATAAGTAGATGGCAAAGTGTGGGAGCCAGATTTCTCACTGTTGGAGTGGAAGGTCAGAGTAAACAAAGGTTAAACTAATAGCAAACAAAGGATAAGATGATCCATGTGGTAATGGATTGGAGTTGGATACTCAGTATGAACTCATGTTTAACTTAATAAAGATATGGATGATTACATACAGAACTATCTATAGATACATGTATGTATACCTAGATATACATGGGTTAGTATATATGCATATATTTCCTTGCTCTATCAGCTGAAATGACCTAGAAGCAACAAGACAATTGTAGCAATAAGTATACCTAATGCCCAGATCTTGATTTCTAACAATTTTCCATTAACAGAAACCAGGACTCCTTAAAGAAATGGTTGATTATAGAATTGGGAAATATATATATATATATATGTATATAAGATGAACTTGGAGCATCATGTAGTGCTACAAAATAAAGGTGTCCTAAAAAAAATGATGAGGTATGTCAAAAGTACATGAAAGTCAAGCCAAAAGAGTGCCCAATGGTCAAAGCTGGAACTATTTGAGAAACAAAATAAGTTGTATCGGATTATAACCCAAAGTACAAAATAAATATCCATGAGTCCATAGTGATACCAGTAAATGATTGGATACATAAATAAATGAGGGAGAAGAGACAAATCTCCTATGCAGAATTCCCAATAATTATGTACTCACTCTCAATGATGTAGTGCACAGCTAACCACTCCTTAAGTGTAGGCTGTACATAGTGATTCCCTTCCAAAGAGTACAGTATTTAAGGTGGGACAGAGGAAAAAACTGACAAACAATATCTCAGCCATATGATCAAGATTAACATCAAGAGTATGTGTCATGTTAATATGTATAGAAAATGGCAGTTCAACTTTGTGATCCTAATCCTCCAAATCTGTAAGCTCAGTTTAATCATGAAAAATAATTTAGATATTAGATATTAATTTAGGGGCTCCTCAAAACTGTCAAGGTCATAGGAAACAAGGAGAGTCTGAAAAATTGTCACAACCTAAAGAAGCCTGAGGAGCTATGACTACTAAATGTGATGTGGTATCCTGAATGGATGCTGGAACAGAAAAATGATATTAGGTAAAAACTAAGAAAATCTGAATAAAGTTTAGATTTTAGTTAATAGTAATGTATCATCATTACTTCATTAATTGCAACAAATATATCATTCTAATGAAAGATGCTAATAGGGAAAACTGGGCTTGTGGTATAGGGAAACTCTGTACAATTGTCACAATTTTTCTATAAATCTAAAACTGTTTTAAAATAAAAAGTTTATTTAAGAAGAAGTTATTCTTACAAACCTTTCTGTCTTGCCCATACATAATTCACTCTACTTAATGTACTCAGCTGTTCATATTCTTAATATTTTTTCCTGAATTTTCCAATAATAATTATCAATAGTAATGTTCAACTGCCAATCATCTACAAATGGACGAATTCCACTGCAACAAACCCCAAGATATTATTCAACCCTATCAAACAATGCCATTTTCCACGCCGTAAGCAACCATTAACATAATGGTAGTTTGCTGGTGTGGGCTCAGTAAATTCAATAAGTTCCAAATGCTACCTTTGAGAGACAGTTCTTTTCCACATTTATTTAGCAAAGTTCTATGTGCTCTTGGTGTGGTACAGCACTATATTGTATTTGAGTAGCTGTACTTCATGAAGTATTCTTAATGAATTTTTATATATTTCCTATAGAATATATAAATAATTTGTAAAGATTTTATCATTATTTGGAGGGAAGAGGACAATGAAAATAGGATTAGAATATTTTCCTGTCCATACACAATTAATAAATCATTAATAAAGTCCTTCATTACTTTGCAGGGAAAATTTGAATAAAAGCTTAAAGATGTCTGGGATACCAATATTTGGAATCCTAGTTAAATATCCTAGTTAGTAGGATTTGAACATGGTATTTATTTACAAATAGATCATATGCTCCAATGCAAAAGATTTTGAGGTCTGAGGGGCACAGGTCAGTTACAAACTCTGAAAAGAAGTCTCAAATCCAAACTCTGGAGACAGAGTATGTCTTTGGATTCTACTGTGAAATACCATATCAACTACTCAATTATAAGCTTAACTTATGTATGATGGTAACTTTAACAATGTAAGTTTCACCTTTAACAACCTGTCTTACAGCTGCAGAGGGAGATACTCCCTATGCTTTAACAATTAGTCTGTAGTGTGGAACTTGCAACCAAAAGTTAAGGGAAAACCTATATCAAAATAACAAGGCTAAAATAGCAAAAATCTACATATCATTTTGAAAATTACAGGTAGTCCTTGAATTTATTAGGATTTATGGTCTGGAAAGACACTGTAGCTTGAAATGACGTAAATCAAACCTGAGATATTATAGAAAGTGTTAAGAATAGAAAAATTGTGTGCCTAAAGTTACATATCAATGACTATAAGCACAGCTTACTTATCATTTATTCAACTGTAAATTATTCTGTAAGTGGCTTAAATTTTTCTGAAGCATAACATATAAAATTAGACAAATACTGAAACCAATCATGTAAATTTTTAAAATTTGGTTTAATAATGTGATCCTTGGTAGAATGAGTGTGCTGGTCTATAAAACCTCAAAGAAACATCTTGGGAAGAAATCTGACCCATATTTGTCTCATCTGCAAAACATTAATGATGGGTAGGACTATATACCTGATAGGATCCCTTCTTGGTACTAGAATTCTATAATTTAGTCAGAATAAATGGCTTTGGGAGGTAGCCTAAAGTATTCAAGAGAGACTGCTTAAATATCTACCAAGGAAAGGGGATACCATATGAAGAGAATCTTTTCCAGGAGAGAAGCTGTGTTCACAATTAAGTGATTAAAAGCTCTCCCCCCTCCCCACTCTGGGAGAGGAAATTTGCCATGTGGGGGTAGATCTGAGGTCCAGCGCCTGAAACAGAGGGTTTTATGTCCCAGACATTATAATAAAGCAGTCTGATTAGGTAACCAAGGGTGTATATTATGCAACTTGCTATAATGGATAAAAGAAATGTCTTAGATGTTCACAGCAGTTGTAAAACATCAAATTTCTTTCTGTTTGCTATTAATACTTTTCACTAAAAGCCTCTTGTATTCCATTTGAAACATACAGGAATGCATGTTAATAACCATGGAATTAACACATTTTTTCTTCTAACCTCTCACCTCTGCGTAACATGGCCCCACTGTGTCATTTTTTTTTATCATGCAGTATGTTCATAACAGTAGTTTTATATAAACAGAAGAATAAACAGTACAGCTATCACCTCAAGACACTGTCTCAACAGATTGTTATTTGAATGAGGCTTGTGATTACAGCACTTTTGATATCCTATACAAGGAAAGTCCCCCTCTGTTTACAGGGTCATCTTGGATCTACTTGTTCCTATCACTGCCCAATTTACCCTCTTGGAACATTTATTTTTCCATACTGGCATGTTAGTGTGTGCTTTGAAAATTTCGTCCAAGTTTAACATAACAAAGAATGTGACTGTGCAGAAAAATCTTTAATCCTGAAGGAGGAGGAGGAAGAAGAGGATGAAAAGGAGGACAAGAAGATCCTTTCGTTCCCTTTGATGGACTAAAGAAGCAAGAAGCACCAGCACTGTCTGAAAACCAAAATGTAAGAACAAATAGGATTGGTTTTACACAATCTTTGAGTTTGGTAGAATCAGTTTATTCACCAAGAATGTGCCCTATACTCAGGACCCAAATACCTGTAAATCTTATCAACCAACTACAATGTTATGCCCTCTTTTGCTTGGGAACTTGAAAAAAGTCATTTTAGGACACTACCAACCACACTAATATATTGATTCAAAAATATGGATAAGAATTCTATAAAACAAGAGAAAAATAAGAAAAAAAGCAGCACATGTTTGTTCACAGCCTTGAATTTGATTCCGGTTTTCTTATTGTAGGAAAAGTGTCCTATCTCATAACGGGAAGGGGAGGGGGCAACCATGGGTGCCACACTGGAATTCAACCCATGTGGAGGTTGAAAAAAATTGGGGATGAGATAGGGAAGAAATGAAGATGGAATATAAGGAGTCTCCATGAGAGATCAGCTATCTTTTCTTCCAGTCTCGTCAGTCTGGGTTAGTGAGCTGTATCCCATCCCACAGGCAAGCTGAGTCAAAGAGGAAAAGATGGTCATGATCTTATAGGACACGGGCGTGTGCACAAAAGAGACCAGTGCAGCTCTTCTAGTGCAGTCTGTACCGCTTACACGGTGTCATGGCGCCGGCGGTGCAGAGACAGGTGGTCAGAGCGAGAAAAGCTACGATTGCAGTCTGTGCACCGGAAAGGCTTGATGCCTGTGTGCTTGCGGAAATGGCGGGTGAGCTCATCTGAGCGAGCAAATTTCCAGGAGCAACCATCCCAAGTGCATTTATAAGGCTTCTCTCCTAAAAAAGGAAATATGACAAAACAAAAGAAGTCAGATAAGAGACGTTTGGATACTGCAAAGATAACAGAGTACATAACCTTTTATTAAGGCTTTGGTCAAAAACATAAGCAATCACTTTAAAGACTTTTCTCCTTCACTTATACTGGAGTCCCAAAGAAAAGCCACGATGGTTGAAAGGAAAACACATAGGCTGTGCCTCAAACTGGCCTTTGTTTAAATCCTGGCTATAATACATACTAGCTGTGTGACCTTAAATAAGTCATTTCTCCCTGGCTGAGTCTCTGTTTTCTCATCTCTTAAGAGGGATAAAAATATCTCACAAGGTTGTTTGAAACATTTTATCTTTTAAACACAGGCAATAAATGATGAAACTGAGATCCAAAGCCAAATCATTGATATTTTCCAGTATACCACATGGTAGTAACTATATTTCCTTCCCTAATACTTCCCAACAAATGATCTGAAATAGAACCATACACACAGAAAGAATGTGTGATTCACTGGAATGGAATCTCAGCTAAGACCTTTCTCTGTGAAAGATCAGAAACTCAATGGCATGGAATGGGGTGAGGAGAAGTGTCAAGTCAAACTATTTGAAAGAGATGCACTTGGGCTATATATTGAATATATATGCTCATATATATATGAATATATATACAATTAAGTGAAAAAAGTTATATAAAGAACATTAACACAATATGACTCCCATAGTTGTGTATATATCACCTAACACATATTTATATACTCAGAAAAAAGGCAAGATCAATACACTTAAATGTCGATTATGAGAGGAATTAATAGTAAGTGAATACCCAGAAGGTGAGAATGAGAATGAGAAGAGGAATTTCTTTTTTTACTTTGCACCTTTCTGTATTGTTGGAATGTTTTAAAAATCATGATATTGTATCTTTTTTTGATATTGTATCTTATAATAAAAATTTTAAAGTAGAAAGATAAGCTATATAACAAAAAATAAATATTAACTATGGTTAAGGTCATAGGATTAGGGTAATGACTGTTTTCCTTTTAATGTGCTTGTCTATTTCCCATCTTCTATAATGACCATGATAATCCTATAATCATAAATAAGTGACAAGGAAGATTCACAATGCATTGTTTGCATTAGTTATAAAAATTTTTATTTATTTATTTTTGGCTGTGCTGGGTCTTTGTTGCTGCACATGGACTTTCTCTAGCTGTGGTGAGCAGGGGCTACTCTTTGTTGTGATGTGTTCTCATTGAGGTGGCTTCTCTTGTTATGAAGCACAGGCCCTATAGTGCATGGGCTTCAGTAGTTGTGGCTCTTGGGCTTAGTTGCATGTGAGATCTTCCTGGACCAGGGATCAAATCTGTGTCCCTGCATTGGCAGGTGGATTCTTATCCACTGGACCCCCAGGGAAGCTCAAATGCATTGGTATTTTAATGGTTTGTCTTACTCTAGCTCATTCTTCCCTTTCTCCTTATAAATGCTCCAGAGTATTTTATTTTATGTTGTAGTAAATTCTAGTGGCAATCTGGTTTGCATATGTTGTTTTTCAGCTTACTGCTCAACACTTACCAGTCTTTCCAAGTGCTTACTAATTTAATTAACTGTGCAACTTTCAAATAATGGGCAACAGAATGACATTCACTCTGACTCACAGTTGTGGCAAATACCAAGGCAACATTTTGAGGATTCATTCAAATTACTGATAATTTCAGTATTAATACCAATTATTTGATACCAATTACTGATAATTTCAATATTCAGACATTGGTACATTAGCTGTTAAGAATAATGAGATAAGAGTTGGAGGTATTGAAAACAAAAGATGGACAATCAAATGTTGTAAAATGAAAAGAAAAAGTTACTGAATAGTTAAGCATTACACACACACACATGCACAGTAGGATCTCATTTATATTTCTTCAAACTATCTACCTCTGTGTCTCTGTGTCTGTTTCTCTTGCTATTTCCTTCTATTCCTCTCCCTCTTTCTGACACATACACACACACACACAAACCAAAGAGAGAAGATCTGGAAGATGACACACCAAATTATCAACAGCAGGAAGGAGAATGAGACTGCAGGTGATATTGAGAGTATGTAAATGGGATTTCAATTTGGTCTCTAGAATTATATTCCATCACCACACCACCCAGGTATCACATTGCTATAAATTTTGCTGCAATATCTTAAGAATTTCTCCTGAGAACTTCTATATTCTTTACAATAAAATGAAGAAAATTTGACTTGTAAAGCAGTGAGACCCTCTGATCAAAAGAGCTCATTGTCTAGAATACACAGATTACAGCATTCATCAAGGAGACTGATTTTTCCTATTGTAAAAGCTGTTACTTTTTATTGTCATTGAACTGGCTCCTGTTTGTGCCAACACACTTCATGTGGCACAATTCATGGCCTTCTTTAGTACATCACTGACACTGAAGAACAAAACATATATAGGGAAATTAATTCATAATATAAATTATACATATTAGCTATGTGACAAAATTCCAAGGGTAGAAAATCTGTGGGCTAGTGTGACAGCATTAATCTTGACACATGGGTAGGTTTTAGATGGGCAGAACAGAAGGCAAAAAGCAACCCAGTCAGTTAAAAGTACAATAAATGATGCATGGGGTCAGCCATACTAAAGTATCTTTCCAGAAATTGCATGAGATGGTCCTTATTACAAAGGTCAAACTAAAGAAGTTGAAATTTAGCATGAAATAGAGTGACATACCAAAGAGGAGGACAGTGAGAATAGTCTGTCTTAAATACAGGCAATAAGAGGGATGCATTGACTATAACGAATTTTAAAACAAAATAAACCATAAGTTTGCTCTTTTATCACCATATTCCAATTGTAAGTCAATGATAAGATACTCTTTCCAGGTATGACAAACAGCTCCCCCTGCCTTTTTCAGAAGGCAATGGTTGGAGGTAGGGGGAATGTGCAACACTAAACATTTTTAAACTCAAAAATGACTTGATCATGTTGAATGTTGAAATGATCTAGCCATGATATGCAAGATGGATTACAAGGGGTACAAAGCTATTGTCTGGCACATATAGGTACTCAAAATATTTAGTGAATTGATGGGAGACACTAGAGCAAATGTACCATAAGACTGAAATAAATAAAATCAGAAATAAAAGATATTACAATGGATGCATCAGAAATAAAAATGATCAGAAAAGACAATTACCAATAACTATATGCCAACAAACTAGATAACTTATAAGAAATGCATAAATTCCTAGAAACATAACATACAAAAAGTAAATTAAAAAGAAACAGGAAGCCTGAATAGATCAATAACAAATAAAGAGATTAAATCAGTAATCAAAAATCTCTGAACAAAGAAAAGCCCAGGACCAGAATGCTTCACAAATGAATTCTACAAAACATTCAAAGAATTTATACTAATTCTTCTTAATATCTTCCAAAACATGGGATAGGAGGAAACACCTCCAAACTTATTCTATGAGGACAGCATCACTTTGATATCAAAACCAAACAAAGTGCAAGATAAGAAAACTATAGGTCAATATTTTTGATGATTGCATATGCAAAAATCCTCAATAAAATCCTATCAAACTGAATTCAACAGTACATTAAAAGGACTATGCACCATGATCAAGTTAGACTTATCCCTAGGATGATGCAAGGATAGTTCAGTGTACTTAAATCAATTCATGGGATATAACACATTACCAAATTAAAGAAAATATTTGCATGATTATTTTAATAGCCCCAGGAGAGCACTTGAAAAAGCTCACGGGGGATTTTCGAGATGGTAGAGGAGTAAGACATGGAGATCACCTTCCCGCCCACAAATACATCAAAAATACATCTGCATGTGGAACACCTTCTGAATTCTGGCAGAAGACCCTAGAGTTCCAAAAGGGCAAGCTAATCTCCACAGAATGAAGTAGGGCAAAAGATAAAGATTGAAAAAAGAGACAAAGGAATTGGGATGGAGACCTGTATCCCAAGGAGGGACCCATGAAGGAGGAAAAGTTTCCACACACTCAGAAACCCCCTCACGGGCGGGGACAGAGAAGCTTCAGAACCTTAAAGGGGAACTCAGCAACAGGTGCTTGGAAGGCAAAATGGATAGAATTCACCACAGAGACGATTGTTGATTAGCACATCCCAGCCCAAGACACTGTTTGCACACTTGCCATGGCACGTGGGGATTGGGTGCTGAGGCTCAGGCTTCAGAGGTCAGACACAGGGAGAGTACGGGGGTTGCCTGCCATGAAGATACTCTGAGGGGGCTAGTATGACACAGCTGAGGGAATCCAGGGAAAAGCCTGAGCCTACCACAGAGGCAAGAGATAATTGTAATGGGGACCCTTGAACTCCACACAGATCACAGGACCTCACCTTTGTGTGTGCCATAGGTGGGACAAGCTGCAGCTGTGGACTGCAGTGCCAAAAGCTGGGATAACTGGCTGGCCACCACAAAGGTTGGCATTACTGCTGGAGGCAGAACTAGATACAACTGAAGTTTGAGATCCCAGAGGGGGGATATGCCAGCCAGTTAGCCACCACCAAAGCCTGCTCAAGTGCTCGAGGCAGGGGAAAAGATGCCACTACAGTCCTGATTCCAGTGGTTGCCAGGATCATCAAGCTGTGAGCAGCTGCAGTTCACTGCCCACACCTCTCTGGGAGGCTATACAGCTTGGCTTGGCCAAGGGACACACAACATAGGGCCAGTTCCCCTCGGGGAGCCTGTGACCTGATTCAGGCAGGAGCAAATTCTTGCAGGCCTTGGCCACCACAGGCACTCCTCTCACACACCAGTTGTGTCTGTTGTAAACCTCTCCATTTGCAGCCTAACTGAGTGAGTGAGACCAAATAAGCTGCCACTTTTGCCCCTTCTTATCTGGACAGGAAAAAGACACTGGAGGGCGGCCTACAAGCAGAGGTGGGGCAAAACCAAAGCTGAGCGCATAGGGCTGTGTGGACAGAGAAGAGGCAGGGAAATAACTTCTGCAGCCTCAGGTTCACCAGATTAAATCCCCACAATTAGTTTGAGTCTGTGGACTTAGGGGGCAATTGTGGACTTTGGAAGCAAGTATAAGTTGGAGTTAGGCCACATCTGAGTCTGAGCTGGCCCCACAGTGCCCACAGCATATCCAGAGACCTTCCTAAAAATATTGGAGGACTTAAGAGTAGGCAGTTTGACTGGAGTTCACTGTGTGGTGAGGACAACAGAGGACATAGGAGGACATTCTTCTTACTAATACTCTCCTTCTCTCTATTTTTGTCTTTTTCCTTTTTTATATTGTCCTGTTGCTATTTTATTATTCCATTTTTTTAAGAAAAATTACTTAATTTTTCCTTTTAAAATGATTTTACTTTAAAAATAAATTTTATTTTTCTCATTTACAGTACTTTTTTGTTATGTTGCATTTTTTCTATAGTTTTGGCTTTGTATTTTTGCTAATCTAGATTGTAGCATTCATTTTCACTTATGATTTTCTTTATTGGTTTCATTGCTCTCTTCCTTTTTGGTCCCTGGTTTTGTCCTTTTCTTCTAACTTCTTTGCTTTTTCTGAGGCTGTGAGCCTCTTTGGGAGTTCTTGACTGTTTAGTGTTATTTTTAACTTTTGTCTTTGAGTTTTATCTGTCCATGCTTTTCTTTGTTTGTTTGACTTCCTTATCCCTCATTTTACTCTTTCTTCTCCTTTTCTCTCTTTCTTTCTTTTTCTCTTCTGTGCTGTGTGGCTGGTGGATCCTTGGTGCTATAGTAAAGGATCAGGCCTGAACTTCTGAAGTGGGAGACCCAATTCCAGAACTTTGTACCACCAGAGAATTCTTGACACCATGCAACGTTAATCAGCAAGAGTTCTCCTGAAGACCTCCATTTCAACAATAAGACCAGGCCCAACCCAAAGGCCACCAAGATCTACTGTCAGACACTTAATGCAAAACTATACAAAACAGTAATACAATGTTGCCCATTAGTAGACAGAGTACCCAAAGCCCTACCACACCAACAGACGCCCCAAAACACACCACTGGATATGGCATTACCCTTCAGAGAGACAAGATACAGTTGCATCCACCAAAATACAGGCACCAGTCCCCCTCAAGGGGGCAACCCCACAAGGCATGGTCCAAGCCCACACACTGTGGGCAGACTCCATAAGTAACAGGAACTATGAACTTCCAGCCTAAATAAAGGAGACCTCAAACACAGTAAATTAAACAAAATGAAAAGGCAGAGAAATATGCATCAAGCAAAGGAATATAGTTAAAACCCATACGACCAAACAAATGAAATATACCTGAAAAATATTTTCACTCCACCTGAAAAATAATTCATAGTAATGAGAGTAAAGATGATCCAAAATTTTGGAAATAAAATGGAGGCATAGATAAACAGAATGGAGGGATGGATTGAGAGGTCTTCTCAGGTGGTACTAGTGGTAAAGAACCTGCCTGACAATGCAAGAGATGTAAGAGATGTAGGTCCAATCCTTGGATTGGAAAGATCTCCTAGAGGAGGGCTTGGCAACCTGCTCAAGTATTGTTGCCTGAAAAAGCCCATGGAGAGAAAAACTTGGCAGGCTACCGTCCATAACGTCACACAGAGTTGGACATGATCACAATGGTGTGATCACTCACCTAGAGCCAAACATCCTGGAATGTGAAGTCAAGTGGGCCTTAGAAAGCATCACTATGAACAAAGCTAGTGGAGGTGATGGAATTCCAGTTGAGCTGTTTCAAATCCTGAAAGATGATGCTGTGAAAGTGCTACACTCAATATGCCAGAAAATTTGGAAAACTCAGCAGTGGCCACAGGACTGGAAAAGGTCAGTTTTCATTCCAATCCCAAAGAAAGGCAATGCCAAAGAATGCCCAAACTACCACACAATTGCACTCATCTCACATGCTAGTAAAGTAATGCTCAAAATTCTCCAAGCCAGGCTTCAGCAATACGTGAACCGTGAACTTCCAGATGTTCAAGCTGGTTTTAGAAAAGGCAGAGGAACCAGAGATCAAATTGCCAACATCCACTGGATCATAGAAAAAGCAAGAGAGTTCCAGAAACACATCTATTTCTGCTTTATTGACTATGCCAAAGCCTTTGACTGTGTGGATCACAATACACTGTGGAAAATTCTGAAAGAAATGGGAATACCAGACCACCTGACCTGCCTCTTGAGAAACCTTTATGCAGGTCAGGAAATAAGAGTTAGAACTGGACATGGAAAAACAGACTGGTTCCAAATAGGAAAAGGAGTATGTCAAGGTGGTATATTGTCACCCTGCTTATTTAACTTCTATGCCGAGTACATCATGAGAAACGCTGGACTGGAAGAAGCACAAGCTGGAATCAAGATTGCCAGGAGAAATATCAATAACCTCAGATATGCAGATGACAGCACCCTTATGGCAGAAAGTGAAAGGAACTAAAGAGTCTCTTGATGAAAGTTAAAGTGGAGAGTGAAGAAGTTGGCTTAAAGCTCAACATTCAGAAAACGAAGATCATGGCATCTGGTCCCATCACTTCATAGGAAATAGATGGGGAAACAGTAGAAACAGTGTCAGACTATTTTTTGGGCTCCAAAATCACTGCAGATGGTGATTTCAGCCATGAAATTAAAAGACGCTTGCTCCTTGGAAGAAAATTTATGACCAACCTAGATAGCATATTCAAAAGCAGAGCCATTACTTTGCCGACTAAGGTCCGTCTAGTCAAGGCTATGGTTTTTCCAGTAGTCATGTATGGATGTGAGAGTTGGACTGTGAAGAAGGCTGAGCGCTGAAGAATTGATGCTTTTGAACTGTGGTGTTAGAGAAGACTCTTGAGAGTCCCTTGGACTGCAAGGAGATCCAACCAGTCCATTCTTAACGAGATCAGCCCTGGGATTTCTTTTGGAAGGAATGATGCTAGAGCTGAAACTCCAGTACTTTGGCCACCTCATGCGAAGAGTTGACTCATTGGAAAAGACTCTGATGCTGGGAGGGATTGGGGGCAGGAGGAGATGGGGACGACGGAGGATGAGATGGCTGGATGGCATCACAGACTCGATGGACGTGAGTCTGAGTGAACTTTGGGAGTTGGTGATGGACAGGGAAGCCTGGCATGCTGTGATTCATGGGGTCGCAAAGAGTCAGACGTGACTGAGCGACTGAACTGAACTGAACTGAAGTGACTTAGCACCTATATGGATTGTGAAGATAACAAGCCCATAGAAAAAATAAAACATAGACAATCAGCAATGAACAACAAATAACTGAGATATAAAATACACTATAGGAAACCAATAACAGAATAACTGAGGCAGAAAAATGGATAAATGTTCTGGATGATAGAATGTGGAAATAACTGAAGTATAGCAGAATCAAGAAAAAAGAGTGTAAAGAAATGAGGATAGTCTAAGGGACCTCTGGGACTACATTAAGTAAACCAACATTTAAATTATAGGAGTCCCAGAAAAAGAAGAGAAAATGAAAGGGTATGAGAAAATATATGAGATTATAGGTGAAAATTTCCCTAAAATGGGAAAGGAAAGAGCAACCCAAGTCAAGAAAGCCCAGAGAGTCCCATATAGGATAAATCCAAAGAGAAATACACCCAAACACATAATAATCAACTAATAAAAATTAAACAGAAAAAAATATTAAAATAATCAAAGAAAAAGCAACAAATAATGTACAAGAATATCCCCATAATGTTAATAGTTTATCTTTCAAGAGAAATTCTGCATGGCAGAAGGGAGTGGCAGGATATACTTAAAGTGATGAAAGGAGAAAACTTGCAACCAAGATTACTGTATCCTGCAAAGGTCTCATTCAGATATTCTTGAGAAATTAAAAGCTTTAAAGATACGCAAAATTGATAGAATTCAGCACCACAAATCCAGCTTCACATCAAATGCCAAAGGAATTTCTTTAGAGAGAAAATTGGAGAAAAAAGATATACAAAAACAAAGTCAAATTGATAAAATAAATGGTAGATCATATATATCAATAACCACCTTAAATGTAAATGAGTGAAATGCTCCAACCAAAAGACAAAGACTGGCTGAATGGACCCCTATGTATGCAATCTACAAAGATGAACCTCATACTTCGGGATACATGCAGACTGAAAGTGAGTGTCCGGAAAAAGATGTTCCATACAAATGAAAATCAAAAGAAGTAAAGAGTAACAATACTAATATCAGATAAAATAAACTTAAAGACTGTTACAAGAGATAAGGAAGGACACTACAAAATGATCAACAGATCAATCCAAAAGAATATATAGCAATTATAAATATATATGCACCCAACATAGGAGGACTTCAAGACATTAGGCAAATGCTAACAAATATAAAAGGGGAAACTGACAGCAACATAATAACGATGAGTGATTTTAACACCCCACTCACACCAATGGACAGATCATCCAGACAGAAAATTAATAAGAAAACAAAAGCCTATAATGACACATGGGACCAAATGGATTTAATTGATATAATAGGACATTTCATCCAAAAGAAGTAGAATTCACTTTTTTCTCAAGCCCACAGGGATCATTCTCCAGGACAGATCACATGCTGCATCACAAATCAAGCCTTGGTAAATTTTAAAAAGTGGAAATTGTATCCAGCATTTTTTTCTCACTAAAATGCTATAAGACTGGATATCAACTATAGGGGGAAAAAAACACTATAAAATATACACACACATGGACGTTAAACAATACCCTTCTGAATAACCAACAGGTCATTGAAGAAATCAAAGAAGAAATACAAATATATCTAGGAATGTATGACAGTGAAAACCTGACAACTCAAATCCTATGGGATGCAGTAAAAGCAGCGCTAAGAGGGAAGTTTATAGCAATATAAGCCTACAGCAAGAAAAAAAGAAAAACATCAAATAACCTAACATTAGACCTAAAGTAACTAGAAAAAGGAGCACAAAAATCTCTAAAGTTAGTTGAGGGAAATAAATCATAAAGATCAGAGCAGAAATAAATGAAATAGAAATAAAGAAAACAACAGCAAGAATAAATGAAACTGAAAGCTGGTTATTTGAAAAAATACACAAAATAGATGAACCTTTAGCCAGACTTATCAAGAACAAAAGGGAGATAACTCAAATCAATAAAATTTAAAATGAAAAAGGAGAAATTACAAAAGAAAAGGGAGAAATTACAAACAAAAGAAAAGGTAGAAATACAAAGGATCATAAGAAACTACCACAAGCAACTATATGCCAATACAGTGGACAACCTAAAAGAAACGGACAAATTCTTAGAAAGGTACAACCATCCAAGACTGAAACAGGGAGAAACAGAAAATATGAACACACCAATCACAAGCACTGAAATTTAAAACTGTGTCAAAATTTTCTAGCAACAAATCACCCAGAGCCTGATGGTTTCACAGGTGAATTTTACCAAAAGTTTAGAGAAGAGCTAACATCCATTCTGAACCTCCCTGGTGGCTCAGATGGTAAAGAATCTGCTTGTAATGTGAGAGACCTGAGTTCAATCCCTGGGTTGGGAAGATCCCATGGAGGAGGGCATGGCAATCCACCCCAGTATACTTGTCTGGATAATTCCCAAGGACAGAGGAGCCTGGCAGGCTACAGGCCATGGGGTCATAAAGAGTTGGACATGACTAAGTGACTAAACACAGCACAACAGCTATCTTACTCAAAGTCTTTCAGAAAATTGCAGAGGAATGAAAACTCCCAAACTCCTTTTATAAGACTATCATCATCACCCTGACACAAAAACCAGACATAGATACCACGAGAAAAGAAAATTACAGGCAAATAACCTTGCTTAACATAAATGCAAAAATCCTTAACAAAATACTAGCAAACCAAATCTCACAACACATAAAAAGGATCATACATCATGATCATGTGGGGTTTATCCCAGGGATACAAGGATTCTTCAATATACACAAATGAATCAATGTGATACATCATATTAAGAAACTGAAAGATAAAAACACATGATCATCTCAATACATAATACCAAGAAAGCTTTTGACAACATTCAACACCCATGTTTGATTAAAAATTCTACAGAAAGTAGGCATAGAAGGAACTTACCACAGCATAATAAAAGCTATATATGACAAGAAAGAAAGTGAAATTGCTCAGTTGTGTCCAACTCTTTGCAACCCCATGGACTGTAGCCTGCCAGGCTCCTCCATCCATGGGATTTTCCAGGCAAGAATACCAGAGTGGGTTGCCATTTCCTTCTCCAGGGGATCTTCATGACCCAAAGATCGAATCCGGGTCTCTGACATTGCAGGCATACTCTTTATCATCTGAACCACTAGGGAATCCATAACCCACACAAATACTGTCAACAGTGGAAAACTGAAAGCATTTCCTTAAAGATCAGAAACAAGACAAGGGTGTTCAAGCTCACCACTATTATTCAATGTCATTTTGGAAGTCCTAGCTATGGCAATCAGAGAAGAAAAAGAAATAAAAGGAATCCAGATTGGAAAAGAAGAAGCAAAATTCTTACTTTTTGCAGATGACATGATATTATACATAGAAAACCCTAAAGATGCCACCAGAAAATTACTGGAACTGGTCAAGGAAATTTAGTAAAGTTATGGGATACAAAATTAATATACAGAAATTGCATTCCTATACACTAACAATGAAAAATCAAAGAAAATTTAAGAAAAAAATACATTCACCATTTTAACAAAAACAATGAAATACCTAGGAATAACTCTACCTAAAGAGAGAAAAGACATCTATGCAGAAAATTACAAGACACTAATGAAAGCAATCAGAGACACAATGGAATGACTCACTGTTTTCTCAGATTGGAAGAATCAATATTGTGAAAATGACTATACTACCTAAGGCAATTTACAGATTCAATGCAATCTCTATTAAACTACCAATGGTATTTTTCACAGAACTAAAACCAAAAAAATTTCACAATTTGTATGGAAACACAAAAGAACCCAAAGAGCCAAAGCAATCTTGAGAAAGGAAAAAGGAGCCAGAGAAATCAACATTCTTGACTTCAGATTATACTACAAATTCATCAAGACAGTATGGTACTGTCACAAAACCAGAAGTACAGACCAATGAAACAATACATAAAGACCAGAGACAAGCCCACACAACAATGGGCACCTTATCTTTGACAAAGGAGGCAAGAATATACAATGGAGAAAAGACAGTCTCTTCAATAAGTGGTACTAGGAAAACTGGACAGTGACATGTAAAAGAATGAAACCAGAACACTTCCTAATACCATACACGAAAATAAACTCAAATAGATTAACAACCTAAATGTAAGGCCAGAAACTACAAAGCTCTGAGGTCAAAATCATAGGCAGTATACTCTTTGATATAATCACAGGAAGATCCTCTATGGCCCACCTCTTAGAGTAATGGAAATAAAGCAAAAACAAACAAATGGGACCTAATTAAACTTAAAAGCTTTTCACAGTAAAGGAAACACTAAACAAGATGAAAAGACAATCCTCAGAATGGGAGAAAATAATCATAAATGAAGCAATTAACCAAGAATTAATTTCCAAACATGTATAAGCAGCACATAAGCTCAATATCAGAAAACCAACAGCCCAATAAAAAGTGAGAAGAGAACATAAAAAGACATTTCTGCAAAGAAGACATACAGATAGCCAAGGAAAAACATGTAAAGATGCTCAGCACCACTATTAGAGAAATGCAAATCAAAACTACAACGAGGTATCATTTCACACCAGTCAGAATGGCCATGGTAAAAAAAAAAACAAAAAACAAAAAAACAATCTACCAACAATAAATGCTGGAGAGCCTGTGATTAAAAGGGAACCCTCCTGCATTGTTCGTGGGAATGTAAGTCGGTACAGCCAATATGGAGAACACTATGGCGATTCCTTAACACACTAGAAATAAAACTACCTCATTACTCGAGCAATCACACTACTGGGCATATACCCTGAGAAAGCCAATTTCAAAAAGACACAAATGTACCCCAGTGTTCATTGCAGCACTATTTAAAATAAGCAGGATATGGAAGCAACCTAGATGCCCATCAAGAAGTTGTGGTATATATACACAATAGAATATTACTCAGCCATAATAAGGAACAAAGTTGAGTCAGTTTTAGTGAGGTCAATGAACCCAGAGCCTGTTATACAGAGTGAAGTAAGTCAGAAAGATAAAATATCATCCATGTGTGCATGCTGAGTCATTCTGTCATGTCTGACTCTGTAAGACCCTATGGACTATAGCCTACCAGGTTCCTCTGTCCATGGGATTCTCCAGGCAAGCATACTGGAGCAGGTTGCAATATCTTCCTCCAGGGGATTATTAATGCATATATATGGAATCTAGAAAAATGTTACTGATGAACATATTTACAGATAAGAAATGGATACGTAGATATAGAGAATGAACTTGTGGACACAGTGTGGGAAGGAGAAGCTAGGAGAGATTGATAAACTACCATTGACATATATGGGCTGGATGAAGCAGAAGATGGAATCAAGATTGCTGGGAGAAATAACAATTACTTCAGATATTAAGATGACATTATGGGAGAAAGTGAAGAGGAACTAAAGAGCCTCTTGATGAAGGTAAAGAGGAGAGTGAATAAGCTGACTTAAAACTCAACATTCAAAAAACAAAGATCATGGCATCTGGTCCCATCACTTCATGGCAATTAGATTGGGAAACAATGGAAACAGTGACAGACTTTATTTTCTTGGGTTCCAAACTCACTGCAGATGGTGAGAGCAGCCATGAAATTAAAAGACACTTCCTCCTTGGAAGGAAAGCAGTGACAAACCTAGACAGTATATTTAAAAGCAGAGACATTACTTTGCCAAGAAAAGTCTGTATAGTCAAAGCTGTGGTTTATCCAGTAGTCATATATGGATGTGAGTGTTGGAGCATAAAGAGGGCTGAGTACCAAAGAACTGATACTTTCAAACTGAGGTGTTGGAGAATACTCTTGAGAGTCCCTTGGGCAGCAAGGAGATCAAAGCAGTCAGTCCTAAAAAAAAATCAACCCTGCATATTCATTGGAGGGACTGATGCTGAAGCTCCAATATTTTGGCCACCTGATATGAAGAGAGGACTCATTGGAAAAGTCCCTGATACTGGGAAAGACTGAAGGCAGGAGGAGAACAGGATGACTGAGGATGAGATTGTTGAATGGCAACACCTGCTCAATGGACATGAGTTTGAGCAAGCTTTGGGAGATGGTGAAGGACAAAGAAGCCTGGAATGCTGCAGTCCATGGGGCCACAAAGAGCTGGACATGACTGAGTGACTGAACAACGACAACATATACAGTATCATGTGTAAAACAGATGTATAGCAGGAAGATGCTACATAACACAGGGAACCCTGCCTTGTGTTCTGTTATTACCTAGAGGGGGTGAAAGTGTAAGGGAAGTAAGGCTCAAGAGAGAGGGGATATTTATATATAAATCAGTTATAATAATTATATATATATATATATAATTACGACTGATTCACTTTGATATAAGACAGAGATTACCACATCATTGTAAAAAAATTATCCTCCAATAAAGAAAAAGTTCAAAATCCATTCATAATTAAAATGTTCAACAGAACAGTTATATAGGAACTTAATACAATTTATATGTGATAACAGGTGACATAATAACCAATAGGAAAAAAAGTTAAAGCTATGCCCTAAGATCCAGGGCAAGGTAAGGCTGCTGAATCTTCCCATTTCTTTTCAACATAATACTGGAATTCACAGCTACAGCATTACATGAGAAAAGGAAATAAAAGGTAACCAAGATTCTCAACAGAACTATCAGAGAAATGAAAATCAAAACTACAATGAGGTATCACCTCACCCCAATCAAAATAGCCATCATCAAAAATCTACAAACAACAGATGGTGGAGAGGATGTGGAGGAAAGGGAACCCTTCTACACTGTTGTGGGAATGTAAGTTATTACAGCCACTATTGAAAACAGTATGGAGGTTCTTTAAAAAACTAAAAGTAGTTTTGCCATATGATCTAGAAATCCCACTCTTTGGCATATATCCAGACAAAATGATAATTCAAAAAGAATCATGCACCCCTGTTTTCATAGCAACACTATTCACAATAGCCAAGCCATGGAAATAACCTAAATGTCCAATGACAGATGAATGGATAAAGAAGATGTACATATATCAGGCTTCCCTGATAGCTCAGTTGGTAAAGAATCTGCCTGCAATGCAGGAGATCCTGGTTTAATTTCTGGGTCAGGAAGATACCCTGGAGAAGGGATAGGCTACCCACTCCAGCATTCTGGCCTGGAGAATTCAATGGACTGTACAAATCCACGAGGTTGCAAAGAGTTGGACACGACAGAGCAACTTTCACTTCAATTCACTTCACACATATGCAATGGATTACTAATCCATAAAAATAATGAAACAATGCCATTTGCAGCAACATGGATGGATCTAGAGATTATCATATTAAGTGAAGTAAGTCAGAAAGAGAAAGACAAATGCTATATAATATCATCTATATGTGGAACCTAAAATGTGTCACAAATGAGCCTATCTATGAAAGAGAAAAAGATGCACAGACTTATGGCCAAAAGGAAGGGGGGTGTGGGAGAGGGATGCATCGAGAGATTACAGTCAGCAGATGTAAACTATTATATACAGAATGGATAAACAACAGGCCCTACTATAAGCACAGATGACTACAGTCAATATCCTGTGATAAACCATAATGGAAAATATAAAAAGAATATGTGTATACACACACACATGCACACATACAGACACACATTCACACACACAACTGAATCAATTTGTTGTACAAAATAAATTAATTCAACATTGTAAATCAACTACATTTCAAGGCACCCAAACCAGAAAGGAAGAAATAAAGTTACCTCCATTTGCAGAGGTAAGATCATATACATAAACAACCACAAATTTTAAACAAACAAAAAACTAAAGGATTTAGAACTAATTAAAGAGTTCAGTTAACCTTAAATATACAAAATTAAAATATGAAAATCACTCACATTTCTAAACACAAACAACGAAGTATCTGAAACAGAAATCAAGGAAACAAGACAATTCAAAATAACTACAAAAAGAATATAATAGGAATAAATTTAACTAATGAGGTTAAAGACTTGTGCATAGAAAATTATAAAACACTGATGAAGGAAATTAAAGAAGGCATAGGTGAATGGAAAGATATCTCATGTTTATGGTTGGGAAAATTAACATTGTTAAAATATCCATAATACCCAAAATGACCTACAGATGCAATTCAACCACAGATTCAATGTGAATCCTATCAAAACTCCAATGGTGGTTTTTACAGTAATAAAAAAAAAATTCTAAAGTTCATGTGTAACAGCAAAAGACCCTGAATAGTCAAAGCAATTTTAATAAAAAAGAGTAAGCTTGGAGGCATTGAAAGTCCTGATATATTACATATATATGTGTATATGTGTGTTACAAAGCTACATTAATGAAGTACTGATGTTAAAACCGACTTACAGACAAAACAAGCGGAGAGCTCACATAGAAATACATGCATCTACAGTCAACTGATCTTCAACAACATGTCTATAGCAAATGATGGGAGAAGAATATCTTCAATAAATGGACAAGGAAAACTCGATATCCACATGTGGAAGAATGAAACTGGACCCTTATATCACATACAAAACTAATCTCAAAATGAATGTATGTCCTAAACGTAAGACCAGAAACTAAAAAGCTACTAGAAGAAAACATAGGGGCAAGCTTTTCTTTTATTGAAGTATTTAAAGTGTTGTGTTAGTTTTAGGTGTAAAGTAAAATGAACTGAATCATTTTAGTGAATACCTGAAACTGACACAATATGATACATAATACACATACTTGTATACATATTAAATATTTGAAGTTTTATTTATACATGTATATTTCTTATAAGATTATTTTCTATTTCAAGTTATTACAAGATAATGAATATAATTCCCTGTACTATATAGCAGATCCTTGTTTCTTATCTATTTGATGCATAGTAGCTTGTATCTGTTAATCCCATAAATCTAAATTATCCCTCTCATAATACCTTTCCTTTAGTAAACATGAGTTTGTATTCTATGCCTATGAGTCTGTTTCTGTTTTGTATATAGATTCTTTTTTTATTTTATTTTTATTTTTTATTATTTTTTTAGATTCTTTTTTATTATTTTTAGATTCCACATATAATATCATATATTTGTCTTTGTCTGATTTACATCATTAAGTACATATTCTAGGCCAATGCACATTGCTGAAAATAGCAATATTTCATTCTTTTTTATGGCTGAAAAATAATCACATATATATGTGTATATATATATGTATATTCTATATACATATGTGTAAAGTATATATACATAGTATAGACTATATACTTATACGTAGTATGGTATATACATAGTATAGTCTATAGTCTATATGTATATATGTTCAGTTCAGTTCAGTCGCTCAGAAATGTGACTCTTTGTGATCCCATGGATTGCAGCACACCAGGCCTACCTGTCCATCACCAACTATGGGAGTTTACTCAAACTCATGTCCATTGAGTCGGTGAAGGCACCCAACCATCTCATACTCTGTCGTCCCCTTCTCCTCCCACTTTCAATTTTTCCCAGCATCAGGGTCTTTTAAAATGAGTCAATTCTTGCATCAGGTGGCCAAAGTATTGGGAGTTTCAGCTTCAACATCAGTCCTTCCAATGAACACACAGGACTGATCTCTTTTAGGATAGACTGGTTGGATCTCCTTGCAGTTCAAGGGACGCCCAAGAGTCTTCTCCAACACCACAGTTCAGCTTTCTTTACAGTCCAACACTCACATGACCACTGGAAAAACCATAGCCTTAACTAGACGGACCTTTGTTGGCAAAATAATATCTCTGTTTTTTAATATGCTGTCTAGGTTGGCCATAAATTTTCTTCCAAGGAGCAAACATCTTTTAATTTCATGACTGCAGTCACCATCTGCAGTGATTTTGCAGCCTAAGAAAATAAAGTCTGTCACTGTTTCCATTGTTTCCCCATCTGTTTTCCATTAACTGATGGGGCTGCATGCCATGATTTTCGTTTTTTTGAATGTTGAGTTTTAAGCCAATTTTTTCACTCTCCTCTTTCACTTTCATCAAGAAGCTCTTTAGTTCCTCTTCACTTTCTGCCATAAGGGTGGTGTCATCTGCATATCTGAGGTTATTGATATTTCTCCTGGCAAACTTGATTCCAGCTTATGCTTCCTCCAGCCCAGCGTTTCTTATGATGTACTCTACATAGAAGTTAAATAAGCAGGGTGACAATATACAGCCTTGACGTTCTCCTTTTCCTATTTGGAACCAGTCTGTTGTTCCATGTCCAGTTCTAACTGTTGGTTCCTGATCTGCAAAAAGGTTTCTCAAGAGGCAGGTCAGGTGGTCTGGTATTCTCATCTCTTTCAGAATTTTCCACAGTTTATTGTGATCCACACAGTCAAAGGCTTTGGCATAGTTAATAAAGCAGAAACAGATGTTTTTCTGGAACTCTCTTGCTTTTTCGATGATCCAACAGATGTTGGGAATTTGATCTCTGGTTCCTCTGCCTTTTCCAAAACCAGCTTGAACATCTGGAATTTCACAGTTCACGTATTGTTGAAGCCTGTAGGGAAAACCACTAGACCATTCGGGTATGACCTAAATCCAATCCCTTATGATTATACAGTGGAAATGAGAAATAGATTTAAGGGACTAGATCTGATAAGAGTGTCTGATGAACTATGGACCAAGGTTCATGACATTGTACAGGAGACAGAGAGTAAGACTATCCCTAAGAAAAAAGCAAAAAAGCAAAATGGCTGAAGAGGCCTTACAACTAGCTGTGAAAAGAAGAGAAGTGAAATGCAAAGGAGAAAAGGAAAGATATACACATTTGAATGCAGAGTTCCAGGAGAGATAAGAAAGCCTTCCTCAGTGATCAGTGCAAAGAAATAGAGGAAAACAATACAATGGGAAAGACTAGAGATCTCTTCAAGAAAATCAGAGATACCAAGGGAACATTTCATGCAAAGATGGGCTCAATAAAGGGCAGAAATGGTATGGACCTAACAGAAGCAGAAGATATTAAGAAGAGGTGGCAAGAACTTTCCAAAAAAAGATCTTCATGACTCAGATAATCACGATAGTGTGATCACTCACCTAGAGACAGACACCCTGGAATGTGAAGTGAAGTGGGCCTTAGGAAGCATCACTCTGAACAAAGCCAGTGGAGGTGATAGAATTCCAGTTGAGCTATTTTAAATCCTGAAAGATGATGCTGTGAAAGTGTTGCATTCAATATGACAGCAAATTTGGAAAATGCAGCAGTGGCCAGTTTTCATTCCAATCCCAAAGGAAGGCAATGCCAAAGAATGCTCAAACTACTGCAGTATTGCACTCATCTCACACGCCAGTAAAACAATATATGCATATATATATATGTATATATGTGTATATATATATATATATATATATATATATATATATGTATGTATGTATATTCACATATGTATAGTCTTCCCAGGTGGTCCTAGTAGTAAAGAACATGCCTGCCACTTCAGAATTCTTGCCTGGAGAATCCCATGACAAAGGGGCCTGGCAAGCTACAGTCCATAGGGTTGCAAAGAGTCTGACACTACTGAAATGACTTAGCATACATGAGTGCTAGAGTGGGTTGTCATGCCCTCCTCCAGGGAATCTTCCCAACCCAGGGATCAAACCTGTGTCTCCTGTGTTGCAGGTGGACTCTTTGCCCACCAAGCGACCTGGGAAGCAAACACACACACCTTCTTAAACCAATCCTCTGTTGATGGGCACTGGGATTTTTTTTTTAAATGTAATGGCTTTTGTTTAAATAGTGCCTCTATGAACATTGGAGTGTATGTACTTTTTCAAATCAGAGTTTCTGTCTTTTATGGATAATATAGCCAGGTATAGGATTGCTGGATCATATAGTAGTTCTACATTTACTTTTCTGAGGAACCTGCATAATATTTTCAACAGTGGCTGTGCCAGTTTACATTCTCACCAACAGAGTTTGAAGGTTCCCTTTTCTCCACACCTTCTTTAGCATGTTATTTGTAGATTTTGATAATAGCCATTTTGACCAGTGTAAGGTGATGTCTCACTGTGGTTTTGATTTGCATTTCTCTAATAATGAGCAATGTTGAGCATCTTTTCATGTCCCTGATGGCCATCTATATGTCTTCCTCGGAGAAATGTCTATTCGGGTCTTTTGTCCATTTATTGATTGTGTTGTTTTTTCAATGTTGAGTTGTATGTACTGCTTGTGTATTTTGGAAATTAATCCATCATTTGTCGCATCATTTGCAAATATTCTCTTCCATTTCACAGCTTTCTCTTTCCTGATGGTTCTCATTTCTGTGCAAAAGATTTTAAGTTTCATTAGGTCCAACTCATTTATTTTTGCTTTTATTCCATTTGCATTGGGAGACTGAGTTAAGAAAATGTTGCTGAGATTTATATGTGAGTATGTTTTGCCTATTTTCTTTTCTAGGAGTTGTATGGTGTCATGCCTCATAAATATTTAGGCCTTTATGCCATTTTGAGTATATTTTTGCATATGCTATGATGGCATGTTCTAATTTCACTGATTTACATTAAACTGTCCAACTTTCCCAATACCATTTGTTGGAGAGACTGTCTTTGCTCCATTGTATATTCCTGCCTACCTTGTCTTAGATGAACTGAGGATAGGTGTGTGGGTTTATTTCTTGGCTCTCTATTCTGTTTCATTGATCTATATGTCTGTTTCTGTGCCAATACCATAATGTTTGGGATCCTGTAATTTTTTAGTATATGTGAATTCTGGAAAGGTTATGCCTCCAGCTTTTTTCTTTTCTCTCAGAATTGCTTTGGCAATCTAGGGTCTTTTGTGGCTTCATAGAAATTTTAGGATTATTTGCTCTAGTTCTGTGAAAAGTGTCAGGGGTACTTTGAGAGGGATTGTATTAAATCTATAGGTAACTTTGCATAATATGGCCATTTTAACACACTGATTCTTCCAACATACGAGCATGAGATATATTTCCATTTCTTTGAATTCTCTTCAATTAACTTTCACCTTCTGGGTTTAGATCATTTCTAAACATTTTTTATATGACCTTAAATGGTATTGTTTTTATACTTTCATTTTCTGATATTTCTTGCTAGTGTAAAGAAATGCAACAGATTTTTGCAGACTAATCTTACATCCTGCTAACTTTCTTAATTTATTTATTAGTTCTAATAGCTTTTGCGTGGAGACTATAGGATGTTTTCTATACATAGAAGATCATGTCAGCTGCAAATAGTGACAGTTTTATCTCTTCCTTTCCAAGTAAGCTACTTTTTTCCCTTGTCTGATTGCAGTAGCTAGATATTTCAATACTGTGTTGAATAGAAGTTGTTAGAGTGGGCATGCTTGTTTTATTCCTACATTTAGCTAAAAGACTTTCAGCTTTTCACTGTTGAGTATTGCGTTGGCTGTGAGTTCGTCATAAGTGGTTTTTAGTATGTTGACATACGTTCCTTCTATACTTAATTGGTGAGTATTTATCATGAATAGATGTTGAATTTTGTCACATGCTTTTTCTGCCTCTATTGAAATGATCACATGGTTTTTACTTTCCTTTTTGAAAGTGGTGTACCACATTGATTGCTTTGCATATGTTGAAGTATCTACAATTAATTCAAATTCATCATGATGCATGATCCTTTCTAGGTATTGTTGGATTTGATTTGCTAGTATTTCGTTAAGGATTTTGCATGAATATTCATCAAAGATATTGGCCTATAATTTTATTTTATTTTTTGTAGTGTCTTTGGTGTTAGTATCAGGGTGGTGGTGGCTCCATAGAATGAATTTGGGAGTGTTCCATCCTCTTCAATTTTTTTGGAATGGTTTCAGAAGAATACATATAAGCTCTTCTTTATATGTATGTTTCACAGAATTCCCCACTGAAGCCATCTGTTTGTAGAATTTTGTTTGCAGGAAGTTTCTTAAATTACAAATTTTATTACACTTGTAGTGATCATTCTGTTTAAATTTATCTGTCTCATCTTGAATCAGTTTTGGCAGGCTATGTGTTTCTAGAAATTTGTCCATTCCCCTCATGTTGTCCAATTTTTTAGTACATAGCTTTACGCAGTAATCCCTTGCCATTTTTTAAATCTCTGCAGTATCAGATATTGATCCACATTATTTTCTTATTTTGTTTATTTGGGTTCTCTCTCTTTTCTTACAAGTAAGCCTGACTAGATCTTTGTTAATTTCATCTTTCAAAAAAACAAATAAAACAGTTCTTGACTTTCTTGATCTTTTCTCTTGTTACTTTAAATCTCTTATTTATTTCCTCTCTGATCTTCATTATTTCTTTCCTTCCACTGGCTGTTTTTTCTTTTTTCTTTTTTTTTTAAATTCTTTGAAGCAGTAAGTAAAGTAGTTTATTTTAGATTTTTTTGTTTCTTGAGGAAAAATTGTATCACTATAAACTTGCCTCTTAAAACTACTTTTGTGGCATCCCATAAATTTTATAAGGTTTTATTTTCAGTTTTGCTTATCTTAAGATATGTTCTGATTTCTTCTTCGATTTAATCATTGACCTATTGATTATTTTAGTGGCATGTTTAGCGTCCATGTGTTTTTTTCTGTTTCTATTTTTCTTTTCATAATTTCTAGTTTCATAGTGCTGTGGTCAGAAAAGACACTTAAAATTATTTCTATCATTTTAAATTTGTGAGACTTTTGTTACCTAGATAATGGTCTATCCTAGAGAACGCTTCATGCACACTTGAAAAGAATGCATTTTGATCTTTGGTTTTGTTTTTAGGATGGTGTGTCTTATAGATATCAGTTAAGTCCAACTGGTCTAATGTATCATTTAGGATCTCTGGTGCCTTATTGAATTTTCAGTCTAAGTGATCTGTCCATTGATGTCACTGGGTGTTAAAGGCTCTTACTATTGTTGTATTACTGTCCTTTTGTCCTTTTATGTCTGTTATTATTTATTTTACATACTTAGGTGTTTCTATATTGGGTGCACATATTTAACAAGTGTACTAGTTTCTTCTTGTATTGATCTCTTTGCAATAATATAATGTTCTTCTTTTCCTTTCTTTATGGCCTTTGTTTTAATGTCTACTTTGATATGAGTACTGCTACCTCCACTTTCTTGTCATTTTCAATTGCATAAAATATCTTTATCCATCCTCTCACTTTCAGTTTCTCTGTGTGTCCTTCACCTTTTTAAAAAAAATATATTTTATTGAAGCATAGTTGACTTACATGGAGAAGGAAATGGCAACCCACTCCAGTATTCTTGCCTGGAGAATCCCAGGGACAGAGGAGCCTGGTGGGCTGCCGTCTATGGGGTCACACAGAGTCGGACACGATTGAAGCAACTTAGCAGTAGCAGTTGACTTACAAGGTGATTCAGTTATACAAATACACATATATTATTTTCAAAATCATTTTCCATCATAGACTATTGTTCACTATACTATACATTAAACCTTTCTTGCTTGTTGCATATTTATTTTTTAATCAGAAATATAGCATTATATTCCTATGAAGTCAAACAAGTGGAATCAAAATGTCATAATATTTTTCATTAGGCAAAAATTCATGAGTTTTCTAAAATATATAATATGCATACATATTTATGCATATATATATATATGTACACAAAAGCTTTTCTACTACACTTGATAAAGGCTTCAGAAAGAACATTCAAAAAAAAAAAGAAGAGATGGAGAAATTGGAGAACATAAACTAAATGAAATGGGAGCACTGAATATGAAATAGAAAAAGTGAAACAAACTAGATAAAAGTAAAAGATCATCATATAGTCCAGTTGTTTTTAAACATGACTGCTCATAAGAAACATATCTGGTGCTCTGGAGAAAAAAGCAATATCTGAGCATTTGTATTTTTCAAAAAAAGTCAAGATATTTTTGATATGCATCTGGTTTTAAAAAGTGATTGCAGGTTTTTCTATTAGATCCTAGTTTTCACAATATAAAGTTCTATTATCTTTTTGTTGATCAATCATGATACAATCATGATACATGATACTGTTAAGGGAGTAACAGTCACAATAGTAAAAAAAACAGTATAAAATAATTACATACAATATGGTGGGGGTGCAGTCAAGCAGAGTGATCTGGTAAGTGGAAGTGCACACATGCACATGTTTTCATCCACCCAGTCAGTCTATGTCTTTTGGTTGGTGTATATAATCCATTTACATTTAAAGTAATTATCAATATGTATGATCATTATATACATCATGCTATTATCATTAGCATTATACATCATATTGTTATTTATAAACACTTATTGTTCCCTTAATTGTTTTGGGTTTATTTCCTGGAGATCTTTTCCTTCTCTTGTGTTTCCTGCCTAGAGAAGTTCCTTTTGCAATTGTTGTAAAGCTGGCTTTGTGGTGCTGAATTATTTTAACTTTTGCTTGTCTGGAAAGTTTTTGATTTCTCCATCAAATCTGAAGGAGAGTCTTGCTGGGCAGAGTATTCTGGGTTGTAAGTTCTTCCCTTTCATCACTTTAAATATATCATGCCATTCCCTTCTTTGTAGAGTTTCTGTGGAGAAATCAGCTGATAGCTTGGTGGGAGTTCCCTTGTATAATAGTTGTCATTTTCCCCTTGTTTTTTAATATTTTATCTGTGTCTTCAATTTTTGTCAGTTTAATTACTACGTGTCTCAGTGTGTTCTTCCTTGGGTTTATCCTTCTTGGGACTCTCTGTGCTTCCTGGACTTGGTTGACTATTTCCTTTTCCATTCAGGAAGTTTTTAGCTATTATCTCTTCAATTATTTTCTCAAGTCCTATCTCTCTTCTCCTTCTGGGGCCCCTATAATGCGAATGTTGGTGTGTTTAATGTTTTCCCAGAGGTCTCTTAGGCTGTCTTCATTTTTTTCTCTTTCCTTTTTCTATATTCTGTTCTGTGGCAGTGATTTTCAAAATTTTGTCCTCCAGGTCATTTATCCATTCTTCAGCCTCAGTTATTCTGCTACTGATTCCTTCTAGTGCATTATTCATCTCTGCTTGTTCTTTAGTTCTTTGGCAAAAGTTTCTTGCATCTTCTCAATCTTTGCCTCTATTCTTTTCCTGAGATTGTCTTCACTATCATTATTCTGAATTCTTTTTCTGGAAGGTTGCTTATCTCTACTTCACTTAGTTGTTTTTCTGGGATTTTTATCTTGTCCCTTCACTTGGGATATAACTTTCTGCCTTTTATTGTGTCCCTGCCAATCCACTCCTCCACAGGAGACCATCCAACATTAGCAGGTAGTTTTGACTCAGTCTCCTCTGGGGTCACTGCTCCTCTCCTCTGGGTCTTGGTGCATGCAAAATTTTGTTTGCGCCTTGCAAGAGTGAAGTCTCTGTTTCCCCCAGTCCTTTGGAAGTCCTATAATCAAATCCCACTGGTCCTCAAGGCCAGATTCCCTTGGGAGTCTCAGTCCCTTTGTCAGATCCCCAGGCTGGGAAGTCTGACATGTGGTTAAGAACCTTCACAACAGTGGAGAACTTCTTTGATATTAATGTTCTCTGTGGGTCACCCAACCAATGGGTATGAGATTTGATTTTATCATGATTGTGCCCCTCCTACCATCTTGCTGTGGCTTCTTCTTTGTCTTTGGATGTGGGATATCTTTTTTGGTAGGTTCCAGCATCATTCTGTCATTGGTTGTTCAACAGTTAGCTGCAATTTTGGTGTTCTCTCAGGAGGAGATGAGTGCACCTTTTTCTACTCCACCATGTTGAAGCAGAAGCCCTTGTCCATCCTCTTAAAATGAGTCTCTTACAGGCAGCATATTGAAGTTTCTTGCTTTTTTAATCCAATCTGTCACTCTACATTTTTTAATTGGAGCTTTTAGTCTACTGACATCTAAAGTACTTACTGATAACTATGCATGTATTGCTATTTTAAACCTTGTTTTCCAGTTTTTGTAGTTTTTCTTTGTTCTTCTTCCTTTTTTATATTCCTCTTCTGATTTAATGACTTTTTTTTTGGTAGAATGCTTGATCTTTTTTGTTTGTTTGTTTTGGTGAATCAACTGTGTTATTGATTTGTGGTTACCATGGAGTTCAAATATGTTGACTCTTAACTATATCTACTTGCTTTGAACTGACAGTCATACAACTTCAAACACATTCTAAAAGATCTACGTTTTTAAACCTTCTTTTCCACATTTTGTGACTTAGAAGTCCTGTTAAATATACTTCATGCTTATCCTTTGGCCGATAAGCATGAATTTTGATTGTTTATATATAAACAAAAATCAATTAATAGCCTTATGGGGGTTTCCTTGTAATTGTTTTTCTCCTGGTGCCTTCAGAATCTTCTATCTTTCACTTTTGCCATTTCAATTGTCATGCTTTGGTGTAGATCTGTTTGGGCTGATCCTTTTTGGGACCCTTTGTACTTCTAGTACCTTGATATCTGTTTTCTTCTTCAGTTTGGGGAAGTTTTTAGCCATAATTTCTTCAGATATTTTTTAGGGCCCCTCTTTTTCCTTTCCTGGAGTCCCTGTTATGTGTAAGTTGTATGTTTTATGTGTAAGTTGTATGTTTTATGTTATTCCATATATTTCCTATGATGCTTTCCTTCTTTTTTTTTTTTTCAATTTGTCAGATGTTCTAACTAGGTGATTTCCATTATTCTATCTTCCAGATTACTCATCCATTGTTTTATCCTATTTAGTCTGATATTCAGTGCTTCTAGATTGGTTTTTATCTCAGCAGTTGAATTGTCTAATTTTGATCAGTTCATCTTTACTTTTTTCTACTTTATTGTTACTATGATCTACATTTCTTTTGATAATCTTTCTTAATTTCTTTAGCATTGCTTTACATCTGTTTGGAACTATGAGTCTAGTAGACTGATGCTGGGAATGACTGGGGGTAAGAGGAGAAGTGGGTGATAGAGGATGAGATGGTTGGATGGCATCAGCGACTCAAAGGACCTAAGCTTGAGCAAACTCCAGGAGGTGGTGAAGGACAAGGAAGCCTGGAATGATGCAGTCCTTGGGGTCGAAGAGTGGGACATGACTTAGTGACTGGACAACAAAGGAAGTGATTGCTAAAGCAAGTGAGATTTGTATGGTCATAGTGAAACCATATGATGCCTGTGTAGGAATCCACAGATTTGCTCAGAAGCAGACCAAGGTTGCACATCCCTCACTGCTGTGTTAGTCCAAGACCCATGCAAGGTTGTGAGGTGGACTAGACTTGAGCTGAGGGTTGGGACATTGCAGATTCAGGAATATAGGTGGCTGTGCTGCTACCTAGTTTCTGGGCTGCCTCTGTCAGCCCCAGGTCTGGTACCAAGTAGCTGTGTGGAATGGGTAGAACCATGGTGCTCTGCCTGGGGAATGAATCTTGCATGCTCCAGCTCAGGACCTGTCTGCCACAGACTCAGCACCCAGCTGCTTCATGTTCCTGTGGCACCACCTACTGTGTGTGATGACAATGTCTTTTGTGGTTGGACCCTCCATCACAGCATCTGTACCAACAATGTGTTCTTCATTGGGGGCAAGTTTCTTGATATTGGTCTGGGCAATGAGTTTTTGGATAAGCACAGAAACAAAAGCAAAAATAGACAAAGGGATTCCATCAAAACATTCCATGAAAATAATCAAGAGTTAAAATGCAGACTGTGAAATGGGGGGATATATTTGTAAGTCACATACTTGATAAGGGGAAATTAATAGACAAGCTACATAAATACATACAATTCAACAACAAAAACTTAAAGAACTCAATTTAAAAATGGACAAAAGATCTGAATAGACATTTCTCAAATAAAAGATATGCAAATTGTCAATAGGTATATAAAAAAGTCAAAAGATACATGCTCAATTTCACTACTCATCAGAGAAATTCAAATCCAAATCACAGTGAGCAATCACCTCATACCTGTTACAATGGCTATATCAGAAAGACAAAAGATAGCAACTATTGGAAAGATGTAGGGAAAAGGCAATACTTGTACACTGTTGGTGAGAATGTAAATTGATACAACTACTGTAAAAAAGTTTAGAGGTTCCTCAAAAAAATATTAAACATAAGATTACCATATGATCCTGAATTCCCACATCATGGTATATAGTCAAGGGTAATGAATTATTTCAATAAGATCTCTGTGCTTCCACGTTCATTCAGCATTGTTCACAATAGCCAAGATACAGAAATAATTCACGTGTCTGTTGATGGATGAATGTATAAAGATGTGCTTAATAAATAAAATGGAATATTATTCAGACTAAAAAAGGGAAATGCTGTCATTTGTAACAACATAGATGAACCTATAGGACATTGTTTTTATTTTTCAGTGAGTAAGTCATGTCTGACTCTTTGCAACCCCATGGACTGCAGCACACCAAGCTTTCCTGTTCTTCACTATCTTCTGGAGCTTGCTCAGACTCATGTCCATTGAGTCAGTGATCCTATCAAACACGTCATCCTCTGTTGCCCAGTTCTCTTGCCTTCAATCTTTCCCAGCATTAGGGTCTTTTCCAATGAATAGGCTCTTCACATCATGTAACCAAAGTATTGGAGCTTTAGCTTCAGCATAAGTCCTTCCAGTGAATATTTAGGACTGATTTCCTTTACAATTGACTAGTTTGATTCTCCTTGTAGTCCAAGGGAATCTCAAGATTCTTCTCTAGAAACACAATTCAAAAGCATTAATTCTTTGGCATTCAGCCTTCTTCATGCTTCATCTCTCACATCTGTACATTTCCACTACTGGAAAAACCATAGCTTTGACTGTATGGACTTTGATTGAAAAGTTATGTCTCTGCTTTTTAATAGGCTGTCTAGGTTTGTCATTGTTTTTCTTCCAAGTAGTAAGCATCTTTTAATTTCACAGCTGCACTCACCGTCCACATTATACTAAGTGAAATAAATAAGATAAAAAAAGATAAGTACTGCATCATCTCATGCAGTATTTTGGAATACATGCAGAATATGCAATCTAAAACCATCAAGCTCAGAGAGGAGATCGAGATGGCAGAGTAAGAGGATGCTAAGCTCATCATCCCCACAAACAGATCGAAAAATACAACTACATGTGTAGCAACACTGGGGACTATCTGGAAGTCTCTTCTATGACCAAGGCTGTAAAGAAAGATTAACACAGAATCAGGAAGAAGGGAGGAAAAGCAATGATGCTGAGACTCATGCTCCTTGCAGGAGACACAGAAAAATAGGAGGTATTATAGGCACCAGGAATCTTCTAGCAAGTAAGAGGTTTGAGTCGAATGCCCCAGCCCTGGGGTGTGTCACTGGGAAGATGAGTTCCCCTAGATGGTTTAAAATCATGTAGAACATGCTGGAGGACTATAGGGAAATAAGACACTGCTCATGGACAGCAAGTATACATGTTTTCTGACTCTTGGGATAAAGGTAGAGTAGGCAGATTGATAATGTCCTGTGGTTCTAGCTGGTTCCCCATGACCATCATAGCACATACCATAGCTTGCACTGTGTGCTTGTTCCAGCCCCCCTCTCTCTCTCTCTCTGGCTCAGTTCTCCACTAGTTAAAAGGTCTCTGTTGCTGAGGAGAGTGCACATTTTGGATGAAGGGGGATGGAGATTGCTTGGCCCTGAATACTCCAGCATCTGAACAGAGCAAGGGTGGTCATTGCTGGTGTATGTGAGGAAGTGGCAGATTGGGAGCAACATGAAGCTCAGACTGGCATTCCAGGACCATCCCAGAGCATGCTTCACCTGCATCTGGCAACTTCTCCAGCCCTATTGTTCCAGTATTGCTCTCCTGTGGTGAAGGTGGTGTTGCTGGGAGGCAGAGGTGCACATACTTGAATGAAGCAGAGACGGCTTATACCTGACCTTGCATCTGAGTGGGGCAAGGGCAGCTATTGGCAGTGAGTATGTGGATTAGAAACTGCTTCAGGCTCTGACTAGATGGGATCATCCCAG
Source organism: Ovis aries (assembly GCF_016772045.2). NCBI lineage: Eukaryota > Metazoa > Chordata > Mammalia > Artiodactyla > Bovidae > Ovis > Ovis aries. The sequence continues at coordinate 49,304,995 of NC_056080.1, forward strand.
TACACATCCCATATTCTAATTGTCCCTTTTGCTCTAGCGCTGATGTCATTAGAGTGGAAGTACCCTTTAAGAGGGGAAAATGCACGCTAAGAGGGAATGGAACCACCTCAGACCTGAAATTCAGGACTTCCGCTTTAGCAACTTGGGCCTTGATTCTGCTGTCAAAAGGGTGGTGATGGCAATCAAGCATAGGAAAGGACCTATTTCACACTTAGGGAAGTCTCTTGCTTTTCCATCTCCAGGACTCCAATCCTTGATAGGATTATCAAGGTGGTAACTGCCAGTGCATTGGGAGAAGGCATGAGCAATGCTCACTTCAGATTCAGTTCTCCTAGAACAGACATGGCACACACAGACTGCATAGGGATGCTCCCACAGAAAAATACCACTTCAAGACCAAGATAGGTAACTGTATCATCTAATTACAGAGAAATAAAAACAGTTAAACAAAATGACAAGTCAGAAAAATTTTTTTCAAGTAAAATATTTTTTTTTTAAATGCTGGCCAAACCCCCTTAAGAAACAGAGATAAATAAATACTAGCAGTTCGAATCCAACAGTATATTAAAAGGATCATACACAATAAACAAATTGAATTTATCCCATGGATGCAAGGAATTGTTATAACCCCAAAATCAATCAGTGTGATACACAATATCAACAAGTTGAAGAATAAAAAACATACTATCATCTTGAATAGATTTGATAGACAGAGTGCCTGAAGAACTATGGACAGAGGTTAGTCGCATTGTATAGGAACTGGTGATCAAAATCATCCCCAACAAAAAGAAATGCAAAAAGGCAAAATGGTTGTCTGAGGAGGCCTTACAAATAGCTGAGAAAAGAAGAGAAGTGAGACACAAGAGAGAAAAGGAAAGATAAAACCCACCTGAATGCAGAATTCCAAAGAATAGCAAGGAGAGATAAGAAAGCCTTCCTAAGTGATGAATGCAGAGAAATGGAGGAAAACAATAAAATGGAAAAGACTAGAGGTCTCTTCAAGAAAATTAGAGATACCAAAGAACATTTCATGCAAAGAATGGGCACAATTAAGGACAAAAATGATATGAACCTAACAGAAGCAGAAGATATTAAGATGTGGCAAGAATACACGGAAGAACTATATATAAAAGATCTTCATGACCTGGATAATCACAATGGTGTGATCACTCACCTAGAGCCAGACATCTTAGAGTGCAATATCAAGTGGGTCTTAGGAAGCATCACTATGAACAAAGCTAGTGGAGGTGATAGAATTCCAGCTCAGTTATTTCAAATCCTAAAAGATGATGCTGTGAAAGTGCTGCACTTAATATACCAGCAAATTTGGAAAACTAAGCAGTGGCCACAGGTCTGGGAATGGTCTGTTTTCATTTCAATCCCAAAGAAGGGCAATGCCAAAGAATGTTCAAATTAATGCACAATTTTACTCATCTCACACACTACCAAGTAATGCTCAAAATTCTCCAAGTGAGGCTTCAAAAGTACGTGAACTGAGAACTTCCAAATATTCAAGCTGGATTTAGAAAAGGCAGAGGAACCAGAGATCAAATTGCCAACATCTGTTGGAGCATAGAAAAAGCAAGAGAATTCCAGAGGAACATCTATTTCTGTTTCACTTATGCCAAAGTCTTTGACTGTGCATCACAGCAAGTTCTGGAATATTCTTAAAGAGATGGGAATAACATACATATCACCTTAGCTGCCTCCTGAGAAACCTGCAGGCAGGTAAAGAAGCAACAGTTAGAAGTGGACATTAAACAATGGACTGGTCACAAATTGGGAAAGGAGTACTTCAAGACTGTATATTGTACTCCGCTTGTTTAACTTATATGTAGAGTACATCATGCAAAATGCTGGGCTGGATGACAGAAGCTGGAATCAAGATTGTGGGCAGAAATATCAGTAACCTCCAATATACAGGTGACACCACATTTATGGCAGAAAACAAAGAGGAGACTGGCAGAAGACAGTGGAGGAATAGGATGGGGAGACCACTTTCTCCCCCACAAATTTATCAAAAGAACATTTAAACGCTGAGTAAATTCAACAAAACAACTTCTGAATGCCAGCAGAGGACATCAGGAACCCAGAAAAGCAGCCCATTGTCTTTGAAAGGAGATTTTTAATTTTTGGTATTTGTTATCAATTCTGTACCTTTAAGAACTCAATCTTCAGTACCCATTTTTACTTGGGAGCAAGATTACTGGTTTGACTGCTCTCTCCCTCTTTGGACTCTCCTTTTTCTCCACCAGGTGACCTCTGTCTCCTCCCTATCCCCTCTCTTCTCAACCCAACTCTGTGAATCTCTGTGTGTTCTAGATGGTGGAGAACACTTAGGGAACTGATTACTGGCTGGATCTGTCTCTCTCCTTTTGATTCCCCCTTTTATCCTCCTGGTGACCCTGTCTCCTTCCTCCCTCTTCTCTTCTCTGTATAACTCTGTGAACATCTCTGAGCGGTCCAGTTGTGGAGTGCACCCAAGGAAGTGATTACTGGCTAGCTTGCTCTCTCCTCTATTGACTCCACCTCATCTCATTCGGGTCACCTCTAACTCCCCCCTCCCTCTTCTCTTCTCCATGTAACTCTGAACCTCTCTGGGTGTCCCTCACTGTGGAGAAACTTTTCATCTTTAACCTATATGTTTTATCAACAGTGCTGTATAGAAGGAGAAGTCTTGAGACTACTGTAAAAATAAGACTGAAAACCAGAAGAAGGAGGCTTAAGTCCAAACCCTGAGAACACCAGAGAACTCCTGACTCCAGGGAACACTAATTGACAGGAGCTCATCAAACGCTTCCATACCTACACTGAAACCAAGCACCACCCAAGGACCAACAAGTTCCAGAGCAAGACATACCACACAAATTCTCCAGCAACACAGGAACACAGCCCTGAGTTCCAATATACAAGCTGCCCAAAGCTACTCCAAAACCACTGACATCTCTTAACTCATTACTGGACATTTCCTAGCACTCCAGAGAAAAGAAATCCAGCTCCACCCACCAGAACACTGACACAAGCTTTCCTAACCAAGAAACCTTGACAAGCCACCTGTACAACCCCACTTACAGTGAGGAAACTCCACAATAAAGAGAACTCCACAAACTGACAGAATACAGAAAGGACACCCCAAACTCAGCAATATAAACAAGATGAAGAGACAGAGGAATAACCAGCAGGTAAAGGAACAGGATAAATGCTCACCAAACCAAACAAAAGAGGAAGAGACAGGGAATCTACCTGAGAAAGAATTCCAAATAATGATAGTGAAAATGATCCAAAATCTTGAAATCAAAATGGAATCACAGATAAATAGCCTGGAGACAAGGATTGAGAAGATGCAAGAAAGGTTTAACAAGGAACTAGAAGAAATAAAAAAGAGTCAATATATAATGAATAATGCAATAAATTAGATCAAAAACACTCTGGAGGCAACAAATAGAACAACACAGGCAGAAGATAGTAGTGAAGCAGAAGATAGAATGGTGGAAATAAATGAATCAGAGAGAAAAAAAGAAAAATGAATTAAAAGAAATGAGGACAATCTCAGAGACCTCCAGGACAGTGTTAAATGCCCCAAATTCGAATCATAGGAGTCCCAGAAGAAGAACACAAAAAGAAAGACCATGAGAAAATCCTTGAGGAGATAATAGTTGAAAACTTCCCTAAAATGGGGAAAGAAATAATCACCCAAGTCCAAGAAAACCAGAGAGTCCCAAACAGGATAAACCCAAAGTGAAACACCCCAAGACACATATTAATCAAATTAACAAAGATCAAACACAAAGAACAAATATTAAAAGCAGCAAGGGAAAAACAACAAATAACACACAAGGAGATTCCCATAAGGATAATAGCTGATCTTTCAATAGAAACTCTTTAAAAAAAAAAAAAGAAAGAAAGAAAGAAAAGAAACTCTTCAGGCCAGGAAGGAATGGCAAGACATACTTAAAGTGATGAAAGAAAATAACCTACAGCCCAGATTACTGTACCCAGCAAGGATCTCATTCAAATATGAAGGAGATATCAAAAGCTTTACAGACAAGCAAAAGCTGAGAGAATTCAGCACCACCAAACCAGCTCTCCAACAAATGCTAAAGAATATTCTCTAGACAGGAAACACAAAAAGGGTGTACAAACTCTAACCCAAAACAATAAAGTAAATGGCAACGGGATCATACTTATTAATAATTACCTTAAACATAAATGGGTTGAATGCCCCAACCAAAAGACAAAGACTGGCTGAATGGATGAAAAAACAAGACCCCTATTTATGCTGTCTCCAAGAGACCCACCTCAAAACAAGGGACACATACAGATTGAAAGAGAAGGGCTGGAAAAAGATATTCCATGTAAATAGAGACCAAAAGAAAGCAGGAGTAACAATACTCATATCAGATAAAATAGACTTTAAAACAAAGGCTGTGAAAAGAGACAAAGAAGGCCACTACATAATGATCAAAGGATCAATCCAAGAAGATATACCAATTATAAATATATATGCACCCAACATAGGAGCACCACAATATGTAAGACAATTGCTAACAAGTATGAAAGGGGAAATTAAGAAGAACACAGTAATAGTGGGAGACTTTAATACCCCACTCACACCTATGGATAGATCAACAAAACAGAAAATTAACAAGGAAATAAAAACTTTAAACGATACAATAGACAAGTTAGATCTAATTGATATCTATAGGACATTTCACCCCAAAACAATGAATTTCACCTTTTTATCAAGAGTACATGGAACCTTCTCCAGGATAGATCACCTCCTGGGCGATACATCTAGCCTTGGTAACTTCAAAACAATTGAAATCATTCCAAGCATCTTTTCTGACCACAATTCAGTGAGATTAGATCTTAATTACAGGAGAAAAACTATTAAAAATTCCAACATATAGAAGCTGAACAACACGCTGCTGAATAACCAACACATCACAGAAGAAATAAAAAAAGAAGTCAAAATATGCATAGAAATGAATAAAAATGAAAACACAACAAGCCAAAATCTGTGGGACACTGTAAAAGCAGTGTTAAGGGGTAAGTTCATAGCAATACAGGCATACCTCAAGAAACCAGAAAAAAGTCAAATAAATAACCTAACTCTACACCTAAAGCAACTAGAAAAGAAAGAAATGAAGAACCCCAGGGTTAGTAGAAGGAAATAAATTTAAAAATTAGAGCAGAAATAAATGCAAAAGAAACAAGAGACCATAGCAAAAATCAACAAAGCCAAAAGCTAGTTCTTTGAAAGGATAAATAAAATTGACATACCATTAGCCAGACTCATCAAGAAACAAAAGGAGAAAAATCAAATCAATAAAATTAGAAATGAAAATAGAGAGATCACAACAGACAACACAGAAATACAAAGGATCATAAGAGACTACTATCAGCAATTATATGCCAATAAAATGGACAAAGGGGAAGAAAAGGACAAATTCTTAGAAAATTACAACTTTCCAAAACTGAACCAGGATGAAATAGAAAATCTTAACAGACCCATCACAAGCATGGAAATTGAAACTGTAATCAGAAATATTCCAGCAAACAAAAGCCTAGGTTCAGACAGCTTCAGAGCTGAATTCTACCAAAAATTTAGAGAAGAGTTAACACCTATTCTACTCAAACTCTTCCAGAAAATTGCAGAGGAAGGTCAACTTCCAAACTCATTCTATGAGGCCACTATCACCCTAATATCAAAACCTAACAAAGATCCCACAAAAGAAGAAAACTACAGGTCAATATCACTGATGAACATAGATGCAAAAATGCTTAACAAAATTCTAGCAATCAGAATCCAACAACACATTAAAAACATCATACACCGTGACCAAGTGGGATTTATCCAGGGATGCAAGGATTCCTCAATATCTGCAAATCAATCAATGTAATACACCACATTAACAAATGGAAAAATAAAAGCCATATGATTATCTCAATAGATGCAGAGAAAGCCTTTGACAAAGTTCAACATTCATTTATGATAAAAACTCTCCAGAAATCAGGAATAGAAGGAACATACCTCAACATAATAAAAGCTATATATAACAAACCCACAGCAAACATTATCCACAATGGTGAAAAATGAAAAGCATTTCCCCTAAAGCCAGGAACAAGAAAAGGGTGCCCATTTCCACCACACTATTCAGCATAGTTTTGGAAGTTTTGGCCACAGCAATCAGAGCAGAAAAAGAAATAAAAGGAATCCAAATTGGAAAAGAAGAAGTAAAACTCTCACTGTTTGCAGATGACATGATCCTCTACATAGAAAACCCTAAAGACTCAACCAGAAAATTAGTAGAGCTAATCAATGAAAATAGTAAAGTTGCAGGATATAAAATCAACACACAGAAATCCCTTGCATTCCTATACACTAATGATGAGAAAACAGAAAGAGAAATTAAGGAAATGATTCCATTCATCATTGCAATGAAAACAATAAAATACTTAGGAATATATCTACCAAAAGAAACTAAAGACCTGTATATAGAAAACTATAAAACACTGGTGAAAGAAATCAAAGAGTATACTAATAGATGGAGAAATATACCATGTATATGGATCAGAAGAATCAACATAGTGAAAATGAGTATACTATCCAAAGCAATCTATAGAATCAATGCAATCCCTATCAAACTACCAATGGTATTTTTCACAGAACTAGAACAAATAATTTCACAATTTGTATGGAAATGCAAAAATCCTCAAATAGCCAAAGCAATCTTGAGAAAGAAGAATGGAACTGGAGGAATCAACCTGCCTGACTTCAGGCTATACTACAAAGCTACAGTCATCAAGACAGTATGGTACTGGCACAAAGACAGAAATATAGATCAATGGAACAAAATAGAAAACCCAGAGATAAATCCATGCACCTATGGACACCTTATCTTTGACAAAGGAGGCAAAAATATACAATGGATTAAAGACAATCTCTTTAACAAGTGATGCTAGGAAAACTGGTCAACCACTTGTAAAAGAATGAAACTAGAACACTTTCTAACACCATACACAAAAATAGACTAAAATGGATTAAAGATCTAAACCTAAGGCCAGAAACTATAAAACTCCTAGAGGAGAACATAGGCAAAACATTCTCTGTTATGAAGCATGGCAGGATCCACTATGACCCACCCCCTTACTGGAAATAAAAGCAAAAATGAACAAATGGGATCTAATTGAACTTAAAAGCTTCTGCACAACAAAGGGAAGTATAAGCAAGGTGAAAAGACAGCCTTTGGAATGGGAGAAAATAATAGCAAATGAAGCAACTGACAAACAACTAATCTCAAAAATATACAAGCAACTCCTGCAGCTCAATTCCAGAAAAATAAATGACCCAATCAAAAAATGGGCCAAAGAACTAAACAGACATTTCTCCAAAGATGACATACAGATGGATAACAAACACATGAAAAGATGCTCAACATCACTGATTATCAGAGAAATGCAAATAAAAATCACAATGAGGTACCATTTCATGCCAGTCAGAATGGCTGTGATCCAAAAGTCTACAAGCAATAAAGGCTGGAGAGGGTGTGGAGAAAAGGGAACCCTCAGACACCGTTGGTGGGAATGCAAACTAGTACAGCCACTATGGAGAAGAGTGTGGAGATTCCTTAAAAAACTGGAAATAGAACTGCCTTATGACCCAGCAAACCCAGTGCTGGGCACACACACCAAGGAAACCACAATTGAAAGAGAAACGTGTACCCCAATGTTCACTGCAGCACTGTTTATAATAGCCAGGACATGGAAGCAACCTAGATGACCATCAGCAGATGAATGGATAAGAAAGCTGTGGTACATATACACAATGGAGTATTACTCAGCCATTAGAAAGAATCCATTTGAATCAGTTCTAATGAGGTGGATGAAACTGGAGCCAATTATATAGAGTGAAGTAAGCCAGAAAGAAAAAACACTAATACAGTATACTAACACACATATATGGAATTTAGAAAGATGGTAATGATAACCCTTTATGCGAGACAGCAAAAGAGACACAGATGTATAGAACAGACTTTTGGACTCTGTGGGAGAGGGAGAGTATGGGATGTCATTGAAACATGTATAATATCATATATGAAATGAATCGCCAGTCCACGTTCGATGCATGATATTGGATGCTTAGGGCTGGTGCACTGGGATGACCCAGAGGTATGGCATGGGGAGAGAGGAGGAAGGGGGGTTCAGGATGGGGAACACGTGTATACCTGTGGTGGATTCATGTTATGTACGGCAAAACCAATACAATATTTGTAAAGTAATTAACCTCCAATTAACATAAATAAATTTATATGTAAAAAATAAAAAAATACATACTGGCAGTATAAAAAAAAATGAAGAGGAACTAAAGAGCCTGTTGATGGTGAAAGAGGAGATTGAAAAAGCTGCTTAAAACTCTGCATTCAAAAACCAAAAATTATGGTATCTGGTCCCATAACTTCATGGCAAGAAGATGGGCAAACAATGGAAACAGTGACAGACTTCATTTACTTGGGATCCAAAGTCATTGCAGATGGTAAGAGCAGCCACAAAATTAAAAGGTTCTTGCTCCTTGGAAGAAAAGCTATGATAAACCTAGACAGTGTATTAAAAAGCAGCAACATCACTTTGTGGACAAAGGTCCATCTAGTCAAAGCTATAGTTTTATCAATAGTCATATATGGATGTGAGAGTTGGGCCATAAAGAAAGCTCAGCACCAAAGAATTGATGCTTTTGAACTATGGTGTTAGAGAAGACTCTTGACATTTTCTTGGACTGCAAGGAGATCAAACCAGTCAATCATAAAGGAAATTATTCCTGAATATTCACTGGAAGGATTGATGTTGAAGATGAAGCTCCAGTACTTTGGTCACTTGGTGCAAAGATCTGACTCATTAGAAATGACCTTGGTGCTGGGAAAGATTGAAGGCAGGAGCAGAAGTGGACGACAGGGGACGATATGGTTGTAGTATCACCTCCTCAATGGACATTAGTTTGAGCTAGTTCTGGGAGATGGTGAAGGACAGGGATGCCTCGTGTGCTTCAGTCCACGGGGTCACAAAGAGTTGGGCATGACTGAGAGACTGAACAACACTGTTGTTGCTAAGTCACATCAGTCGTGTTCAACTCCGCGCAACCTCATAGATGGAAGCCCACCAGGCTCCTCTGTCCCTGGGATTCTCCAGGCAAGAACACTGGAGTGGGTTGCCATTTCCTTCTCCAATGCATGAAAGTGAAAAGTGAAAGTGAAGTTGCTCAGTCATGTCCGACTTTTAGCGACCCCATAGACTGTAGCCTACGAGGCTCCTTATAGGATTTCCCAGGGAAGAGTACTGGAGCGGGGTGCCATTGCCTTCTCCGGAATAACACTAGATCATCTCAATAAATGTAGGAAAATCTTTTGACAAAATTGAACATCCATTTACGATAAAAACTCTCCAGAAAGTGGGCACAGAGAGAACACACCTCAAAATAATAAAGGTCATACATAAGAAATCTATATAGTTAACATCATACTCGATGGTGAAAAGCTGAAAGCATTTCTTCTAAGATCAGGAACAGGACAAAGATATACACTCTTGCCATTATTATTCAACATGATTTTGTAATTCCTAGCCGTGGCTATCAATGAAGAGAAAGAAATAAAATCTTAATTGGAAAAGAAGTTAAACTGTCACTGTTTACAGATTACATGATATTGTACACAGAAAATCCTAAGATATTACCAGAAAACTACTGGAGCTCATCATGAATTTGGTAAAGTTGTAGGTTACACAATTAATATACAGGAATCTGTTATATTTCTGTACACTAGCAATGCAAGATCATAAGGAGAAATTAAAGAATCTCATTTTCCATCCCATCAAAAAGAATAAAATATCTAGGAATTAATCCATCTAATGAGACAAAAGACCTGTAGTCTGAAACCTATACGATACTAATGAAAGAATGAAAGAAATCAACGATGACACAAACAAATGGGAAGATATACCCTGTTCTTGATTGGAAAAATCAATATTCTAAAACTGACTATAGTTCCTAAAGCAATTTACAGATTCAATGAAATCCTTATCAAATTACCAATTATCTAATTCACAGAACTAGAACAAAAAAAACTTAAAATTTGTAGGAAGATTCAAAAGACCTTGAATAGCCAAAAGTAACGTTGAGAAAGTAAAATGGAGCTAGAGGAATCAAGCTCATGACTTCAAACCATACTACAAATATAGAGTCATTAAAATAATATATAGTGCTGGAACAAAAACAGAAATACAGTTCAATGGAACAGGATAGAAAGCACAGAAATAAACCCACACACCTATGGTCAATTAATTGTGACAAATAAGATGATACTATACAATGGAGGAAAACAATCTCTTCAATTAATGGTGCTGGGAAAACTGGAAAGTTACATGTAAAAAATGAAATTAGAACAGTCTTTAACACCATACACAAAAATAAACTCAGGATGGACTAAAGACCTAAATGTGAGACTGGATACTATAAAACATGTAGAGGAAAAATAGGTAAAACACACTTTGAAATAAATAACAGCAATATCTTTTCTGATTCATCTCCCAGAGTAATGAAAATAAAACAAAAAATAAACAAACGGTACCTAAAAACAAAAAACCTTTTGGACAGCAAAGGAAATCATAAATAAAATGAAAAGACAACCCATAGAATGGGAGAAAATATTTGCAAATATTTTCAACCAATAAGGGAAGATCTCCAAAATTTGCAAACAGCTCACGTGGCTTAACATCATTTAAAACAAAAACAAAAACAAAAACCTCTCATTCAAAAACTGGGCAGAAGATCTAAAGAGACTTTCTCCAAAGAAGACATGCAGATGGCCATGAGGCACATAAAAACATGCTCAACATTGTTAATTATTCAGTTCAGCTCATTTCAGTCACTCAGTCATATCCGACTCTTTCAGTTCAGTTCAGTTCAGTTCAGTCGCTCAGGCACGTCCCACTCTTTGGGACCCCATGAACTGCAGCACGCCAGGCCTCCTTATCCATCACCAACTCCCTGAGTTCACCCAGACTCATGTCCATCGAGTCAGTGATGCCATACAGCCATCTCATCCCCTGTCGTCCCCTTCTCCTCCTGCCCGCAATCCCTCCCAGCATCAGAGTCTTTTCCAATGAGTCAACTCTTCACATGAGGTGGCCAGAGTACTGGAGCTTCAGCTTTAGCATCATTCCTTCCGAAGAAATCCCAGGGCTGATCTCCTTCAGAATGGACTGGTTCGATCTCCTTGCAGTCCAAGGGACTCTCAAGAGGCTTCTCCAACATCACAGTTCAAAAGCATCAATTCTTCAGTGCTCAGCCTTAGTCCAACTCTCACATCCATACATGACCACAGGAAAAACCATAGCCTTGACTAGACGGACCTTAGTCGGCAAAGTAATGTCTCTGCTTTTGAATATGCTATCTACGTTGGTCATAACTTTTCTTCCAAGGAGTAAGCGTCTTTTAATTTCATGGCTGCAGTCACCATCTTCAATGATCTTGGAGCCCCCCAAAATAAAGTCAGCCACTGTTTCCACTGTTTCCCCATCTATTTCCCATGAAGTGATGGGACCAGATGCCATTATCTTCCTTTTCTGAATGTTGAGCTTGAAGCCAATTTTTTCACTCTCCCCTTTCACTTTCATCAAGAGGGTTTTTAGTTCCTCTTCACTTTCTGCCATAAGGGTGCTGTCATCTGCATATCTGAGGTTATTGATATTTCTCCTGGCAATCTTGATTCCAGCTTGTGCTTCTTCCAGCCCAGCGTTTCTCATGATGTACTCGGCATAGAAGTTAAATAAGCAGGGTGACAATATACAGCCTTGATGTACTCCTTTTCCTATTTGAAACCAGTCTGTTGTTCCATGTCCAGTTCTAACTGTTGCTTTCTGACCTGCATACAGATTTCTCAAGAGGCAGGTCAGGTGGTCTGGTATTCCCATATCTTTCAGAATTTTCCACAGTGTATTGTGATCCACACAGTCAAAGGCTTTGTCATAGTCAATAAAGCAGAAATAGATGTGTTTCTGGAACTTTCTTGCTTGTTCTATGATCCAGCAGATGTTGGCAATTTGATCTCTGGTTCCTCTGCCTTTTCTAAAACTAGCTTGAACATCAGGAAGTTCATGGTTCACATATTGTTGAAGCCTGGCTTGGAGAATTTTGAGCATTACTTTACTAGCATGTGAGACGAGTGCAACTGTTCAGTAGTTTGAGCTTTCTTTGGCATTGCCTTCCTTTGGGATTGCGACCCCATAAATCACATCACGCCAGGCTGTTCATCACCATCTCCCAGAGTTCACTCAAACTCACTTCCATCAAGTTGGTGATGCCATCCAGCCATCTCATCCTCTTTTGCCCCTTCTCCTCCTGCCCCCAATCCCTCCCAGCATCGGAGTCTTTTCCAATGAGTCAACTCTTCACATGAGGTGGCCAAAGTACTGGAGTTTCAGCTTTAGAATCATTCCTTCCAAAGAACACCCAGGGCTGATCTTCTTTAGAATGGACTGGCTGGATCTTCTTGCAGTGTCAATTATTAGAGAAATGCAAATCAAAAATCAATGAGGAGGATCAAGATGTTGGAAGATTAGGAAACGGAGTTCACCTTCCTCTGCAGAAACATTGAAAATACATCTACAAGTAGAAAGATTCACATATAACAGCTACTGAGTGCTGTCAACAGGTCTCAGACATCTGAAACCCCAAGAAAATCTCCATATAACTGGGTAGGACAAAAGGAAAAAGAAAGAGAAGGAAACAGAAAGGGGTCTGTTCCCTGGGAAGGGAGCTGTGAAGGAGGAAAGGTTTTTGAATCTTGTGAAGGTTCCTCACCAGAGGAGAAATTAGACTGGGTGGAAGGAAAGTTTTGGAGCCTAAAAAGTAGAGATGGGAGACACATTTGTGGAAAGCAAACCAGAGAGTAACTCTTCCTGGTGAGGATGGGGGTCAGGTGCTAAAGCTCGAACTCCAAAGCTTAGTCCTGGGAAAGGTCCAGGTTTAGATGCAGAAAGAGCCTGAAGAGGTCAAGCTATGGCAACTGAGGGTGTACTAGGAAGAATCCTGGGCCCACCAGTGAGGTAAGACACCTTTATTGGGAGGCATATGTAGGGAGGGGTGAGATAACCATAAGAGAATATAGAAATAAGAATGAGAGGGAGGGAAAGATGGCGGAGGAATAGGACGGGAAGATCACGTTCTCCCTCACAAATTCCTCAAAGGAACATTTCAACGCCGAGCAAAATCCACAAAACAACTTCTGTAGGCTGGCAGAGGACATCAGGCAACCAAAAAAGCAGACCATTGTCTTCAAAAACAGGTAGGAAAAAATATAAAAGACGAAAAAGGAGACAAAGGAGGTGGGGAGGGAGCTCCGTCCCGGGAAGGGAAGCCCGTCCCGGGAAGGGAATTTTAAGAAGAGAGGTTTCCAAACACCAGGAAACACTCTCCCTGCCGAGTCTGTGGCGAGCCTTGGAAACACAGAGGGCAACATAACAGGAAGGAAAAATAGATAAATAATTAAAACCAAGAGATTACAAGCCCACCAGTAACTCCCCCAGCGGAAAAGCAGCACAGACGCCTGCATCCGCCATTGGGAAGTGGGGGCAGGGCAGGGACGCGCGGGAGGCGCGGGCTGCAGTGCTTTGTAAGAATCGGGCAGGAACGCCCCACGCTCCACCAGAACGATCTAACTTGGGCTAGCAAACCAGACTGTGGGATAGCTACCACGCGAAAAGCTCGAACATAAGACACCGCCAGGACCCAGCACAGAACAAAGGACGGAACGGAAAAAGCCGGCTGCAGACCATTCCCCGCCGGGGACAGGCAGCCAGAGTCGTAAGGACTGGAAAGGGGCAATTGCAGACCCGGAGAGACTTTACTTACCTAACTGCAAGCAGGCTCCTTTGCTAAGACTTCTGGGGGTGCTGGACAGTCACAGTCTGCCTCACGGGGTGCGCCAGCGGTCCACCCAGAGAGCTGAGCGGCAGCGGCGGAAAAGGTGACAAGCCACGGCGGTTGCGCTCGCCAAACTCCTGAGCTACTCGGACCTGGGAAGGGCACAAAGCGCAGTCCCAGCCGCATTTGTGCCTCTGAGGGCTGCCTGAGGGCCGAACCTGAGCGGCTTGGACCGGGGAAGTGCACGCAGCCTAGGGCCGGCCCCAGACGGTTCCCGGCTGAGCATCGTAGAGCCTGAGCGGTTTGTGCGCCGCGAGGAAGGACAGGTCAAGCGGGGCAGAGATACTGTGTGCACACGACAGTGCTATTTGTTTGCAGCATCCCCCCTCCCCACAGCGCGACTGAACTAGTGAGCCTAAAAACCAGCAAACAGAAGAAGTTAAACAGAGGGAACCACCTTGGAAGTGAGCCCACACGGCCCATAACATCAGAGAAAAGCAAGATATATTTTTAATTTTTTAATATTTTTAAAATCATTCTTTTTTTTTTTGCCTTTTGCTTTTTTGTTCTTTTTTTTCTGAGCTTTTTTTTAATTGTTAAGTCTTCTATTTCTCCTCTAATTTTTATTTCTATAACCTAGTATTACTATTTAAAAAAAAAAAAAAGACTTTTTTTTTTTTTTTTTTAAGGCAAACACCATATATACTCTTTGGATGGTTGTTGGTGTTTTGTTTTGTTTTGGTTTTTTGTTTGTTTGTTTTTTAATAACTCTTTTTTTTCTTTCTTCCTTTTTCCTTCTGCTTTTCTTTAATATTGTATCTTTGAAAATCCAACCTCTACTCCAGATTTTTAATCTTTGTTGTTAATTTTGTACATTTAAAAACCCAAACTTCACTACCCAAGTTTACCTGAGAGCGAGATTACTGGCTTGTCCACTCTCTCCTCCTCTGGCCTCTCCTTTTTCTCCACCAGGTGGCCTCTGTCTCTTTTCTCCCCCATCTCTTCTCTATCCAACTCTGTGAATCTCTGTGTGTTCCAGACGGTAGAGAACACCTAAGGAACTGGTTACTGGCAGGATTTGTCTCTCTCCTACTCATTCCTCTCTCTTATCCTCCTGGTCACCTCTGTCTACTTCCTCCCTCTCCTCTTCCCCGTATAACTCTGTAAATTCCTCTGAGCGGTCCAGACTATAGAGCGCACATAAGGAAGTGACTACTGGCTAGCTTGCTCTCTCCTCTCTTGATCTCACCGCATCTCATTCCAGTTACCTCTAACTACCCCTCCATCTTCTCTTCTCCTTGTAACTTAGTGAACCTCTCTGAGTGTCCCTCAAGGTGGAGAAACTTTTCATCTTTAACCTAGATGTTTTATCATCGGTGCTGTATAGATGGAGAAGTCTAGAGGCTACTGTGAAAATAAAACTGAAAACCAGAAGCAGGAAGCTTAAACCCAAAGCCTGAAAACATTAGAGAACTCTTGAATTCAGGGAACATTAAGCAATAGGAGCTCATCAAAAGCCTTCATACCTACACTGAAACCAAGCTCCACCCAAGGGCCAACAAGTTCCAAAACAAGACATACCACGCAAATTCTCCAGCAACACAGGAACACTC
The DNA here is from genome assembly GCF_016772045.2 of Ovis aries. Lineage (NCBI taxonomy): Eukaryota > Metazoa > Chordata > Mammalia > Artiodactyla > Bovidae > Ovis > Ovis aries. The sequence goes on from NC_056080.1 coordinate 49,320,523, forward strand.
CCCTGAGCCTCAATATACAGGCAGCTCAAAATTATCCCAAAACCTTTGATGTCTCATAACCCATTACGGGTCACTCCACTGCACTACAGAGAGAAGAAACCCAGCTCCACCCACCAAAACTCCAACACAAGCCTCCCTAACCAGGAAACCTTGACAAGCCACTGATAGAACCCCACCCAAAGTGAGGAAGCTCCATAATAAAGAGAACTCCACAAATTATCAGAATATAAAAAGGCCACCCCAAACGCAGCAATATAACCAAGATGAAGAGACAGAGGAATACTCAGCAGGTAAAGGAACAGGAGAGTTGCCCACCAAACCAAACAAAAGAGGAAAAAGTAGGGAATCTACCGGAGAAGGAATTCCGAATATTGATAGTGAAAATGATCCAAAATCTTGAAATCAAAATGGAAACACAGATAAACAGCCTAGAGACAAGGATTGAGAAGATGCAAGAAAGGTTTAACAAGGACCTAGAAGAAATAAAAAGAGTCAAAATATAACGAATAACACAATAAATGAGATCAGAAACACTCTGGAGGCAACAAATAGTAGAATAACGGAGGCAGAAGATAGGATTAGTGAAATAGAAGATAGAATGGTAGAAATAAATGAATCAGAGAGGAAACAAGAAAAACGAATTAAAAGAAACGAGGACAATCTCAGAGACCTCCAGGACAATATGAAACGCTCCAACATTCGAATTATAGGAGTCCCAGAAGAAGAAGACAGAAAGAAAGATCATGAGAAAATCCTTGAGGAGATAATAGTTGAAAACTTCCCTAAAATGGGGAAGGAAATAATCACCCAAGTCCAAGAAACACAGAGAGTCCCAAATAGGATAAACCCAAGGCGAAACACCCCAAGACACATATTAATCAAATTAACAAAGATCAAACACAAAGAACAAATATTAAAAGCAGCAAGGGAAAAACAACAAATAACACACAAGGGGATTCCCATAAGGATAACAGCTGATCTGTCAATAGAAACTCTTCAGGCCAGGAGGGAATGGCAAGACATACTTAAAGTGATGAAAGACAATAACCTACAGCCCAGATTACTGTACCCAGCAAGGATCTCATTCAAATACGAAGGAGAAATCAAAGCTTTACAGACAAGCAAAAGCTGAGAGAATTCAGCACCACCAAACCAGCTCTCCAACAAATTCTAAAGGATATCCTCTAGACAGGAAACACGAAAAGGGTGTATAAAACCGAACCCAAAACAATAAAGTAAATGGCAACGGGATCATACTTATCAATAATTACCATAAACGTAAATGGGTTGAACGCCCCAACCAAAAGACAAAGACTGGCCGAATGGATACAAAAACAAGACCCCTCTATATGCTGCTTACAAGAGACCCACCTCAAAACAGGGGACACATACAGACTGAAAGTGAAGGGCTGGAAAAAGATATACCACGCGAATAGAGACCAAAAGAAAGCAGGAGTGGCAATACTCATATCTGATAAAATAGACTTTAAAACAAAGGCTGTGAAAAGAGACAAAGAAGGCCACTACATAATGATCAAAGGAACAATCCAAGAAGAAGATATAACAATTATAAATATATATGCACCCAATATAGGAGCACCACAATATGTAAGACACATGCTAACAAGTATGAAAGGGGAAATCAACAATAACACAATAATAGTGGGAGACTTTAATACCCCACTCACACCTATGGACAGATCAACTAAACAGAAAATTAACAAAGAAACGCAAACTTTAAATGATACATTAGATCAGTTAGACCTAATTGATATCTATAGGACATTTCACCCCAAAACAACGAATTTCACCTTTTTTTCAAGTGCTCATGGAACCTTCTCCAGGATAGATCACATCCTGGGCCATAAATCTAAACTTGATAAATTCAAAAAAATCTAAATCATTCCAAGCATCTTTTCTGACCATAATGCATTAAGATTAGATCTCAATTACAGGAGAAAAACTATTAAAAATTCCAACATATGGAGGTTGAACAACACACTTCTGAATAACCAACAAATCACAGAAGAAATCAAAAAGAAATCAAAATATGCATAGAAACTAATGAAAATGAAAACACAACAACCCAAAACCTGTGGGACACTATAAAAGCAGTGCTAAGAGGAAAGTTCATAGCAATACAGGCATACCTCAAGAAACAAGAAAAAAGTCAAATAAATAACCTAACTCTACAACTAAAGCAACTAGAAAAGGAAGAGTTGGAGAACCCCAGAGTTAGTAGAAGGAAAGAAATCTTAAAAATTAGGGCAGAAATAAATGCAAAAGAAACAAAAGAGACCATAGCAAAAATCAACAAAGCCAAAAGCTGGTTCTTTGAAAGGATAAATAAAATTGACAAACCATTAGCCAGACTCATCAAGAAGCAAAGAGAGAAAAATCAAATCAATAAAATTAGAAATGAAACTGGAGAGATCACAACAGACAACACAGAAATACAAAGGATCATAAGAGACTACTATCAGCAGTTGTATGCCAATAAAATGGACAACGTGGAAGAAATGGACAAATTCTTAGAAAAGTACAATTTTCCAAAACTGAACCAGGAAGAAATCGAAAATCTTAACAGACCCATCACAAGCACGGAAATTGATACTGTAATCAGAAATCTTCCAGCAAACAAAAGCCCAGGTCCAGATGGCTTCACAGCTGAATTCTACCAAAAATTTCGAGAAGAGCTAACACCTATCCTACTCAAACTCTTCCAGAAAATTGCAGAGGAAGGTAAACTTCCAAACTCATTCTATGAGGCCACCATCACCCTAATACCAAAACCTGACAAAGATGTCACAAAAAAGAAAACTACAGGCCAATATCTCTGATGAACATAGATGCAAAAATCCTCAACAAAATTCTAGCAATCAGAATCCAACAACACATTAAAAAGATCATACACCATGACCAAGTGGGCTTTATCCCAGGGATGCAAGGATTCTTCAATATCCGCAAATCAATCAATGTAATTCACCACATTAACAAATTGAAAAATAAAAACCATATGATTATCTCAATAGATGCAGAGAAGGCCTTTGACAAAATTCAACATCCATTTATGATAAAAACTCTCCAGAAAGCAGGAATAGAAGGAACATATCTCAACATAATAAAAGCTATCTATGACAAACCCACAGCAAACATTATCCTCAATGGTGAAAAATTGAAAGCATTTCCCTAAAGTCAGGAACAAGACAAGGGTGTCCACTTTCACCGCTACTATTCAACATAGTTCTGGAAGTTTTGGCCACAGCAATCAGAGCAGAAAAAGAAATAAAAGGAATCCAAATTGGAAAAGAAGAAGTAAAACTCTCACTGTTTGCAGATGACATGATCCTCTACATGGAAAACCCTAAAGACTCCACCAGAAAATTACTAGAACTAATCAATGAATATAGTAAAGTTGCAGGATATAAAATCAACACACAGAAATCCCTTGCATTCCTATACATGAATAATGAGAAAGTAGAAAAAGAAATTAAGGAAACAATTCCATTCACCATTGCAACGAAAAGAATAAAATACTTAGGAATATATCTACCTAAAGAAACTAAAGACCTATATATAGAAAACTATAAAACACTGATGAAAGAAATCAAAGAGGACACTAATAGATGGAGAAATATACCATGTTCATGGATCGGAAGAATCAATATAGTGAAAATGAGTATACTACCCAAAGCAATTTACAAATTCAATGCAATCCCTATCAAGCTACCAGCCACATTTTTCACAGAACTAGAACAAATAATTTCAAGATTTGTATGGAAATACAAAAACCTCGAATAGCCAAAGCAATCTTGAGAAAGAAGAATGGAACTGGAGGAATCAACTTGCCTGACTTCAGGCTCTACTACAAAGCCACAGTCATCAAGACAGTATGGTACTGGCACAAAGACAGACATATAGATCAATGGAACAAAATAGAAAGCCCAGAGATAAATCCACACACATATGGACACCTTATCTTTGACAAAGGAGGCAAGAATATACAATGGAGTAAAGACAATCTCTTTAACAAGTGGTGCTGGGAAAACTGGTCAACCACTTGTAAAAGAATGAAACTAGATCACTTTCTAACACCGCACACAAAAATAAACTCAAAATGGATTAAAGATCTAAATGTAAGATCAGAAACTATAAAACTCCTAGAGGAGAACATAGGCAAAACACTCTCCGACATACATCACAGCAGGATCCTCTATGATCCACCTCCCAGAATGCTGGAAATAAAAGCAAAAATAAACAAATGGGATCTAATTAAAATTAAAAGCTTCTGCACAACAAAGGAAAATATAAGCAAGGTGAAAAGACAGCCTTCCGAATGGGAGAAAATAATAGCAAATGAAGCAACTGACAAACAACTAATCTCAAAAATATACAAGCAACTTCTGCAGCTCAACTCCAGAAAATAAACGACCCAATCAAAAAATGGGCCAAAGAACTAAATAGACATTTCTCCAAAGAAGACATACAGATGGCTAACAAACACATGAAAAGATGCTCAACATCACTCATTATTAGAGAAATGCAAATCAAAACCACAATGAGGTACCACTTCACACCAGTCAGAATGGCTGCGATCCAAAAATCTGCAAGCAATAAATGCTGGAGGGGGTGTGGAGAAAAGGAACCCTCCTACACTGTTGGTGGGAATGCAAACTAGTACAGCCACTATGGAGAACAGTGTGGAGATTCCTTAAAAATTGCAAATAGAACTACCTTATGACCCAGCAATCCCACTTCTGGGCATACACACCGAGGAAACCAGAATTGAAAGAGACACATGTACCCCAATGTTCATCGCAGCACTGTTTATAATAGCCAGGACATGGAAACAACCTAGATGTCCATCAGCAGATGAATGGATAAGAAAGCTTTGGTACATATACACAATGGAGTATTACTCAGCCGTTAAAAAGAATTCATTTGAATCAGTTCTGTTGAGATGGATGAAACTGGAGCCGATTATACAGAGTGAAGTAAGCCAGAAAGAAAAACACCAATACAGTATACTAACACATATATATGGAATTTAGGAAGATGGCAATGACGACCCTGTATGCAAGACAGGGAAAGAGACACAGATGTGTATAACGGACTTTTGGACTCAGAGGGAGAGGGAGAGGGTGGAATGATTTGGGAGAATGCCATTCTAACATGTATACTATCATGTGAATTGAATCGCCAGTCTATGTCTGACGCAGGATGCAGCATGCTTGGGGCTGGTGCATGGGGATGACCCAGAAAGATGTTATGGGGAGGGAGGTGGGAGGGGGGTTCATGTTTGGGAATGCATGTAAGAATTAAAGATTTTAAAATTAAAAAAATAAAAAAAAAAAAAAAAAAAAAAAAAAAAAGAAATAAGAATGAAAAAAAAAATGAAGACAGTTTATGGGATATTAAACAAACCAATATTAGAATTATAGGGGTCCCAGGAGAAGAAAAAAAAGATAAAGAGCCTGAGAAAATATTTGAAGAGATCATAATCAAAAATATCCCAAACATGGGAAAGGAAATAATCACCCAAGTCCAGGAAGCCCAGAGAGTCCCAGGCAGGAAAAATCTAAGGAGGAATATGCCAACATTAATCAAATATGCCAACATTAATCAAACTAACAAAAATTAAATACAAAGAAAAAAATTTAAATAAAACAAGAGAAAAGCAACAAATAACACACAAGGGAATTCCAACAAAGGTAATCAGCTTATTTTTTTTTGCAGAAACTCTGTAGTCTAGAAGGCAGTGGCAAGATATGTTTAAAACGATTAAAGGGAAAAGCTAAAATCAAGAATACTACTACCTATGAGCTTCCTTGGTAGCTCAGTGGTAAAGAATCCACCTGCTGATGCAGGAGACATGGATTAAATCCCTGATGTGGGAAGATCCCACATGCCATGGAACGACTAAGCCCATGAGCCACAAAAATTAAGCCTCTGCACTAGAGCCCAGAAACCACAGCTACTGACCCCATAAGCCACAAGCACTGAAGCCCACACACCCATGCTTCAGAACAAGAGAAGCCATGGCAATGAGAAACCTGTGCACCACAACTAGATAGTAGCCCTTGATCTCTGCAACTAGAGAAAAACACATGCAGCAACAAAGACCCAGCACAGACAAAATTAATAAACAAATAAAATTATATTGTTTTAAAAGGAATACATAGCAAGGCTCTCATTCAGATTAGATGGAGAAATCAAAAGCTTTATAGACAAGCAAAAGCTAAGAGAATTCAGCACCATCAAGCCAGCTTTACAACAATCACTAAAGGAAACTCTCTAGGCATCAAACACAAGAGAAGAGAACAAAAGAGGAATAAAAGAAAAAAGAACTGTCAAAAGAAAAACCAAAGCAAATAAAGTGGTAATAGGAATATACATATTGATAATTACTTTAAATATAAACAGATTAAATGCACCGAAAGACATGGGGTGGCTGAATGGATATAAAAACAAGATATGGTGGGGGTGGGGGAGTGGTCCCAAGATGGTGGAGAATAGGACAGGGAGACCACTTTCTCCCCCACAAATTCATCAAAAGATCATTTGAATGTTTGAATGAGAGCAGAGGACACCAGGAACCCAGAAAGAGAAGCAGTCGCCACACAGTAGGAAATCCTCTCACAGGTGTGTCTGTGGGGAGTTTTGGAATCTCAGAGGGCAACATAACTAGGAGAAAACAAAAACAAAACAACAACAAAAAAAAACAGAATACACCCCTAACCGCAATTACAAGTGGAAACAGAGAAATGGCACAGAGGCTTGTATTCACCATCAGTGAGTGGGGCCTGGGCAGGGAGGCGTGGGCTGCATCATTTGTCCTCAGGGAAACTAACAGGCTTGAATGCCCTGAGGACAACCTGAGGGAGATAATGTGAAATTGCAACCCAAACTGGAATCTCCAGAGAGAGAGAGAGAAAGAAAAAAAAAAAAAGACCTTTCCCACAAAAGGCTCTAATTCGGATTGGTGACCTCTGGCGCATTCACAGAACAAAAGATTGAACGAATAATAAAAGAGAGTAAGACAGCTGCCATATAGGCCCCTCCCTCCCCAGAGGCAGAGAGGCAGGCATGAGACAGCCAGAGCCAGAAGGCAAGGGGTTACTGTAATCTCTGCCCCAGAGACCACATCCTCAATGAAACTGAGTAGGCTCCCAGTTGCTAACCATGTCTTCCTGGGATCCTGGACGGTTTACATCTGCCAGGAGTGTCACAGTCTGAGATCAGCTCCCCAGAGGAGATGCACAGCACTCCTGGGACTGTGCTCTTGCAGTGCACCTGGGAAACCAAGTGGCCAGGACTGGGGAGGTGAATAAGATGCACAGTCCACCTGGGACAATGTGTTTGCCAAGCACCCAGTTGCCAGAGCAAGTTGGACCTGGGAAAGGCATAAAACACACAGCCCATCTGGGTCTGTGCCCCTGTAGAGCACCCGAGAACCTAAGGAGCTTAGACCTGGAAAGTACACAAAATGCAAGGCCCACTTGGGACAGTGCCCGTACAGAGCACCCTGGAGCCTGAGTAGTGTAGACCTAGGAAGTACACACTGCCTTGGGCTGTGGCAAACTCAGTGTGGTTCATCCACTGCAAGCATTCCACACACATGTCAGTGGTATTTATTTGTAGTGTCCCTCCCTCCTCACAACACAACTGAACAAGTGAGCTTAAACAAGTGGTCACCTTCACCCCCTTGTGTCGGCAGAAATTAGACACTGAAGAGACTTGAAAACAGAGGAAGGCAAAATAAATAAAGGGGAATGGCTCTGGAAGTGACAGGTGCAAAAGATTAAAACTCTGCAATTTCTGAGACTGTGCATTTGAGAAACACCTAAAGACATTGAGAACAAGTACAAGCTGAAACAAGGAACTATTTGACACTGAACTGACCCCACACTGCCCACAACAGCTCCAGAGAAATTCCTAGCTATATTTTTACTATCATCATTTTTAACTTTTTTGTTTAAAGTTAGATCTTTATAACTCCTTTAACTTTCATTTTTATAGCCTACTATTACCTTCCCCCCAAAATCCCTATTTTTAAAAAACAAATTACATATATATATTTTTAAGTTTTTGTGATTGATATTGTTTGTAACTTTTATATTGTATTTTTTATAATCTAACCTCCATTCTAGGTTTTTAATCTTTGCTTTTTGATATTTGTTATCAATTTTGTACCTTTAAGAATCTAATCTTCAGTATCTACTTTCACTTTGTGGTTTGATTACTGACTTGATTTCTCTCTCCCCTTTTAACTCTCCCTTTTCTCCTCTAGGTCACCTCTACCTCCTTTCTCCCTCCTCTTCTCTACATAACTCTGTGAAACTCCCTGGTTGTTCTGGGCTGTGGAGAATACTTAAGGATTTGATTACTGGCTAGATTGCTCTCTTCCCTTTGACTCTCCCTTTTCTCCCCCTGGTCACCTCTATCTCCTTCCTCCCTCTCCTCTTCTCTATATAACTCTGTGAATCTCTCTGGGTGTTCATGGCTGTGGAGAATCATTTCACCATTAACCTAGGGGTTTTATCTTCTGTGCTGTATGGATGGAGAAGTCTTGAGGTTACTGTAAGAGAAGGAACAAAAGCCAAAGGTAGGAGGCTTAACTCCAAAACTTTAGAACATCAGAGAACTCCTGACTCCAGGAAATATTAATAGACAAGAGCTCACCCCAAAATCTCCATACCTATACTGAAAGCAAACTCCACCCAAAAGCCAAGTTCCAGCACAAGACACAGCACTCTATTCACCAGCAAAACCGGGACGCAACACTGAACATTAAGAGATTGGTTGTCCAAAGCCATGCCAAACCCAGAGACACCCAAAAACTCACTGCTGCTGCTGCCGCTGCTAAGTCGCTTCAGTCGTGTCTGGCTGTGCAACCCCATAGACAGCAGCCCACCAGGCTCTGCCGTCCCTGGAATTCTCCAGGCAAGAACACTGGAGTGGGTCTAAAACTCACTACTAGACACTTAATTGCACTCCAGAGAGAAGAGATCCAACTCCACCCACTAGAACACAAACACAAGCTACCCCAACCAAGAAACCTTGAGAAGCCACTAGTCCAACTCCATCCACAGGGAGCAGACTACACAATTAAAAGGAACCATAAACATCCAGCCTGCAGAAAAGGCACCCCAAACAAAGCAATGCAAATAAAATGAAAAGGCAGAGAAATATTCAGCTGGTCAAGAAATATGAAAAATAATTCAGAATAATGATAGTAATGATGATCTAAAATCTTGAAAACAAAATGGAGTTACAGATAAACAGACTAGTTACAAGGATTGAGAAGATACAATAAATGATTAAAAAGGACCTAGAGGAAATAAAGAAGAGTCAGTCAATAATGAACAATAACTGAGATGAAAAGCACTCTGCAAGGAAACCACAGTAGAATAACTGAGGCAGAAAAGAGCATAAATGATGTGGAAGATAGAATGGTAAAAATAAATGAAGCAGAGAGGAAACAAGAAAAAGAATTAGAAGAAATGGGCACAACCTTGGAGATATCTCGTACAACGTTAAATGCCCCAACACTCAAATCATAGGTGTCCCAGAAGAAGTCAAAAAGATAGGGCATGAGAAAATACTTGAGGACATAATAGTCAAAAACTTCCCTATAATGAGGAAGGAAATAGCCACCCAAGTTCAAGAAATGCAGAGAGTCTCAAACAGGATAAACCAAAGGCAAAAACCCCCATGACATATATTAATTAAATAACAAAGATCAAACGCAAAGAGCAAATATTAACAGCAGCAAGGGAAAAGCAACAAATAACACACAAGGGGATCCTGATCTTTCAAAAGATCTTTCACACAACTGATCTTCAAAAGAAACTCCTTAGGCCAGAAGGGAATATCTGGACATACTCATGGAGGCTAAACATATGGAGGCTAAACAACACATTCTGAATAAGCAAAACATGATGGAAAATATAAAAAAGGAAATCAAAATATACATACAAACAAAATATACATAGAAAATATACATGAAAATGAAAACACGACAACCCAAATTTATGTGAATCAGTAAAAGCAGTGCTAATAGGGAGGTTCATAGCAATACACGCCTACCTCAAATGACAAGAGAAACATCAAATAAACAACCTAATTTTACACCTAAAGGAACTAGAAAAAGAAAAGAGGAGACCCAAATTTAGTAGAAGGAAAGAAATCATAAAAATCAGAGCAGAAATAAATGAAAAAGAAATGAAGGAGATTATAGCAAAAACTAACAAAACCAAAGGCTTGTTCTTAGAAAAGGTAAATAAAATAGATAAACCCTATTAGACTCATCAAGAAAAAATGGAAGAAGAATCAAATCAATAAAATCAGATATGAAAATGGAGGACTCACAACAGAGAACACAAAAATACAAAAGATCATGAGACTACCATGAGAAATTATATGTCAAAAAAATGGACAACATAGAAGAAATGGAAAACTCCTTAAAAAAGTATAATCTTCCAAAACTGAACCAGGAAGAAATAGAAAATATGAACGGACTCACCACAACCATGGAAATTGAAACAGTAATCAAAAATCGTAAAACAAACAAAAGCCCAGGACCAGATGACTTCACAGGTGAATTCAACCAAAAATTTAAAGAGCTAACACCTATCTGACTCAAAATCTTCTAGAAAACTTTAGAGGAATGTAAACTGCAGAACTCATTTTATGAGGCCACCATTACCCTAATACCAAAAGCAGACAAGAAGCCATAATAAAGAAAACTACAGGCCAATATCATTGATGAACATAAATGCAAAAATCCTCAACAAAATTCTAGCAAACAGAATCTAACAACGTCTAAAAAGAGCATACGCCACGACCAAGTGGGCTTTATCTTAGGGATACAAAGATTCTTCAGTATTCACAAATCAATCAATGTGCTACACCATATTAACAAATTGATGAATAAAAACCATATGATTATCTCAATAGATGCAGAGAAAGCCTTAGACAATACTCAACATACATTTGTGATAAAAACTCTCCAGAAAGCAGGCATAGAAGGAACATACCTCAACATAATAAAAGCCATATACAAGCTCACAGCAAGCATTATTCTCAATGGTGAAAAATTGAAAGCATTTCCTCTAAAATCAGAACAAGACGAGAGTGCTCACTCACACTGTTACTATTCAGTATTGTTGTGGAAGTTCTAGTCACAGCAATCACAAAAGAAAAAGAAATAAAAAAGAATCCTGGACTGGAAAAAAAGAAGTAAAATTCTCACTGTTTACAGATGATACAATCTTCTACAAAGAAAACCCTAAAGACACCACCAGAAAACTACAAGAGCTAATCAGTGAATATAGTAAAATTACAGGATATAAAATTAAAACACAGAAATCCCTTGTATTCCTATACACTAACAATGAGAAAACAAAGAGAAATTAAGAAAAGAATCGCATTCACCATTGCAATGAAAAGAATAAAATACTTAGGAATAAATTTACCTAAAGAAACAAAAGACCTATATGCAGAAAACTATAAAGCATTGATGAAAGAAATCAAAGATGACACAAATAGGTAGAGAAATATACCATGTTTATGGATTAGAAGAATCAATACAGTGAAAATGATTACACCACCCAAAGTAATCTACAGATTCAACACAGTCTCTATCATGCTACCAACAGTATTTTTCACAGAACCAGGACAAATAATTTCACAGTTTATATGGAAACACAAAAAAACCTCGAATAGCCAAAGCAATCTTGAGTTAGAAGAATGGAGCTGGAGAACTCAATCTTCCTAATTTATGACTATACTGCAAAGCTACAGTCATCAAGACAGTATGGAACTGGCACAAAGACAGAAATATAGATCAATGGAACAAAATAGAAAGCCCAGAGGTAAATGCATGCACCTATGGACACCTTATCTTTGACAGAGGAAGCAAATATATACAGTGAAGAAGAGACAATCTCTATAAGAAGTGGTGCTGAGAAAACTGGTCAACCATCTGTAAAAGTATGAAACTAGAACACTTTCTAACACCACACACAAAAATAAACTAAAAATGGATTAAAGATCTAAATGTAAGACCAGAAACTATAAAACTCAGAAAAAAATATAGGCAGAACACTCTGACATAAATCACAGCAAGATGTCTATGATCCACCTCCCAGAGTAATGGAAATGAAAGCAAAAATAAACAAATGGGACCTAATTAAACTTAAAAGCTTTTGCACAACGAAGGAAACTATAAGCAAGGTGAAAGGCAGCCTTCAGAATGGGAGAATATAATAGCAAATGAAACAACTGACAAAGAATTAATCTCTAAAATATACAAGCAGCTCATGCATCTCAATACCAGAAAAATAAATGACTCAATCAAAAAGTTGGCAAAAGAACTAAACAGACATTTCTCCAAAGAAGACATTCAGATGGCTAACAAACACATGGAAAGATGCTCAACATCACTCATTATCAGAGATATATAAATCAAAACCACCCCACACCAATCAGAATGACTGCCACTGAAAAGTCTACAAACAATAAATGCTGGAGAGGGTGTGGAGAAAAGGGAACCCTCTTAAACTGTTGATGGGAATGCAAACGTGTGTAGCCACTATGGAGAACAATGTAGTGATTCCTTAAAAAACTGTAAACAGAACTGCCATCCGACCCAGTAATCCCACTGCTGGGCATACACACTAGGAAATCAGAATTGAAAGAGGCACATGTACCTCAGTGTTCATTGCAGCACTGTTTACAATAGCTAGGACATGGAAGAAACTTAGCTGCCCATCGGCAGATGAATGGATAAGGAAGTCACAGTACATATACAGAATGGGATATTACTCACCTATAGAAAGAAAGAACACATTGAGCCAGTTCTAATGAGATGGATGAAACTGCAGCCTATTATACAGAGTGAAGTAAGTCAGAAAGAGAAACACCAGTACAGTGTATTAATGCACATATATGCAATTTAGAAAGATGGTAATGATGACCCTATATGTAAGACAACAAAAAAGCACAGAGGTAAAGAACAGACTTTTGGACTATGTGGTAGAAGGCAAGGCTGGGATGATTTGATTCAATAGCATTGAAACATGTACAATACCATATGTAAAATAGATGACCAGGGCAAGTTCAATGAATGAAGCAGGGTACTCGAAGTCGGTACTGAGGAATGACCCAGAGGGATAGGGTAGGGAGGGAGGTAGGAGGAGGTTTCATGATGGGAGGACACATGTATACCCATCACTGATTCATTTTGATGTATGGCAAAAACCACAACAATTAAATAGAGCAATCAGCCTCCAATTAAAATAAATCAGTTAATTTAAAAAAAAGACCCATATATATTCTATCTACAAGAGATCCACTTCAGACTTAGAGAAACATAGAAACTTACAGTGAGGGGCTGGAAAAAGATATTCTAAGCAAATGGGAATAAAAAGAAAGCTGAGTAGCACTACTCAACACAGACAAAATAGATTTTAAAAGATACAAGGAAAGATACTACATAATGATCAAGGGATCAATCCAGGAAGAAGTTATAACATTTTAAAATATTTATGCACCCAACATAGGAACACCTCAATATATAAGACAAATGCTAACAGCAATAGAAGAGGAAATTGACAGTAACAGTATAATAAGAGTACCAGAAGAAGAAATAAGGGAGAAGAGGATTGACAATGTAGTTGAGGACATTATAGCTGAAAGTTTTCCAAATGTGTAGAAGGAAACAGATACAGAAAAGCTGGAATCACAGAGCATACCAAACAAGATGAACCCATCAAACCCACACCAAGACATACCATATTTAAAATAACAAAATTTAAATATAGAATTTAAAGGAAAAATAGAAGAAAAAGTCATATACAAGGGACTGTCTGTAAGACTATCAGCTACTTTCTCTGCAGAAACTTTGTAGGAAAGGAAGGAGTGGTATAATGTATTCAAAGTGCTGAAAGGGGAAAAAACAAACAAACAAACCTGTAACTAAGGATACTCTATCCAGTAAGATTATCATTCAGAAGCAAGGGACAGATAAAGAACTTCTCAAACAAGAAAAAACTAAAGGAGTTCATCAATAATAAATCTACACTAATAGAAATGTTAAAAGGTCTTCTCTAAGTGGAAAAGAAGTAAGAATCTTTTGGAAAGGGAAAATTCCACCAAGAAAGGCAAATATGCAGTAAGGGCCGAAGCTCAACTAATTAAGTAAGCAAGTAAAAAGATTAAAAAGACAAAAATAAAAGCTACTATAATTACAATAAACAGTTAAGAGATAACTATGAAAAGACAAAATATGACATCAAAAAACAAAATGTGGGGGAGGGAAGTAAAAAGCGTAGATTTTTTTTAGAATGTGTTTGAACTGCAATAATTACAAGTTTGAAAGAGTAGGTATAGATATAGGTCAACATATATGAACCCCATCTAACCACAAATCAAAAATCTATGATAGGGATCAAAAAATAAAAATGAAAGAATATAATGATGCTACTTAAAAATATCACTAAACCACAAGGGAAGAAAAACAGAAGAAGAAATGGACAAAGAACTATAAGAACAAACAGAAAACAAGTTTGGGAATTTTATACCTACCAATAACTACTTCAGATGTCAATGGGCTAAATGCTCAAGTTAAAAAACATGGTGGCACACTTTCTTTACAATAGAATATCAATCAGCCATTAAAAGGAAAGAATTAATGTCATTTGCAGCATCTTGGATGGGCTTAGAGTAATGAAGTAAGACAGAGAAGGAGAAATATCAAATGACATCCCTTATATGTGGAATCTAAAAAGAAATGATACAAATGAACTTATTTACAAAACAGAAACAGATTCACAGACTTAGAGAACAGTTGGTTGCAGGGAGGAAGGATGGAACAAAGGAATAGTTAGGAAGTTTGGAATCAATATGTACATATTGCTATATTTAAAATGAATAAACAACATGGATGGCTTGTTGTTGTTCAGTCAGTGACTCATGTCTGACTCTGTGACACCATGGACTGCAGCATGCCAGGCTTCCATGTCCTTCACCATCCCCGGAGTGTGCTCTAATTCACGTCCATCAAGTCGGTGATGCCATCTAACCATCTCATACTCTTCCATGCCTTACTTCTCCTGCCGTCAATCTTTCCCAGCATCAGAGTCTTTTCTAATGAATTGGCTCTTTGCATCAGGTGGCCAAATTATTGGAGTTTCAGCTTCAGCATCAGTCCTTCCAATGAAGGTTTCCTTTAAGATTTAAGATTCCTTAAAGATTTCCTTTAAGATTCCTTTCTGATTTCCTTTAAGATTGACTGATTTGATCTCCTTGCAGTCCAAGGGACTATCAAGAGTCTTCTCCAACACTACAGTTCAAAAGTATCATTTCGTTAATGCTTAGACTTCTTTATGGTTCAACACTCACATCCATACATGACTACTAGAAAAACCATAGCTTTGACTACTCAGAACTTTTGTTGTCAAAGTGATGTTTCTGCTTTTTAATATACTGTCTAGGTTTGTTATAGCTTTTCTTCCAAGGAGCAAGTATCTTTTAATTTCATGGCTGCAGTCACCATCTGCAATGGTTTTGGAGTTCAAGAAAATAAAGTTTGTCACTGTTTCCATTGTTTTCCCATCTATTTGCCATGAACTGATGGGACCAGATACCATGATATTCATTTTTTTGAATGCTGAGTTCTAAGCCAGCTTTTTCACTCTCCTTTTTCACCTTCATCAAGAGGCCCCTTTAGTTCCTCTTCAAATACAGATACCAATATTTCTGTTGGTAATCTTTATTCCAGCCTGTGTTTCATCCAGCCTGGCATTTCACATGATATACTATGCATATAAGTTGAATAAGCAGGGTAACAATATACAGCCTTGATGTACTCCTTTCCCAACTTGGTACCAGTCTGTTGTTCCATGTCCACTTCTAGCTGTTGCTTCTTGACCTGCATACAGATTTCTCAAGAGGCAGGTAAGGTGGTCTGGTATTTCCATCTCTTTCAGAATTTTCCAGAACTTGTGATTCACAGTCAAAGGCTTTAGTGTAGTCAATGAAGCAGAAGTAGATGTTTTTCTGGAATTCTCTTACTTTTCCTATGATCCAACAGATGTTGGCAAATTGATCTCTGGTTCCTGTGCTTTTTCTAAATTCAGCTTGAACATCTGCAAGTTTTTGGTTCACATACTGTTGAAATCTAGCTTGGAGAATTTTGAACATCACTCTGCGAGTGTGGGAAACAAGTGCAATTGTGTGGTAGTTTTGTTCTTTGGCATTGGAATGAAAACTGAACTTTTTCAGTCCTATGGCCACTGCTGTGTTTTCCAAATTTGCTGGCATATTAAGTGCAGCACTTTCACAGCATCATCTTTTAGGATTTGAAGTGGCTCAACTGGAATTCCATCACCTCCACTAGCTTTGCTGAGCATGATGCTTCCTAAGGCCCACCTGACTTTGCATTCCAGGATGTTTGGCTCTAGGTAAGTGATCACACCATTGTGGTTATCTTGGTAACTATGATCTCTTTTTTATAGTTTTTCTGTGTATTCTTGCCACCTCTTTATATCTTCTGCTTCTGTTAAGTCTATATTGTTTCCTTCCTTTATTGTGCCCATCTTTGCATGAAATGTTCCCTTGGTATCTCTAAGTTTCTTGAAGAGATCTCGAGTTTTTCCCATTCTATTGTTTTTCTCTATTTCTTTGCATTCATCACTTAGGAAGTCTTTCTTCTGTCTCATCTATTTACCAAGATGGTGGAGTAGATGGATGTGCACTCATCTTCTCCTTTGAGAACACCAAAATCACAAGTAGCTGCTGAACAACCATTGATGGATAATGTTGGATCCCACCAAAAAAAGATACCCCCACATCCAAGTGCAAAGGAGAAGACTCAACAAGATTGCATGAGGGGCAAAATCACGTTTAGAATCAAATTGCATACCCACCAGAGACACTCAGAGGGCATAAACAAAATTCTTGTTTGAACTGGGATCCAGGGAAAGGAGCAGTGGCCCCCATAAGAGACTAAGCCAGACTTGCTTTTGAGTGTTTTAATGTCTCCTGCAGAGACATGGGTCATCAGTGGTCTGCTGTGGGGACACGGACTCTAGCTGCAGCAGACCTGGGAGGCACAGCATGTGGCATAAGTTCTCTTGAAAGAAGTCACCATTAGCCCCACTATAGATCTACTGAGCAGACGACCCACAAACTGGAGAAGAATTATAGCAAAGAACTTCTCACACTTATGCAAAAGTTCTAGGACCCACAATAGATTTCCCAACCTGGAGATCCAGCAAAGGGACTGAGAACTCCCAGGGACTTTAACTTTTAAGGCCAGTGAGATTTGATTAAAAAACTTCCATTGGACATGGGAAGCAGATTCTCAGAGGGCACAAACAAAACATGCACACCAGGACCCAGGAGAAATGAGCAGTGACCCCACAAGAGCCTGAGCCAGACTTGTCTGTGAGTTTCCAGGTGGAGGCATGGGTGTCCAGTAAGGGGCACTGAATACAACAGTTCTGGGAGCCATGGCTTGCTGGCATAAATCCTTTTGAAGGAGGTCGACATTACTGCCATTACACCCTCCCTCGCTCCCACAGTTTGACCCAAGGCCAAACTATAGGGAGGGAACACAGTCCTACCCATCAGTAGAAAATTGGATTAAAGATTTACTGAGCTTGGCCCCACCCACCAGAGCAAGACTCAGTTTACCCCACAGCCAGTCCCTCTCATCAGGAAGCTTCCACAAGCCTCTTATCCTCATTCATCACAGGGCAGACAGAATGAAAACCACAATCACAGAAAACTAACCAAACTGACACATGGATCATGGCCTTGTCTAACTCAATGAAACTATATACCATGCCATGCAGGGCCACCCAAGATGGATGGGTCATGGTGTAAAGTTCTGACAAAACCTTCCCCACTGGAGAAGGGAATGGCAAAACACTTCAGCATTCTTGCCTTGAGAACCCAATGATTGGGTGATGCTATTATTAATAACTGGGGCTTGGAGAGACAAGATGGTAGAGGAGTAGGCTGACATGGAGTACATCTCTCCACAGATGCATCAGGAACACACCTTCAGACACAGAAGATCTTGAAGAACACCAGCTGAGAGTGGGAAAGAATCCCTGACCACCAGCAAGGAATACACAGATCCACACAAAGCTCAGTAGGGCTAAAGAAGGAGAAAAAGTGGAAAGTGAGCAGGACTGGACTTGCACATGGAGGATAAGGGAACTGAACCAGGGATCTGATCTCCCATCAGGGCAACTGTTTGGCATAGAGGAGAAGCAAATGAGGATGTTGAAGAGTGAATCAGCTGATCTGTTACGGGTTGAATAGAATGAGAATCACACAGGCAATCCCTGCTGTAGCCCTATGTACCCTGGATTGGGACATAAGCCCCCTAGAAAGTGTGGCGGCTAAGCTGGAGCTTAGGGATTGAAGACCAATCCCAGGGCAAGGTCTGCTGTTGACTGTGGTAATACAGCCTGAGGGGATATAGGGAGGAGATCTCAGTGGGAAATGTCTGTGGAAGAAAGTCAGGCAGCCACGGAGGCAAGCTGATACTGCTGAGTCACACATAGTTTGTGCAGCCATCACTGTAGCCTCTCTCTCCCTACAAGCCAGTGCCAGTAGTTGAATCATAGGGAAAGACACCAGAGAGGATGGCCCTTTAAGTGCCTAACAAGCTGGGAAGTAGGGAAGGACCCCAGCCAGGGGTCCATTTAAGTGCCTGAACGTGTCAAGCAACAGAGAGGCCCTTTGAACACCAGCTGCAAAAGACTCTAATAGGACCATAGCTCCTGCAGCTGAGGCAGTTGGTTTCCTGCATGCTTGGCTTCATTCAGGTCCCCATGATTCAAGCAGCTGCACCACTTCCATTTTCAGTCCTCACTCAGGCAGAGGTGCCAGAGGTTAGAACAAACCCTAATAGCACTGTATCTCCTGCAAAAAATGGGTAATGGTGATCCTCCATAACTGGCATTGCCAGGGTCCCCATGATCAAAGCATCTGTGCCACCTCTACACTTGATTCCCACTGGGGCAGAGCTGCCAGAGGCTAGAAAAATACTGTAAGAGCACCAAATCTCCCTATCTCCCACTTTCCTAGCCTCTGGCTCCCCTGTGTACCTGGTGCTGCCAGGATCCCTGCAATCCAAGCAGCTATGCCACATCCACAACTGATCCTCACCGGGGTGCTTTTCTATTCTTTCTTCCTGTTCGTTCTTTTTTTCACCATGTTTGTTGGTTTTGTCTTGTTTGCTTTATTTCCCAGTTGGCACCTTGCTTTCACTTTGTTTTCTGGTTTATGCTTTTGTTAGTTTCGTTTTAAATTTGTGGATATCATCTTGGTTTCCTTTACCTGCTGTATCACTCATCTTGTATTTTCTTTTTTTTTTTTGGACTGCTTTTGTTTTGTGTGTGTGTATATATATATATGCGTATTCTGTTATTTTTTTATTATTTGCTTGATTTTGTATGCACTATTTCTCTTGCATTTGTCTTTTGTTTCCTGATTTGTGTTTTGTTTTTGTATGTTTGTTTTAATCCCCTTTAATGCCATAACACATGACTTATGGAGTCTCAGTTTTCTGGCTAGAGATCAAGCCTTAGGCTTTGGAGTGGGAGTGCTGAGTCCAAGACCCTAGAATTCCACAGAACTACTAACCCAGGGAGCATTGCTTAGTGAGAACTACTACAAAGGCCGCAACCTGTATACAGGATCCAGCAGCACTCAGTGTAAGACGTCTCACCCAAGCAACAAGCAAGACAGAAACACAAACCCAATCATCAAAAGACAGGATTACCATGGGTACCCCAAAATATACCACTTCACACAGCTCTGCCCATCAGAGGGGAAAAATAAAACAAAACAAATCTTATATCCTCAAAACACAGGCACAAGTCACTCCCAGCATGAAGCCTAAACAAACTACTGGACCAACTTTACCCACTGAGGGCAGAAACCAAAAGGAATACGACGTTAAAGCTTGGGAAAAGGAGACCTCAAACACAGTAAGTTAGAAAAAAATGAAAAAGCAGAGAAATATTGCACAAATGAAGGAACAAGGTAGAATCTCACAAGATTAAATGAAGAAAAAGTAGGCAAACTACCTGAAAAATAAATCAGAGGGTTGATACTAAAGATGATAGAAATTTTGAAAATATAATGGAGAAAATGCAACAATCAATTAACACATTTAACAAGGACCTAGAAGAAATAAAGAATAAACAGAGATGAACAACACAATTACTGAAATTAAAAATACTCTAGAAGGAATCAATTGCTGAATAACTGAGGCAGAAAAATGAATAAGTGAGCTGGCTGGAAGATACAACATTGGAAATAACTGCTGAAGAGCAGAATAAAGGAAAAATAATGAAAAGAAATGAGGATAATCTCAGAGAGCTCTGGGACAATATTAAATGCACCAACATTTGGATTATAGGGGTACCAGAAGAAGAAGAGAAAAAGAAAGGGTCTGAGAAAATCTTTGAAGAGATTATAGTCAAAAATTTCCTCAACATGAGAAAGGAAATAGTCAATCCAAGTCCAAGAAGCACAGAGAGTTCCTAACATGATAAACCGAAGGAGAAACATGCTGAGGTACATACTAATCAATCTAACAAATATTAGACACAAAATACAGATATTTTCCTGTGGTCATGTATGGATGTGAGAGTTGGACTGTGAAGAAGGCTGAGAGCAGAAGAATTGATGCTTTTGAACTGTGGTGTTGGAGAAGCCTCTTGAGAGTCCCTTGGACTGCAAGGAGATCCAACCAGTCCATTCTGAAGATCAGCCCTGGGTGTTCTTTGGAGGGAATGATGCTAAAACTGAAACTCCAGTACTTTGGCCACCTCATGCAAAGAGTTGACTCTTTGATGCTGGGAGGGATTGGGTGCAGGAGGAGAAGGGCACGACAGAGGATGAGATGGCTGGATGGCATCACTGACTCGATGGACGTGAGTCTGAGTGAACTCCAGGAGATGGCGATGGACAGGGAGGCCGGGCGTGCTGCAATTCATGGGGTCGCAAAGAGTCGGACATGACTGAAGGACTGAACTGAACTGAACAGATATTAAAAGCATCAAGTAACACAGAGGGAAATCCTATACAATTAAAAGCTGATCTTTCAGCAGAAACTCTGCAAGCCAGAAGGGAATGGCAGGATATATTTAAAGTACTGAAAGAGAAAAATTTAAAATCAAGATTACTCTACCCAACAAGGATTTCATTCAAAATTGAGGGAGAAATTAAAAGCTTTACAGATAAGCAAAAGTTAAGAGAATGCCATTCTAGAATTTAATACCACCAAACCAGCTTTACAACAAAGGTAAAAGCGACTTCTATAGTCAGGAAACACAAGAGAAAGAAAAGATTAACAAAAACAAACCGAAAGTGGGGGCAGTCTTAAGATGGCAGAGGAATAGGATGGGGAGACCACTTTGTCCCCCACAAATACAACAAAAATTCATCTGCATGTGGAGCAACTCACAACAAACAACTTTTGAACTCCAGCAGAGGATCCCAGATATCTAGAAAGGCAAATCAATCTCTTTGGAAGGAAGTCGGACAAAGGACAAAGAAGAAAAGGGAGACAAAGGATTTCAGGACAGAAACACATATTGGGGTGGGAGTCGTGAAGGAGAAGTTTCCACACAATAGGAAACTCTCTCACAGGTGGGATCAATGGGGACATTAGTAACCTCAGAGGAAAACATAACAACAGCAACAAAAAAAATCACCACAGAATTCATGACAGAAATTGTGCCAAACAGCAATTGTCAGCCAAGAAGCTGCTCACATGCTTGCATATGCCTGCAGCGAGTCGGGGCTGGGTGCAGAGGTGTGGGCTGTGTCGTCAGTCCTTATGGAAAAGACCAGAGTTTAATGCCATGAAAATACTCTGAGGGGACTAATGTGACACAGCACAGACAGAACAGGGAAAATCCAAACCATGGGATCGCCAGAGAAACAAAGAAAAACAAAGGACGATTCCTGCAGGAAGGCAGCACTCTGCTCCTGGTGCAGTCACGAAACAAAGAATCACACCCTAGAGAATATCAAAGGAGAGCGAGCCAGCTGACATTTATGGCCCTCTTTGGAGAAGGAAATGGCAACCCACTCCAGTATTCTTGCCTGGAAAATTCCATTGACAGAGGAGTCTGGTGGGTGATCCATGGGATCGCAAAGAGTTGGACACAACTCAGCGACTTCACTTTCTTTCTTTTTTTTTTTTTTCTTTTCTTACAGAGGCAGAAAGGCAGGCTCATGATTGTCAGAGGTAGAAGACAAAGGGGCCACTGCAGTCTTGGCCCCAGAGACTGCATCTCCTACGAAGCTGTAAGGGGGCTGCCAGTCACTACCCAGGTCTTCCTGGGATACTGGACAGCTCATATCTGCTGCGAGTGTCACAGCCTGAGACCAGCTCCCCTGAGGAGATGCACAGCCCACCTGGGACTATGTCCTCATGGTGCACCCAGGAGCCTGAGTGGATTAGACCTGGGAAGTGCACAGTGTCTTGGGCTGTGACAACCCCTGTGTGGTCCATCTGCTGCAAGTACTCCCCACACACACCAGCGGTTTGTTTGCAGTGTCCCTCCCTTCCCACAGCACAACTGAGGAAGTGAGCCCAAACTAAGAAGCCACTTTTGCTCCTTTGTGTCATAGTGGAGATCAGACACTGAAGACAGACTTACAACCAAATGAGGCCAACCTAAGCAAAGTAAACAAGGGGGAACTGCCCCAGAAATGGCAGGTATAACAGATTAAATCTTGCAGTTAAACTGAGACTGCATTTGAGGGGAAACTGTAGACTTTCAGAACAAGTACAAGCCAGAACAAGGGAATATCTGACACTGAACTGACTCCACACTGCCCAGAAGAGCTCCAGAGACATTTCTAGATATACTGGAGGACCTTCAGAGTAGGTAACATGACTATAGGAGGAAAACAGGAAACAGACCTACATTCATTTAACTAACACCATATATATCCTACCACATCCTCTAAAATGAAAAAATATATATATTATTTTATAAGTAATCAATTTATTTTAATTTGAGGACAATTTCTTTACATTATTGTAGTGGTTTTTGCCATACATTGACATGAATCACACACAGGTTCACTTTTTTTTAAATTTAATTATTTTAAAGTTTGTTTAAATTTTTATTCATTTCCTTTCCCTTTCCCTTCCCTCCTCTTCCCCTCTTCTTTTTCTTTATTTCCTCATACCATCCTACTATGGTTATTACTCCTTTAATTTCTCTTTTTCATAGCCTACTTTTATCTTTCTTAAAAAATCTTATTTGTTAAATAAATTTCCTATTTTTAATTTTGGTGTGTTTTTTTTTTTTTTTGTATTGTACTTTTGAGAGTCTAACGTTTAATTCTAGGCTTTTAATTTTTGCTGTTTGAACTTTTGTTACCAATTTTGGATCTTTAAGAGTGTAATTTTTAGTATTCATTTTCACTTAGGGATTTCATTATGGTCTTGATTGCTCTCTTCTTTTTTGATGCTCCCTTTTCTCCTTCTGCTTACACCTTTTCCCTTCCTCCTTCTTCTCTTCACTATATAACTGTGAAGCCTTTTGGGTGTTCTTGGCTGTGGAGAGTTGCTTCACTATTAAACTAGGGGTTTTATCTTCCATGTTGTGGGTGGACAAGTCTTGATGCTACTGTAAAAGGTGGTGACTGAAATCCAGTGGCAGGAAGCACATCTCCAGAATGTTGGACCATCATAGAAATCCTGACCCCAGGGAAAATTAATAAATGAGAGTGCACCCA
Source organism: Ovis aries (assembly GCF_016772045.2). Lineage (NCBI taxonomy): Eukaryota > Metazoa > Chordata > Mammalia > Artiodactyla > Bovidae > Ovis > Ovis aries. Next base: position 49,344,313 of record NC_056080.1, read on the forward strand.
AAAGCCTCCACAGCTACAGAGAGACAAAGCTCCACTCAAGAGCCAGCAAGCTCCAGTGCAAGACATCCCATGCTAATCCTCCATCAGAACAGGAACACAACCTTGAACATTAACAGACAGGCTGCCCAACGCCATACCAAACCCATAGACACCCCATATCTTGCTACTGGATATGGCACTGCCTTCCAGAGACACGAGATCCAGCTTCATTCATCAGAACACAGACACAAGTTTCCTCAACCAGGAAACCTTCATAAGCCATTGGCCCAACCCCACCCACAGGAAGCAGACTCTACAGTTAAGAGGAACTATGACCTTGCAGCCTGCAGAAAGAAGACCCCAAACACAGCAAACTAAACAAAATAAAAAGCAGAGAAACATCCAGCAGGTGAATGAATATGATAAAAACCCATGAAACTGAACAAAAGATGAGGAGTTAGGAATTCTACATGAAAAAGAATTCAGAATACTCATAGTAAAGATGATCCAAAATCTTGAAAACAAAATGGAGATATAGATAAAGAGACTAGACATGCATTGAGAAGATGCGAGAAATGTTTAACAAGGACTTAGAAGAAACAAAGAACAGTCAATCAGCAATGAACAATACAAAAACTGAGATTAAAAACACTCTGGAAGGAAACAAGAGTAGAGTAACTGAGGCAGAAGAATGGATAAGTGAGCTGGAAGATACAATGATGGAAATAAATAAAGCAGAGTGGAAAAAAATAAAAAAGAAGAAAAAGAAATGACACCATCTCAGAGACCTCTGGGACAATGTTAAGTGCCCCAAAATTTGAATTATAGGCATCCCAGAAGTACAAGACAAAAGGAAAGGGCATGAGAAAATATTTGAGGAGATAACAGTTAAAAGCTTTTCCAAAATGGGGAAGTGAGAGAGTCATTTCCTAGGCAGGTTGATAAGAAGTCCAGGTGTCCCCTGGGAGAGAGGGGTCTGGAACTCTCAAGGAGGAAGAAAAGACAAACTTTTTTTCCCCCTCTACATTCCTTAGGATTATATAACAATAATGTATCCTGCTTGAGGATAGTCTCTGGAAAAAACCTTCTGGCTAATCCTGTTATCTTAAAATGTAAATTATAGGAGTAAGTCTAGTGAGGTCTTTACAACCTCCAGACATTCTTTTGATTCACTGTAATAACTAATTGGAGATATATAACTCCATTGATAACACTAGCAAGAGGGTACTCTTTCTGCCCCCCTTCTCATGTCTGTCAGAAGCTTTCTCTATCCATTTTATACTTTAATAAAACTCTATTTCACAAAAGCTCTGAGTGATCAAGCTTTGTCTCTGACCCTGGATTGAATTCTTCTCCTCTGGAGGCAAAGAATCCCAGCGTTTTTTCATGGTTCAGCAAAAACCTTTCATCTTGGGGGCTCGTCTGGGATTCTTCAGGACAAGGTAAGGATGCTTGGAGCTCTAGTTCTTTGTTCTCGTAGTGAACACGTTTTTTGCTGTACTTTACTAACTCTACGGTGTGCTTATGTAAATGAATGACCCACCCTGTATGAAGGAAGTGAGGAGCCCTGCTCTGAGGTTCCTCAGTGACCTCAAACTGCTTATGGCAGAAACCTGTCAGGTGTTTATACCGACCTGCCAATGCCAAGAGGCACCCAATGTCTCCTTTGGGGACTGACCAGAAATGGGCAAAGCGTGTGGATTGAACTCTCCTTTCATGGTCAAATTTTTTGGTCTCTTTGACCATTTCATAACTCCTTGGGAATTAGAAGTACTAACCTAATCTGTCAGATCATAGACTTTCAAGGGACTTGTGATCTATGCTGTTACTGTGTACTATGACTTAGGTCCCAAACTTGGAAGTCAGGAAGTGCCTAGCCTCACTAGGAATCAAAAGTTCAGAAATTAGATGGGGCTCTAGCTACAAGAGCATCTCTGAGGTTAAAGGTTACTCAGATTGGAACTACAATGGGTTTTTCTCCTTTGGTAACGCTGGCTCTTAGTGGACCAGAGGAGGCTCTTATACTGGTGTGGTGACACTTGGAAGGAACATCTCAGTTTTATGTTTGTACTGGTCTTATTGTGGTCAGGAATATACTCAGGATCGTGCACAGGCACTCATGTGACAAATGTTTGTTTCCCCCAGCACTCTTAGCCTGGGAGGCATTCTGAAAGGTAATTCTGATTGCACCCTGGGTGGCATCAGAGGCAAGCAAGGTTTTAATGGTGAGAAGATGGACGTCAGTCAGGGATGCCATCAGGTCTACCCCTGGTGCATCCCCACCCCGTCTCAGTGGTAGAACCGGGAGGGTGAGAATGGCACCTGCGTCAGTAAGGGACAGACTAAGTCTGACCAGCAAAGAAAAGCTTTGGTGTAAAGTCTGTCTACACCCCCAACTAGAGCAGGGAGGGATGCCTCCAGTAGAAAGATGGTGCTGGTCCCTTTTTTTCTTTCTTAAAGATGGGACCTAACAATTCCAGCCTCACTCCTTTGAAATGTATCTGGAAAAACTGGGATAGATTTGATCCCCAGAGCTTAAAGAAGACACACATGGTCTTCCTATGTGATATTGCATGGCTGTGGTACCCACCAGAGGATGGTGAACAATGGCCAGTTGGAGGGTCTCTTAAGTATAATACTGTTTTAAAATTAGTCCGAATCTGTAGGAAACAAGGAAAATGGGTAGAAGAAGCATATGTGTTGTCCTTTTCTCTCTATGAAATATGCCAGACTTTTGTCCTAAGGATATAGATTTCGGTGTTGACACCTTCAGCTCTCTCCTGTCCTCCTCCTTTGCCCCCAACCTGGGGCTCCAAACTAGGCAAACTGGAAGTCAGAGAACACCCCGCCCCCCAAGAAGAGTTGCCTTGGTCTCCGTAAAAACCCAAAGTGAGGTTCAAACTGCCCAAGTAGAGGTCCAAACAAATCCGGTCTCTGTACGACCTCAGACTGTTCTGGTTTCAATAGAAACTCAGACCACTGAAGTAAGAGATGAGATGGAGGACAGGAGGCAAAGAGATAAAGTAAAGCAGGTTTCTCTAATCTATCTCTGGGTTCATATGTGCAGAAAAGCCAGGAAGGCCAAGGAACAGCTGTTGCCCCTTTATGAAACACATACCGGAAGAAATAATCAGTCTATCAGAGTTAATAAGCCCTTTTCTTATCAAGAAATACAAAGAATTGGGGAGGATCTGGGAGGTTATTTAGAATAGCTGGAAAAATATATTAGAGATTTTAAAGGTGTTACCCTGCTTTATGACCTTACTTGGAAGGATGTGATGTATATCTTGGGACAAACACTGACTCCCAACTCAAAAAGTCGAGTTTTGGAAAAAGTGGTTGCTTATGGAGATGACAGGCTTGGTAATGAATCAGTAGGGAAGAGGGAGGATGAGACAGCCCCCCTCTCCATTGGGAATCAGATGATCCCAACTAAAGAAACAGATTGGGACTATAACACAGCTAAAGGAAGATGGGATCAGAGTCATTTTGTCAGATGTATTCTTGAAGGGCTCAGCAAGCACGCGTTAAGCCCTTCAGTTCAGTTCAGTTCAGTCGCTGAGTCATGTCTGACTATTTGCGACCCCATTAATCGCAGCACGCCAGGTCTCCCTGTCCATCACCAACTCCTGGAGTCTACCCAAACTCATGTCCATCAAGTCAGTGATGCCATCCAGCCATTTCATCCTCTGTTGTGCCCTTCTCCTCCTGCCCCCAATCCCTCCCAGCATCAGAGTCTTTTCCAATGAGTTAACTCTTCTCATGAGGTGGCCAAAGTACTGGAGTTTCAGCTTCAGCATCAATCCTTCCAAAGAGCACCCAGGAGTTATCTCCTTCAGAATGGACTGGTTGGATCTCCTTGCAGTCCAAGGGACTCTCAAGAGTCTTCTGCAATACCACAGTTCAAAAGCACCAATTCTTCAGCACTCAGCTTTTTTCACAGTCCAACTCTCACATTCATACATGACCACTGTCAAAACCATAGCATTGACTAGACGGACCTTTGTTGGCAAAGTAATGTCTCTGCTTTTTAATATGCTGTATAGGTTGGTCATAAATTTCCTTCCAGGGAGAAAGCGTCTTTTAATTTCATGGCTGCAATCACCATCTGCAGTGATTTTGCAGCTCAAGAAAATAAAGTCTGACACTGTTTGCAGTTTCCCCATCTATTTCCCATGAAATGATGGGACCAGATGCCATGATCTTCGTTTTCTGAATGTTGAGCTTTAAGCCAACTTTTTGACTCTCCTCTTTCACTTTCATCAAGAGGCTTTTTAGCTCCTCTTCATTTTCTGCCATAAGGCTGGTGTCATCTGCATATCTGAGGTTATTGATATTTCTCCCGGCAATCTTGATTCCAGCTTGTGTTTCTCCCAGCCCAGCGTTTCTCATGAGGTACTCTGCATAGAAGTTAAATAAGCAGGGTGACAATATACAGCCTTGACGTACTCCTTTTCCTATTTGGAACCAGTCTGTCATTCCATGTCCAGTTCTAACTGTTGCTTCCTGATCTCCATACAGGTTTCTCAAGAGGTAGGTCAGGTGGTCTGGTATTCCCATCTCTTTCAGAATTTACCACAGTTTATTGTGATCCACACAGACAAAGGCTTTGGCATAGTCAATAAAGCAGAAATAGATGTTTTTCTAGAACTCTCTTGCTTTTTCAATGATCCAGCAGACATTGGCAATTTGATCTGTTTCCTTTGCCTTTTCTAAAACCAGCTTGAACATCAGGAAGTTCACCGTTCATGTATTGCTGAAGTCTGACTTGGAGAATTTTGAGCATTACTTTACTAGCATGTGAGATGAGTACAATTGTGCGGTAGTTTGAACACTCTTTTGCATTGCCTTTCTTTGGAATTGGAATGAAACCTGACCTTTTTCAGTCCTGTGGCCACTGCTGAGTTTTCCAAACTTGCTGACATATTGACTGCAGCAGTTTCACAGCATCATCTTTCAGGATTTGAAATAGCTCAACTGGAATTCCACCAGCTCCACTAGTTTTGATCGTAGTGATGCTTTCTAAGGCCCACTTGACTTCACATTCCAGGATGTCTTGCTCTAGGTGAGTGATCACACCATCGTGATGATCTTGGTCATGAAGATCTTTTTTTGTACAGTTCTTCTGTGTATTCTTGCCACCTCTTCTCAATATCTTCTGCTTCTGTTAGGTCCATACCATTTCTGTCTTTTATTGAGCCCATCTTTACATGGAATGTTCCCTTGGTATCTCTAATTTTCTTGAAGAGATCTCTAGTCTTTCCCATTCTGTTGTTTTCCTCTATTTCTTTGCACTGATCACTGAGGAAGGCTTTCTTATCTCTCCTTGCTACTCTTTGGAATTATGCATCCAAATGAGTATATCTTTCCTTTTCTCCTTTGCTTTTGGCTTCTCTTCTTTTCTCAGCTATTTGTAAGGCCTCCTAAGACAGCCATTTTGATTTTTTGCATTTCTTTTCCATGAGGATGGTCTTGATCCCTGACTCCTGTATAATGTCATGAACTTCCATCCATAGTTCATCAGGCAGTCTGTCTATGCGATCTAGTGCCTTAAATCTATTTCTCACTTCTACTGTATAATCATAAGGGATTTGATTTAGGTCATACCTGAATGGTCTAGCGGTTTTCCCTACTTTCTTCAATTTAACTCTGAATTTGGCAATAAGGAGTTCATGATCTGAGTTACAGTTAGCTCCTGTTCTTGTTTTGCAGACTGTATAGAGCTTCTTGGTCTTTGGCTGCAAAGAATATAATCAATCAGATTTCGGTGTTGACTATCTGGTGGTGTCCATGTGTAGAGTCTTCTCTTGTGCTGTTGGAAGAGGGTGTTTGCTATGACCAGTGTGTTCTCTTGGCAAAACTCTATTAGCCTTTGCCCTGCTTCATTCCATACTCCAAGGCCAAATTTGCCTGTTACTCCAGGTGTTTCTTTATGTCCTACTTTTGCATTCCAGTCCGGTATAATGAAAAGGACATCTTTCTTGGGTGTTAGTTCTAAAAGGTCTTGTAGGTCTTCATAGAACCATTCATTTTCAGCTTCTTCAGTGTTACTGGTTGGAGCATAGACTTAGATTACTGTGATACTGAATAGTTTTCCTGGGCAATGAACAGAGTTCATTCTGTCGTTTTTGAGTTGCATCAAAGTACTGCATTTCGGACTGTTTTGTTGACTATGATGGCTACTCCATTCCTTCTAAAGGATTCCTGCCCACAGTAGTAGATATAGTGGTCATCTGAGTTAAATTCACCCATTCTAATCCATTTTAGTTCGCTGGTTCCTAGAATGTTGACATTCACTCTTGCCATCTCCTCTTTGACCCCTTCTAATTTGCCTTGACTCATGGACCTAACAGGCCACGTTGGCAAACATAGATTAGTAGGAGAAGGAAGCTCCTGGTAAATTCCTAGATAGACTGAAAGAAGCCCTTCACAGATTCACTGAGATTGATCCCGGAAGTAAAGCAGGAAAAGTGATCTTAAAAGATAGATTTCTCACTCAGTCGGCTCCAGATATCCACCGTAAGCTATTAAAATGGGCGTATGGACCAAATCAGTCTTTAGATAATCTGTTACAACTGGCTCAGACAGTCTATTATGGTAGGGAATATGAGGAAAAGAAAGAAAGGCAGAAAAAGACAAAGGAACAGGTGGAAGCCCTCTCAATTGCTATGAGAACCATTCTTAAAAAGCCTGAGAAAAATGCCCACAAGGACCCAGGTCGAAAAGGATCGGCTTGCTATTACTCTGGACAGGAGGCGCACCTCAAGTGGGATTGCCCTCAGGCATCTAAGCTGCCCCCGGCTCCATGTCCTGTCTGCAAAGGACCACACTGGAAAAGAGACTTTCCCCAGAGGCGTAGGTTTCAGGGGTCGGACTCTCAAGACAACCAGGACTGAAAGTGCCTGGGGGTCCCCACACAAGCTCCCATCCTAATTACACCTGAGGAACCCTGGGTATTAATAACTGTGGGAGGCCAATCCATTGATTTCCTTTTAGACATTGGGGCAACTTACTCTGTGCTTACTGAAGCCCCTGGCCCACTTTCTTCCCAATCTGCTTCTGTAATGGGACTATCTGTATAAGCAAAAAAGGTATCACTTCAGTTCTTCTGTAAGTTGTGACTGGGACTCTGTGCTATTTTCATATGAGTTTCTGATTGTGCCAGAATCTCCATCAGCCCTTTTGGGGAGGGATATACTGAGTAAAGTACATGCCTCTGTTTTCATGAATATGGAGCCTTCCCTTTCTCTCCCTTTAATTGAACAAAATGTAAGTCCTAGAGTATGGACTGATGGAAAATCTGTGGCTCGACCACAAAATGATATTCCTGTAGCTGTCAAGCTCAAAGACCCGTGCTTATTTCACATAAGAAGCAGTATCCACTGAAATCCGAGGTTAAGAAAGGGTTAAAATCCTTTATTGAGAATTTAAAGCAGCAGGGGCTATTAATTCCCTGTAACAGTTCATGCAACACTTCTATTTTCGGTATAAAGAAATCAAATGGTAAATGGAACTAGTTCAAGATTTACGAATAATAAATAAGGCTGTAGTCCCTTTACCAGAGAAGGCAATGGCAATCCACTCCAGTATTCTTGCCTGGAAAATCCCACGGGTGGAGGAGCCTGTAGGCTGCAGTCCATGTGGTCGCTAAGAGTCTGACACGACTGAGCGACTTCACTTTCACTTTCATGCATTGGAGAAGTCCCTTTACCAGAGAAGGCAATGGCAACTCACTCCAGTGTTCTTGCCTGGAGAATCCCAGGGATGGGGGCTTCTGGTGGGCTGCCATCTATGGGGTTGGATAGAGTCAGACACGACTGAAGTGACCTAGCAGCAGCAGCAGCAGTTCCTTTACACCTCATGGTGCTTAATCCTTATACTCTATTGTCTGAAATTCCGGAAAGAGCTAAATATTTCTCAGTCATTGATTTGAAAGATGTCTTCTATTCAGTGCCTTTGGCGGAGGAAAGTCAATTTCTATTTGCCTCTGAGGACTCTACACAGCCAACTTCTCAGTTAACCTGGATAGCTTTGCCCCAGGGATTTTGTGACAGTCCTCACTTATTTGGACAAAGTTTGTCACAGGATCTACAAAACTTTAATAGCTCTGAAGTGGTGGTGTTACAATATGTAGATGATATTTCGCTCTGTGCTGAGACAGTTCAGTTCAGTTCAGTCGCTCAGTCGTGTCTGACTCTTTGTGGCCCCATGAATTGCAGCATGCCAGGTCTCCCTGTCCATCACCATCTCCTGGAGTTCACTCAGACTCACGTCCATCGAGTCCGTGATGCCATCCAGCCATCTCATCCTCTGTCGTCCCCTTCTCCTCCTGCCCCCAATCCCTCCAGGCATCAGAGTCTTTTCCAATGAGTCAACTCTTCACATGAGGTGGCCAAAGTACTGGAGCTTCAGCTTTAGCATCATTCCTTCCAAAGAAATCCCCAGGGCTGATCTCCTTCAGAATGGACTGGTTGGATCTCCTTGCAGTCCAAGGGACTCTCAAGAGGCTTCTCCAACACCACAGTTCAAAAGCATCAATTCTTCGGCGCTCAGCCTTCTTCACAGTCCAACTCTCACATCCATACATGACCACAGGAAAAACCATAGCCTTGACTAGACGGACCTTAGTCGGCAAAGTAGTGTCTCTGCTTTTGAATATACTATCTAGATTGGTCATAACTTTTCGTCCAAGGAGTAAGCGTCTTTTAATTTCATGGCTGCAGTCACCATCCGCAGTGATTTTGGAGCCTAAAAAAATTAGTCTGACACTTTTTCCACTGTTTCCCCATCTATTTCCCATGAAGTGATGGGACCGGATGCCATGATCTTCATTTTCTGAATGTTGAGCTTTAAGCCAACTTTTTCACTCTCCACTTTCACTTTCATCAAGAGGCTTTTTAGCTCCTCTTCACTGTCTGCCATAAGGGTGGTGTCATCTGCATATCTGAGGTTATTGATATTTTTCCCGGCAATCTTGATCCCAGCTTGTGTTTCTTCCAGTCCAGCATTTCTCATGATGTACTCTGCATAGAAGTTAAATAAGCAGGGTGACAATATACAGCCTTGATGTACTCCTTTTCCTATTTGGAACCAGTCTGTTGTTCCATTTTCCAGTTTGAATTGTTGCTTCCTGACCTGCATACAGATTTCTCAAGAGGCAGGCTAGATGGTCTGGTATTCCCGTATCTTTCAGAATTTTCCACAGTTTATTGTGATCCACACAATCAAAGGCTTTGGCATAGTCAATAAAGCAGAAATAGATGTTTTCTGGAACTCTCTTGCTTTTTCCATGATCCAGCAGATGTTGGCAATTTGATCTCTGAGGAAGCTTTTTCACGAGCCTCAGAAGATTTCTTAAACTTTCTGGCAGGCTGCGGTTACAAGGCATCAAGAGAAAAGGCTCAGCTTTGTCAACAATCTGTTAGATATCTGCACCTAATCATATCAGAAGGGACTAGGGCTATAGGCCCTGAGAGAATTAAACTTATACTAAATCATCTCCTACCTATGAGTTTAAGGCAATTGAGAGGAATTTGGGGAATCACGGGCTACTGTCACATTTGGATTCCTGGTTATGGGGAACTTGCCTGGCCTTTATATAAACTTACAGCTGATGGCAACCCACTCCAGTATTCTTGCCTGGAGAATCCCATGGACGGAGGAGCCTGGTGGGCTACAGTCCATGGGGTCGCAAAGAGTCAGACAAGACTCAGCGGCTTCACTTTCACTTTCACTTTCATAGCTTAAACTCAGCAGGCCCAAACCGATAAACTGGTTTGGTCTTCAGATACTCGAAAGGCTTTTAAGGTTCTTCAGACTGCTCTCCTGCAAGCTTTGAGCTTGCCCACCGGGTGAGAATTTAATTTGTCACTGAAAGAAAGGGTATGGCCTTAGAAGTTTTGACACAACCCCGAGGGCCTCACCAGCAACCTATTCCTTATCTAAGCAGAGAATTAGATGTAATTTCATGCGGGTGGCCCCACTGTCTAAGAGTAATTGGGGCAATGGCTTTATTAACACCTGAAGATTTAAAAATAATTAATGGATGATACCTCACTGTACTGACCTCTCATGATGTGAGTGGAATCTTAAATTCTAAGGTTAATATTTAGATGACAGACAGTAGGCTTCTTAAATATCAGTCATTGTTGTTAGAAGGACCAGTAACTAAGCTTAAAGTTTGTGGAAATTTAAATCCTGCCACTTTCCTTCCTGAGAAGGAAAATGAAACACCTGATCATGATTGTTCCCGATTTCTAACTTTAAACTATGTAGTTTGGGAAGATCTAATGGATACCCCATTAGACAACCCTGACATGGAAATATTTACAGATGGCAGTTCTTTTGTTTGGGATGGTAAGTGTAAAGCAGGTTAAACCGTGGTGACTGCTGAACAGGTTTTAGAAGCAAAATCTCTCCCCGAGGGAACCAGGGCTCAGTTAGCGGAGCTTAAGGCTCTGACCTGAGCTCTAGAGTTAAGCAAAGGGCAGCAAGTAAATATCTACACTGATTCTAAGTATGCTTATTTGACTTTACATGCTCATGCTGCAATATGGAAAGAAAGACAGTTTAAAACAGCAACAGGAGAACCTAATAAACATTTCAGAGAGATCAAGAGTCTTTTAACTGCTATATATTGTCCCAAGGAAGTAGCTGTTATGCATTGCAAAGGGCAGAACAGGAATGGGAGTAAAGTAGCCAAAGGTAATCAGCTGGGTGACTGTCAAGCCAGAAAAGCTGCATCTACAAAACCCCTTCACTACAGATGGCTTTAATCTAGACAGGTCCTGTGGAACAGGAGAAACCACAATATACTGAGGAAAAATTAGAAAGATATGAGAAAAGAAGAGCAAAAATTACTGGTAAAAATGGTTACAGTTGGAAGATGGATGATTAATAATTTCTGAAAATGCTCAATGGAAAATTCTTAAGGGTTTACACCAGAGTTTTCATTTGGGTGCAGAGAGTACTTACTAGATGACTTCTCCTTTGTTTGATGGTAAAAATGTAATGAAAACTTTAAAGAATATTATTAAAAGGTGTGAGGTTTGTCAGAAAAATAACCCAAAGACTGGAAAGCTAGCAAAATCTGGGTTACAACGAAGAGGAAAATATCCTGGAGAGGACTGGGAAATTGATTTGACTCATATGCCAAAAGCTAATGGATATTCTTGCTTACAAGTTTGCGTGGATACTTTTATTGTATGGATTGAGGCCTTTCCCTGTCGTAGCGAACAGGCTAAGGAGGTTATAAAGATTTTAATCCATGAAATTATCCATAGGTTTGGGCTGCCACGGAGCCTTCAGAGTGACAATGGCTCCACCTTTAAAGCTGCTGTAACTCACGGGGTATCTAAAGCTCTAGGAATAGAATATCACTTACATTGTTCCTGGAGACCCCAATCCTCAGGAAAGGTTGAAAAGGCTAATGACATTATCAAAAGACACCTGCACAGATTAACTCAAGAGACACAGGACAACTGGATTAAAGTTCTACACATAGCTTTAATGAGGGCTCAAACTGCCCCCTAAAAGGGGGGACTGTCCCCCTTTGAATGTATTTATGGAAGGCCTTTCTTATGCATAGACATTGTTATAGACCCTGGAGCCTTGGAATTAACTAGTTATGTAACTCAGCTCTCAGCTTTTCAATAGGCATTAAAAGAACTCTGGGAGATGACTCCTGACACAGCCTCTGAGTCAAGCAAGCCTCTATTTGAGCCAGGAACTGAGGTCCTGATAAAAAACATTGGGATCTGGGGGCCAACCCCTCCAGCCCCTCTGGGTGGGCCCTTACCAGGTTATTCTTTCTTCTCCCACAGCTGTCAAAGTGCCAGGAATTGATTCGTGTGTACATCATACTCGAGTTAAAAACTGACCAGAACTAAGTGGTGTCATTTTATGTCTGTACTTTCTATGCTCTGACTTGGTATTTTTCAGATGGGCCTGATAATCTATGTGTGCCTACTACTGCTGAATCCAAAAATCCTGAGTCTGCCGTTTGATCCTCAAGACAATGCCTTCCTGTCCTGGGCTCACTCCTATGCTGCATTCCACAATTGGTCTAACTGCTGGGTCTGCAGAGTGCTCCCCTCTTCATCAGTGGAAGGCTTCCCATGGTGGACATCTCCACTTCAAGGAAAAGACTTTCTCCAAGTCTGCAAATACCTTCAACAACAATTGCAGAGATGCCTCTTCTTAAACTGATGACATCTAACAACCCTATGATGGACTGGTGAAACACTTTGTACTTTAACTATGGACATAATGTGACTTTTAGTTTTGGTTATACATTGTCTCAGTTTAATGACTATTTCACTACACATAAGGTAAATGGGTCTAGATTTAATGGTTTTTTATCTGACGTTTATCAAATATGGGATGGGGTTATATGGTTAACTCCTGAAAAAGGACGTCTAATATCTACTGCCTCTATATGCTGGGAATAGATAGAGCCATCCCCAGAAGTTAGTCAACAACTCAATTATAATATTTGGAAACACTTGGGATTTCTACCTCAGGAAATATACAATCATTCCCATGTTTTCCCACCCCAATGCAGGTCCTCCCTTTGTCTGGCCCGACACTGATTGGGACTGGATATCTCAGTCATATGGCTTGCTCCAGATGGGACCTACTGGATACGTGGCTCTTACCTATGGGCATGGCTTCCCCCTGGTTGGATAGGGAGATGCACCCTAGGTCTAGCTTTTACTCACGGCTTTATATTTTCAGAGCTTCGAAAAAAAGCCTGCTAATTTACCACACCTTAAAACTCAGTGGGCAAGGTCTGTATTATTTGGCTCCAGTATTTGTTCCCTCTCTGGGAACTACAGATGTTATGCTATAAGTGGATGGTTTGACTAATTTTACTCAACAGGCATTACAAGATTCTCAAAACCTATTGTAGCTCTTAATGCTGAACAAGCACAAATTAGAAAGGTGGTCTTACAAAACAGATTGGCTTTAGATATTCTGACAGCTGCACAAGGAGGAACTTGTGCCATTATTCATACCCAATGCTGTACATATATACCTGATATGAGCACTGAAAGTGAAAGTGAAGTCGCTCAGTCATGTCCGACTCTCTGTGACCCCGTGGACTGCAGCCTGCCAGGCTCCTCTGTCCATGGGATTTTCCAAGCAAGAATACTGGAGTGGGCTGCCAATTCCTTCTCCAGAGGATCTTCCAAACCCACTAGTGCTACTCATTTTACTAAACATATGAACAAGATGATTGAGGCTATGGATATTCCTGAAGCCTCAATTGCCTCACTTTGGGAGACGTCAACTAGTTCCCCATGGTGGAAAACTATCTTAATTACAATAATTCTGATTGTTCTGTTTTTGCTGTTTGCTCCCTGCATCCATAACTTTGTGATTGGATTTGTTTCTAGTCTCATGAAGACTTTTAAGTTACAAGTGGTTGTCCAAGCTCCTATGAGTGCCACAGCCTCCTCCAACTATTACTTGGGTCCACTGGATCAGAGACCCTCAATATGAGGGTTAGGAGAATATGTTGCCTCAACAATTTAGGGACCATGCCCCATCAACAGCAGGAAGTACTTATGGAATGAAAATGATGTCCCTTTCCCTTGGCAACATAATTCTCCTGAAAGAAAAGGGGGAATAAGAGAGTCATTTCCTAGGCAGGTTGATAAGAAGTCTAGGTGTCCCCAAGGAGAGAGGGGTCTGGAATGCTCAAGGAGGAAGAAAGGACAAACTTTTTTTTCCCCTCTACATTCCTTAGGATTATATAACAATAATGTATCCTGCTTGAGGACAGTCTCTGGAAAAAAAACCTTCTGGCTAATCCTGTTATCTTAAAATGTAAATTATGGGAGTAGGTCTAGTGAGGTCTTTACAACCTCCAGACATTATTTTGACTCATTGTAATAACTAATTGGAGATATATAACTCCATTGCTAACACTAGCAAGGGGGTACTCTTTCTGCCACCTTCTGATGTCTATGTCAAAAGCTTTCTGAATCCCTTTTGTACTTTAATATAACTCTACTGCCCAAAAGCTCTGAGCGATCAAGCCTGGTCTCTGGCCCCAGATGGAATTCTTCTCTTCCAGAAGCCAAGAATCCCACAGTCTTTTCATGTTTCAGCAACAAACTTTCAGAAGGAAATAGCCACCCAAGTTCAAGAAGTCAAGAGAGTCCCATTTTTTATAAACCCAAGGAGGAAATACCCAAGACACACATTAATCAAACTAAACACACACACACACACACACCAAATATTAAAACCAGCAAGGGAAAAGCAACAAATAACATACAAGTTGATCACCATAGGGATAAGAAAAAGCTGATCTTTCAACAGAAACTTTTCAGGCCAGAAAGGAATGTCAGGATATATTTAAAGTGATGAAAGGGAAAAACCTACAACCAAGATTACTTTACCCAAAAAGGATCTCATTCAGATTTGAAGGAAAAATCGAAAGATTTACAGACAAGCAAAAGCTGATAGAATTCAGCACCACCAAACCAGTTCTTCAATAAATGCTAAAGAATTTTCTTTAGACAGGAAACATAGAAAACGTTTATAAAAACCAACCCCAAACAATAAGTAAATGGTAATGGAATTACAGTTATCAATAATTACCCTAAACATAAATGGGTTAAATGATTCAACCAAAAGACAAAGAGTGGACAGTTCAGTTCAGTCGGTCAGTCATGTCTGACTCTGGGCAACCCCATGGACTGCAGCATGCCACGCCTCCCTGTCCATCACCAACTCAACTCAAATCATGAGTTTACATAAACTCATGTCATTGAGTAGGTGATGCCATCCAACCATCTCATCCTCTGTTGTCCCCTTCTCCTCCCGCCTTCAGTCTTTCTCAGCATCAGGTTATTTTCCAATGAGTCAGTTTTTCACATCAAGCGGCCAAAGTATTGGACTTTCAGCTTCAGCATCAGCTCTTCCAATGAACATTCAGGGCTGATTTCCTTTAGGATGGACTAGTTGGATCTTCTTCCAGTCCAAGGGACTCTCAAGAGTCTTCTCCAACACCACAGTTCAAAAGTATCGATTCTTTGGCACTCAGCTTTCTTAACAGTCCAACTCTCACATTCATACATGACTACTGGAAAAACCATAGCCTCGACTAGATGGACCTTTGTTGGCAAAGTAATGTCTCTACTTTTTAATATGCTGTCTAGGTTGGTCATAACGTTCCTTCCAAGGAGTAAGCGTCTTTAAATTTCATGGCTGCAGTCACCATCTGCAGTGATTGTAGAGACCCAAAAGATAAAATCTGACACTGTTTCCACTGTTTACCCATCTATTTGTCATGAAGTGATGGGACCAGATGCCATGTTCTTAGTTTTCTGAATGTTGAGCTTTAAGCCAAATTTTCACTGTCCTCTTTCATTTTAACCAAGAGCCTCTTTAGTTCTTCTTTGCTTTCTGCCATAAGGGTGGTGTCATCTGCATATCTGAGGTTATTGACATTTCTCCCAGCAATCTTGAGTCTAGCTCGTGCTTCATCCAGCCCAACGTTTCTCATGATGTACTCTGCCTATAAGTTAAATAAGTAGGGTGACAATATACAAACTTGATGTACTCCTTTCCCTATTTGGAACCAGTCTGTCATTCCATGTCCAGTTCTAACTGTTGCTTCCTGACTTTCCTACAGATTTCTCAAGAGGCAGGTCAGATGGTCTGGTAGTCCCATCTCTTTAAAGATTTCCCACACTTTGTGGTGATCCACACAGTCAAAGGATTTGGCATAGTCAATAAAGCAGAAATAGATGTGTTTCTGGGACTCTCTTGTTTTTTTGATAATCCAACGGATGTTGGCAATTTGATCTTTGGTTCTTCTGCCTTTTCTAAAACCAGCTTGAACATCTGGAAGTTCATGGTTCACGTACTGTTGAAGTCTGACTTCGAGAACTTTGAGCATTACTTTACTAGTGTGTCAGAAAGAATGGACAAATTGATTAAAAAAAAAAAGACCCTTATAAATGTTGTGTACAAGAGATCTACCTTGAACCTAGGGCCACATACAGACTGAAAGTGAGGGTCTGAAAAAAAAAAAAAAAGAAAGTGAGGGTCTGGAAAAAGATATTTCATGCAAATAGAGACCAAAAGAAAGTGGGAGTAGCAATAATCATATCACATAAAACAGGCTTTCAGATAAAGACCATTAAAAGAGACAAAGAAAGATCTACATAATGATCAAGGGATCAATCCTAGAAGAAGACATAACAGTTATAAATGTATATGCACCTAACATAGGAGCACCTCAATACATAAGGCAAATGCTAACAACTATTTTAAAAATGTATTTATTTTTAATTGAAGGATAATTTCTTTACAGTATTGTGTTGGTTTCTAACAAACATCAGCATAAATCATTCATAGGTTTATCCATGTCCCCTCCCACTTGAACATCTCTTCCATCTCTCTCCCATCCCATCCCTCTTGGTGGTTACTGAGCCCTAGTTTTGGTTTCCAGAGTCATAAAGCAAAATTCGACTGAGTATTTTACATATTGTAATGTATGCTTTCATGTTACTCACTCAATACCTCCAACCCTTTCCTTTCTCTCTCCAGTCATGTCCATAAGCCCATTCTTGATGTCTATGTCTCCACTGCTGCTCTGATGTAGATAGGTTCATCAGTATCATCTTTCTTCATATATATGTGTTACTGTATGATATTTGTTTTTCTCTTTCTGACTTACTTCACTCTGTATAATAGGCTCTAGGTTCATCCACCTCATTAGGTCTGACCCAAATGTGTTTCTTTTTATGGCTGAGTAATATTCCATTGTATCTTTGTAACATAGCTTCTATATCTATTCATCTATTGATGAACATCGAGGTTGGTTCCATGTTCTAGCTACTGTAAATAGAGCTGCAATGACATTGGGATACATTTGCCACTTTCAGTTTTGGTTTCCTCAGGGTATATGCCTAGTACAGGAAAGGTTGCAATGTAAAGTGGTTTTATTCCTATTTTTTAAAGGAATCTCCATACTGTTCTGCAAAGTGGCTGTATCAATTTAAAATTCCACCAACAGTGTAAGAAGGTTCCCTTTTCTCCATACCCTCTCCAGCATTTATTGTTTGTAAATTTTTTTATAGATGGTCATTCTGAGCAGCATGAGGTGATATCTCATTGTAGTTTTGATTCACATTTTTTTTCTAATAAACTGATGTTGAGCATCTTTTCATGTGTTTATTAACCATCTATATGTCTTTGGAGAAATGTCTGCTTAGGTCTATTGCCCACTTATTGATTGGGTTCTCTGTTTTTTGTTTGTTTGTTTGTTTGTTTGCTTTTGGTATTGATTTGTATGAGCTGCTTTAATATTTTGAAATTAAATCTTTGTCAGTTGTTTCATTTGCTATTACTTTCTACCATCCTGAGGGTTGTTTTTTCACCTTGTTTAGAGAAGAGCTAATCCATATCCTCCTATAACTCTTCCAAAAACTTGCAGAGGAAGGAACACTTCCAAATTCATTCTATGAGGCCAATGTCACCCTAATACCAAAACCAGAACAAAACATAAAAAAGAAGATTACAGGCCAATATCACTGATGGACATAGATGCAAAAATCTTAAACAAAATTCTAACAAACAGATTTCAACAACACTTTAAAAAGATTGTATGTCATGATTAAGTCAGGTTTATAACAGGGATGCAAGAAATCTTCAATATACACAAATAAGTCAATGTGATACACTATATTAACAAGTGATAGATAAAACGCATATGATAATCTCAATTGAAGAAGAAAAAGATTTTTCCAACATTCAACACCCATTTATGATAACAACTCTTCAAAAATGGACACAGAAAGAAACTACCTAAACATAATAAAGGCCATATATGATAAACCCACAGCAAATGTTATTCTCAATTGTGAAAAACTGAAAGCATTCCATCTAAGATCAGGAATAAGACAAGAGTACTCACTCTCACTAATATTATTCAACATAATTTTGGAAGTCTAGCCATGGCAATCAGAGAAGAAAAAGACATAAAGGGAATACAGATCAGGAAAAAAGAATTAAAAGTCTCACTGCTTGTAGACAACATGATACTATACTTAGAAAACCCTAAAGGTACTCTTAGAAAATTACTAGAGTTAATCAGTGAATTTAGCAAAGTAGCAGTATAAAAAATCAATACACAGAAATAACTTGCATTACTATAGACTAACAATGAAATGCCAGAAAGAGAAATTAAGAAATCAATCCCGTTTACCGTTGCAACAAAAAGAATAAAATACCTAGGAATAAACCTACCTAAGGAGACAAAAGAGCTATATACAGACAACTGTAAGACACTGATAAAAGAAATCAAATACAATATAAACAGACAAAGAGATATTTCATGTTCTTGTGTTGGAAAAATCAATATTATGAATATGACTACACTACCAAATGAAATCAACAGATTCAATGCAACCCGTATTAAATTACCAATGGTATTTTTCACAGAACTAGAACAAGAAATCTCACAATCCATATAGAAACACAAAACACCCCAAATAGCCAAAGCAATATTGAGAAAGAAGAATGGAGCTGGAGGAAACAACCTTCCTGACTTCAGGCTATATAAGAAAGTTACAAAAAAGTGTGGTATTGGAACAAAAACAGAAATATAGACCAATGGAACAAGGTAGTAAGTCCAGAGACAAACCCACGCACAGGTATATAACTTATTTATGATAAAGGAGGCAAAAATATACAATAGCACAAAGATAGTCTCTTCAATTAGTTCTGCTGGGGAAACTGGACAGGTAACAACTATTAGGGGAAATGTGACAGTAACACAGTAATAGTGGGGGGCGTTAATACTTCATCACATTAATGGACAGATTATCCAAACAGAAAATCACCAAGGAAAAACAAGCTTCAAATGATACATTAGACCAGTTGGACATAGTTGATATCTACAGGGCATTGTACTCCAAAACAATGGATTTCACCATTTTTCTCAAGTGTACATGGAACATTCTCCAGGATATATCACATCCTGGACCACAAATGAAGCCTAGGTAAATTGAAAAAAAAATATTGATATCATTTTAAGTATCTGTTCTGATCACAATGCTATAAGATTAGATATCAACTACAGGAAAGAAATTATAAAAAAACACAAACACATGCAGGCTAAACAACAGGCTTCTGAATAACCAACAGATCACTGAAGAAATCAAAACAGAAATCAAAATATGCCTAGAAACAAATGATAATGAAAACACGACAACCCCAAACCTCTGGGATTCATTAAAATCAGTGCTAAGATGAAAGTTCATAGCAATATAAGCCTACCTGAAGAAATAAGAGAAACATCAAATAAACAAACTAATCTTACACTTGAAGCAACTAGAAAAAGAACCCCCCAAAAACCTCCAAAGTTCATAGAAGGAAAGAAATCATTTAAAAAAATAGCAGAAATAAATGAAAAAGAAATAGAGGAGACTATAGCAAAGATCAATAAAACTAACAGTAGGTTTTTTGAGAAGATAAATAGACAAATCATTAGACAGACTCATCAAGAAAAAAAGACTCAAATTAATAAAGTTAGAAATGGAAATGGAGAAATTACAACAAACAACATAGAAATACAAATGATCATTAGAGACTACTATGATCAACTATATGCCAATAAAATGGCCAACTTGGAAGAAAAGGACACATTCAGAGAAAGGTATAACCTTCCATAAATGGACCAGGAAGAAATAGAAAATACGAAGAGACCAATCACAAACATGGAAATCAAAACTATAAAAAAGATCTAACAAACAAAAGCCCAGGCTCAGATGGCTTCACTGGTGAATTCTACCAAAAATTTGAAGAACTAACATGTTTCCTGCTGAAACTTGTTTTCCTTCCAGAAAATTGCAAAGGAAGGAAAACTTCTGAACTATGAGGCCATCATCACTCTGATACCAAAACCAGACAATGATATTACAAAAAGACAGTTACAAGGCAATATCACTGATGTACATAGATGCACAAATCCTCAACAAAATTCTAGCAAACAGAATCCAACAACATATTAAAAAGAGGACACATCATGATCCGAGTGGGCTTTATTCCAGGCATTCAAGGATTCTTCAGTAAACACAAATCAATGTGATATACCATATAACAAATTGAAAGATAAAAAGCATATGATTATTCCAATAGACACAGAGGAAGTCTTTGACCAAATTAAACACCCATTTATGATGAAAACTCTCCAGAAAGTAGGCACAGAAGGAACACATCTCAACAGATTAAAAGTCATATTTGACAAACCCCCCCAAAACAAGCAACAACAACAACAAAAAACAAAAAATATGTTATTTTCAATGGCAAAAGCTTGAAAGCATTTCCTCTAAAATCAGGAACAAGACAAGGGTGCCCACTCTCACCACTACTATTCAACATAGCTTTGGAAGTCCTAGCCAGAACAAACAGAGATGAAAAAGAAATAAAAGGAAACCAGATTGGAAACAAAGAAGTAAGACACTCACCGTTTGTAGATGACATGATCCTCTACATAGAAGAAAGAGGCCACCAGAAAATTTCTAGAGCTAATCAATGAATATAGTAAAGTCACAGAATATAAAATTAATACACAGAAACCCCTTGCATTTCTATTTACTAACAATGGAAAATCAGAAAGAGATTATTATGGAAAATATTTCATTCACCATGGCAATAAAAGAATAAAATACTTATGAATAAATTTACCTAAGGAAACAAAAAACCTATAGATAGAAAACCATAAAACATTGATGAAGGAAATAAAAGATGACAGAAATATATGGGGAAATATACTATGTTTGTGGATTGGAAGAATAAATACAGTGAAAATGAGTGTGCTACATAAAGTAATCTATAGATTCAATGCAATCCCTATCAAACTACCAATGGTATTTTTCACAGAACTGGAACAAATAATTTCACAATTTGCATGGAAATACAAAAGACCTTGCATAGCCAAAACAATCTTCTGAAAGAAGAATGGAAGTCGAGAAATCAACCTTCCTGATTTCAGAATATACTACAAAGCTACAGTCATCAGGAGAGTATGGTACTAGCACAAAGACAAAAATATAGAATAAATGGAATAAAATAGAACGTCTAGTGATAAATCTATGAACCTATGAATATGTTATCTTTTTTTTTTTTTTGATATCTTATCTTTGACAAAGGAAGCAAAACTATACAATGGAGAAAATACCATCATCAAGTGGTGCTGGGAAAATTGGTCAAATACGTGTAAAAGAATGAAATTAGAACACTTTCTGATACCATACAGAAAAATAAACTCAAAATGGATTAAATATCTAAATGTAAGACCAGAAACTATAAATATCTTAGAGGAAAATATAGGCAGAACACTCTCTGACATAAATCACAGCAAGATCCTCTATGACCCAACTCCCAGAGAAATGGAAATTTTTTAAAAAAGTAAAAAATGGGACCTAATCAAACTTAAAAGCTTTTGCACAATGAAGGAAACTATATGCATGGTGAAAAGACTGCCCTCAGAATGGGAGAAAATAATAGCAAATGAAACAACTGAAAAAAAATTAATCTCTAAAATATAAAAGCAGCTCATGCAGCTCAATACCAGAAAAACAAACAATTCAATCAAAAAATGGGGAAAAGACCTAAACAGACCTTTATCCAAAGGAGACATACAGATGGCTAATAAACACATGAAAAGATACTCAACATCACTCATTATTAGAGAAATGCAAATCAAAACCACAATGAGTATTATTTGATGCCAGTCAGAATGGCCATCATCAAAAAAACTAAGTTAAAAAGAGTCTACAAAAAATAAATGCTGAAGAGGGTGTGGGGAAAAGAGAACCCACTTATGCTGTTGGTGGGAATGCAAACTGGTACAGCCACTATGGAGAACAGTGTGGAGATTCCTTAAAAAACTGAGACTAGAACTGCTGTATGAACCAGCAATCCCACTGAGGAAACCAGAATTGAAAGAGACACATGTGCCCCAATGTTCATTACAGCACTATTTACAATTGCTAAGACATGGAAGCAACTTAGATATCCATAGGCAGATGAATGGATAAGGAATCTGGTACATATACACAATTGAATGTTAATATAAAAAGTAATGCATTTGAGTCAGTTCTAACGAGGTGGATGAAGCTGAAGCTTATTAAATTTAGAAAGACAGTTATATATATATATATATATATATATATATATATATATAATTTAGAAAGACAATACAAATGATCCTACATGCAGGACAGGAAAGGAGACACAGATGAAAAGTACAGGTTTTTGGATTCAGTGGGAGAAGTTGAGGGTGGGATGATTTGAGACAATAAATAGCATTGAAACATTTACATTACCTTATGTAAAACAGATGGCTAGTACAAGTTCAATGCATGAAGCAGGGCACCTAAAGCTAGTGTTCTAGGGCAACCCAGAGGGACAGGGTGGGGAGGGAGCTGGGAAGAAAGTTTAGGATAGGGGGGACATATGTATAACTATGGCCAATTCATGTTGATGTATGGCAAAACCCATCAAAATATTATAAAATAATTTTCCTCCAATTACATAATTTAAAAAAAAAGAATGTACAATGGGTTAAAGATAGTCTCTTCAATAGGTGGTGCTGGGAAAACTGGACAGTTACATGGAAAAGAATGAAATTAGAATACTTCCTAACACCATATACAAAGATAAACTCAAAATGGATTAAAGACCTAAATGTAAGACCAGAAACTATAAATCTCTTGGAGGAAAACATAGGCAGAACATTGTATTTCATAAATCACAAGAAGATCCTCTATGACCCACCTCCTAGAGTAATGGAAATAAAAACAAAAACAACACGTGTGACTTAATTAAACTTACAAGCTTTTTCACAGTAAAGGAAACTATAAACAAAGTGAAAAGGCAGCCCTCAGAATGGGAGAAAACAATAGCAAATGAAACAACAGACAAAAGATTAATTTCCAAAATATATAAGCAGTTCATACTATTCAATACCAGAAAAACAAACTGCTTAGTCAAATAGTGGGTAAAAGACCTAAATGGACATTCCTCCAAAGAAGATATACAGATAGCTAACAAACACATGAAAAGATGCTCAACATCACTCATTATTAGAGAAATGCAAATCAAAACTACAATGAGATATCACCTCACACCAGTCAGAATGGTTATCATCAAAAAAATCTACAAACAATAAATGTTCACGGCAGATGGATTAAAGGACAACCCTCTCACATTGTTGGTGAGAATAAAACTGATACAGCTACTGTGGAGAACAATATTGAGATTCCTTTATAAACTAGGAATAAAACTACCATATAACCCTAAAAACACACTACTGGGCTTATATCCTGAGAAAACCATAACTGAAAAAGAGATATGTACCCCAGTGCTCATTGCAGCACTATTTACAATAACCAGGACATGTACAAAACCTAGATGTCCATTGACAGATGAATAGACGAAGAAGCTGTGGTACATATATATGATGGAATATTACTCAGCCATAAAAAGAATACATTTGAGTCAGTGCTAATGAGGTTGATGAACCTCAAGCCTATTACACAGAGTGAATATCATATATTAATACATATATATTGAATCTGGAAACATGGTACTGATAAACCTATTTGCAGGGTAGCAGTGGAGATGCAGACATAGAGAACAGACTTATGGACACAGGGAGGGGTACGAAGGAGAGGGTGGGATGAATAGAGAGAGTAGCATGGAAACATATACACTACCATATATGAAATAGACAGCCAGTGGGAATTTGCTTTATGACCTAGGAACTCAAACCAGGGCTCTGTGCCAACCTAGAGGACCGGGATGGGGTGGGAGACGTAAAGGAGTCTCAAGAGGGAGGGAACATATATATACCTATGGCTGATCCATGCTGATGTATGGCAGAAACCAACACAATATTGTAATTATCCTTCAATTAAAAATAAATAATTTAAGAAAACCTGGGACTTAACTGTATATTTAATGGAAATTGTTGTATCTATATTTCTTGCTTTGTATGACTGTAAGCTTGGAGGAGATGAAGGGCTGCATTGAATACTAGAGATCCGGATAAATAAGAGCCTTATGGCTCTCTGCTGAGAATATCTACCAGAGACAAGTAGATATCTGGAACTCCTTGCAATGAAGTCCAGTCTTTGGAGGGCAATAAATAAGGCATTTCTTCAGCTGCCTCTTCCAAAGAACTTGTGGAATATCAGCAACAGAAAAAAATATATATATACCCAGGTTGCCTACCAAGGTTGGGTTCCAGAGGGCTTTTCCTACTTACTAAATATGTTATTTTGGCAAACTTTCTATTCTTGTAAATATCCAGTAATCCAAAACAGAAATCTGAGAGTCATTAGCGTCCCCTCACTCATCAACGTACTTCCTTCTCTCCACATTTACTCCTAACATTCTAGTCAGGCTCTCATTTTGCCTGCATCACTACAGTAGCCTTCCTTAAGCGGTCTTTCCCTTTCTACTCTTGTACTTCCCCGCTAACTACTACCCCCAATATGACTAGCTATGCTGGATATCTGTCAGTTATTAGAACAAGGCAAGCTTATTTCTATCTCAGAGTTTTTGTTTTCTAATCAAGAACACTCTTTACTTAAGCGTAGCTGGCTCCTCATATTGATTATGCTAGTCAACATATGAGCCTTGTTTAGATCAAAATCTGAACAAACTTAAAAAAAATACTTATTAGACAATTGTGGAAATTTGATATTAAGGAAATTTTCTGTGTGCTAGTAATGTTGTGCTTATTTTTAAACATCTTTGCCTTTTAAATATATATTCTGAAGTATTTATGATTCAGATAATATGATGCCTGAAATTTTATAGCGGGAAGTAGGTAGGGGTGAAAAAAACAAATTTGGCTATATACTAAAACAATTGTTGATGTTAGGAGTCCAGTAAACTATTAACATCTACTTTTACATGTTGAAAATTCAAATACTTACACATAATATACATATTCAATAGAATCAGCCTTCATCTGAGGTAGAGGAGAAGCAAATAAAACATCAACAAATAAGAGTGTTATAGAAATATTGGGACAATTAGTCACCTATTAATAGCCTTAGGGCACATCAACTAAGGCTAGGCTCTCCTATACAAACTGTAATACAGTATATATTTACAAGAAAAGAGAGTCCCTTCCTTGTCCAGAGTGTCCAAGTCTCACTTCTGAGCTGGAGATGATTAGGGATGAGGAGTTTTCAAGAAGAGGATACAAACTGATAACTGAAAAGCTACTTCTGGCCCACAGGCAGGTTTCTTTGAATGTATGGTATTATAAAATTCATTTAATTAGAAGACAAAATTGAAATCTAGGATGTTTCACATAAAAAATCTTAAATTTTTAATTTGGGAGATTTGGTAATACTTATTTAGAGTTGAGTGATAGTTCTTCAAATGGGACCATTTGCTCACTCCCTTAGCCTCAACTCTCAGCCCCCAAGGTCTGCTTTACTTATTCTGCACCTTTTTTCCAATGAGAACAAAGGTATGTTATAGGTTGGTGGATGGTACTGAGCTCAAAAAGCCTGCTTTAATTTCACTGTGCTTTTCACTACTCAGTAAAACTTGTGGGGATGGTCACAAGGGAGGGAATCTTATCTGCCTTTATCTTTGCATAAATGTTAAGACTTCCCGATTAGAAAGACCTACAAGGGCTCAATGGGGATCTTAACTATTCAGAAGACACCAGGTTTATGTTTTCTTAGGCTGGTTTCATGACAGCTACTGTAGAGTAGAAACAAGACATAGGGGTAAAAGCCATGAATGGAACCTGTGCCCACAAATATAAATAGATCAAACTTTGCTTCAGGACTTTCTTCTCTTCCTTTCTCTCAGAGATTTGGTGTGCATGTGGCAGGGGGTAGTTAGGGTAGAGGTGGGCAGACCTGTATGGATTCTGCGGTGGGCTTTCAGGTGAGAGCTTTTGGTGTACACTTTGCTGCATCCTGCAAAGTCACATTGGTGAATCCGTCTTCTCTTCAAGTCAAGGGACTCTTCTTGCATTTGTGTCATTGCTGCTGGTCTGAGCAAAGAAAGAGAGATAGGGCCAAATAATGATTTTAAAGTGGAGGCTAATAAATGAACTTACGTATAATGGGATCCCCTCTTACATGCATTTAATTTATGCAAATTTAATATCAGTCCTGCCTCCCAGAAGGAATAATTGAAATAGTTCAAGCAATTCCCTCAACTAGGCCATTATGCTGAGTAAATGTAGGTCCCAGGAGGTGGTGATATTTCTTTGGGTGGTTTCTGTTCCCAAGCTGTGAGCATTTCATTCTAATAAGCCTCATTCCTAGGTTTAAAGAAATGTGTTTTTCATCCGACATGGTTGCTAAAATGCTAGCCAATGATAAGGTTCCTTTAAACTTACAGAAAGAAACAGAATGCAATTGTACTCGATAGGAAATTTGTAGATTTTTCAAGGGTAAAAATCAATGATCTACAATTAGAACATTACTGTGACATAACATCCATGTCCATGCACATGCGTGCATACAAGCTCATACCTTCACTGACAAGGCAGTTTATCTATATTTTTTTGTCCTCAAATTCTTACTACTGTGTCTAAGAATTTGTTCCACTTCTATCACAGACACACACATATATACAGAGAACAACCTGAAGTAGAGATAAAAGTACTTACTCTTGCTGTAGTCCTTGAATACCCTGTAAGGATCCACTCTCAATTGCATTCTCTTCATTGTCACTTGGGATCTCCAGTGGAGATATAGAGGTGGGCTCAACTTTCACTAAAAGCAAATAAAAAGAGCATTGTGGGCTACAAATATATGAGTCTCTAATCATTTTCAGGATTCCCAGTTTGGCCAATATTAGAAGTAGCAGTAAGATAGAGAAATAAATAAAAGCAAAGATGAAAGAAGTATATTTGTATGAAAGGAAGAGAAAAACATTTAAAATTTTAGCATAGCAGGATACAGAAATTCCTTTGAGGGGAGTGTAGAAAGGAGCTTTCTGGAGCATTTTCACTAGAATGAGCTTCTCTAAGACAGTGAGATGGTGGGTTTCTCTAGGATATGGTCTGAGTATGATTCAACTCTATCTCCAGCTCCCAAGACAGGGTCTCCTGAAAAGTGAGGTTCAATGTGTGTTTGTTTAATCAAACTCTAAATAGTTCTCTAGCTGTCCTCAGATCAATGTCTAGGTTCATGTCAGAGGTGAGAACATCTCCTTTGGCTTTTGTGTTCCTAAATGAAAATGAGTCATTGAGATGAGACACATAATGGGTGTTGAGTAGGTGCTTGATACATATTACCACCCTTCCCTTTCACCTATGTTGGCAGAAGCCCTCAAGTATTTATTGTCAAACACTGGTGTTTCTGATCCCTACCAAAACTCAATCAGGTGATCAGCCATCTTTCAGATCTAGTGAAATGTTCAAAATTTCTATACAGAAGAAACTTATGGATGGCAACATAGTTGAGGGTGGGGAGTACTTGGTTAGCACAGTCATCTCCATACATTGTATATAATTCACTAAAACGTTTTAAGCTTGCACCTGTGTCTGTGTCTCTGCATGTGTATGTGTGTTTATGATCTAAATGTACCTACATCCTAAACTTTTGTGTAGATTGTAGAAAATAAATAAAATAACATGTAAAGGATAAGAAAATACAAATAAAAATTTTGATGCTTTCTTCTTATGCTCCAAATATTTTATGCAACACCCCTTTATGCCCCAATCAAAGTGTAAGCATAGCATTTTGGAGACCGCAGTGCTAATGGTCTTTGCTTGAAACTGCAACACTTTTAAAATTCATTCTTTTTAAAATGGTTCTGATGGTTATTATGGGGCAATTCCAAACTCATCAAAACCATCCAAACTGGCTTGATATCATCATATTCTCACACAAAAAATTTTATTTTACCATTTTTATTTGGCTCTCTCTCTACATGAGAATTGATAATCATATTTTCCCCATTAATTAACCCCCTTAAGAGATATCAGAAACAAGATTGTTATGAACACTTATCATTGCCACAATCAACCACTAGTCGATGCTGCTGCTGTTGCTGCTAAGTTGCTTCAGTCGTGTCCGACTCTGTGCGACCCCAGAGACAGCAGCCCACCAGGCTCCCCCGTCCCTGGGATTCTCCAGACAAGAACACTGGAGTGGGTTGCCATTTCCTCCTCCAATGCATGAAAGTGAAAAGTGAAAGTGAAGTCGCTCAGTCGTGTCCGACTCTGCGACCCCATGGACTGCAGCCCACCAGGCTCCTCTGTCCATGGGATTTTCCAGGCAAGAGTACTGGAGCGGGGTGCCATCGCCTTCTCCGAACCACTAGTCGATAATAGCATTTTTATTCAAAAGAACATGAAAAAGTCCCAGCAATTTGATGCTTGGTATGTGCTTCAGTACATACATTTAGTGATGGAGTGATAATAGGGTATTGAATCTCAAAGGTAGAAAACTCTGAGAAAGTTTTTTTTTTTTTTTTTTTTTTTTTTTACATTGAGCTGAAATCTGGTTCCTAGTCATTTTTACCCACATATCTCTCCTTTGGTCTTATTAATTCATGCTAAACATTTATCAGCTCCTCTCTGACATGAGTTTGAGTCCTCTCACCATCTTAATCTTTCTCCTCTGACTATAATCCAATTTCTCAAAATCATTCTTAAAGCTGAACATCCAAAACTGATTGTAATTCTATAGATGTGGTGAAGCTAAATATCTTGAATCACTTCAAAAGGCTATATAATTTTCTTCCATCATGTCCCATTACAAATTTGATATTCCTCTAGGAAGGGAACTGGGTGGCTGGCGGATAGTGGTGAAAGGGAGATAAACATATCTTTCTGAATTCTAAACTTATTTTAAAAATTAGGTAAAAGGTAACATTATAGCATATGAACTCTCTCCTGGACAAAATTTCAAGTTTGTTCATTAGATGATTTGTTATAACTTCTATCTACCACTGTGCTTTCTGGAGATGCACAAAGTCACATAAGATAGTCTTGCCCTCCAGCAATTTACAATTTAGTTGGGAAGAATGCCCATATACTTGTGATACAGGCATGTAAAAAATAATAGGAAAGATAATAGATGCAAAATGAGGTGGAACACAGGAGAGATGGTAAAATTTCAAAGAAGAATATTTTACCTGGAAGGAAGAGAAAAGCTAAAGTGTTGGGAGAGGCAAGGAGGTAAGGCTGGGTATGTATGTAAGGCGAGAAACTTGCTCAACTTTTCTACCAAAACATTCCCAATGGCGTAAGAGACTAAACATATCCTCTGCCTAAGGGTGGCCGTCTTAGTAAGCTTAAAAGTGTTTTTGAAATTCCTGTCTTATCTTAAAATATTATTCAAATATTATATTTTTCTTTTTAATAAAATATTTTAAATTACTATCAAATAATATAGAGGTTCTAGTAAGATATATAGTATTTCACTCAAAGATATGCATACTACAGTTTGAGAAACATGGGCTAAAAAGAGTCATTGTACATTTTTAAGCATCAAAGAAACATGATGAAAACAGTATTTATGAAAAATTGCTCTTAAAGCTGTATACAAGAATAATTGCAAAATAAATAGGAGCTACAATATTCAAAAAGGGAATAGATGGAGGTAGGTAAGTCTCAGCAAAGGGGCACATTGATGCTCACCTGAGCCAACATTTTTGCCATCTCCTCCAATGAGTGGGACTGTAATGGCTGCAGGGTTCCCATCTGCAGGCAAAGTAGTATACACCATGGGCAGCGACTGCACCACCACTGGGATGGCCTTCAGGCTACCCATCTTATTTGGCAGATTGACTGAGGGGATGGTGTGAATCACATGTAAGATCTGATGGCCACCAGTGCCCTGAGATGAGGCCAGGATAGAGCTTGGAGTCAGAACAGTACGGATGCTTGCTGAACTGCCTGTGTCTGATGTTGAAGTGGACACTACAAGAGTCTGGGAAGCAGGCTGTGGCTTGGGAGAACGTATTGGAGATTGCAGCATACTGGCAGGCTGGAGAGGAGCCTTTGGCTTGTGAAAGGAGAGGTCAACTGGTTCCACCTGGGGCAGGTTGAAATCATTAGCCAGAAGTTCTTCTGGGGGCTCAATCTTGATGTCATTTAACAATGCTGGGTTCTTCATGGAGTTGGCATCCAGGAGTGGTGGAGATGTCATATTACCTCTGTCTGCTCTCTTAAGGGAATCTCTAATTTGAACAGGGCCAGTGACCTAAAATAAATACATAAACAAATGAGAGGTACAAAGTCTTAGTACCCTGAGGAAGAGACATGTAAGCAATGAAAGAAAGAAATCTCTATTATTTTGTTATGGGCAGAATATACAGGGAATCGAGAAAAATGAAGCAAAAGAAAAAAGAGGAAAAAGTAAAAGAAGAGGAAAGAGGAGGGAAACTTTATTGAGTACCAGCACCAGGCACTGTTTAAGGCAGTTATATTATTTCGTTTAATCTTTACAGTAATTCTGCAAGATTAATTAGAATCAACACATCTGAGTATCTACGATAATAAGTACTGTTTTAAGCCCAGTGAGGGGACAAATGAATATGGAATAGCCATGAAGTACATACTAACATACCAACTATAATGATAGAATAATATGAATAACTTAAAAGTCATACCATAATAAGTGATGCAGCCCACATTTAAGCAAGGCATTTTAGAAAAAGAAAAGGGAATGATTCATTCTGTCTAGAAGATTAGGGAAGGTTTCAAAGAGGAAGTGATATTTTAGATGGGTCTTAGCGAATTAATAGAAGTTCTGTTGGCAGAGAAATGGTAAGAAAGAGATTTACGTCTACAGAGATATAACAACAGATGATATGCTTAGGGAATAATGATGCAGTATGGTCAATTGTATCATATACAGAATCTTACTGTGCAACTATTAAATCTGAAAATAATTAAGGGACTTCCCTGGCAGTCCAGTGGTTATGACTTCATGCTTCCAATGTAGGGTGCATGGGTTCAATCCCTGGTCAGGGAACTGAGATCCTGCATGCCATGTGGCATGGCTTAAAAAAAAAAAACTAATTAAATGATCACTTTATGCATGGCTGTGTGCTAACTCACTTTAGTTGCGTCAAAATCTTTCAGACCCTATGGGCTGTAGCCCACTAGGCTCCTCTCTCCATGGGGATTCTCCAGACAAGAATTTGGAATGGGTTGCCATGCCCTCCTCCAAGGGATCTTCCTGACTCAGTGATCGAATCCACGACTTTCATGTCTCCTGCATTTGCAGGTGGGTTCTTTACCACTAGTGCCATGTGGGAAGCTCCATTGCTTTATAAGTAATAAAATAAAATAAATAAAATAACATTAAACCTCAAACTAATTACAATTTTTCTAAGAGTTCCATGAATTCAAAGGTCAAAGATATGCTCAGTTTAAAAATATGTAGAAGACTTGAAGAGACATTTTTCAAAGAAGACATACAGATGGCCAATAGTCACATGAAAAGATGTTCAACATTTTTAATTATTAGAGAAATGCAAATATAAACAAGTTATCACATCACATCTGTCAGAATGGATAACATTAAAAAGTCTACAAATAAAAAATGTTGGAGAGGATGTGAATAAAAGGGAAAACTTTTACACTGTTGATGGGAACATAAATTGGTACAGCTACTATGGAAAACAGTATGGAGATTCCTCAAAAAATTAACAATAGAGCTATCATATGATCTAGCAGTTCCACTCCTGGGTATATATCTAGAAAAAGCAATAAAAAGAAAACACTGACTTGAAGAGATATTTGCACCCCAATGTTCACAGCAGCACTATTTATAGTAGCAAAAATATGGAAGTAACCCAAGTGTCCACCAATAGACAAATAGATAAAGAAGATGTAGTACACACACACACACACAATGGAAGAGTATTCAGTCATAAAAAATGAAATTCTGTCATTTGCAGCAACTTGGAGGGTCCTAGAGTGAAACAAGTGCAAAAGGATACTATATGAGGGAGACTTTCAAGATGGTGGAGAAATAAGATGGGAAGATTGCCTTCACCTCCCCCAAATACCTCAAAATTTCATCTGCATGTGGAACAACTCCTACAGAACACCTGCTGAAAGCTGGCAGAAGAACCCAGACTTAAAAGGCAAGCCAATCTCCAAGGAATGAAGTAGGGCAAAAGGTAAAAAAAAGAGACAAAGGATTTCGGGATGGGGATCTGTGCCTTTGGGAGGGAGTCATGAAGGAGCAAAAGTTTCTGCACACCTGGAAACAACTTTATGGGTAGGATCAGGGGGAATTTTACAACCTCAGAGAGGAACATAGCAACAGGTGCTCAGAAGGCAAAATGGAAAAAAATTCACCACGGAGATCATTGCTGAACAGCATTTCCCAGCCAAGAAGCTGCTCACACACCCACACCTGCAGAGAGTGAGGGCTAGGTGCTGAGGCTCAGGCTTCTGGGATTGGACGGCAGGGAGAGGATGGGGGTTGACTGCCATGAAGATACTCAGAGGCGGCTAGTGTGACACAGCTGAGGGAGTCGAGGGAAAAGCCTGGGCCTCACAGAGAGGCAAGAGGTCATTGCTGTAAGAATATTCTAACTCCTACATTTGTGACAGGACCCTGCATTTGTGAATTCATTTGGGGGATGAGCTGGCTGAGGTCTGAGAATCCAAAGGTAGAAGAGCTGGCACAAGTGCCAAAGGTGGAAGACAGAGGCCACTACGGTCTTGACTCCAGCTATGAGCAGGCATGGGTCACTGCCCACATCTTCCTAGGGCCCGAGCTGCTTGGCTCTGCTGAGGGACCCACAATGCAAGGCAAACTCCTCTGGGGAAGTACATGATCTGCCTTAGACTGTGGTGATGTCCTGCAGGTCTTGGCCACAGCAGGCACTGCCCACACTTTGTCTGCTGTACCCCTTCCTCTCCCCAGCCCAACTGAGGAAGTAAGCCCTAATGAGCTTCCACTTTCACCCCTTGTGTCTGGGCAGAGAACAGACACCAGAGGGCAGCCTACAAGCAGAGGTTGGCCTAAAACAAAGGCAAAGTACCAGGGGCCACTCGGGCAAAGGAGAGAAGGGGAAATTGCTCTGGCAGCCACAGGTACAGCAGATTAAATCTCCCAATTAGCCTGATACTGTGGCCTTTAGGGGCTTCCCCCATGCTCAGCAGTAAAGAATCTGTCTGCAACGCAGGAGCCACAGATTTAATCCCTGGGTTGGAAGATCCCCTGAAGGAGGGCATGGTAACCCACTCCAGTATTCTTACCTGGAGAATCCCATCGACACAGGAGCCTGGAGGGCTACAGTCCACAGGGTCACAAAGAGTTGGATACGACTAAAGCAACTTAGCACACATGCTTGTAGGCCCCGGGGGGCAACTGTGGATTTTGGGAACAAGTGAAAGCTTGAATAGGGCAAGATCTGAGTCTGAGTTGACCCCACACTGACCACCACAGGTGCAGAGACATTTCTAGAAATATCGGGAGGATTTTCTCAGTAGGCAAATTGACTGGCGCACACTGTGTAGAGAAGAAAACAGAGGGATCATAAGGACATTTTTCTTACTACCATTCTCTATATGTTTTTCTCTTTTTTCTCTCTTTCTAATTGTTCTAATGTTTTTTCTTTATTATTCATTTGATTTTTATTTTTACAATCTAATATTTTCTTTTTCAAAGCATCTTATTTTTTAAATAAATTCACATTATTTTTTTTCTGTTTTTACAGTACTCAAGTTATTTTGCAGTTTTTCCATGCTTTTTATTTTGTATATTTGCAAGTCTAGTTTTTAGTATTCATTTTCATTTAGATGTTTGTTTATTGGTTTGATTGCTCTCTTCATTTTTGATCATTTTTATCCTTTTTTTCCCTCTTTTTCCTCATTCACTTCTCCTTGTATGTATTTAGTTTCTTTGGGTGTTTTTGGATGTTGAGTGTTGCTTTGCACATCAGACTTGGGGTTTTGTCTTCTATACTGTGTGGCCTGTAATGTCTTGGTGCTAAAGTAAGCAGTCAGCCCTGAACCAGTGAGATGGGATAACCAAGTCCAGAACTTTAGACCACCAGGAAATCTTGATCCCATGAAACATTAATGGGTGAGAGCTCTCCCCAAAGCCTGTCTCAATGCTAAGATCAAGTCCCACTCAAAAGCCAACAAGTTCCAGTACCAGATGCCTCACATCAAATTTTAGCAAAACAGAAACACAAACCTGCTTATTAGCAGAAAAGCTACCCAAAGTCATAACAAGCCAATAGACACAGCAAAACACACTGCTGGACATAACACTGCCCTTCAGAGAGGCAAGATCCAGCTACATCCACCAGAATACAGTACAAGTCCCTCCAACCAGGGAACTTTCACAAGGCACTAGTCCAATCCAACTCAAAGGGGGCAGACCCCATTAAGAGGAAGTAAGACTTTCTACCCTGCAGAAAGGAGACCCCCAACACAGTAAACTGAAAAACATGAAAGACAGAGAAACATGCAGCAGATGAATAAACATGGTAAAAAGCCACATTACCAAACAAATGAAGAGGAAATAGGCAGTTTACCTGGAAAATAATTCAGAGTAATGACAGTAAAGATGATGTGAAATGTTAGAAATAAAATGGAGGCACAGATAAACATACTGGAGGCATAGATTGACAAGATAAAAAGAAATGTTTAACAAGGACCTAGAAGAATTAAAGAATAGAGAATCAGCAATGAACAACACAACCCATGCTTGCATACTAGGTCACTTCAGTCATGTCTGAAATTTTTGTGACCCTATTGACTGTAGCCTGCCAGGCCCCATCTGTTCATGGGATTCTCCAGGCAAAAGTATTGCAGTTGGTTGTCATGCCCTCCTCCAGGGGATCTTCCTGACTCAGGGATCAAACCCATGTATCTTACCTCTCTTGCATTGGCAAGCGGGTTCTTTACCATTAGTGCCACCCAGGAAGCCCGAATAACACAGTAACTGAGATTAAAAATACACTAGAGGGAGCCAATAGCAGAAAAACTGAGGCAGAACAGATAAGTGAGCTGGAAGATACAAGGGTGGAAATAACTGAAACAGAGCATAATAAAGAAAACATAATAAAAAGAAATAGATACAGTCTCAGAGACTGTTGGGACAACATTAAGTGCACCAACCTTTGGATTATAGGGGTCTCAGAAGACATAGACAAAAAGAAAGGGTGTGAGAAAATATTTGAGGAGATTATAGTCAAAAGCATCCCTAACATGGTAGAGGAAATAGCCACCCAAGTCCAGTAACCCAAGAGAGTCCCATACAGGATAAACCCAGGAGAAATACACCAAGACACATATTAACCAAACTAACAAAAATTAAACACAAAGAACAAATATTAAAAGCAGCAGGGAAAAGAAACAAATAACACACAAAGGGATCCCTATAAGGCTAACAGCTGATCTTTCAACAGAAACTCTGCAGGAGAGAAGGGAGTGGCAGGATAAACTTAAAGTGATGAAAATTAAAAAAAAATCCACAACCAAAATTACTCTATGAATCAAGGATATCATCCAGATTTGAAGGAGAAATCAAAAGCATTACAGACATGTAAAAGTTAAGAGAATTCAGCACCACCAAATCAGCATTGCAACAAATGCTCAACAAATGTCTCTAGATAGGAAACAAAAGAGAAAGTAAAGGCCCATGAAAACAAACCCAAAACAATAAAGTAAATGGTAATGAGATCATATTGGCTTCCCTGATAGATCACTTTGTAAAGAATCCTCCTGCAATGCAGGAGACCCTGATTTGATTCCTGGGCCAGGAAGCTATGCTGGAGAAGGAATAAGCTACCCACTCCAGTATTCTTGGGCTTCCCTTGTGGTTCAGCTAGTAAAGAATCCACATGCAGTGCGGGAGAACTGAGTTTGATCCCTGGGTTGGGAAGATCCCCTAGAGAAGGGAAAGGCTACCCACTCCAGCACTCTGGTCTGGAGAATTCCATGGACTGTACAGCACATGGGGTCGCAAAGAGTTGGACACGACTGAGTGACTTTTACTTCACTTTCAATGAGATCATATATATCAATAATTACCTTAAATGTAAATGAACTAAATGCTCTAACCAAAAGACCCAGATTGACTGAATGGATACAGAAACAAGACCTCTATACATACTGTCTACAAGAGACTGACCTCAGAACTAGGGACACATACAGACTGAAAGTGAGCAACAGGAAAATGTTATTCCCTGCAAAGAGAAATTTAAAAAGAAAAATGTGAGTAGCAATAATCAGATAAAATATATTTTAAAATAAAGGCTGCTACAAGAGACAATGAAGGACATCACATAATGATCAATCAAACAAGAAGATAAAACAATAATATAATTATGAATATATATGCACCCAAGATAGGAACACCTCAATACATAAGGCAAATGATAACAACTATTAAAGGGGAAATCGACAGTAACACAATGATAGTGGTGGACTTTAGTACCCCACACACCAATGGACAGATCATCCAGACAGATAATTAATAAGGAATACAATCTTTAATGATACATTAGACCAGTTGGACCTAATTGATATCTACAGAGCATTTCATCCAAAACCATTAGATTTCACCGTTTCTTCAAGTGCACATGGAACATTCTCTAGGATAGATCATATACTGGGTCACAAATTAAGCCTTAGTGATTTTTTTTTAAATTGAAATCACTTTAAGCGTCCTTTCTGATCACAATGCTGCAAGATTAGATATTAACTATAGGAAAAAAAATAAAAAACACAAAGACATGGAAACTAAACAACATGCTTCTGAATAACCAACACATCACTGAAGATATCAAAAAGAAAATAAAAACATGCCTAGAAACAAATGACAATGAAAACACAACAATCTGAAACCTATGAGATTCAGTAAATGCAGTGCTAAGAGAAAGTTCATAGCAATGCAAGCCTACCTGATGAAACAAGAGACATCAAATAAACATAACTTTACACCTAAAGCAACTAGAATAAAGACCAAAAAAAAAATCCCAAATTTAGTAGAACAAAAGAAATCATAAACATCAGAGCAGAAATAAATGAAAAAGGCTTGAAGAAGACTATAACAAAGATCAATAAGCTAAAAGTTGTTTCTTTGAGAAGATAAACAAAGGGACAAACTATTATCCAGACTCATCAAGAAAAAAAGGGATAAGACTCAAATCAATAAAATTAGAAATGAAAAAGGAGAAGTTACAACAGACAACACAGAACTACAAGGGACCATAAGAGACTACTATGAGCAAATATATGTCAATAAAATTGACAACTTGGAAGAAATGAACAATTCTTATAAAAGTTTACCTTCCAAAACTGAACCAGGAAGAAACAGAAAATATGAACAGACCAATCACAAGCACAGAAATTCAAACTGTAATAAAAAATCTTTCAACAAACAAAACTCACAGGTGGATTCTACCAAAAATTTAGAGAAGAGCTAACATCTATCCTACTCAAACTCTTCCAGAATTGCAGTGGAGGAAAACTCCCAAACTCACTCTATGAGGCAATCATCACCCTGATACCAAAACCAGACAAAGATGCCACAAAAAGTCTTTTGGACTCTGTGGGAGAGAGCGAGGGTGGGATGATTTGGGAGAATGGCACTGAAACATGTATAATATCATATGTGAAACAAATCGCCAGTCCAGGTTCGATGCATGATACAGGAGGCCCGGGGCTGGTGCACTGGGATGACCCAGAGGGATGGGATGGGGAGGGAGGTGGGAGGGGGGTTTAGGATGGGGAACATGTGTACACCCATGGTGGATTCATGTTGATGTATGGCAAAACCAATACAATATTGCAAAATAATTAGCCTCCAATTAAAATAAATAAACTTATATTAAAAAAGAAAATAACAGGTCATATCACTAATGAAAACAGATGCAAAAATCAACAAAATTCAAGCAAACAGAATCTAACAAAACATAAAAAAGATCATACATCATGATCAAGTAGACTTTATCCCAGAGATGCAAGGATTCTTCACTATATGAAAATCAAACAATGTGATACACCATATTAACAAATTGAAAGATAAAAACCATTCGATCATTTAAACAGATGTAGAGAAACTTTCAACAACACTCAATATGCACTTATGATAAAAAAAAAAATACTCTCCAGAAAGTAGGCATAGAAGGAATACACCTCAACATGATAAAAGCCATATACCTCAAACCCACAGCAAAACATTGTCCTCAACCATGAAAAACTAAAAACATTTCCTCTAAAATCAGGAACAAGACAAGGGTGCCTACTCTCACCACTATAATTCAACATAGTTTTGGAAGTCCTAGCTACAGCAATCAGAGAAGAAAAATAAAAGGAATCCATATTGGAAAAGAAGAAGTAAAACTCTCACTGTTTGCAGATGATATGATTCTCAACATAAAAAATCCTAAAAAGGCCACCAAAAAATTACTAGAGCTAGACAATGAACATAGTAAAGTCACAGGATATAAAATTACTGCAAAGAAATCCCTTGCATTCCTATACACTGACAATAAAAAATCAGGAAGATAAATTTAAAAAGCAATTCCATTCACCACTGCAATGAAAATAATAAAATGCTTAGGAATAAATTTACCCGAAGACCTGTATGGAGAAAACTATAAGACACTGATGAAAGAAATCAAAGATGATACAAACAGAGATATACAATGTTCTTGGATTGGAAGAATCAGTAGAGTGAAAATTATTATACTACCCAAAGCAATCTGCAGATTCAACACAATCCTTATCAAACTACCAACAGTATTTTTCATAGAACTAGAACAAGTAATTTCACAATTTGTATGGAAATGCAAAAGACCCTGAATAGCCAAAGCAATCTGCAGAAAGAAGCATGGAATTGGAGGAATCAACCTTCGTGACTTCAGACTATACTGCAAAGCTACAGTCATCAAGATAGTATGGTCTGGTTCAAAAAGAGAAATATAGATTAATGGAATAAAATAGAAAGCTCAGAGAGAAATCCATGCACCTATGACACCTTATCTATGACAAAGGAAGCAAAAATATATAATGAAGAAAAGACAGTTCCTTCAACAAGTGGTGCTGGGAAAACTGGTCAACTATGTGCAAAAGAATGAAAGTAGAACACTTTCTAACACCATACACAAAAATAACCTCAAAATTCATTGAAGACCTAAACATAAAACCAGAAACTATAAAACTCTTAGAAGAAAACATAGGCAGAATGCTCTCTGACATAAATCACAGCAAGATTCTCTATGACCAACTTCCTAGAGTAATGGAAATAAAAACAAAAGAAGCAAATGGGACTTAATTAAAATTAAAAGCTTTTGCACAGCAAAGGAAATTATAAACAAGGGGGAAAGACAACTCTCAGGATGGGAGAAAATAATATCAAATGAAACAACTGATAAAGGATTAATCTCCAATATATACAAGCAGCCCATGCAGCTCAATACCAAAAAAACAAGCAACCCAATCAAAAAGTGGGCAAAAAAACCCCCTAAAACTAAAACAGACATTTCTCCAAGGAAGACATACAGATAGCTAAGATACACATGAAACGATGCCCAACATCACTCTTTATAAGAGAAAGGCAAATCAAAAGTAAAATAAGGTATCACCTCACACATGCCAGAATGGCCATCATCAAAAAAAAATCTATAAACAATAGATGATGGAAAAGGTGTGAAGAAAAGCATACCCTCTTGCCCTGTTTGTGGGAAAATAAATTGATACCGCCACTATGGAGAACATTACGAAGTTTCCTTGAAAACCTAGGAATAAAACTACCGTATGACCCAGAAACCTCACTACTGGGCATATACCCTGAGAAAAACATAACTGAAAAATACACAGGTATCCCAATGTTCATAGTAGCCATATTTACAATAGCCAGGACATGGAAGCAACCTACATGTCCATCAACAGATAAATGGATAAAGAAGTTGTGGTACATATATACAATGGAACATTACTCAGCCATAAAAAGGAACACATTTGAGTCAGTTCTAAGGAGGAGGATGAACCTAGAGCCTACTATATAGAGTGAGCGCTGCTGCTGCTGCTAAGTCGTTTCAGTCGTGTTCGACTCTGTGCAACCCCATAGACGGCAACTCACCAGACTCCTCTGTTCCTAGGATTCTCCAGGCAAGAATACTGGAGTGGGTTGCCATTTCCTTCTCCAATGCATGCATGCATGCTAAGTCACTTCAGTCGTGTCCAACTCTTTGCGACCTTATGGACAGCAGCCCACCAGGTTCCTTTGTCCACGAGATTCTCTAGGCAAGAATACTGGAGTGGGTTGCCATTTCCTTCTCCCATATAGAGTGAAGCAAGTTAGAAAAAAGAAAAAAAATATTGCATATTAATGCATATATATGGAATTTTGAAAGATGGTTTTGAGGAACCTATTTGCATTGGAGCAATGAAGATGCAGACATAAAGATCGGACTTGTGGACACAGTGGGGGAAGAAGAGGGTGGGACAAATTGAGAAAGAAGCCTGGAAACATATGCATTACCATATGTAAAATAGATAGCCAGTGGGAATTTGCTTTTATGATACAGGAAGCTCAAGACCAGTGCTCTGAGACAACCTAGAGAGGTGGGATGTATTGGAAGATGGGAGGGAGGTTCATGAGGGAGGGAGGACATATGTATACCTATGGTTGATTCATGTTGATGTATGGCAGAAACCAACAAAATATTGTAAAATATTTATCCTCCAATTAAAATTAATTAAAAAAGGAAAGATACTGTATGATATCACATATAAAGAATCTTAAAAAAAAATTACAGGGAAATACCTCATGGTCCAATGGTTAGGACTTGGTGGTTTCACTGGGAGTTCAACCCCTGATTGGGGAACTAGGTCCTGAAAGCCATGTGGCACAGCCAACTAATAATAATAATAATACAGACAAATGTTTATGCAAACAGAAAGAGATTCACAGATATAGAAAAAAAGGGGCTACCAAAGTTGAGTAGACAAACTATGGGTAAGGGATTAAGAGACATAAGCTACTATGTACAAAATAGTTAAGCAACAAGGATATATTGTACAGTACAGGAAATTATAGCTATTATCATATAATAACTTCTAATGGAGTATAATATGTAAAAACACTGGATCACTATGCTCTACACCTGAAATATATAATATTGTAAATCAACTATATTTTAAAAAAAATTTCAAAGATATTGTGCAGTGTGTAGTGCCATTGCCAGGCAACACCTGGACCCTAAAGAATGCTTTAGAGAGGGTAGTGCTACTTAGCCAGTAACCAGTCAACACTCCATTCTCTATCAGAATTATATTTGAGTTATGGGAGTTTTGAACTATTAGAAACGTTCAAGAATGCATCCCTTACATAAAATAGAACTATTCTTTATTTTTGGACTATAAGGGAAAGTGCAGTTCAAAGAAAGCCTAGCTGAAATAACAGGTAATTGTTTTGAGGAGGGGAGTGACATGGGCAGAACTATTTCTGTGATATTTACCTCCTTAATGAAAGGTAGATTGAAGAAGGAATAAGATAGGATTCAAAGAGATCAAAAAGGGAGCATAAGGAAAAATTTTGGTAAGTCATTAATGATACAATTGGATATATTTGAATATTGACTGGATATTGCAAGATATTAAAGAATTATTGTTAATTTTTAAATGCTTGATAATTATATTATGGTTATGATATTTTACAGTTTAGATGAGAGATAATGTGGGCCTAAACTCAGAGAATGATGAGGGGCAAGAGGCAGTGTTCTCTTATTCTGACTTCCTTTAAAATAGTATCAGAACAGGATGAGCATGAATAAACGCACCAAGTAGCAGCCATATTTTTACCTATAGTAGTTAACCAGACAGCCATCTATGGTCTCCTTGTTATACTATGATATTTTTCATTTCTCGATTTACAAACCCTCACCCCAACTCAGGCTTTGTTTGTGGTCCACATATTGCTTCAATCTGCTCCTCTAAGACATGTATTCTGTACTTTGACCCACTGTTTGACATGCTGCTAATGTAATCCATCCCTCATGAGTGGATTCACTTCACCTAGGTAAGGTAAGCAGTAGAATCCTGTTGGTGGAGGGGGAGGATATGGAGAAGTTGTCAAAAATGGCTCTGCTGAACTTTAAAATTCCTTGTCCTCTGAATCCCTCAAATCAACTTAAGCTCCTATTTTTCCCATATGTCCCACTTGTCCCTTACCCTGACTAGCTCCCTTCCTAGGTTAAAAAGGCAGAATCGCAGGAATCTCTTGGATAACAGAGATTCAATAACATTGAAAAAAGAGTTACAGCAAAAAGTATACAAAGAGGTTAGACTGGAAATTCCCTGGTGGTACAGCGTTTAGGACTTGTCGCTTTCACAATCAGAGCTCAGGTTCAATTTCTAGTTGGAAAATTAAGACTCTGCAAGTCTCGTTGTTCAGTCGCTAAGTTGTGTCCACCTCTTTGCAATCCCATGGACTGCAGCACACCAGGCTTCCCTGTCCTTATCTTCTGGAATTTGCTCAAGGTCATGTCCTGTAAGTCAGTGATGCCATTCAACCATTTCATCCTCTGTTGCCTCCTGCTCCTCCTGCCCTCAATCTTTCCCAACATCAATGTCTTTTCCAATGAGTTGGCTCTTTGTATCACGTGGCCAAAGTATTGGAACTTCAGCTTCAGCATCAGTCCTGTCAATGTATATTCAGGATTGATTTCCTTTAGGATTGACGGTTTGGTCTCCCTGCTGTCCAAGGGATTCACAAGAGTCTTCCCCAGCACCACAATTTGAAAGCATCAATTCTTTGGCATTTAGCCTTCTTTATACTTCGACTCTCACATCTGTACATGACTACTGGAAAAACCAAAGCTTTGACTATATGGACCTTCATTGGCAAAGTGATGATAATACAATGTCTAGCTTTGTCATAGCTTTCCTTCCAAGGAGCAATTGACTTTTAATTTCCTGGCTACAGTCACTGTTCACAGCGATTTTCGAGCACAAGAAAATAACATCTATCACCCTTTCTGCATTTTTCCTTACTATTTGCCATGGAGTGATGGGACCAGATGCCATAATCTTAGGTTTTTCAATGTTGAGTTTTAGCAAGCTATGGGGCATGGCCAAAAAAAGAAGAGGTTAAGTATAATATCATTTTTCTAGAAGTATATAGATTGTGGGTATAGATAAAGAAATAAACAGCCTAACAATATACATTAAGGGAAGATCAAGTTAACTTTTCAGGGACTTTCTGGATTCTATGCTTTAGGTCCTGAAGCCTAATAAAGCTGAAGTTCTGAATGTTAAATATAAAATGGAGACTACTTTGGCAACCTACTATCTTTTGCTA
Source organism: Ovis aries (assembly GCF_016772045.2). Taxonomy (NCBI): domain Eukaryota; kingdom Metazoa; phylum Chordata; class Mammalia; order Artiodactyla; family Bovidae; genus Ovis; species Ovis aries. The sequence continues at coordinate 49,387,602 of NC_056080.1, forward strand.
AATAAAGGCTACCTCCTAGACTTTGAGTATTTCCCAGGATAATGCTATGAATTCAAGGCCTTATGCTTGGCTAGTATTCAATCCACCGTTATTCACTGTATTGACAACCACATTATTCAGGAAGATCCAAAATGGAAAGTGACTGATGAAAGCATAGATCTTGAAGAACATATAGGCTAATCTTGTCTTGATGAGAGAAGATTTTGCAAGGTCCTGCTTGCAAACCCTCATGAGTTGTCCTTCTGTAAACCAAGTCTTCCCAGAGGTCCAACAATTCTTAACAAAAACACTACATAATAGGGCTTCATGTATTCTTCTTTTGCCATCACCACAAGACTTTAAAAGAAATGTTGGAAGGCTAATTTGCTTTGTATTGGTATTTGTCTGCTTTCTCTCTTTTTTTTTTTTAATTTTTACAATGTTATTTTGGTTTCTGCCGTACAACAATGTGAATCAGCAGCAATGATTATACATACATCCCCTCCCTTCTGAGTGTCTCTCCTCTTCCCCCATGCCATCCCTCCAAGTCATCACAGAATGGCAGACTGGGCTCCCTGTGCTACATAGCACTTCTCACTAGCTATTCATCTTACACAAGATAGTATATATTCATGTTACTTTCTCCATTCATCCCACTTTCTCCCTCCCCAACTGTGTGCACAAGTCCATTCTCTACATCTGCATCTCCATTCCTTCCCTGCAAATAGGTTCACCAATATAATCTTCTATATTCTATATGTATGTGTTAATATACAATACTTGTTTTCTTTTTCAGATTAACTTCACTCTGAATAACAGGCTTATTAGAACTGACTCAAATCCATTCATTTTTATGGTTGAGTAATATTCCATTGCATATATGTACCAAAACTTCTTTATCCATTCATCTGTTGATGGACATCTAGGTTGCTTCCATGGCCTGGATATTATTAACAGTGCTGCTATGAACACTGGGGTATATGTGTCTCTTTCAATTCTGGTTTTCTCAGGGTATATGCCAAGTAGTGGGATTGTTGGGTCATGTGGTAGTTCTATTCCTAGTTTTTTTAAGGAATCTTCATACCGTTCTCCATAATGTCTGAATCAGTTTACATTCCCACCAATGTGTAGGACGGTTCCCTTTTTTCCAGGCCCTCTCCAGCATTTATTGTTTATAGATTTTTTGATGATGGCCTTCTGACTGTGTAAGGTGAAACCTCATTGTAGCTTTGATTTGCATTTCTCTAATAATGAATGATGCTGAGCATACTTTCATGTGTTTATTTGCCATCTGAATTGTTTTAATAGTAACTACCTCAAAGAATGTCATCACATATTTCCTTCTATACATATCCCTTTCAAGTGTACCTGTTATGCTTAAGTGACTCCAACCCATAGCAATGATTCTCTGGCTTGTGACTGCTGTATTCTTCATTATACTTCCTTAAGAAAATAGACTATGCTTGAAAGCAGCTCTCAAGGTTTACCTTCCTGTTTCTTGCTTTACGACCTGAAAACTTTATAGGATAAGCATTCCATATCTACATATTACAATAGCAAATGCTTTTTGTGTACACTGAGAATTCTTTTGACATAGTCAAAATAATTTTAATAAGAATTTCAATATGCAGTCTGAATTCTTTCATATTTTGAATACAGTTATCATATGGTTTAAAAATAAACACAACTATCTGCCATATCTTCTCCTTATGCACATCATACTATACTTAAAGGTTCTGAGAAAGATTTAACATAAGAAGTGAATTTGTTTCCAGTCTCAGATTTTCAGAGCTTTTTAAGACTTATCACTAAGATGACTCCCCATTCTACTTTTCACTGAATACAATGACCACAGCTTTGAAAGCTCATCTGAGAATTGATCTAAAGCTGTGTTTTCAGATTTTTCCCTTTAAATCACCTCTTTTAATCTTCAATATTATGTGATGACCAGCTTTAAAATATTTTGTAGTCAGTATCATATGAGGGAAGTGGGCTTCTCTCATAGCTCAGTCAGTAAAGAATCTGCCTGTAATGCAGGAGACCTGGGTTCGATTCTTGGGTTGAGAACATCCCCTGGAGAAGGAAATGACAATCCTTTCCAGTATTCTTGCCTGGAAAATCCCATGGATGGAGGAGCCTGGTGGGCTATAGTCCATGGGGTCTCAAGAGTTGGACATGACTTAGTGACTAAACCACCACCACCAGTCAATATCACTTTTCAAAGAGAGAAAATACTTTACCCATTTACTACTTTAAAACTTCAGGCTGCTGCTTTCTAATATTTCTGAATACATGAAAAAGGTTGTGTGTGTGTATACTGAGTCATTTCAGTCATGTCTGACTCTGCGACCTCATGGACTGTAGACTACCAGGCTCTGCTATCCATGGGATTATCCCAACAAGAATATTGGAGTGGATTGCCATTTCCTACTCCAGGGGATCTTCCTGACCCAAGAATCAAACCTGCATCTCCTGCATTGGCAGGCAGATTCTTTACCATTTGAGCCACTTGGGAAGCCCAATGAAGAAAGTAAGGTATGAAAAAAAGTACAGACACTTGGGGATAATTTTCAGAGCAGTTTTAGTTTTCAGTCATTTCCCTCAAATGTTTAGAATTGTAATCAGACTTTAAGCCAATTTAAGTCAATAAAAAATAGTTATTTATTGATGTATCACCAAAGAGGATGGATAAAGACACCTAGCACCTTCAATTCTAGAAAGAAACCCAAAAAACGGTGGTCAATTTCACAAATATTTAAGCTCTTGAGCATTTGATGAGGATAGACAGGTCTTGGGAAGTGGAGGGTCAGATAAATCAATTGCTTAAAACAGCTCTGAGTTACAGTTTCTAAGAGGGAAGGCATGGCTAGAAAGAAATTGAAAGAACAAAATACTCCAGGCAACACAGCAGGTAGAAAGGAGAGAAAAGAGTATTGTCACAGTAATGAAATAAAACTCAGGCTGCTCCCAAACAGAAAGAAGAAAGCTGCTTTTGTACACAAGTCCCTTCTAGCTTTGTTCTGGTTTTAGACTAACCATTTTCATGCCAAGGTACACATGTATGCACATATACACATATATGTGCACATTCACTGCTTAAATAAAAAGTCATTTTAACCCTCTGAATCTCCAAACCTTTTCCAATAAGGACATCAGGTATTTGGGTATTAAAGAAAGGAGAGGTGGATGGAGTTGGATATTATTAGAAAGTTAGACCTAATCTAAACTTAGAGGGATCTCAAATTTTAATTCCCACCATCATAATAGCACCAGAAAATGAAGCACGATAAGAAAAGGAATTCATCAATTTATGCAAACTAATAAAATAGGTAATCATAAGGGACTGGGAGAAAGTACCAAGCAAAGTAGCAGCTACATCCAGGCAAAATGAGGTCAGAAATGTATACATGTAGGTATGTACATATGTATACGTGCATGTGTATGTATATGTGTATTAGGTATTTGATAATAAAATGAAACATTTTTTTCTTTCTCAAAGTATCAGATATTGTTTTCAGATAGAAAATTATTTTATTTAAATAACTATGTATTTATTACATATTAGAAAAATAAATACATAATGCATTCCAGTGGGCTGAATGATGTTTCCCTCAAAAGATATGTTCATGTCCTAATACTCAGGTTAGGAGATTCTCCTAGATTATTTGGGTAGGCCTTAAATTCAATAACAAATATTTTTATAAAAGGCACACAGAGAAGACACACACAGAAACACAGAGAAGAAATCAATATGAAGAAGCATACGGACATTGGAGTGCTGAGGCCACAAGTCAAAGAACATCTGCATCAGCCAGAAGGTGGAAAAGACAAGGAACAGATTCTATCTGTTCAAGGACTTACAACACCTTGATTTTGAAACTATGGCCTCTAGAACTGTAAATTTCTGTTGTTTTAAGCTACCCAATTTGCAGTAATTTGTTGTGGAAACCCTACGAAATTAACACCCCACATCAAACCCAAAATTATCCAGATTGTTTAGGACAAAACTAATATAAGTATTTATTTTTAACTGATCTAATTTTTAATGTATGTAAGTAATATTATTGATAAGGATATGGCAGAAATTGTGAAGGTGGCACATAAATAATTGAAGTTTGGGAGACAATATCACTGTCTAAATAAGAGATACTTACATGAAGCACCTTACAATTGGAAAACAAGTGATAGAGCCACATGAGTGACTGATACAGATAAATTGGTACTCCAGGAGCTCAGGACAGTAGAGATTAGTGAGAGTTGGGGTTATCAGTGAAAGTTTCATGGAAGAGATGAAAATGGAATTTGGGCCCTACAGAAAGTGTGAGATTTGGTAAATTAAACAGGCTGATTGAAGCACATTTCAAGGCAGAAATAAAAGGCGTCACTGAGAATGACTGAAAAATATATTATGCAATTAGATAATATTATATAAATATTGCTAATTCTCTCAAATGTATTAGTGTGGATGTAATCATATAGGAGAATGTCATTATTTGTAAATGATGCATGCTGAATTATTTAGGCTTGAAGTTTCTTGATGTTACTTTCAAAGAAAGAAATGAGAAAAAGAGAGAGAGGGAGAGAAACACAGAGAGGCTGAGAAAGAGAGAGAATATATGCAACTATGTGAGAATATTAACTATATTAAGAGAGAATGTTATGTGAGAATGTTAACTATATTAAGTTGGAAGGGGAAGATATGTATGATACCATATGAACCTGTTCATACACTTTGTCTAAGAAATCCTACTTCTGGGGAATAATCAGAAACTTTCAACAAAGGGCATGTGACAAGCAAGTGTTCATTCATTATATGGCACAGTGATGTATGAATTCAATTGAAAGCAAGTTGTGTGTACTAAGCGAGACACCCACCAGCCAATCCTACCTCATTACATAAACAAATCATGATTAAGCAAACTAGGAGGCTTCTGCTGACTAGGATGCTGCCAGAATTGCAGTTATAGAACACATGCTCTGGGCCTGGGACGTGGTTAGTATTCTGTGATCAAGTACCACAAATACTCTAACTTCACTAAAAGCAAGATATCTTGGAAATGGCAAGAAAGGAACAAAAAAAAAATGCTTAGATTATCTACTATTCAGAATTTTCTGTAAAAGCTGAATTGCATCAGCTTCAAAGTGACCTCAAATTCTGGAACCTTAGTATACTTAATGCATGGAAAAATATTTTTGGAATTGTGCTTAGGTGTACTGAGATTTCAAAATGAGGGAGCTATGTTTGCTTGACAATATTTCATTGAGTATAATATTTTTATTATGAGTTTAATAATTTTTATCTAACACTTATACTCAGCTTCCTGTTAGTAATTACTATGACAAAGCACCAGCAGCCAGCAGATGTTTTGTAACAATTAGCAACTATTGATTTGCTAATAGTTTCTAAATGGCAACAGCTACAAGTAAGGCAAATAGGACACTATATTGGGTTTGTGTGTGTGTGCTCAGTTGTGTCTGGCTCTTTGCAACCCAGGAACTGTAGCCCACCAAGCTCCTCTGTCCATAGAATTTTCCAGCCAACAATGCTGGAGCGGATTGCCATTTCCTACTCCTGGGAATCTTCTGGACCCAGGATCAAACCCTTGCATCTCTTGCTTTGGCAGGCAGATTCTTTACCACTAGCTCCACCTGGGAACTCAGGAACATTGAGTTTAATGTCATTAAAATAGTACAAGGAAGTACAAGTACAAGGAAGTCTCATCCATATGCACCATATAACAAACAAATTCAACTGTACACCAAAAACAAAGCATTTAATGTAAAAAGCAATTTTTTTTTCTAAAATATGACTTCTAAATGTCAACCAGATAATTTATCTTGTGACTTAATTAAAGAAACAGATCAGTTCTGGTTACACAAAACTGTATACTCAATTTTATAGGCAATTTAAGGGATTTTCAAGGATAATTGGACTGTATTTGGTTTTCACATATGCAATGACTTTAGAACTCAACCCTGAGGAAAATGGAACTTCCACATCTAACACAGAATGTTTATCTGTAAGAACCAGATAATCTGTTTTGAATCATTGTTCTGGGAGTGCCCAAGGTCACAACTTTCTTATTTGTAAAATAGGAACATTAAGAATACCTATCTGTGATGGTTCATTTTATGTGTCAACTTGGCTGGGCCAGGTGTCCAGATATTTGGTCAAACATTATTCTGAATGCTTCCATGAAGGTTTTTTTTTTTCTTTCTTTTTTTTTTTTTTTTCGGGGGAGTGTGAGATTAAGGCAGGAAAAGAAGGGGACAACAGAGGATGAGATGGTTGGATGGCATCACTGACTCAATGGACATGAGTTTGAGCAAGCTCTGGGAACTGGTAAAGGACAGGAAGGCCTGGCATGCTGCAGACCTTGGGGTCGCAGAGTTGGACACGACTGAGGGACTGTACTGAACTGAGATTAATATTAAAATCATTGAACTTTGAACAAAACAGATTACCCTCCATAGTGTTGTTTGGCCTCATCCAATCACTTGAAGGCTTTAATAAACAATGATCTCCTCCAAGGGAGAACAAATTTTTTCAGCAGTCTGCCTTTGGATTAGAACTATAATATAACACTTCTACGGCTCTCCAGCTTGCCAGTCTACCCCATCAAATTTTGGATTCACTAGAATTCCATAATCATGTTAGCCAGTTCCTTAAAGTTTTTCTCTCTCTGGGGTATAATGAAAGGAAACCCTTCTAAACTGATTTTAGAAGTGTAAATTGATGCAGTCGCTATAGAAAACAGTATGGAGGTTCTTAAAAAAACTAAAATTACAGTTACCATCAATCAGTTCAGTCACTCAGTCATGGCCGACTCTTTGCGACCCCATGAATGGCAGCATGCCAGGCCTCTCTGTCCATCACCAACTCCCGGAGTTGACTCAGACTCACGTCCATCGAGTCAGTGATGCCATCCAGCCATCTCATCCTCTGTCCTCCCCTTCTCCTCCTGCCCTCGATCTTTCCGAGAACCAGGGTCTTTTCAAATGAGTCAGCTCTTCTCATCGGGTGGCCATAGTATTGGAGTTTCAGCTTCAATATCAATCCTTTTTTTTTTTTTTTAGTTTTTTTTTTGTTTGTTTGTTTGTTTGTTTGTTTATTTTTTTATTTTTTTTTAAATTTTAAAATCTTTAATTCTTATATGCATTCCCAAACATGAACCCCCCTCCCACCTCCCTCCCCATAACATCTTTCTGGGTCATCCCCATGCACCAGCCCCAAGCATGCTGCATCCTGCGTCAGACATAGACTGGCGATTCAATTCACATGATAGTATACATGTTAGAATGGCATTCTCCCAAATCATCCCACCCTCTCCCTCTCCCTCTGAGTCCAAAAGTCCTTCTCCTTAAGGGTGGACTGCTTGGATCTCCTTGCTGTCCAAGGGACTCTCAAGAGTCTTCTCCAACACCACAGTTCAAAAGCATCAATTGTTCTGCAGTCAGCTTTCCTTATAGTCCAACTCTCACATCCATACATGACTACTCGAAAAACCTTTGTTGACAATGTCTCTGCTTTTGAATATGCTGTCTAAGTTGCTCATATAGTTCCTTCCAAGGAGTAAGCGTCTTTAAATTTCATGGCTGCAGTCACCATCTGCAGTGATTTTGGAACCCAAAAAATAAAGTCAGACACTGTTTCCATTGTTTCCCCATCTATTCGCCATGAAGTCATGGGACTAGATGCCATGATCTTAGTTTTCTGAATGTTGAGCTTTAAGCCAATTTTTTCTCTCTCCCCTTTCTCTTTCATCAAGAGGCTCTTTAGTTCTTCTTCACTTTCTGCCATAAGCGTGGTGTCATCTGCATATCTGAGGTTATTGATATTTCTCCTGGCAATCTTGATTCCAGCTTGTGCTTCTTCCAGTCCAGCGTTTCTCATGATGTAATCTGCGTATAAGTTAAATAAGCAGGATGACAATATACAGCCTTGAAATACTCCTTTTCCTATTTGGAACCAGTTTGTTGTTCCATGTCCAGTTCTAACTGTTGCTTCCTGACCTGCATACAGGTTTCTCAAGAGGCAGGTTAGGTGGTTTGGTATTCCCATCTCGTTCAGAGTTTGCCACAGTTTATTATGATCCACACAGTCAAAGGCTTTGGCATAATCAATAAAGCAGAAATAGATGTTTTTATTGAACTCTCATGCTTTTTCAATGATCCAGCAGATGTTGGCAATATGATCTCTGGTTCCTCTGCCTTTTCTAAAACCAGCTTGAACATCTGGAAGTTCATGGTTCATGTATTGCTGAAGCCTGGCTTGGAGAATTTTGAGGATTACTTCACTAGTGTGTGAGATGAGTGCAATTGTGTGGTAGTTTGAACATTCTTTGGCATTTACTTTCTTTGGAATTGGAATGAAAACTGACCTTTTCTAGTCCTGTGGCCACTGCTGTGTTTTCCAAATTTGCTGGCATCCTGGGTGCAGCACTTTCACAGCATCATCTTTTAGAATTTGAAACAGCTCAACTGGAATTTCATCACCTCCACTAGCTTTGTTCGTAGTGATGCTTTCTAAGGCCCACTTGACTTCACATTCCAGGATGTCTGGCTCTAGAATAGTGATCACATCATCATGATTATGTGGGTCATGAAGATCTTTTTGTACAGTTCTTCCGTGTTTTCTTGCCACCTCTTAATATCTTCTGCTTCTGTTAGGTCCATACCTTTTCTGTCCTTTATAGAGCCCGACTTTGCATGAAATGTTCCATTGGTATCTCTAATTTTCTTGAAGAGATCTCTAGTCTTTCCCATTTTGTTGTTTTTCTCTATTTCTTTGCATTGATCACTGAAGAAGGCTTTCTTATCTCTTTTTGTTATTCTTTGGAACTCTGCATTCAGATGCTTATATCTTTCCTTTTCTCTTTTGTTTTTGCCTCTCTTCTTTTTATAGCTATTTGTAAGGCCTCCCTAGAGCGCCATTTTGCTTTTTTGCATTTCTTTTCCATGGGGATGGTCTTGATCCCTATCTCTTGCACAATGTCTCGAACCTCATTCCATAGTTCATCAGGCACTCTATCAGATCTAGGCCCTTAAATCTATTTCTCACTTCCACTGTATAATCATAAAGGATTTGATTGAGGTCAGACCTGAATGGTCTAGCGGTTTTCCCTGTTTTCTTCTATTTAAGTCTGAATTTGGCAATAAGGAGTTCATGATCTGAGCCACAGTCAGCTCCTGGTCTTGTTTTTGTTGACTGTATAGAGTTTCTCCATCTTTGGCTGCAAAGAATATAATCAATCTGATTTCGGTGTTGACCATCTGGTGATGTCCATGTGTAGATTCTTCTCTTGAGTTGTTGGAAGAGGGTGTTTGCTATGACCAGTGCATTTTCGTGGCAAAACTCTATTAGTCTTTGCCCTGCTTCATTACGCATTCCAAGGCCAAATTTGCCTGTTACTCCTGTATTGGTTCCTTTCTTTCTGGCTTACTTCACTCTGTATAATAGGCTCCAGTTTCATCCACCTCATTAGAACTGATTCAAATGTATTCTTTCTAATGGCTGAGTAATACTCCATTGTGTATATGTAACACAGCTTTCTTATCCATTCATCTGCTGATGGATATCTAGGTTGGTTCCATGTCTTGGCTATTATAAACAGTGCTGTGATGAACATTGGGGTACACGTGTCTCTTTCAGTTATGGTTTCCTCAGTGTTTATGCCCAGCAGTGGGATTGCTGGGTCGTATGACAATTCTATTTCCAGTTTTTAAAGGAATTCTGACTGGCCTGAGATGGTACCTCACTGTGGTTTTGATTCGCATTTCTCTGATAATGAGTGATGTTGAGCATCTTTTCATGTGTTTGTTAGTCATCTGTATGTCTTCTTTGGATAAATGTCTGTTTAGTTCTGTGGCCCATTTTTTGATTGGGTCATTTATTTTCTGGAATTGAGCTGCAGGAGTTGCTTGTATATTTTTTAGATTAATTCTTTGTCAGTTGCTTCATTTGCTATTATTTTCTCTCATTCTGAAGGCTGTCTTTTCAGCTTGCTTAGAGTTTCCTTTGTAGTGCAGAAGCTTTTAATTTTAATTAGGTCCTAATGTTTATTTTTGCTTATATTTCCAGTCTTGTCTTCTGGGAGGTCGGTCATAGAGGATCTTGCTGTGATTTCTGTTGGATAGTGTTTTGCCTATGTTCTCCTCTAGGAGTTCTATAGTTTCTGGTCTTATGTTTAGATCTTTAATTCATTTTGAGTTTATTTTTGAGTATGGTGTTAGAAACTGTTCTGGTTTCATTCTTTTACAAGTGGTTGTCCAGTTTTCCCAGCACCACTTGTTAAAAAGATTGTCTTTTCTCCATTGTATATTCTTGCCTCCTTTGTCAAAGATAAGGGGTGCATAGGTGTGTGGATTTATCTCTGGGCTTTCTATTTTGTTCCATTGATCTATATTTCTGTCTTTGTGCCAGTACCATACTGTCTTGATGACTGTGGCTTTGTAGTAGAGCCTGAAGTCAGGCAGGTTGATTCCTCCAGTTCCATTCTTCTTTCTCAAGATTGCTTTGGCTATTCGAGGTTTGTTGTATTTCCATACAAATTGTGAAATTATTTGTTCTAGCTCTGTGAAAAATACCATTGGTAGCTTGATAGGGATTGTGTTGAATCTGTAGATTGCTTTGGGTATTATACTCATTTTCACTATATTGATTCTTCCGATCCATGCATATGGTATATTTCTCCATCTATTAGTACCCTCTTTGATTTCTTTCACCAGTGTTTTATAGTTTTCTCTATATAGGTCTTTTGTTTCCTTCCGTTCAATTCAGTTTAGTAGCTCAGTCGTGTCTGACTCTTTGCGACCCCATGAATTGCAGCACGCCAGGCCTCCCTGTCTATCACCAACTCCCAGAATTCACTCAAATTCACGTCCATCGAGTTGGTGATGCCATCCAGCCATCTCATCCTCTGTTGTCCCCTTCTCCTCCTGCCCCCAATCCCTCCCAGCATCAGAGTCTTTTCCAATGAGTCAACTCTTCGCATGAGGTGGCCAAAGTACTGGAGTTTCAGCTTCAGCATCATTCCCTCCAAAGGAATCCCAGGGCTGATCTCCCTCAGAATGGACTGGTTGGATCTCCTTGCAGTCCAAGGGACTCTCAAGAGTCTTCTCCAACACCACAGTTCAAAAGCATCAATTCTTCAGTGCTCAGCCTTCTTCACAGTCCAACTCTCGCATCCATATATGACCACTGGAAAGACCATAGCCTTGACTAGATGGACCTTTGTTGGCAAAGTAATGTCTCTACTTTTGAATATACTATCTAGGTTGGTCATAACTTTCCTTCCAAGGAGTAATCGTCTTTTAATTTCATGGCTGTAATCACCATCTGCAGTGATTTTGGAGCCCCCCAAAATAAAGTCTGACACTGTTTCCACTGGTTCCCCATCTATTTCCCATGAAGTGATGGGACCAGATGCCATGATCTTCCTTTTCTGAATGTTGAGCTTTAAGCCAACTTTTTCACTCTCCTCTTTCACTTTCATCAAGAGGCTCTTTAGTTCCTCTTCACTTTCTGCCATAAGGGTGGTGTCATCTGCATATCTGAGGTTATTGATATTTCTCCTGGCAATCTTGATTCCAGCTTGTGCTTCTTCCAGCCCAGCATTTCTCATGATGTACTCTGCATAAAAGTTAAATAAGCAGGGTGACAATATACAGCCTTGACACACTCCTTTTCCTATTTGGAACCAGTCTGTTGTTTCATGTCCAGTTCTAACTGTTGCTTCCTGACCTGCATATAGGTTTCTCAAGAAGCAGGTCATATTCCTAAGTATTTTATTCTGTTCATTGCAATGTTGAATGGAATTGTTTCCTTTAGTAGTATATCTATCTTCAGAAAACGTTTTGTCTTTAAGTCTGAAACTGATGATTACACAACAAAGGGCTCGGTTTGTACTCTGTACTAAGGATGATATAGGGATATACCCAGCTTGAGGACAGTTTCTCCTCCATGATAACTTTCTGGCTATTCCTGTTATCTTGAAATGTGGATAGTGGGAATGGGTCTAGTAAGATCTTTGCAACCTGTGGACATTCTTTTGATTTATTTTAGTAACTAATTGGAGAGTATATAACTCCATTGCTAAAAGACTAGCAGGGGGCAGTCTCCATCTGCCTTCTGATGTCTGTCTCAGAAGCTTTCTCTATCTCTTTTATAGTTTAATAAAACTTTATTACACAAAACTCTGAGGAATCAAGCCTCGTTTCTGGCCCCAGATTGAATTCTTCTCCTCCAGAGGCCAAGAATCCCAGCATCTTTCATGGTTCAGCAACAACCTTTCAGTATGTCTAATTTTCTTGAAGAGATCTCTAGTCATTTTTAATTCTACTGGTTCCCTCTATTTCTTTGCATTGATCACTGAGGAAGGCTGCCTTATCTCTCCTTTCTATTATTTGGAACTCTTGATTCAAATGGGTATATCTTTACTCTTCTCCTTTGCTTTTTGTTTCTCTTCTTTTCACAGCTATTTGTAAGGCCTCCTCAGGCAGCCTTTTTTTATTTTTTTCCCTAAATTTCTGTTTTTGGGGGATAGTTTTGATCCCTGTCTCCTGTACAGTGTTACAAACCTCTGTCCATAGTTCATCAGGCACTCTGTCTATCAGACCTAGTCTCTCAAATTTATTTCTCATTTCCACTGTATAATCATAAGAGATTTGATTTAGGTCATACCTGAATGGTCTAGCGATTTTCCCCACTTTCTTCAATTTAAGTCTGAATTTGGCAATAAGGAGTTCATGATCTGAGCCACAGTCAGCTCCTGGTCTTGTTTTTGCTGACTGTATAGAGCTTCTCTGTCTTTGGCTGCCTAGAATATAAGCCATATGGTCTTGTAATCCCACTCCTAGGCATACATCTGAGACATAGAGAACTGACTTGTGGTTGCTAATGGAGGTAGGGTGGGGGAGGGGGTCGAGGAGGGATGGATTAAGAGTTTGGGATTAGCAGATGCAAAATATTATATATATAATGGATAAACAGCAAAGTCTTATTGTATAGCACAGGAAATGCTATTCAATATCCGTGTTAAACTATAATGGAAAAGAATATGAAAAAGTATATATATACACATATGTATAACTGAATCACTTTGCTGTACAGTAGAAATTAACACAACATTGTAAATCAACTATACTTCAATAAAATAAATTTTTAAAAACTCTTTCTCTATAGATTCCTGAAAAAGCTAGTGACAAATCTACAATATGACCCAGCAATCCCACTACTGAGGAATATACCCCAAGACAAGCACAATTCTAAGACACGTGTACTGCAGTGTTCATTGCAGCACTATTTACAATAGCTAGAACATGAAAGCAACCTAGATGTCCATTGACAGATGAATGGATAAAGAAGATATGGTACATATATACAATGGACTATTAGCCACAAAAATAACGAATTTAAGTCAGTTCCAGTGAGGTGGATGAACCTAGAGTCTTTTACACAAAATGAAGTAAGTTAGAAAGAGGAAAACAAATATTGTATATTTATATATATATATATATATATATGGAGTCTATAAAAATCATATTGATGAACCTATTTGGAGGGAAGGAATGGAGACATAGATGTAGAGAATGGACTTGACACAGTAAGGGAAGGAGCAAATGGGATGAATGGAGAAAGCAGCATCAACATACATGTACTAGCATGTGTAAAATAGATAGCAGTGAGAAGTTGCTATATAACACAGGAAGCCCAGTCTCGTGCTCTGTGGTGACCTAGAGTGGTAGGATGAGGATAGGGGAGGGAGGTTCCAGAGGGAGGGGATATATGAATAATTACAACTGATTTGCCTTATGGTATGGCAGAAATCAACACAACACTATAAAGCAATTTTCCTCCAATTGAAAAATAAATAAGTAAGTACACACAAAAATTATTTCTCTTTAGATAGGTAGTTAGATAAAGATATGTATATTTGGATATGTATATTTGGATAGCTATATATAGATAGAGATGTAATTTTATATATACACATATATATATAGCTATATACAGAGAGAGATGTAATTTTATTTTAGGTGTAAAGATATACCTTTATATATATATATAATTTGTGTCTACAGACATATGGAGTAGATAGATATAGATAGATACAAATTTTATGCATATTTTTAGATATAAGGATAGAGAGAGATTGAAAAATATACATTCTGGTATTTCTATCTGTAGAATACTGACTAACACACTATCCAAAAATTATTGTGAAGATCAAATAAGACATTGAATTTAGTCTTCAGAGTGCTTGAAATATGGAACAATGCAAGATAAGTGATTTCTGTTTTTTACCAAGTGTCTAATCTCGTCCATATAGCCTTGATCCCAAAGGATATACTTCTTTTATGCCAGATTTACTCCCTATTTGAACCAGAAACCTAGGCATCCAAGTATTTTCTGTAAACCTCCCTTCTTTCACTCCTCTCAGTCCCCAACATGTTGTTAGAAAGAAAAATGAGCTTCAGCTCTATGATACCATGTATACTGAACACTATTATGGCTCAATATGAATATTCATTTTCTTGATAACCGACCTGTTTGAACATATGCATTGAGCCACCTTCTGAATTAAGTTGGGCCTCCCAGTTGTTTATGAGTTCATCCATATCTGGAAAAGAATCAAGGGAAAGACAATTTAAAAATAAAATCTAACTCACTGTATGGATGCAGTATGCCACTAACCCTTGGTTACACCTGTTTGTATTCTAGAAATATTATTTTTCAGGGACTTACTAGATACTAAGAAGTCAGAATTTGGACAACATTCTAATTTGCATATTCTGCTTACCAAGATAGCCCTGACTGGTCCCCAGCAGTATTAGCTGCCTCTTTCCCTCATGTCTTCTATGCACATGAATTTGTTTCTTCCAACCTGTCCAACTAGCACTACCTTCGAAAGAATATCATTATAGCTATATAGTTTCCTGAATCCTCCCCGTTCTGGTCTAATTCTCATTCCATACAGGAGAGTTCCACCCTCCTGTACGGATATTTACTCTAATAAACTTGCTTACACATCAATGCCAAATCTCTCTAAAGAAGCATTTTATCTTTCTACTTCTCTTAAAAATACAAGCCAAGAGTGGTTAATATAAGCATTTTTCTATTTCTCTTTTAGATAATTTTTCCTCTTTTTTAAAAAATCAAAGTATATTTGATCTACAATGTCATATTAGTTGCAGGTGTACAGCACAGTGATTCAGATATATATTCAATTAAAAAAAATTCACAACCTAAAAGTTGAGTTATGTACTATTTGGCAGGACTTTTTAGGACTTTAAGCCTGGCAGGCAGCATCTCGAGTAAACTCTGAGAGAACTGCTTTGAGGAAGTAAGGGGTGGGGGAGATAGGATATATAGGAGTTTTGCAACACAGGGCAGGTAATCAGAATATCAAAATATTACCGTTAAAGAAATGACTGTGATGATGTAGAGTAGCTGAATGAAGCCACCAAGTGTTTCTTTTTTCCTCTTAATGAAAGTAAACACTAGGTGGCTTCATTCAGCTGCCCTATACCATCATAATAATTTCCATCACTAGTACCTACCAGCACCTCATCAACCAGATTTCCTTTTATTTAGCTACATTCTAATCTCACTAGAGGTGAAAAAATAGGGCAAGAAAGATGAAGTCACAGCTTGCTTTTGACTTAACTGATCAGATTTCAGATCACACTAAGTTTAACCAAGTCAATTACAATTAGTTTCATTTATGTCCTGGTTGCATTTCAAAAGATAGTCTATAAAACAGTTAATTGTTTTGGATGTCAACTACATTTACCCACAGAAATGTTCATTTTATGGGTCACAATAGCTGTTTAAGACCTAATGTAGTTAAATAAACAATCAGCAAGAATACAAGTTATAATACAGAAACACAAAAGAGTAAAAGATAAACTTATAAATAATTCCTTCGTTTATTGACTGTTAGGAATTGAAGAAAATAGTCTTAATTAGATAATTAGATAGGCAATAATACACAAAGAATCTTCTACTGAGATTATGAAGAAAATTTCTGGGTCATTATCAAAGAGTTTGGAGAATTCTGACACTCTAAAATATCTCCAGTTTTATCTCAAAACACATTTTATTTTCTTTGATCCACATATGAGTAGAGCTGTTCATGTATATATTCAACATTTACAAAATATTTATGCATAACTACTATGTGTCAGAGGTTACTCTGGGCTTCTCTGATGGCACAGATAGTAAAAAATCTGCCTGCAATGCAGGAGACCCAGGTTCAATCCCTGGGTCAGGAAGATCCCCTGAAGAAGGGAATGGCTACTCACGCCAGTATTCTTGTCTGGAGAATTCCATGGATAGAGAAGTCTGGCAGGCCGCAAAGAGTGGGATACAACTGAGGGACTAATACTTTCACTTTCAGAGTTCATACTAGGCACCTTGTTATCAGTTTTAGATCTGGGTCAACCAGACATGGAGAGTCAGCAAGTATAGCAGAGAGCACTGAACTGGGAGTTAGAGGCCCAGGAATTACATCCTATAATCTTTGTCAAGGCATTTTTCTTTCTAATCCTCAACTTCCCCATGTAAAATTAAAAGATTTTAAATTGTTCTCTGCTGAGTCCTAAGGCTTCTTTGAAGCCTCTTTAGGAGTAGGAGTTAGGGTTAATGGAAGAAGAAATTTAGTAATGAATAAGTACTTCAGAAGTCAGATGCAGAAAACTCAACTCTAATTTCCATTAAATTGTAAAATTTTGAAAGCAGAGATTTTCTTCACCTTTGATGTTTTCTTCAGTAATGTATTTAAAAGGCTTAGAGTAGTGCCTGGCACATGGTAGTCTTCAATACATTTATAAAAGTTTTTGATGAGTGACAGAAAAGGATAATGAAGTGTGTCTTCTCATTATAGGAACTGGACAAAAGTAGAGAAGAATAAAAAAAAGTTAAAGAGGTTAAAGTATAAGAGATGTTTGAGGTGTAATTAACTGTGAAGTATAAAAGGCCAGAGAGGGCAGCCATTTCTGATTTTAAGAAGGAGGGGAAAAAGAGGTGCGATTGTAGAAAAAGAATGTCTGGTCAGATAATTTTTCTACTGCACAGGCAGGCCATAATGAAAGCCAAGACAGCTTGCTTGGCTGCTGTCAGAAAAATGTGTAGGAGAGAGGGGAGAGAATTTGGTGCTTCCTCTCCATTTATCCAGGACTTCCCTGGTGGCTCAGACGGTAAAGCGTCTGACTACAATGCAGGAGACCCGGGTTCAATGCCTGGGTCGGGAAGATCTCCTGGAGAAGGAAATGGCAACCCACTCCAGTATTTTTGCCTGGAAAATCCCATGGACGGAGAAGCCTAGTAGGCTACAGTGCATGGCATCGCAAAGAGCTGGACACAACTGAGCGACTTCACTTTCACTTTCTTCATTCATCCACCCCTAGACTAAGCTTTGTTAATTCTAGCCAAGAGAATTTCAAGAGCCCTCTCTTATCTGGTCTTCCTCAATTCCTATGGATCATGAAACAACAGAGTTGAGGAAGCAGAGTGACTTTGATAAGCTATTTAACACCTGTGAACCTCACTTCCTTTACCTGACAAGAGGTAGGGGAAATGACATATCTATAGGGTTAATGTGAGGATTCAATGGATTAGTACAGGTAAACACACTTAAAATAGCTCTTAGCATATAAAAAATTCTCAACATAATTAGCTATTGTTATCATCACTACCATTATTATTATTAAGGATAAGAATCTTTCTCTCTGGACCAGAAGAATATCCCCTAGGCATCAGACAAGTTGTTTATACTCAGTGTGCTTACAAACTTTCTCCACCTCCTATATTTACAATCTAAATTGTTTAGCACTACTATCAATCCATTCTCAGTCTCAGTGATTGAAGGTCAATCACCTTTGACTCTTCTCTCTCCATCTCCAGCCAACTGTTTATCAGATGCAATAAACTGTACTGCAGAAATATGTCTTAAACTTAATTTATCATCTCCCAGTCACTTCCCCTTCTTGTCCATACATCATATTGCCTAGGTTAATATCCTGGTTCTGAAACTTTATAACATTAAGACTTCAGGCAATTTTTTCCATCACCATTTGTCTATTTCCTCAACTTTAAAATAAGGATAATAATAGTACCAGTTCATAGGATTTATCAATTTACTATGTGTTTAAAAGTTTAAAATAGTACCTTGCACAAAGGCATTGTCTGTTTCCCTTACCATAAAGCGAGACCCACAATAGCTACTTGATCTTGTTCTTCTCTGTATCCCTTTCTTTTAGCAGAGTACTTCCTCTATACAGTGTGCTAACGTCCAGTGAATGGTCATGGGAATAAGAAAGGTTAATGGCAATAATACTATAATGCAAAGATGGGCTCAATAAAGGACAGAAATGGTGTGGACCTAACAGAAGCAGAAGATGTTAAGAAGAGGCGGCAAGAATACACAGAAGAATTGTACAAAAAAGGTGTTCACGACCCAGATAATCATGATGGTGTGATCACTCACCTAAAGCCAGACATCCTGGAATGTGAATTCAAGTGGGCCTTAGGAAGCATCACTACAAACAAAGCTAGTGGAGGTGATGAAATTCCAGTTGAGCTCTTTCAAATCCTGGAAGATGATGCTGTGAAAGTGCTGCACTCAATATGCCAGCAAGTTTAGAAATCTCAGCAGTGGCCACAGGACTAGAAAAGGTCAGTTTTCATTTCAATCCCAAAGAAAGGCAATGCCAAAGAATGCTCAAACTACCACACAATTGCACTCATCTCACACGCTGGTGAAGTAATGCTTAAAATTCTCTAATCCAGGCTTCAGCAATACGTGAACTGTGAAATTCCAGATGTTCAAGCTGGTTTTAGCAAAGGTAGAGGAAACAGAGATCAAATTGCCAACATCTGCTGGATCATAAGAAAAGCAAGAGAGTTCCAGAAAAATATCTATTTCTGCTTTATTGACTATGCCAAAGCCTTTGACTGTGTGGATCACCATAAACTGTGGAAAATTCTGAAAGAGATGGGAATATCAGACCACCTGACCTGCCTCTTGAGAAACCTTTATGCAGGTCAGGAAGCAACAGTTAGAACTGGACATGGAACAACAGACTGGTTCCAAATAGGAAAAGGAGTATGTCAAGGCTGTATATTGTCACCCTGCTTATTTAACTTCTATGCCTAGTACATCATGAGAAACGCTGGGCTGGAAGAAGCACAAGCTGGAGTCAAGATTGATGGGAGAAATATCAGTAACCTCTGATATGCAGATGACACCACCCTTACAGCAGAAAGTGAATAAGAACTAAAGAGCCTCTTGATGAAAGAGGAGAGTGAAAAAGTTAGCTTAAAGCTCAACATTCAGAAAACTAAGATCATGGCATCTGGTCCCATCACTTCATCGCAAATAGACGGGAAAACAGTGGAAAGAGTGTCTGACTTTATTTGGGGGGGCCTCCAAAATCACTGCAGATGGTGATTTCCATCATGAAATTAAAAGACGCTTACTCCTTGGAAGGAAAGTTATGACCAACCTAGATAGCATATTCAAAAGCAGAGACATTACTTTGCCAAAAAGGTCCATCTAGTTAAGGCTATGATTTTTCCAGTGGTCATGTATGGATGTGAGAGTTGGACTGTGAAGAAGGCTGAGCACCAAAGAATTGATGCTTTTGAACTGTGGTATTGGAGAAGACTCTTGAGAGTCCCTTTGGACTGCAAGGAGATCCAACCAGTCCACCCTAAAGGAAATCAGTCCTGGGTGGTCATTGGTAGAACTGATGTTGAAGTAGAACCTCCAATACTTTGGCCACCTGATACGAAGAGTTGACTCATCTGAACAGACCCTGATGCTGGGAAAGATTGAGGTTAGGTGAAGAAGGGGATAACAGAGGATGATATGGTTGGATGGCATCACAGACTCGATGGACATGGGTTTGGGTGGACTCCGGGAGTTGGTGATGGACAGGGAGTCCTGGCGTCCTGCAGTTCATGGGGTCGCGAAGAGTCGGACATGACTGAGCGACTGAATTGACCTGAAATAAATGGCAATAATCAAGGAGTCTGAAAAAAAAAACTTTTTGTCTCATCTATATCACAAATATTTAGTCAAATGGCAATATTTAGTCAAATATTTTAGCTATACTCTTTAGTCAAAAGTGTATAGCTGACAGGAATGTCTCAGCCATTTCTGGTTAGTGTCCTCTCACTCAAAGAACAGCCAATTGGAATAGCCACTAGAAAACCCTGGACAACATTCTAAATGTTGGTAATAATGAGTAAACGGAAAGCTATTAGGAAGGTATATATGCTTCTCTCTCTAAAAAAAAAAAAAAAAAAAAAAAGTTTTAATATATAGCTAGACCAAATCTAAAACAGGAGGGAATTAGGACTTACAGCACAATCTTAAAGAAAATTCAGGGTTTTTTCAAGGGCTTTATAAACTTTTTGTTTTTCTCTAGAGTTGGCACCACACTTCAAAGTGTCTGTGACTAAGAGGCTGCTCAGAAATTGTTTAAGAATTAGTCAGGAAATAACCAAAGAGGGGTTGGTTAAGTCCTGGGTTATGGAGATGTGAACCATATGAGCAGGAGGGCTTCAGAAATGCAAATTACCTACTTACGATAATAACCATTATTCTGCTTGAATTGGCTCTACAAGCCTTTGTATCTAGAAGCTCTACTTTCTTGGATTTCCCTGGCAGCCCTGTGGTTAAGACTCAGTGCTTCCATTACATGGGTGTTGGAGGGTGGAGGGAGAGTGGGGGTACCTGTTCCATCCCTGATTCCCTTAAGGCGGACCTAAGATCCTGAATGCTAAGCGGCATGGCCAAAAAAAAAAAAAAAAGAAAGAAAGAAACATTCTAGAAGCTGGACTTTCTGGTTCTTCTCTTTTTTTTGTTTTTCCTTTTAAAAAATTTATTTATTTATATTTATTTATTTATTGGAGGCTAATTACTTTACAATATTGTATTGGTTTTGCCATAGATTGACATGAATCTGCCACAGGTGTACATGTGTTCCCCATCCTGAACCCCCTCCCACCTCCCTCCCCATCCCAACCCCTCTGGGTTCTTCTCTTAAGGAAGGGAGTACTGCAGGAAAAAAAGGAGAGAGGGAGGAAGATTGAGTCCCATCCATAGCAAGTCAATGTCTCATATACACAAAACATCACAAACCATGCATCTGGGACTATGACCATAGAAATTTCATAAGATTATTAGTATAATCTTTTGTCATGTTCCAAGTTTATTTTGTTACCCACTGTATTCCACAGTGATCTGCTTGCTTTATGAATGTGAACAGTGCCTTCAAAGGACAGGAGCAGGTACTGTTGTTCGTTGTTCAGTCACTAAGTTGTGTCCGACTCTTTGCAACCCCACGGACTGCAGCATATCAGGCTTCCTTTTCCTTTGCTATCTCCTGCAGTTTGCTCAAATTCATGTCCATTGAGTCAGGGATGCTATCTAACCATCTCATCCTCTGCCACTCTCTTCTTTTGCCTTCAATTTTTCTTATCATCAGGAGCAGGTAACTGACAAGTAAAAACACACCTCACTGTTTGTCCAGAATTGAGGAGGAAAAAGTGTCTAGGGGTGAAATGAGAAGTTAAATCTTTAAGGAGGAAAGCAAAGAAGAGTCACTAGAGTCTACAACTACAAAAGAAAGCAAAGAATTGGGGATCCTGACACTGACCTATGAAGTTCCTTTGTATCTTAACAAGATAGACCATTTTGCAATACAAATAATAATCCCTCATGTGCATCTATATAACTTTACAGTAGGGAAATAGAGAGATTTCATGTATCATTTCCATTTCACAGGAAAGTAATTTGGAGGCCCAAGGTCATATAGTTTAAAAGTGATGGAGTCAGAACCAGAACTCTTATTCTCTAACTCAAATTACAGTACTTATAGTACTCCCTCACTACTTGCTAATATCCCAAATCTGGTGAGTATCTTCTTTCTAAAAAAGTTTCTGCTACAAGAAAAACAACTCTAAGGACAACAAATCAATCATTTCAGAAGATCTTGACCAGGTACCACTCACTTTCTGCCTCTGACATATAAGAAATTCTGAAACTGCTTGAAAAATGAAAAATCAATGTTTTAGGGTTTTGAGATTATAGGTATTTTAAAGAAGCATTTCTTATGTCTCTTATGTTAGAAAAAGGTAACTATAGACCAACTAGATACACATATATTTTCAGACAGTTTAATTGTATATCTTCCAGGGGAATAGAAAGTGCCATTTGGGGGAATGGCACTGAAACATGTATAATATCATATAAGAAACGAATCGCCAGTCCAGGTTTGATACAGGATGCTTGGGGCTGGTGCACTGGGATGACTCGGAGGGATGGTAAAGGGAGGGAGGTGGGAGGGGGGTTCAGGATAGGGAACACACGTACGCCTGTGGCAGATTCATGTTGATATGTGGCAGAAACAATACAATATTGTAAAGTAAAAAAAGAAAAGAAAAGAAAAAACAGAAAAAGCATAACATAATAGATTTTAACCACCATGGCTTTGAAGAAACTGTATAAATAATTTTATTTAATTTTTCCTTGGTAAAACAATGGGCAAGAAACTGCTGTCTATATTACTCCCAAACATCCTGTTAGGCACAGTATGCAATAAACTATAATAATAATAAAAGCCAAAAAAATTTCTTATAAGATGTAAATGTGAAATTTCCATATAAGATTTTAGGAATACCTTTGTCAGAAAATCCAAAACTAAATTACACAAAAGTATGTTTCTCTGGTGGCTCAGATGGTAAAGAGTCTTCCCACAGTGCGGGAGACCGGGTTCAATCCCTGGGTTGGGATGAATCCCTGGGAAGGAAATAACAACCCACTCCAGTATTCTTGCCTGGAAAAGCCCATGGATAGAGGAGCCTGGCAGGCTAGTCCATGGGGTTGCAAAGAGTCAGACATAACTGAGCAACTTCACTTATGTACAATATGTAGTCACACTTTAAAGATCCAAGCCACTCACAATAACAATACCTAATTTTACGATTTTTGTATTCCCACGTGAGTTTATGTTCCAACAAAATCACCTGAAATGTGTTCAGTGTTTTCGGCCACTTTCATTCCCCCCAGAGGCTGATGTTAAACTCCATTTTCTTTTTCACAGAAAACCCAAATATGCATGAAAGAAAAATCACCCTAGAATGTGCTAGAGATTAAGATTCTTGATTCTGGAAAGTTAAAGGGAATTATTACAAATGTTTAAAACTAGCAATGAAAGTGGATTTCAGGTTCAATGATCTCCAGAGCCAAGTTTTAGTTCTAGTTCAATTACCAAATTGTTGAATAAATTTGGACATGTCCTATCACTTAACATAGAAAGTGGAAATAACTCTTGCTAACAAGATCATTGTGAACTTCATAGGATCATTGCAAGGATCAACTGAAACAGTAGATTTAAAAGGATTGTATAAATTAACCTCAGATTTCTCAAATTAGTCCCCTTGTTCTCTATCAAATAGGTAAATTTATTTTTAAAAAATCTTACATTTTGAATCAGTTCTGATGAGATGGATGAAACTGGAGCCGATTATACAGAGTGAAGTAAGCCAGAAAGAAAAACACCAATACAGTATACTAACACATATATATGGAATTTAGGAAGATGGCAATGACGACCCTGTAAGCAAGACAGGGAAAGAGACACAGATGTGTATAACGGACTTTTGGACACAGAGGGAGAGGGAGAGGGTGGGATGATTTGGGAGAATGACATTCTAACATGTATACTATCATGTGAATTGAATCGCCAGTCTATGTCTGATGCAGGATGCAGCATGCTTGGGGCTGGTGCATGGGGATGACCCAGAAAGATGTTATGGGGAGGGAGGTGGGAGGGGGGTTCATGTTTGGGAATGCATGTAAGAATTAAAGATTTTAAAATTTAAAAAAAAAAAAAAAAAAATCTTACATGTAAGAAATTGATGGAACTTATGTTAAAAAGTGCTATAGTTAAAGAAGTCAGCATGAACAATGGGAAAATCTTTTACTTAGGAGCTGAAGACCTATGTTGTATTCTATTGTTATCTAGGAGTGTCATTTTGAGTAAACTACTTAGCCCTTTTCAGTTCTCCTCCAGTTATAACACTATGATATAGGGTAGAGGACATAGATGAAAGTTTGACCTATGGTTTTCCAAGTTTCTGCTTAATCTGTTAAACTGATATCAAGGAAAATAGTTTCTCTATAAACCATTAGACAAACTTGAATTCACTCTACAGCATTTGAAAAACCACACAATTTTTTTTTATTTTGAATAATTGCAAATGCATACGAAAGTAAAGATGAATTCCATGTGCCTCAGTTCAGTTCAGTCGCTCAGTCATGTCCAACTCTTTGTGACCCCATGAATCACAGCACGCCAGGCCTCCCTGTCCATCACCAACTCCCGGAGTTCACTCAGACTCACGTTCATCGAGTCAGTGATGCCATCCAGCCATCTCATCCTGGGCCGTCCCCTTCTCCTCCTGCCCCCAATCCCTCCCAGCATCAGAGTCTTTTCCAATGCATCAACTCTTCGCATGAGGTGGCCAAAGTACTGGAGCTTCAGCTTTAGCATCATTCCTTCCAAAGAAATCCCAGGGTTGATCTCCTTCAGAATGGACTGGTTGGATCTCTTTGCAGTCCAAGGGACTCTCAAGAGTCTTCTCCAAGACCACAGTTCAAAAGCATCAATTCTTCGGCGCTCAGTCTATTCCCACCTATTCTGAGCTTCACTGATTTTCAGCCATGGAAAATCTTGTTCCATCTGTATCTCCAACTAACTTCCCCACCTCAGTGGTTACTTTTAGAGAAATACCAGATATATCAATTCATTTCTATGGTATATCCAAAGGGACACATTTAATCTTCACAATCTCTGTGAGGTAAGTACTGCTGATTCCATTATGTGCATGAAGAAATACAGACTTAGAGAAATTAATAATCCCAAGTTTACCGAGCTGGTAAATGACTTGGATTTGAATCTAAGGATGATGTCTGATACCAATGCTGTTTTCTTCCCTTAAAGTAATTGCGACTGTCCTACAGTTTGAAATAGTTTGATGATGTTGGAAATAATAATGGAGATGTTTTTATATGTTAGCAGTATGCTCTACTATTGAACATTTGAAACGAGTATTAAAGGATTCTTAGTGACTGTGATGTTAATCATCTGACAAAACCTTAAGGAATACAGTGCTCCAGCTTGGCATTGAAGAATTGGTTTAGAAAAAGGGCTCTGCAAAATCATGTAAAATCTCATGCAATCCACTTTATTACTTTATACTATTGTTTCATGCAACAGTCTCCTCCAACAAATGAAACATGGTGCCACTGCAGCAACCAAAATGAATATAAAATAACACAGTGGTCTTTGCCCATGCTTGTTACAAGTGCTTAAGGGCAGCCACTTTTATCTTTTGAATGGCCTCTCCAGTCACTGTCTGAGCTACCTGACTCATGAGCACCAAGGCAAGTAATCCTATAAGAGTCCTGAAGAAATAAAGTGAAATTGCACAGTTATGTCTGACTCTTTGCGACCCTATGGACTGCAGCCTACCAGGCTCCTTCATCCGTGAGATTTTCCAGGCAAGAGTACTGGAGTGGGTTGCCATTTCCTTCTCCAGGGGATCTTCCTGATCCAGGAATTGAACCCGGGTCTCCTGCATTGTAGGTAGATGCTTTACCATCTGAGCCGCCAAGGAAGTCATAAGAGTCCTGGGACATCTCAATTTGCAGTACCTATGGAGGTCATGTAAATAAAGGTATCAATAACATTAATAATTTATTGTTATTTTCAAGGCTACATATTGATTCTAGGATCTAGCTACAAACAAACAAACAAAAAGCTGGAGGAGCTACATTGTACATATTTATCAGAACTAGTCTTTAAAATAAGAAAATGAATAAATTTTTGTTATACATTCTTATTTTAATTGAAGATGAAGCAACAACATCATTGACAGCACTGAAAGAAAAAAAAGAGCCAGAATAAACAGCCCTAACTAATTAAAAATTAAATATCTGTTCAGCATTGTGAAGACCTTTCTGAGGATATTGTACCTTGTTTTTGAGCTTGCATTTCAAGGGAAGTGAAATGGAAGAGAAATGCAGAATAAATGAAACAAATTCTAGAGAAATAAATGGTCAATTTTTTAAAAAGAAAAAAAAAGAGGAGCTCAGTTAATAAATCTGGATCAGTACATTTGGCAAAAAAGAAGGGCAAGGAAGGCAGTCCTGATAACTGCATTCAAAGGCACATGTTAGGTATTAGGAGAAAGCAGAACTGCTATGTTACTACTGGAGATTACAGCTGACTTGAGGATTTTACTAACTTAATAGACATAAATAATTAACACTGTAGTAGAAACTGTGTATATATATATATATATGTATTATATATACAATATAATAATTTATATATAATATAAATATACATATATATATATATATATATGTATGTATGTATGTATGTATATACATCGGAGAAGGCAATGGTACCCCACTCCAGTACTCTTGCCTGGAAAATCCCATGGATGGAGGAGCCTGGTGGGCTGCAGTCCATTGAGTCACTAAGACTCGGACATGACTGAGCGACTTCACACTTTTCACTTTCATGCATTGGAGAAGGAAATGGCAACCCACTCCAGTGTTCTTGCCTGGAGAATCCCAAGGACGGGGGAGCCTGGTGGGCTGCCGTCTCTGGGGTCGCACAGAGTCGGACACGACTGAAGCGACTTAGCAGCAGCAGCAGCATGTATATACATACATACATATATATATAGAGAGAGGGGGAGCAGATAGTACCAAGCTTCCACCTGGTCTTTACTGAATCTCACCCCCAAGTGTTTTGCAATATAGGTCAGATAGAGAAAATTGGCAGTCCATTGCAGATGTTTCCCTCATTCTTACAGCAATGTTAAAAATTAAAATCAAAATAGCTGATAATATTTCTTCCTCTCATCTCTTTACTTTTATTGAAATATAGTTGACTTACAATGTTTTGTTAGTTTGTGGTACAACAAAGTGATTTAGTTATACATATTGGACTGCAAGGAGATCCAACCAGTCCATTCTGAAGATCAGCCCTGGGATTTCTTTGGAGGGAATAATGCTGAAGCTGAAACTCCAGTACTTTGGCCACCTCATGTGAAGAGTTGACTCACTGGAAAAGACTCTGATGCTGGGAGGGATTGGGGGCAGGAGGAGAAGGGGACAACAGAGGATGAGATGGCTGGATGGCATCACTGACTCGATGGACGTGAGTCTGAGTGAACTCTGGGAGTTGGTGATGGACAGGGAGGCCTGGCGTGCTGTGATTCATGGGGTCACAAAGAGTTGGACACGACTGAGCGACTGAACTGAACTGAACTTACTGATATATATATATATATATATATATATATGTATATTCTTTTTTTTTAACATTCTCTTTTAAAAGCAGATTTCTTTTTCTAAATAATTATAGTCCCTTACAGATGCAAACCCTAAAGATATTATCAGAAAATTAAACAGAGTTAATCCATGAATTTAGTAAAGTCACAGGATACAAAATCAATACACAAATATCACTTGCATTCCTATACAGTAACAATGAAAACTCAGAAAGAGAAATTAAGGAATCAGTTTCATTTACCATTTTAATTAAAAGAGTATAATATATAAGGATAAACTTACCTAAGGAGACAAAAAACTGTATATAGAAAACTATAAGACACTGATAAAAGAAAACAAAGATGGCATTAACAGATGGAGAGAGATACCATGTTCCTGAATTGGAAGAATCAAACTATGAAAATGATTCTACTATCCAAAGCAATCCACAGATTCAATGCAGTCCTTATCAAACTACCAATGGTAATTTTCACAGAACTACAAGAAAAAATTTTATACTTTGTATGGAAACACAAAAGACCCGATTAGTCTTAGCAATCTTGAGAAGAATGGAGCTGGAGGAATCAACCTTCCTGATTTAAGACTATACTACAAAGCTATAGTCATCAAGAAAGTATGGTACTGGCACAAAAACAGAAATACCGACCAAAGGAACAAGACATAAACCAAGAGATAAAACCACACCATCTATGGGTACCTTATTTTTGATGAAGGAGACAAGAATATACCATGGAGAAGACAGTCTCTTCAATAAGTGGTACTGGGAAAATGCACGTGTAAAAGATGAAATTAAAGCACTTCCTAACAACATAGGGAAAGAGACTCAAAATGGAATAAACGGACTTAAGTGTAAGTGAAGAAACTCTTAAAGTCTTAGAGGAAAACATAGGCAGAACTCTCTTTGACATAAATCACAGCAAGATCCTCTATGATTCATCTCCTAGAGTACTGGAAATAAAAACAAAATAAATAAGTGGGACCTAATTAAACTTAAAAGCTTTTGCACAGCAAAGGAAACTATAAATAAGGGGAAAAAACAACCCACAGAATGGGAAAAAATAATAGCATATGAAACAACTGACAGAGGATTAATCTCCAAAATATACAAGCAGGTCATACCTATCAATACCAGAAACACAAAGAATTCAACAAATTTCAGAAAGTGTGCAGATGATCTAAACAGACATTTCTCCAAAGAAGACATACAGATGGCTAATAAACACATGAAATGATGCTCAATATCATTCATTATTAAAGAAATACAAATCAAAACTACAAAGAGGTGTTATCTCAAACCAGTCAGAATGGCCATCACATAAATAATCTATAAACAATAAATGCTGGAGAGGTGTCAAGAAAAGGGAACCCTCTTGCACTGTTGGTGGGAATACAAATTGATACAGCCACTATAGAGAACAATATGGAGATTTCTAAAAAAAAAAAAAAAAAACCTAGGAATAGAACTACCATATGCCCCCCAAAATCCTACTACTGGGCATATAACCTGAGAAAACCATAACTGAAAAATACACATCAATGTTCATTGCAGCATTATTTACAACAGCTAGGACATGGAGGCAATTTTGATGCCCATCAACAGATGAACAGATAAAGAAGCTGTGGTACATACAACGGAATATTCCACAGCTATAAAAGTAACACATTTGAGTGAGTTCTAGTGAAGTGGATAAACCTAGAGCCTATTACACATGGTGAAGTAAGTACAAAGAGAAAAACACATATCACATATTAACACATATGGAATTTAGAAAGATGGTGCTTTCTAGATCTAGAAAGATGAACCTATTTGCATTGCAACAACAGAGATGCATACATAGAGAACAGACTTGTAGACACAACGGAGGAAGGAGAGGGTCGGACAAATTGAGAGTAACGTTGAAACATATACATTACCATTTGTAAAATAGATAGCCAGTGGAAATTTGCTGTATGAGATCAAAACCATTGCTCTGTGACAATTAGAGGGGTGGGATGGAGTGGGAGGTGGAGGCAGGTTGAAGAAGGAGGTCGACATATGTATACTTATGGCTGATTCATGTTGATGTATGGCAGAAACCAACACGATATTGTAAAGCAATTATCTTCCAATTAAAAATAAATTTAAAAATTCCATTTCCTGCTTTTCCACAAAGGTTGAGAGATCTTACAACATGGAATCCACATTGGCACAAAAGAAAAATTAGCTGTAGGTTATAAATGGCTTCTCCCTTTATACGGACATGATTTCTCATCTTATAGGATCCTGTAGAGATCTGAGGTCTTAAGTCTACATAGTGAGATATAACTATGCATAAAACAATAACAACCAACCATTACAAGATAATAGATGCTGAAATGCTTAATTACAATTTGAGGATAGGAACATCAATTAGAAGAGGACATAACTGAAAATGAAATAGTCAGAAAAAATTCCAAAGTAATGGTCTGTGGTGAGGTCACCTTGAGGAAATAAGATCAGTCAATAAGTGACATAAAGGGAATTCAGATGAGAGGAAGAGTAGATTATATACTCTCTGAAGGCAAGCGTTCACTACGCTTAACTCCAGCTTCTAGCATAATGCCTGGAACTATGTAGGCCCCCAGTAAATGATCGTGGAGCAAAAGAGAGTGACATAATTTTTTTAAATGTGTTTTAGGGAAGATATTCTGACCATATTCTACAGAATAAGGGAGGTAAAAAGATTCAAGCTAGAACTAGAACCTATTGGATTATTTTATGTGTATTGTGGTAAGACCTTACATAGGTGTCACAAACTCAACCTAGGAGCGTCCGATAGATTAAGATCACCTAGGCCAGATGGAGAATATGTCCTGTCTAAAAAGGAAAGGAGAAAGCAGTTTACCAACTCTAGGCAACTGTTGACATAAAGCAATACTGGTTCAGTATCTTCTGATTATTTAAGAGAAGGTGGAATTCTAGAGTTTTAAGTAAAATATGAAAATGTTGGCAATCAGCCATTTTTTAAGAGTGTGAGTCCAGGAAAACTGACATACTTCTACAGACTGAATTGTGTCCCTCCACAAATTCATATGTTGAACTCCCATCCCCCAGTGTGACTGTATCTAGGGATAAGGATTTTATGGAAGTAATTAAGGTTAAATGAGGTGATAAGGGTAGAGGCTTCATCCAATGAGATTAGTATCCTTATAAGAACAGACATCAGGGAGCTCACTCTCTTTCTCCAGGAGCACAAAGAGGTCATATGAGCAGGGAGAAGGCAGCCATCTGCAAGCCATGAAGAAGGCCCTCAACAGAACTCAATCATGTTGGTATCCTGATTTTGGACTTCCAACCTTCAGAACTACAAGAAAATAAATTTCTGTTGTTTAAACCATAAAGTCTGTACACTGTTTTGTTATGGAAGCCCTAAAGACTAATACATATACTTATAACCTTTTTTTTATTGCTACTACAAACAACACTGCAAAAGTTTGGAACTATCTTAACTGTCATTCAATAGAAAACTGTTTAAATTGTGGCTCATCCATATAGTAAAACTCTGCAGTCATACAAGAGAATGAGTTATTTCTTTACATATATGTGTGTGTGTGTATAAAGGTCCCCAAAATATATTTTTAAGGAGACAAGGCAAAGAACAAAACAATATGCAGAGTATGTTACTATAAAGGGAAGGGGGAGAAAATAATACTCATTTGTTTGATATGCATAAAATGTCTGTGGAAGAATTTAGAATAAACATAACTTTAGTTGCCTGAGGCAACTAGGGGACAAGACTGGGGGGAGACTCTTCATTGTATATCACTTTGTATATTTCACATTTTGAGCAATGTGGAATGCATTACTAATTTAAAATGCATTTTCAAAGCAAACTTTTATCAATTTAGAGGAAACACAACAAATGTATAGGCTATATTCAGTCTGTAGGCTAATTGGTTGTACCTATGGACTGAATTACCCACTCCAGTGTTCTTGCCTGGAGAATCCCAGGGACGGGGGAGCCTGGTGGGCTGCCCTCTGTGGGGCTGCACAGAGTCGGACACGACTGAAGCAACTTAGCAGCAGCAGCATGGACTTAATTTAGGTGGTGGCAATTAGAATAAAAAGAAAGGAAGTGAGCCATATAAAAAGAGGAAAAGAATCCCATAGCCCTTGGCAACCAAATAGACAAGGAAACTGAGGCAGAGGAAAGAGTTGAAGTGAGCATTTTGAACATGAAATATGGGAACCTCAACAAACTATGCTTCCCCATTGCTTACTACACTGTCATGCATTCTTCTAAACGCTTTACAAAATTAACACATTTATTCCTTACTGTAACCCTATGAGGTAGTTTCTACTATTATCCTCAATGAAAATATGAGAAAACTCAAGTGCAGAGTTTAAATAACTTCACCAAGATTATGATGATGGTAAATTGCAGGACCAGGTAAGTGAAAAGAAGTCTTCAATGAGCCATAGGGTAATAGTCTAGGGGTGATGATAGATTCTATTTTAGAAATGAGTTTGAGGTTACAATAAAATATCAAACACCTGGATTTCCCTTTAGAGCTAGGTTATGTGCATACTTGTGTGCGCTAAGTCACCTTAGTTGTGTCTGACTTTTTGTGACCTTATGGACTGTAGCCCACCAGTCTTTGTCCATGGGATTCTCCAGGCAAAAATACTGAAGTGGGTTGCTATGCCCTCCTCTAGGGTATCTTCCCAACCCAGGGATCAAACTCTCATCTCTTATGTCTCTTGCATTGGCAGGTGGGTTTTTTAGCACTAGCGCCACCTGGGAAGCCCAAAGTTAAGTTACAGCTGTTTAAAATGTTTAATACTTCCAGAGTTTGGATTGCCCACATTACATTTACGTTGTCTAGGTACACAGATATATAATTTTTTTATATACCTAGCCTGTTACAGACTTTAAAATCCAGCTTCCTGTCTCACTGTATTACCATCATTAAATTAAAAAAAAAAAGAGGGGGACCTTCAAGATGGCAGAGGAATAGGACAGGGAGGCCATCTTCTATGCCCCAAATATACTAAAAAATTATTTGCATGTGGAACAATTCCAACAGAACATCTTCTGAGTGCTGGCAGAGGACCCCGGACTTCTAGAAAGCAAACTAATCTCTTTGGAATGAGGTAGGCCAAAAGATAAAGATGAAAAGGGAAACAAAGGAGTTTGGGACTGGGACTTGTGCCCCAGGAAGGGAGTCATGAAGGAAGAAAAGATTCTGCACACTAGTAAACTCCCTCACAGGCTGGGTCAGAGGGGATCTTTGGAACCTCAGAGGAGAGTGCAGCGAGACAGGTGTTCCAAAGGTAAAACAGATGATTCGCCACAGAGATTGTTCTGAATGGCACTTGCCAGTGGAGAAGCGACTCACATTATAGTGTCTGCCTGCAGTGAATGGCAGCTGGGTGTGGAGGCTCAGGCCTTGGAGGTCAGTCTGCAGGGAGGGGACCAAGGTTGACTGCTGTGAAGATACTCCGAGGGGGCTAATGTGACACTGCAGAGGCAGAACAAAGAAAATGCTGCGGCCGCCAGAGAAGCAAAGGATCATTCCAGTGGAAAGGCTCTAGTGCCGTGCTCTAACTCCATTCGTTCACAAAACAAAGGACCATGCCCTAGTGAAAACCAAAGAGGGGTGAGCCAGCTACAGTCTACAGCACCAGAGCGAGAGAAGCAGGTGGAGGGCCAGAGGCAAAAGGCAAGGGGGCGCTATGGTAAAAACCCCAGAGATTGCAACTACCACCAAGCTATAAGCAGCCATAGGTCACTATGCACATCTTCCTGGGAGCCTGAATGGCCTTCCTCTGCCAAGGGTCCCACAGCCCAGGATCACCTCCCCTGGGGACATGCACAACCCACCTCAGAGTGTGGTGACCTTCCACAGGGACCAGCCATAGCAAGCACTCCCCACACACCCCAGTGTCATCTGCTGTACCTCTCCCTCTTCCCAGCACAACTGAGCCAGTCAGCCCTAATAAACCATTACTTTGCCTCCTGTGTCTGGGTGGAGAACAGACACTGGAGAGACTTACAAGCAGAGGCAGTCCCAAAACCAAAGTGGAATGCCAGGAGCTCTGTAAGCAAAGAAAAGAAGGGGAAATCTCCCCAGAAGTGGCAGGTGCAATGATTTAAATTCTTGCAATTAGCCTGTGCTTTAGTGGGAACTGTAGAGTTTGAGAATAAGTACAAGCTGAAGCAAGGGAAGATGTAAGTCTGAGCTGACCCCACACTACCCACAACTGGTCCAGAGACTTTTCTAGATATATTGGAGTAATTTCTGAGTAAGCAGATCAACTGGAGCAAAATAACAGATGAATCACTTGGATATTCTTCTCACTACCATTCTATATATGTCCCCCTCTTTTTTTCCCCTTTTAAAAATCTCACATTGTCCAAATATGGCTTATTTTTACTCCTTTAATTTTTATTTTTATTCCTAATTTTTCTTAAAACAAAACAGAACAAAACAAAACACCCTAGTGCTCACTTCACCAGCACCTACAGTAAAATTGGAACAATACGGAGAAGATTACCATGGCCTTGTGCAAGGATGACATGCAAATTCATGAAGCATTCCATATTTTTTTTTTCCTTCAAAGAAGACATACAGATGGCTAACAAACACATGAAGAGATGTTGAACATCCTCATTATTAGAGAAATGTAAATCAAAACTGCAATGAGTTATCACCTCACACCTGTCAGAATGACCATCATCAAAAGTTCTACAAACAATAAGTGCTAGAGAGGGTGTGGAGAAAAGGGAATGCTCTTGCACTTTTGGTGGGAATGTAAATTGATACAACCACTATGGAAGACAGTATGGAGAGCCCTTAAAAAACTAGGAATAAAACCACCATATGACCCAGCAGTCCCACTCCTAGTCATATACCCTGAGGAAACCAAAATTGAAAAAGACACATATACCCAATTGTTCATTGCAGCACTATTTACAATAGGACATGGAAGAATAATAGAACATGGAGGCAACCTAGATGTCCATCAACAGATGAATGGATAAAGAAGTTGTGGTACATATACACAATGGAAAATTACTCAGCCATAAAAAGGAATGTATTTGAGTCAGTTCTAATGAGGTGGATGAAGTTAGAACCTATTATACAGAGTGAAGTAAGTCAGAAAGAGAAAGACAAATATCATATTCTAATGCATATATATGGAATCTAGAAAAATGGTACTGAAGAATTTATTTACAGGGCAGTAATGGAGAAACAAACATAGACAATAGACTTATGGATATAGGGAGAGGGGACAAGGGTGTGAGATGTATGGAAAGAGTAACATGGAAACTTACATTACCATATGTAAAGTAGAGAGCCAATGGGAATTTGCTGTATGTCTCAGGAAATTCAAACAGGGGTTCTGTATCCACTTAGAGGGGTGGGATGAGGGAGATGGGAGGAATTTTCAAAAGGGAGGGAATATATGTACACTTATGACTGATTCATGTTGAGGTTTGACAGAAAACAAGAAAATTCTGTAATCCTTCAATTAAAAATTATTAGTTAAAAAAGCCTTATTTTTAAAAAAATAAATTCCATGTTTTTGATTTTTGTTTTTCATGGTTTATATCTGATTTTGTCTAATTCTTTGTTTTCTTATTTTTGTTCTTTGATGTTTTGATTTAAATTTTGTATCTTTGATAGTCTAAATTTTAGTGTTGACTTTCACTTAGGGGTTTGATTATTGGCTTGATTGCTCTCTTCTCTTTTGACACCTCTTCTTATCCTTTTACCCCCCTCCCTTTTCCTCCTTCTTCCCTCTTCTTTGCCCTATGTAAGTGTGTAAATCTCTTTGGGAGTTCATGGTTGTTGAGAGTTGTTTCACCATTAGTCTAGGGTTTTGGTCTTAAGAGGGTAGTAGGCAGGAAGGCCAGGGGTCTCCAAATGGAGGAAATAGGCTGCAAGTGTCAGACATTTTTTATCTCTCTTAAGTGGCAGGAGGAAACAAACTAGCTATATTTTTTTCCTTCTCCATACAAATTTAAAAGAAGTTTTCTCTTAAAATACTGTGTTGCCATAATGACACCTGGTCTCACCTGAAGTTAACTATTCTCAAACCTTGAGTTAACCAATGCAATTTTCTTATGGAAATGCTTGTCTTAAGCTATGTTAATGTACTATGCATTTACCCCAGACTCTGTCTTCAAGTCAGTTCTGCCTAATGGCTCAGAACCTACTTACCATTATGTTATACTCAGATATTGTTACCCTAATCTATGTAAACGAAACTATTTGTATCTGCCTTTCTACAAGATTCAAGTCAATCATTTTATGGCCCGGGATGAATTGTCTGGTGCTGAGATTATCCCAAAATACATCTTATGGATGAGGGGCCTTGTGCCATTCTGAGTTTTAAGACATTCCTTTCTTCCATTAACAGACTGCTAGTGACTATATAACATCCAGCTGAAGACTAGCAGGGGGGTACTCTTTCTGCCCCCTTCTGATGCCTATATTAGAAGTGTTCTCTATCTCCTTTATACTTTAACAAAACTTTATTACATAAAGCTCTGAGCAATCAAGCCTTGTCTCTGGCCCTGATTGAATTCTTCTCCTCCGGAGTCCAAAAATCCAGGCGTCTTTTTGTGATTCAGCAACAACCTTTCAGTCTTCTGTGCTGTGTGGCCAGTGAAGTTTTGATGCTACTGTAAGGGGTAGGGTCTGAATCCCAGAGACAGGAGACTCAAACCCAAGACCTTGGACCACCAGAGAACTCAGGACCCCATGCAACATTAATAGGCCAGAGCCAACCCAGAGGTCTCCATCTCAATACTAAGACCAAGCCACACCCAAAGGCCAGAAAGCTCCAGTGCCAGATGCCCCACACCATTTCTTCAGCAAAACAGGAACACAACCCTGAACATTAGCAGACAGCCTGCCCAAAGCCATACAGAACCCACAGACACAAAAACACACCACTGGAATGGCACTGCCCTCCAGAAAGACAAGATCCAGCTCCATCCATCAGAACACAGGCACAAGTCCCCCCAACCAGGAAACCTTCACACGGCATTGGCCCAACCCCATCCACAGGGGACAGACTCCAAAATTAAGAACTGTGACCTTCCAGCCTTCAGAAAGGAGACCCCAAACACAGTAAATTAAACAAAATGAAAAGACAGAGAAATATGCAGCAGATGAAGGAACATGGTAAAAACCCACAAGACCAAACAAAGGAACAGGAAATAAGCAGTCTACTTGCAAAAGAATCCAGAGTAATGATAGTAAAGATGATTCAAAACCTTGAAAATAAAATGGAGACATCGATAAACAGACTAGATGCACGGGTTAATAAGATACAAGAAATGTTTAATGAGGACTGAGAAGAAAGAATAAACAATCAATAATGAACTGATGCTGAAGCTGAAACTACAATACTTTGGCCACCTGATGCGAAGAACTGACTCATTGGAAAAGACCCTAATGCAGGGAAAGATTGAAAGCAGGAGGTGAAGAGAACAACAAAAGATAAGATAGTTGGATGGCATCACTGACTTGATGGACATGAGTCTGAGCAAGCTCCAAGAGTTGGTGATAAACAGGGAAGCCTGGTGTGCTGCAGTCCATAGGGACACGACTGAGTGACTGAACTGAACTGAATGAACAACACAATAACTGAAATTAAAAATACACTGGAGGGAACCAACAGTAGGGAAACTAAGTTAGAAAAACGATTAAATGAAATAGAAGATAGAATGGTGGAAATAGCTGAAACAGAGAAGAAAAAACTAATAAAAAATAATGAGAACATTCTCAGAGACCTCTGGGACAACATTAAGCTCCCCAATGTTCAAATCATAAAGGTTCCAGAAGAATTAGAAGAAAAGAAAGGGCATAAGAAAATATTTGAGGAGGTTATAGTCAAAAAATTCCCTAAAAAGGGAAAGGAAATAGTCATCCAATCCAGGAAGCTCAGAGAGTCCCATACAGGACAATCCCAAACAGATACATGCCAATACATATTTCTCTACATAATAATACTATCAAAAATTAAACACAAAGAACAAATAATATAAGCAGCAAGGGAAAGCAACAAATAACATACAAGGGGATCCCCATAAGGCTAACAGCTGATCTTTCAACAGAAACTCTGAAAGCCAGAAGGGAATGGCAGGATATACTTAAAGTGATGAAAGGGGAAAACCTACAACCAAGATTACTCTATCCAGTAAGCATCTCATTCAGATTTGAAGAAATCAAAAGTTTTACAGACAAGCAAAAGTTAAGAGAGTTCAGCACCACCAAACTGGCTCTTCAACAAATGCTAGGGGAATTTCTATAGATAGGAAACACAGCAAAAAAAAAAAAAAAAAGTGCTATAAAAACAAACCCCAAACAATAAAGTGAATGGTAGTAAGATCATACATAACAATAATTATCTTAAATGTAAAAGGTCAAAATGCTGCAATCAAAGGACACAGATTGGCTGAAGAGATACAAAAACAAGATTCTTATATATGCTGTCTACAAGAGACCCAACTCAGACCTAGGGATACATACAGACTGAAATTGAGGAGAGAGAAAAAATATTCCATGCAAACAGAAATCAAAAGAAAGAAGGAGTAGCAATATTCATATCAGATAAAATACACTTTAAAACAGAGATCATAACAAGAGACAAAGAAGGACACTACATAACTTCAAGGGATCAATCCATGAAGATGTAACTGTTATAAATATATATGCACCCAGCATAGGAACACCTCAATATATAAGGCAAATGCTAACAACTATTAAGTAGAAGTGAACAGTAACACAATAATAGTGGGGAATTTAAACACCCAACTCACCCCAATGAACAGATCATTAAGACAGAAAACTAACAAGGCAACACAAGCTTTAAACAATGCATTGGACCAGTTGAACTTGATATCTACAAGGCCTCTCAATAGAAAGCCCAGAGACAAATCAACACACCTATGGGCACCTTATCTTTGACAAACAAGGCAAAAATATACAGTGGAAGAAAAGACAGTCACTTCAATAATTGGTGCCGGTAAAATTGGGCAGTTCCATGTAAAAGAATGAAATTAGAACACTTCTGAACACCATACACAAAAATAAACTCAAAATGGATTAAATACCTAAATGTAAGAGCAGAAACTATAAACCCTTAGAGGAAAATATAGGCAGAACACTCTGTGACATAAGTCACAGAAATATCCTCTCTGACCCATCTTCTAGAGTAAAGGATGAAAAAAAAGAAAAAACTAAACAATGTGACCTTATTAAACTGAAAAGCTTTTTTACAAGAAGGAAACTATAAACAAGGGAAAAAAATAGACCTCAGAATGGGAAAAACTAATAGCAAATGAAACAATTGATAAAAATAAATCTCCAAATTATACACACAGCTCATGCAGCTCAACACCAGAAAAACAAATAACCCAATCAAAAAGTGGGCAAAAGACCTAAACAGACATTTCTCCAAAGAAGACATACAGATGGCAAACACATGAAAAGATGCTCAATACTGCTCTTTATTAGAGAAATGCAAATCAAAACTACAATGAGCTGTCATCTTACCCTAGTCAGAATGGCCACCATAAAAAAATCTACACACAATAAATGCAGGAGAGGGTGTGGAAAAAAGGGAACCCACTTGCACTCCTGGGAATGAAAATTGATAGAGCCAATAAAGAGAACAGTATGTATATTCTTTTAAAAACTAGGAATAAAACTTGCATAAGACCCAGTAATCCCAGTAAACCTCGAGGAAACTATAACTGAAAAAGACAAATGAGCTCAATGTTCATTGCAGCACCACTTACAATAACTAGGACATGGAATTAGCTTCAATGTCCATCGACAAATGAATGGATAAGAAGTTGTGGTACAGATACAAAATGAAATATTATGCAGCTATAAAGAATAACGTATTTGTGTCAGTTCTAATACGGTGGATGAACCTCAATTTATTTCACTTCAGTTCAGTCACACAGTCGTGTCCGACACTTTGCAACCCCATGGACTGCAGCATGCCAGGCCTCCCTGTCCATCACCAATTCCCGGAACTTGCTCACACTCATTTTCATTGAGTCACTGATGCCATCCAACCATCTCATCCTCTGTTGACCCCTTCTCCTCCTACCATCAATCTTTCCCAGCATTAGGGTATTTTCCAATGAGTCCGTTCTTCACATCAGGCGGTCAAAGGATTGGAGTTTCAGCTTCAACATCAGTCCTTCCAATAAATATTCAGGGCTGATTTCCTTCAGGATGGATTGGTTGGATCTCCTTGCAGTCCAAGAGACTCTCAAGAGATTTCTCCAACACCACAGATGAAAAGCAACCATTCTTCCCTGTTCAGCTGTCTTTATGGTCCAACATTCAAATTCATACATGACTACTGGGAAAACCATAGCTTTGACTAGATGGACCCTTGTTGGCAAAGTAATGTCTCTCCTTTTTAATATGCTGTCTAGGTTGGTCATTACTTTTCTCCCAAGGAGCAAGTATCCTTTAATTTCATGGCTGCAATCACCATCTGCAGTGATTTTGGAACCCCCCAAAAATAAAGTTTCTCACTGCTTCCACTGTTTCCCCATCTATTTGCCATGAATTCATGGGACCATATGCCATGATATTAGTTTTCTGAATGTTGAGTTTAAGTCAATTTTTCCACTCTTCTCTTTCACTTTCATCAAGAGGCTCTTTAGTTCTTCTTCACTTTCTGCGATAAGACTGGTGTCATCTGTGTATCTGGGGTTATTGATATTTCTCCTGGAAATCTTGACTCCAGCTTGTGCTTCATCCAGCCTGGCATTTTTAATGATGTAGTCTGCATATAAGTTAAATAAGCCGGGTAACAATATATATCCTTGACATACTCCTTTCCAATTTGGAGCCAGTCTGTTGTTCCACGTCCAGTTCTAAGTGTTGCTTCTTGATATGCACAGAGACTTCTCAGGAGGCAGGTAAGGTCGTATGGCATTTCCATCTTTTTAAGAATTTTCCACAGTTTGTTCTTATCCAAACAGTCATAGGCTTTGGCATAGTCATTAAGCAGAGATACATGTTTCTCTGGAATTCTCTTGCTTTTTCTAGGATCCAATGGATGTTGGCAATTTGATTTCTGGTTCCTCTGCCTTTTCTAAATCCAGCTTGAACAACTGGAAGTTAGTGGTTCACATACTGTTGAAGCCTAGCTTGGAGAATTTTGAGCAGTACTTTGCTAGCATGTGAGATGAGTGCAATTGTGTGGTAGTTAGTGCATTCTTTGGCATTGCCTTTCTTTGGGATTGAAATGAAAACTGAACTTTTCCAGTCCTGTGGCCACTGCTGAAGTTTCCAAATTTGCTGGCATATTGGGTGCTGCACTTTCATAGCATCATCTTTTAGGATTTGAAACAGTTCAATTACGGTTCCATCACCTCCACTAGTTTGTTTGTACTGATGCTTCCTAAGGCCCACTTGACTTCACAATCTAGGATGTCTAGCTCTAGGTGAGTGATCACACTCTCGTGGTTATCTGGGTCATTAAGATATTTTTTGTATAGTTATTCTGTGGATTCCTGCGACCTCTTCTTAATATCTTCTGGTTCTGTTAGGTCCATATAGCTTCTGTCCTTTATTGAGCACATCTTTGCATGAAATGTTCCCTTGGTATTTCTAATTTTCATCTGAATTTGGCACTAAGGATTTCATGATCTGAGCTACAGTCAGCTCCTGGTCTTATTTTTGCTGACTGTATAGAGCTTCTACATCTTTGGCTGCAAAGAATATAATCAATCTAGTTTTGGTTTTGACCATCTGGTGATGTCCATGTGTAGAGTCTTCTCTTGTGCTGTTGGAAGAGAGTGCTTGCTATGACCAGTGCATTTTCTTGGCAAAACTCTGATAGCCTTTGCCTTGCTTCATTTTGTACTCAAAGGCCAAATTTGCCTGTTACTCAATGCTCAGGGTGAACATAGAGCCTATCATGTAGAGTGAGTATGTAAGTGTAAGTGAAAATCACTCAGTCGTGTCCAACTCTTTAGGACCCCAAGGACTATACAGTGCATGGAATTCTCTAGGCCAGAATACTGGGGCGGGTAGCCTTTCCCTTCTCTAGGGTATCCTTCCAACCCAGGGATAGAACCCAGGTCTCACACACTGCAGGCAGATTCTTTACCAGGTGAGCCACAAGGGAAGCCCTATACAGAGTGAAGTACCTCAGAAAGAGAAAGACAAATATTGTATATTGACATATACATATGGAATCTAGAAAGAGGCTATGGATGATCCTATATTCAAGGCAGCAAAGGAGACACAGACATAAAGAACAGGCTTTTGTTCACAATGCAGGGGGAGAAGGTGGGATGATTTGAAAGAGTAGTATTGAAACAGATATATTGTTTTTGTTGTTTAGTAGCTAAGTTGTTTCCAACTCTTTGGTAACCCATGGACTGTAACATGCCAGGCTTCTCTGTCCTTCAGTATCTCCTGGAATTTGCTCACACTCATGTCCATTGAGTTGGTGATGCTATACAAACATCTCATCTTCTGTCACACCTTTCTCCTGCCCTCAGTCTTCCCCAGGATCAGGATCTCTTCCAATGAGTAGGCTCTTCATATCAGGTTGCCAAAGTATTGGAGTTTCAGCTTCAGCATCAGTCCTTCCAATGAGTATTCAGCACTGATTTCCTTTAGGATTGGCTGGTTTGATCTCCTTTCTGTCCAAGGGACTCTTGAGAGTCTTCTTGAGTACAAAAGTTCAAAAGCAGCAATTCTTTGGTGCTCAGCATCTTTTTTTTAATTAACTTATCTTAATTGGAGGCTAATTATTTTAAAATATGGTAGTGGTTTTACCATATACTGACATGAATCAGCCATGGGATTACGTGTTCCCTATCCTGAAACCCCCTTCCACCTCCCTTCCCATCCCATCCCTCAGGGTCATCGCAGTGCACCAGCCCTAAGCACTTTGTTTCATGCATTGAACCTGGACTGGCAATCTATTTCACATATGATAATATACATGTTTCAATGCTATTCTCTTAAATCATCCCACCCTTCCTTTCTCCCACAGAGTCCAAAAGTCATTTCTTTACATCCATGTCTCTTTTGCTGTTTCACATATAGGCTCTTCATTACCATCTTTCTAAATTCTATATATATGCGTTAATATACTATTTGGTGCTTTGATTTTCAACTTACTTCACTCTGTATAATAGGCTTTAGTTTCATCCATCTCATTAGAACTGATTCAAATATATTTTTAATAGCTGAGTAATATTGCATTGTGTATATGTACCACAGATTTCTTATCCATTCATCTGCTGATGGACATCTAGGTTGCTTCCTTGTCCTAGCTATTGTAAACAGGGCTGTGATGAACATTGGGGTACATATGTCTTTTTCAATTCTGGTTTTCATGGTGTGTATGCCCAGCAGTGGGATTGCTGGGTCATATGGCAGTTCTATTTACAGTTTTTAAAGGAATCTTCACAGTTTTCTCCATAGTGGGTGTACTCGTTTGCATTCCCACCAACAGTGTAAGAGGGTTCCCTTTTCTCCACAACCTCTCCAGCATTTATTGCTTGTAGACTTTTGGATAGCAGCCATTCTGACCAGTGTGAGATGGTACCTCATTGTGGTTTTGATTTGCATTTCTCTGATAATGAGTGATGTTGAGCATCTTTTCATGTGTTTGTTAGCCATCTGCATGTCTTCTTTGGAGAAATGCCTGTTTCATTCTTTGGCCCACTTTTTTATTGGGTCTTTTATTTTTCTAGAATTGAGCTGCATAAGCTACTTGTATATTTTTGAGATTAATTGTTTGTCAGTTGCTTTATTTTCTATTATTTTTCCCATTCTGATGGCTGTCTTTTCACCTTGCTTAGAGTATCCTTCATTGTGAAAAGCTTTTAAGTTTAATTAGGTCCCACTTGTTTATTTTTGCCTTTATTTCCATTACTCTGGGAAGTGGGTCATCAGGATCCTGCTGTGATTTATGTCAGAGAGTGTTTTGCCTATGTTTTCCTCTAGGAGTTTTATAGTTTCTGGTCTTACATTTAGATCTTTAACTCATTTTGAGTTTATTTTTGTGTATGGTGTTAGAAAGCATTTTAGTTTCATTGTTTTACAAATGGTTGACCAGTTTTCCCAGCACCACTTGTTAAAGAGATTGTCTTTTCTCCATTGTCATTCTTGCCTCCTTTGTCAAAGATAATGTGTCCATAGGTGCATGGATTTATCTCTGGGCATTCTATTTTTTTCCCTTGATCTATATTTCTGTCTTTGTGCCAGTACCATACTGTCTTGATGACTGTAGTTTTGTAGTAAAGTCTGAAGTCAGGCAGGTTGATTCCTCTAGTTCCATTCTTCTTTCTCAAGATTGCTTTGGCTATTTGATGTTTTTTTGTATTTCCATACAAATTGTGAACTTATTTGTTCTAGTTCTCTGAAAAATACCGTTGGTAGCTTGATAGGGATTGCATCGAATCTACAGATTGCTTTGGGTAGTATACTCATTTTCACTATATTGATTCTTCTGATCCATGAACATGGTCTATTTCTCCATCTATTTGTGTTATCTTTGATTTCTTTCATCAGTGTTTTATAGTTTTCTATATATAGGTTTTTTGTTTCTATAGGTAGATTTTTTTCCTAAATATTTTATTATTTTCATTGTAATGGTAAATCGAATTATTTCCTTAATTTCTCTTTCTGTTTTCTCATTGTTAGTGTATAAGAAGGCAAGGGATTTCTGTGTGTTAATTTTATATCCTGCAACTTTACTATATTCATTTATTAGCTCAAGTAATTTTCTGGTAGGTGCTCAGCTTCTTTACGGTCCAACTCTCACATCCAAGATGGGTTGCCTTGCATATCTGAGGTTATATGTCTTGCATATCTGAGTACATCATGAGAAACGCTGGGCTGGAGGAAGCACAAGCTAGAATCAAGATTTCTGGGAGAAATATCAATAAGCTCAGATATGCAGATATGGGTTGTCTTGAGAGAGTAATATTGAAACATATATGTTTCCATATGTAAAACAGATAGCCAGTGAGAATTTGCTGTATAATGTAGGGAACTGAAAGTCAGTGTTCTGTGAC
This sequence comes from Ovis aries, assembly GCF_016772045.2. Lineage (NCBI taxonomy): Eukaryota > Metazoa > Chordata > Mammalia > Artiodactyla > Bovidae > Ovis > Ovis aries. Next base: position 49,432,009 of record NC_056080.1, read on the forward strand.
AACCTAGAGTATTGGCATGAGGAGGGAGGTAGAGGGAGGTTTAAGACAGTTGGGCCATGTGCATGCTTGTGGCTGTTTCATGTTGAAGTAAGGCAGACACCATCAGAAGACTATAAAGTAATTATCTTTCAATATAAAACAACATAAAATAAAAAAAAACATTTAAATAAAATAAATTAAGTAACAAAATGATGAGATCCCCTACTTAAGAATCATTAGAAATTATTAGAAGTCAGGCACTGGTTCCAATATTTTACTTACATTATTTATAATCACAAGTTACACTATTATTTTAGTTATGAGGAAACTGAGGCTAGATGATAAAATTGAGTTGGGGATAATAAATTCAATAGAAACCCAACTTCATGTATACCAACTGAATTGAACACATTATTATATGAAAATCAGAATATACATCAACAAGGATTCACATCATCTTTGGGTAAACTAATGAGCATGATATGACAATGTTATTCATTCACATTCTACTTATTGATTAGATGACAGCTGTACTACATGATCATCTAGGTCAATCATCCCAATCAAGTTCTGCTTCACCGACAAAAACATGACATTTTGGAGCTAAATCTTAGAAGATCATCTATGATATATTTATCCTATGTTTACAGGGGAAATTTTATTGGGTAAATATTTTGAAGAAACAATAATAGTAATGTCCTCAAGCACATTTCTGTCTGAAAAGGGGGTAAAAGCTTAGAAAAATACACAAATGACCAAAATACAGGGAACAGAGTTGTGCAGCTTCCAGAAAATGTAGGTAAAATAATATGAAAAAAAATAAAAAAATAAAATGATATGAAAACTCAAAATAGTTTATCTCTACATGCAAGGATCAGGTAAGTTTTCATGGAAACAGCAACTGATTTGAGATTAACAATGAAAGGAATATTATAAATATTGTTTTAAGGGAAAAATATGAAAACAAGTACATTACAAGGCAGTTAATTTATGATAAGTATCCGGTGAACAGAACAAATAGTTACATACAATTACTAAAGAATACCCAAGGAAATAAGGAAAGCTTGCTGAGGGGGCTAAATACTATAATAGGACTTGAAGGTAGGTTAAGTTTTAAATGGGGGCATCGTGGGAAAAATGAAGCAATTTAAGATAGAAGTACATCATGAGAAATGCTGGGTTGGAGGAAGGACAAGCTGGAATCAAGATTGATGGGAGAAATATTAATAACCTCAGAAATGCAGATGACACCACCCTTACGGCAGAAAGTGAATAAGAACTAAAGAGCCTCTTGATTAAAGTGAGAGAGGAGAGTGAAAAAGTTGGCTTAAAGCTCAGCATTCAGAAAACTAAGATCATGGCATCCGGTCCCATCACTTCATGGCAAATAGATGGGGAAACAGTGGAAACAGTGTCAGACTTTATTTTTCTGGGCTCCAAAATCACTGCAGATGGTGACTGCAGCCATAAAATTAAATGATGCTTACTCCTTGGAAGGAAAGTTATAACCAACCTAGACAGCATATTAAATAGCACAGAAATTACTTTGTCAACAAAGGTCCGTCTATTCAAGGCTATGGTTTTTCCAGTGGTCATGTATGGATGTGAGAGTTGGACTGTGACGAAGGCTGAGTGCCGAAGAATTGATGCTTTTGAACTGTGGTGTTGGAGAAGACTCTTGAGAGTCCCTTGGACTGCAAGGAGATCCAACCAGTCCATTCTAAAGGAAATCAGTCCGGGGTGTTCATTGGAAGGACTGATGTTAAAGCTGAAACTCCAATACTTTGGCCACCTGATGCAAAGAGCTGACTCATTTGAAAAGACACTGATGCTGGGAAAGATTGATGGCAGAAGGAGAAGGGGACAACAGAGGATAAGATGGTTGGATGGCATCACCGACTCAATGGACATGGGTTTGTGTGGACTCCGGTAGTTGGTGATGGACAGGGAGGCCTGGCGTGCTGCAGTTTATGGGGTCACAAAGAGTCGGACACAACTGAGCAACTGAACTGACTGAAGACAGAAGAAATTGAAAATTAGTTTTTAATAATTTTATCAGTGCCTGACACATAGTATGCCAACACATATTTACAAATAAATTATATTTCCAAAGGCAATCTTCTCATTATTCATCAATGTAAGTGATAGAATAAACTACAATTGACTCAAGACAAAGCTTAATATGTGTCACATAATAATTATGCCCCTGCCAGAATGAGAAAAGATAAATGATTTATCTCCCTCACCACCAGATACACATAATCTGGAGAGATGTAAGATGATTAGACTAGGCTTGGTGATTTGGTTATTTGAATTCAGTTAACTGAACCATCAAAGGCCTCATTTCAGAAATGCAAAATTTTTGTATAGAACATCAGAGACTTTTGGGAAAATTATACTAGTTGATCCTGAAAGCATAGTGAATATGTCTTGCAACACACCATTAAGTAGTTTAGTTAAGGTTTAGATGTTTTTAGGACAAAAGCAGTTATATTCTCTTATAAACCAGTTCCCATTGCTTTCTAATTGCTATTAAGAAAGTTAGAAGTTCACCAGATATATTTTATAGAGGTATGTTTAGAAAACTTTATGGAGCTGACAATGAATTTAATTGATCTTAAGATTTTTGAGGTGGTCATGCAAAAGGAAATATATCATTAAATTAAATGTAATTAAATCCATTCCTATTCATAGATGAATGTAAAGACAGTACAAAATCTATGAAATTATCATTGGTGATATTATTACTATATATGTGGTTGTTATAATAAAAACCTCAAATAAATCCCCAGTTTAAATACACATTCTTAACAAAAATTACACATTTGTTACACTCAGAGTTGTAAGCAATGTTGAAACTTTAAGAAAAAAATTTTTTTTTTAATTTAGAAAAGCTTATTTAGTTAAGGCTTTTAACCAGAATTGAAAGAGACACGTGTACCCCAATGTTCATCACAGCACTGTTTATAATAGCCAGGACATGGAAGCAACCTAGATGTCCATCAGCAGATGAATGGATAAGAAAGCTGTGGTACATATACACAATGGAGTATTACTCAGCCATTAAAAATAATACATTTGAATCAGTTCTAATGAGGTGGATGAAACTGGAGCCTATTATACAGAGTGAAGAAAGCCATAAAGAGAAACACCAATACAGTATACTAATGCATATGTATATGGAATTTAGAAAGATGGTAACAATAACCCTGTATGCGAGACAGCAAAAGAAACACAGATGTATAGAACAGTCTTTTGGACTCTATGGGAGAGGGAGAGGGTGGGATGATTTGGGAGAATGGCATTGAATCATGTATAATATCATATATGAAACGAATCGCCAGTCCAGGTTCAATGCATGATAGAGGATGCTTGGGGCTGGTGCACTGAGATGACCCAGAGAGATGGTACGGGGAGGGAGGAGGGAGGGGGGTTCAGGATGGGGGACACGTGTATACCTGTGGTGGATTCATGTTGATGTATGGCAAAACCAATACAATATTGTAAAGTAATTAACCTCCAATTAAAATAAATAAATTTATATTAAAAAAATATTCTGAGAATTTCAACAAAAAGAAGTAATCCAGATTCCTTTGACCACTGTGAGGTCTGGCCTTAGACCTCCTTCCCTAAACTGGCTGTGCTGTGCTATGCTGAGTCACTCAATCATGTCCAGCTCTTTGCTACCTCATGGACTGTAGGATCCTCTGTCCATGGGGATTCTCCACGTAAGAATACTGGAGTGGGATGCCATGCCCTCCTCCAGGGGATCTTTCCAACTCAGGGATCGAACCCAGGTCTCCCTCATTGCAGGCGGGTTCTTTACCATTTGAGCCAGCAGAGAAGCCCTAAACCGACTAGATTCTTTTATCCCACATCTTTACTCTCTCAAGGTGAAAACCTAACCTAATCGTCACAAGCACTTTTATAATTATACAAACCTGTGTAGAGAAAGGAGATTCTTTCCTCCAATTTATCTAGGGTTAAATCAAAAGATATTTTTCATTTGTCTTCCAATTTTCCTTACTATATATGCCTAATTATAGTGAGTTTAAATAACAATTATGTGTATCAGTAAACAAATGTTAGATTGACTTTTACATTCTAGTTTATGTTACTAAAATACCATGGATCTTTTTAATCTTCATAGTATATTGCTCAGATAGAATGAAGATCTGCTTATGGAAAGATTATTAATTTTAAGATGAGACATTGGCAGAATGTTTATTGTCAGCTTTGTATATGTGACACAGCCAACTTATGTAGGAGTTCTTATCACAGAACATGTTTTGAATCAGAAAAAGTATTGTTTTTATCAGACCCCCAAATACATCCGTTATTGAGCAGGACTCTTTTCTTTTCATCACTAACTCAAACTGGGTTCAGCTCCCAGAACTCTAGCCTAGGTATACACATACACCTAGGCTATATATATATATTACCTCACTACTCTCTGTAGCAGAGGAAAGTATGAATGCTTTATATGGTACCTCAGACACAGAGTTCTAAATTAATTTAATCCAAAGATCAAAATCCTTCATCCCTGCCCCTAGAAATCACTAGCAGTGATTTCACTCCCACCTGGTCTACAGCAAGTAACCCTAGCTACACAGCCAGGTATCTATAGGCTAGGTAGGCCTACCTACCACCCATCCTTCTTCAGTGTACTGTCCCTTTCTTATTAATTTCTCTCTGTATTACCAATCCTAATTTACTTCTTCGTTTCAATGTTTTGCCTGTCAGAATATCTGTTAACTACAATGTTGTTTTCTTATCTCAAAGACATAATTCCCTTTGTTCATAAAGTTCAGTAAAATCCCCAGAAGCAGTGCTACTAGACTCCTGGGAGAGGCAGTAAATCCCCTCCATAATACCTTTTGTTCTAACTCTTGGGTCTACGAAATATAATCAGCCTTTTAAAGGTATAATTAAGGCTGACATGGAAGAATCCTGGGTTCTGCATCCCCAGTTAGTTGAGGATAGGGCTGGGGTCTTCCTGACCCAGGGATCGAACCCGAGTCTATCACATTGCAGGTAGACGCTTTACCCTCTGAGCCACCAAGGAAGTCCCAGTTAGTTAGAATCTGGAGCAACTAACCTCTCATTTAGTCCTAGTGGATTATACCAGAAAAAATACTATCACTAATAAATTCTTCCACAGCACCAGAATTGTAGTGGAGATAATCTGGTTTCTAATAGGCATTCTACATATGAAAATATTGCCAGGATGTAGCTCACTCTCTTTGAGTATGCCTCCATTAGAAAATCTTTGAGTACTGATTTTTGCTATTCAGTTCAGTTGAGTTCAGTTCAGTCGCTCAGTCATGTCCGACTCTTTGCGACCCCATGAATTGCAGCACGCCAGGCCTCCCTGTCCATCACTATTAGTTATGCTCAAATAGGCAACAGGAACTTTGACTACCATTTTGAAAGCCACTGTGCACAAGTTTGTATTTGTTTGGGACATATTGTTTGCTATTGGAGAAAAAGACTTGAAATATCAAGAGAGATCAGAGAAAGCTTACCTGAGAGGTTGAGTAAATGCTAATAAAGTTAAGAAGAAGTACATAGGAAGAAATATCATGGGCAAAGGTCTGGCAGCACTAGGGTGTTTTATATATATGGGGTTTTATATATGTCCAAAAATCAAGAAGGCCAGAGATGTTGGAGGAAAGTGAGTGAGAATAGCACAGTTTGAGGCTGGAAATACAGGAACAGGCCAGATTATACAGGAGTTTATAGAGATCCTAAAGAGTTTTGTTTTTCTCAAAAAAAAAAAAAAACACGCTAAATCTTTTAGCAGAGGAGCAACATAACCAGGTATGTATTTTAAAATGTATCTTTGGCTGTATTGTAGAGATCAGATTGGAGGAGGCTGTGGTAAATTAGGGGAGACAATTTAGGAGGCTGGTGCAGGAGTTCAGGAATAAAATATTGTAATTTAGATCATAGCTTACATTATAGCTTACATTATAGCTTAGGTAGAGACTGAAGATGCAAAGAAGTTTCATTTTAGAGAAACTTAAGAGGTACTATCAACAGAATTTGGTAAGGGATTTAATACTGGAGATGAGGGAGAGGGAATTGAAAATAACTGAACACAGCAATTCCACTCCTGAGCCAGAGAAAACCATAATTACAAAAGACACATGCATTCCAATGTTCATTTCAGCACTATTTACAGTAGTCGAGGAATGGAAGAAACATAAATGTCCATCAACAGAGGAATGGATGAAAATGTGGCACGTATACACAATGAAATATTACTCAGCCATAAAAAGGAACAAAACTGTGCCATTTGCAGAGATGTGGATGGACCTAGATTGTCACACAGAGTGAAGTAAGTCAGAAAGATTAAAAACAAATATCATATAGTAATGCATATATGTGAAATCTAGAAAACTGATACAGATGAACCTGTTTGCAAAGCATAGAGTCACAGACATAAAGAACAAATGTATGGACACCAAGTGGGGGAAAGAGGATGTTGGATGACTTGGGAGATTGGAATTGATATATATACACTGCTGCTGCTGCTGTTGCTGCTGCTGCTGCTAAGTCACTTCAGTTGTGTCCGACTCTGTGCAACCCCATAGATGGCAGCCCGCCAGGCTCCCCCGTCCCTGGGATTCTCCAGGCAAGAACAATGGAGTAGGTTGCCATTTCCTCCTCCAATGCATGAAAGTGAAAAGTGAAAGTGAAATCGCTCAGTCATGTCCAAGTCTTAGCGACCCCATGGACTGCAGCCCACCAGGCTCTTCCATCCATGGGATTTTCCAGGCAAGAGTACTGGAGTGGGTTGCCATGGCCTTCTCCCATATATACACTGCTATGTATGAAATAGGTAACTAATGATAACCTACTGTATTGCATAGGGAACTCTACTCAATGCTCTGTGTTAACAAAAAAGGGGATATATGTATATGTATAGCTAATTCACTTTGCAGTACAGCAGAAACTAACACAACATTGTAAAGCAACTAAACTCCAATTTAAAAAATAAAGAAAATATCTGAACATGGGGTCTAAATCATTGATTCACTTTGGTTTGCTCATTTAAAATCTGACAAATAATGTATGTTTGATTTTGCCTAAAACCTTCCACTGATAGGCAAGACGCAGTATACTTCAGAATGTGAATTCTGAATCAAGATTGCCTGCACTAGAATGTTGTTTCTACTTACTTGCATTGTGGCCTTGGGTAAATCATTTAATCTCCCTGTGCTTAGGTTTCCTGTTTTGTAAAATGGGAATGATGACAGTTCCCAACTTGTAAAATTACTGTGAGAACTAGATGAGACAATACTAGAAAGTGCTCAGCACAATGTTTGTCATGGTGAAGTGGTCAATCAATGTTAGCAACTACTGTTCTTAGAGAAGACTCTGAAAATCATTTCACTGCCCAGTAGTTCTTTGTTGTAAGTCCACAGATTCATATTTTCAGGCATAGGAGGTCTTTTCTCAGTGACTGTCATGAGGCAAAAGGTCATGAATGAAGCTCAGCAGTGATGGGCTCTTCTAACTGTTAACTCATTACCCAATCTCTTCCACTAGGTGGGCAAGAGGGAGGATGCCAAGTCAAAACTGCATGGCTCATGACTAATCATAACTAATGCTGAAGCTGAAGTTCCAATACTTTGGCCACTTGATGTGAACAGCCTACTCATTAGAAAAGACCCTGATGCTGGAAAAGATTGAAAGCAAGAGGAGAAGGGGACGACAAAGGACGAGATGGTTGGATGGAATCACTCACTCAATGGACATGAGTTTGAATAAGCTCTGAGAGATAGTGAAGGACAGGGAAGCCTAGTATGCTGCAGTCCACGGGGTCACAAAGAGTCGGACAGGCGGACTAAGTGACTTAACAATAAAACAAACCCCTACAGCTGTGTTATCTAGAAGCAGCAAGAGTAATGTAATTAAAGTGGAAATAAGACCATGTCCCTTCCTTACCCAAAACTTTTCAATGGGTTTTATCTTTACTGTTAAAAGAAAAGGCTATGGTTTTTCCAGTAGTCATGTATGGATGTGAGAGTTGGACTATAAAGAAAGCTGAGCACTGATGAATTGATGCTTTTGAACTGTGGTGTTGGAGACGACTCTTGAGAGTCCCTTGAACAGAAAGGAGATGCAAGCAGTCCATACTACTACTCTCAACAGTAGCCATACTAGATTTCTTTCAGTTTCATATTTTGGTCATGCTCTCTCCTGCTCCATTTAGTCTTTACCTATGATATTCTTTCTGGAGTGCTAATTGCTCCTGTTTCTGCCTAGTATACTAATCATTTTTAGTCATGCTTTCTTTGATCTCCTGAAGAGATCAAATCATCCATTATAGAATTTAACCAGTTCAGTTCAGTCTCTCAGTCATGCCTGACTCTTTACGACCCCATGGACTGCAGCACACCAGGCCCTCCTGTCCATCACCAACTAACGGAGTTTACTCAAACTCATGTCCATTGAGTCAGTAATGCCATCCAACCATCTCTTCCTCTGTTATCCCCTTCTCCTCCTGCCTTCAGTCTTTCGCAGCATCAGGGTCTTCTCAAATGACTCTGCTCTTTGCATCAGGTGGCCAAAGTATTGGAGTTTCAGCTTCAACATCAGTCTTCCAATGAACATTCAGGACTATTTGCTTTAGGATGGACTGCTTGGATCTCCTTGCAGTCCAAGGGACTCTCAAGAGTCTTCTCCAACACCACAGTTCAAAAGCATTAATTCATCAGTGCTCAGCTTTCTTTATAGTCCAACTCTCACATCCATACACGACTACTGGAAAAACCATAGCCTTGACCTGACAAAACTTTGTTGGCAAAGTAATGCCTCTGCTTTATAATATGCTGTCTAGGTTTGTCATAACTTTTCTTCCAAAGAGTAAGCACGTTTTTATTTCATGGCTGCAATCACCATCTGCAGTGATTTTGGAGTCCAAAAAAATAAAGTATGTCACTGTTTGCACTGTTTCTCTATCTATTTGCCATGAAATGATGGGGCTGGATGCCATGATCTTTGTTTTCTGAATGTTGAGCTCTCAGCCAAGTTTTTCATTCTCCTCTTTCACTTTCATCAAGAGGCTCTTTAGTTCTTCACTTTCTGCCATAAGGGTGGTGTCATCTGCATATGTGAAGTATTGATATTTCTCCCAGAAATCTTGATTCTAGCTTGTGCTTCTTCCAGCCCAGGGTTTCTCTTGATGTACTCTGCATATAAGTTCCATGTCCAGTTCTAACTGTTGCTTCCTGACCTGCATACAGATTTCTCAAGAGGCAGGTCAGGTGGTCTGGTATTCCCATCTCTTTCAGAATTTTCCACAGTTTATTGTGATCCACACAGTCAAAGGCTTTGGCATACTCAATAAAGCAGAAATAGATGTTTTTTTTTGAACTCTTTTGCTTTTTCCATGATCCAGCGGATGTTGGCAATTTGACCTCTGGTTCCTCTGCCTTTTCTAAAACTAGCTTGAACACCTGGATTTTCACGGTTCAGGTATTGCTGAAGCCTGGCTTAGAGAATTTTGAGCATTACTTTGCTAGTGTGTGAGATGAGTGAATTTGTGCAGTACTTCGAGCATTCTTTAGCATTGCCTTTCTTAAGGACTGTAATGAAAACTTACCTTTCCCACTCCTGGGGCCACTGCTGAGGTTTCCAAATTTGCAGCATATTGAATGCAGCACTTTCACAGCATCGTCTTTCAGGATTTGAAATAGCCCAACTGGAATTCCATCACTTCCACTAGCTTTGTTCGTAGTGATGCCTTGTAAGGCCCACTTGACTTCACATTCCAGGATGTCTGGCTCTAGATGAGTGATCAAAGCATCGTGATTATCCAGGTCATGAAGATCTTTTTTGTACAGTTCTGTGTATTCTTGCCACCTCTTCTTAATATCTTCTGCTTCTTTAGGTCCATACCATTTTGTCCTTTATTGAGCCCATCTTTGTATGAAATATTTCCTTGGTAGCTCTAATTTTCTTGAAGAGATCTCTAGTCTCTCCCATTCTATTGTTTTCCTTTATTTCTTTGCACTGATCACCAAGGAAGGCTTTCTTATCTCTTCTTGCTCTTCTTTGGAACTCTGCATTCAAATGGGTATTTCCTTCCTTTTCTCTTTTGCTTTTGGCTTCTCTTCTTTTCACAGCTATTTGTATGGCTTCCTCAGACAGCCATTTTGCTTTTTTGCCTTTCTTTTTCTTGGGGATGGTCTTGCTCCCTGTCTCCTGTACAATGTCATGAACCTCCATCCATAGTTCATCAGGCAGTCTGTCTATGCGATCTAGCTCCTTAAATCTATTTCTCACTTCCACTGTATAATCGTTAGGGATAATATCATCATGTTTTTTCTTTGTTACACATCATAGATACAAGTTTATATCCATTTGATTAATGATAATTATCAGTAAGAAACTCAGGTCTCCTGTCAAAAATTATATATGCAAAACATCTTGGAAGGTGATTACTCAATGTAAATCATGTCTTTAGATTACAGCCCTGGACTGTAATACAGATGTTTCTGACATGTAAGGAGAAAGAAAAGGAAGAGTTCCAGGAGGTGCAGCCCAAGGGCAGGAGAGAAGCCAGGAGACTGAATGGAGAGCAAAGAAACGCTATCATTAAGGAACTACAAGCTAATAGCATTGAATGTAACAGGTTTGGGGAGAAGTCCCAAGCTTCCATATCCCTGCTGCTGACTTCTCCTTCATCAATCCAGATGATAAATACTTGTTTAATAAAATATCTAGTGCACATGTCAGATGCTACACAGGGTGCTGGAGTTACTGTAAATATTAAAATAGCTCTGCCTGCAGGCAGCACTCACACGAAGATGACAACACTGAAGTAACAAGTGTTTTAAAAAAGCTAATGTGAGTTTTTAAAAATAAGCATCCATGTCAGCCTTGGTGGTAAGGGGCCAAGGTAAAGGCAAGGCGAAGGAAATCCATTATAATAAAAATAGGACTCCAGATTCATCACATTTTGGATTTCATCTGAGTAAAGGTGTTAAAAATCCTCATGTGTGCTCTCTTTCTCACCCCTCTTCACTCACACTTGAGTCAAGATGACCTTTGGGTTATGGGACCAAGGAAGCCAGTTTGTATGCAGCCATTTGACTTGAAGAGAACCCAAAATGTAAAATCAGTTCATGCTTTAGTGTTTTGCACAACAGAGAAGCTTGAGTCTTCACTCCAAACTGACTTCTTACCCAGGTTACAGGTAAAACAAAAATATCTGTTGACCCTTGTGCTTAGCAGTAAACATTTTAAAGGATAACAATAATAAGATACAACTTTTCATGGAATCCTCAGCATTTAAAAAGATTAGTGAAAGTCTCTAGGGTTTGTGAAATTGTAGATTTTGTAATGTGACAGTGGGGTTGCAGTGTTACTTTCTTGCTGCTAAACTGTCACTAAAGGTGGGGTTATGGGGAGAGTTCTGAATTTGACTATCCTCAGAGCAATCATCTGAAGGGGCAGAGTAGTACAGAAGAAAGACCTTTCAAATTAGAAACCAAAGAAAAACATAGGTATCAGAAAATGGAAGATTTCACTTCCTTGGATGGGAGAAGATACCTCACAAAAATATAAAGAAACCAAAGGTTGATGTCATGAGTGGCCAATAAGAAGTTACTGAGATTTCTGAATGCATTCTGAAATTTGAATCGCCACTGATTTCTGGAGAATAATTGAATATTTTAAACTTGAAGCTCTTTTGAATAACCTGACCATTCATGCAAATCTCCATTTATAATGAGTTCACATTTTTGAAATTTCCTTCCAGAAAATAAAGTTTATTTATGAAATTTTGGTATGTGGGTATGTATGAAATGCTTATCTACAGGAAATACAATATGAAAAAGAAAGTTCAAAGCGTAGGAGTGATCGTAAAAACAAGCTTTTCATTCTTACCCATTTTTTGTAAGACCTAGAGGCCAAGAGGAATGTGATTTGATCACAAATGAGAAACTGGGGTAGTGGAGGATAGAATGAGAGCAAGAATTACATTTACATTTTGGCATTACCAAAAAAAAAAAAAAATCAAAGATTACCCTAATATATTTATGCCTTGGAGACCAGGAAAACAGTTCTGTCTGACCCCTAAAGGGAAAGTTGGGAGGGGGCAAATCTTAAGGGAAAATGAAGAACATTATTTTTGCCCACGAAATGGGCATCTCACCATATCCATGGTCCTAACCTGTGTTCTGACTTTCATCTAAAAAGTCAGAAGGTGTTAAATCAGTCTTTCTAGACAAAAACCAGGAATTGGATGATTAGGCCAATGCCATAGAAGCACGTAAGAGTGAACTTTGGAAATTTTATCTCATAAAGTGTTATTGTCTTCCTATTCTATCCTTCTTAAGATCTGAATTCTGTAAGCTGTTGTTCAGTCCCTAAGTTGTGTCTGATTATTTGCAACCCCATGGACTGCAGCATGCCAGGCTTCCCTGTTATTCACTATTTCATGGAGTTTGTCCATATCCATGTCTATTGAGTTGATGATGCTATCTAACTATCTCATTCTCTGCTGCCCCTTTCTCTTTCTGTCTCCAATCAATCCCAGTCGACTCTTTCCCAATGAGTCGACTCTGCATCAGTTGGCCAAAGTATTGGAGATTCAGCTTCAACATCAGTGCTTCCAATGAATATTCAGGGCTGATTTCCTTTAGGATTGACTGGGGTTGATCTCCTTGCAGTCCAAGGGATTCTCGAGCGTTTCCTCCAGCAGCACAATTCAGAGTCATCAATTCTCCAGCACTCAGCCTTCTTTATGGTCCACCTTTCATATGTGTACATGACTACCAGAAAAAACATAGCTTTGAATATACAGACCCTTGTTAGAGAAGTGATGTATTTGTTTTTTAATATACTGTTTAGGTTTGTTATAGCTTTTCTTCCAAGGAGCAAGTGTCTTTTAATTTAATGGCTGCAGTCACTGTCCGCAGTGATTTTGGAACCCAAGGAAATTAAGTCTGTCACTGCTTTCACTTTTCCCCCTTCTATTTGCCATTAAGTGATGGACTGGATGCCATGATCTTAGTTTTTTGAATATCCAGTTTTAAGCCAGCTTTTTCACTGTCCTCTTTCACCCTCATCAAGAGGCTCTTTAGTTCCTCTTCACCTTCTGTCATTGGAGTAATATCATCTGCATATGCGAGGTTGTTGATATTTATCCCAGCAACCTTGATTTCATCTTGTGATTTATCTAGCCCACCATTTCACATGAAGTACTCTGCATATAAATTAAATAAGTTGAGTGACAATATACAGCCTTGACATCCTCCTTTCCCAATTCTGAACCAGTTCATTGTTCCATGTCCAGTTCTAACTTGCTTCTTGACCTGCATACAGCTTTCTCAGGAGATAGGTAAGGTTGTCTGGTATTCCCAACTGTTTAAGAATTTTCCAGTTTGTTGTGATTCACATAGTCAAAATCTTTAATGTAGTCAATGAAGCAGAAGTAGATGTTATTTTTCTGGAATTCCCATGCCTTTTTTATGATCCAACTAATACTGGCAATTTGATCTCAGGTTTCTCTGCATTTTCTAAAGCCAGCTTGTACCTCTGGAAGTTCTTGCTTCATGTACTACTGAAGCCTATCTTTAAGGATTTTGAGCATCACTTTGCTAATATGTGAAATGATTGAAATTGTATGGTAGCTTGAATATTCTTTGACATTGCCTTTCTTTGGGACTGGAATGAAAACTGACCTTTTCCAGTCCTGTGGCCACTGTGGAGTTTTTCAAATGTCTTGACACACTGAATACAGCATTTTAGCAACATCATCTTTTAGGATTTGAAATAGCTCAGCTGAAATTCCATCACCTCCACTAGTTTTTTTCATAGTAATGCTTCATAAGGCCAACTTGACTTCATACTCCAGGATGTCTGGCTCTCGGTGAGATAAACATCATGGTTATCAAAGTCATTAACACTTATTTTGTATAGTTTTTCTGTGTATTCTTGCCACCTCTTCTTAATCTCTTCTGCTTCTGTTAGCTCCATACCATTTTTGTCCTTTATCGTGCCCATCCTTGCATGGAATTTTCCCTTGATTTTTCCAATTTTCTTGCAGAGATTTATAGTCTTTCCCATTCTATGGTTTTCCTCTATTTCTTTGCATTGTTCATTTAAGAAAGCTTTCTTATCTCCCCTTGCTATTCTCTGGAGCCATGCATTCAGTTGGATGCATCTTTCCCTTACTCCTTTGTTTTTTGCTTCTCTTCTTTTCTCAGCTATTTGAAAGGCCTCCTTAGACAATCATTTTGCTTTCTTGCATTTCTTTTGCTTTGGGGATGATTTTGGTCACTGCCTTCTGTAAAATGTTATGAACCACCAACCATAGTTCTTCAGGCACTCTCTTTATCAGATCTAATCCCTTGAATTTATTAATCATCTCTACTATATAATCATAAGGAATTTTATTTAGGTCATACTTGAATGGCCTAGTGGTTTTCCCTACTTTCTTTGATTTAAGCCTGAATTTTGCAGTAAGGGGCTCATGATATGAGCCACAGTCAGCTCCAGGTCTTTTTTTTTTTTTTTTTTTTTAAGCTAACTGTAGAGAGCTTCTCCATCTTCAGCTGCAAAAATATAATCAATATGATTTCAGTATTGAACATTTGTTGATGTCCATGTGCTGAGTTGTCTCTTTTGTTGTTGGGATAGGCAGCTTGCCATGACCAGTGTGTTTTCCTGACTAAACTCTGTTAGCCTTTGCCCTGCTTCATTTTGTACTCCAAGGTCAAACTTGCCTATTACTCTAGATATTTCTTGAGTTCCTCCTACTTTTGCATTCCAATCCTCTATGATGAAAAGGACATCTTTTTTTCATGTTAGTTCAAGAAGGTCTTGTAGCTCTTCATAGAACTGTTCAACTTCATCTTCTTCAGCATTAGTGGTTGGGACAAAGACTTGGATTACTGCGATGTTGAATGGTTTGCCTTGGAAATGAAGCAAGATCATTTTGTTGTTTTTCAGCTTATACCCAAGTACTGTATTTCAGACTCTTTTATTGACTATGAGGGCTACTCCATTTCTTCTAAAGATTTCTTGCACAGATTAGTAGGTATAATAATCATCTGAATTAAATTCACCTATTCTTGTCCATTTTAGTTCACTGATTACTAGACGGTAATGTTCACTAGCCATCACCTGCTTGACCATGTCCAATTTACTTTGATTCATAGACCTAACATTCCAGGTTCCTATGCAATATTATTCTTTACAATATCGGAATTTAGTTTCATCACCAGATGCATCCACAACTGAGTGTCATTTCTGTTTTGGCCCAGCCACTTCATTCTTTCTCTGTTAGTAACTGCCTTCCAACTTTCCCAGTAGCTTATTGGACACCTTCTGACCTGGAGGACTCATCTTCCACTGTCATATATTTTTGTCTTTTCATACTGTTCATGGGGTTCTCATGGCAAGAATACTGCATTAGTTTTCCATTTCCTCCTCCAGTGAACCATGTTTTGAACCACATTTTGTCATACTCTCCACTATGACCCATCTGTCTTGAGTGGCCCTGCATGGCATGCCTTGTAGCCTCAGTGAGTTATGCAGACCCCTTCACCATGATAAGACTGTGATCCATTTATGGGGAATTTCATAGGTAAACATACTCATTTACCTTACTAATTCTCTTTGTGCCTTTTCCCCACCAAGTCTTTTCCAGGTTCATGCAGGTTAGTTCAAGGCACTGACACCAAGAGGCTAAAGAGCACAGTTGAATTTCATCAGAATTGCAGCTCTGCTGCTTAAGTAAACTAACAAGTCATCAATCACATCACATTAGAGCAAATATAAGTTTGAAAGTAGAAAAAAAGTTAAATAAGAACTTGGGCATTTTCAAGTAGTAAGTAGAAATCTATAAGAAAAATGATAATGTAAACATTTACCCAAAGGAATAATAATCAATATTTTTGAGTGCTATGTATTAATATTAGACACTGTTCTAATTAGGCTGTATATATTAACTAATTTAATCTTACAACAGCCCTATAAACAAGGCTCTATTATTTTATTCATTTTAGAGATAAAAAAGCTGAAGAGAATAAATAATTTGCCCCTCATGTCATAGCTAACAAGTAATAGAGCTGGAATTTGATCCCAGACAGACCAGATCCAGAATCATGCTCTTTAGATTGCTTTCTATGACACAAAATAATTTTGAAAAATAAAAAATAATGCGTTGAACTATATAGATTTTTCTAAAGAGCTGCTGACTTTTCATTACTGAAATTGAAAATTAAAACAAACTGTAAATGGTTTTCCTTTTATCATCTCATGATAAATTTTGAAGTCCTAAAACATTGAAGAAAGTAGGGAAAACCACTAGACCATTCACGTATGACCTAAACCAAATCCCTTATGATTATACAGTGGAAGTGAGAAATAGATTTAAGGGACTAGATCTGATAGACAGAGTGCCTGATGAACTATGGACGGAGGTTCGTGACATTGTACAGAAGACAGGGATCAAGATCTAGCCCATTGAAAAGAAATGCAAAAAAGCAAAATGGCTGTCTGAGGAGGCCTTACAAATAGCTGTGAAAAGAAGCAAAAAGCAAAGGAGAAAAGGAAAGACATAAGCATTTGAATGAAGAGTTCCAAAGAACAGCAAAGAAAGATAAGAAAGCCTTCCTCAGCTATCAATGCAAAGAAATAGAGGAAAACAACAAAATGGGAAAGACTAGAGATCTCTTCATGAAAATTAGAGATACCAAGGAACATTTCATGCAAAGATGGGCTCAATAAAGGACAGAAATGGTATGGACCTAACAGAACAGAAGATATTAAGAAGGGTGGCAAGAATACACAGAAGAACTGCACAAAAAATTTTTCACGACACAGATAATCACGATGGTGTGATCACTCACCTAGAGCCAGACATCCTGGAATGTGAAATGAAGTGGGCCTTACAAAGCATCACTACGAACAAAGCTAGTGGAAGTGGTGGAATTTCAGTTGAGCTATTTCAAATCCTGAAAGATGATGCTGTGAAAGTGCTGCACTCAATATGCCAGCAAATTTGGAAAACTCAGCAGTGGTCACAGGACTGGAAAAGGTCAGTTTTCACTGCAATCCCAAAGAAAGGCAATGCCAAAGAATGCTCAAACTACCGTACAATTGCACTCATCTCACATGCTAGTAAAGTAGTGCTCAAAATTCTCCAGGCCAGGCTTCAGCAATACGTGAACTGTGACCTTCCTGATGTTCAAGCTGGTTTTAGAAAAGGCAGAGGAACCAGAGATCAAATTGCCAACATCCACTGGATCATCGAAAAAGCAAGAGAGTTCCAGAAAAACATCTATTTATGCTTTATTGACTGTGCCAAAGCCTTTGACTGTGTGGATAACCATAAATTGTGGAAAATTCTGAAAGAGATGGGAATACCAGACCACCTGACCTGCCTCTTGAGAAATCTGTATGCAGGTTAGGAAGCAACAGTTAGAACTGGAAAATGTAACAACAGACTGGTTCCAAATAGGAAAAGGAGTATGTCAAGGCTGTATATTGTCACCCTGCTTATTTAACTTCTATGCCTAGTACATTGTGAGAAACGCTGGGCTGGAAGAAGCACAAGCTGGAATAAAGATTGCCAGGAGAAATATTAATAACCTCAGATATGCAGATGACACCACCCTTATGGCAGAAAGTGAAGAGGAACTAAAAAGCCTCTTGATGAAAGTGAAAGAGGAGAGTGAAAAAGTTGGCTTAAAGCTCCACATTCAGAAAACTAAGATCATGGCATCTGGTCCCATCACTTCATGGGAAATAGATGGGGAACCAGTGGAAACAGTGTCAGACTTTGTTTTGGGGGGCTCCAAGATCACTGCAGATGGTGATTACAGCCATGAAATTAAAAGACGCTTGCTCCTTGAAAGGAAAGTTATGACCAACCTAGATAGTATATTGAAAAGCAAAGACATTACTTTGTCAACAAAGGTCCGTCTAGTCAAGGCTATGGTTTTTCCAGTAGTCATGTATGGATGTGAGAGTTGGACTATAAAGAAAGCTGAGCGCCGAAGAATTTGTGGTTTTCAACTGTGGTGTTGGAGAAGACTCTTGAGAGTCCCTTGGACTGCAAGGAGATCAAACCAGTCCATTCTTAAGGAAATCAATCCTGGATGTTCATTGGAAGGACTGATACTAAAGCTGAAACTCCAATAATTTGGCCACCTCATTCGAAGTATTGACTCATTGTAAATGACCCTGATGCTGGGAGGGAGTAGGGACAGGAGGGGAAGGGGATGACAGAGGATGAGATTGCTGGATGGCATCACCAACTTGATGGACATGAGTTTGAGTAAACTCTGGGAGTTGGTGATGCACAGGGAGGACTGGCCTGCTGCAATTCATGTGGTCACAGAGTCGGATACGACTGAGTGACTGAACTGAAAACATAATTTAATAAACTTTTTATATGTAAGGAAGGGATAGATACCAACATTTATTTGTGGCCTAACCTAATTCCATCCTCACAAAAACTCAAGAGAGGGTTATTATGTCCAAGGAGACACAACTAGTAAGCCCTATTAGAGTTGAGAACTAAACTCATCTTAAAACAGCATAAGTCCTCAATGTACTCAATAAATAAACACAACATACAGAATATTTTCACCTTTTTCTGTAAGCTGTGTCTTTAAGTACATAGATACAACTGGTTTTCCCAGTCGCTAATGATATCATCCAAATCACTCTCTGCATTTTATGTACAGTATTGCTTCTGTTGAAGTCTATACTTATTACCCTTTCCTCAACTCAGGTTTTATATTTCAGTGTGACTTCTCCCTCTGCTGCTTTGCTTTCTCAAACTGTTTTTGCTTTGAAAAACACTCTGAAATTGCTTTTTCAAATGGTTTTTCTGATCACCACCAGTGGAAACATTTCCTCAGACATCATTCTGCTTGATCCTTCTTGGAGGCATTTGCCATCACTGATGCCCTTCCTTGCAACTTTCTCCTCCATTGTCTTCTGTGATGAGGCTTTCTTCTCCTATTCTGTCCTCTTCTTCTCCGTTACGTTCTTGAATCTTCTACCTTCTCCATCCACCAGATACAACTTTTCCCATCATGAAGCTCCTTTATTATCCTAGACTTAGACATGAAATTTAAATTTCTACAGGGACCAGGCAGGTAATGTAAAGAAGTGAAAGCAGCTGAATGGGGATTTGGAAAACTAGAGTATGTATACCTTATCTAAAAGGAATGGACACTACTCAAACTTCAGTGGGAATGCAAACCTAGTGTTGCCAAATATTTGTGTTTTCTAAGATAAATCTGAAATTTAGAACTCTGTGTAATGTCTGATGATCATTTAAATATTGACAACCAACTCAATATTAAGTGACTCTGAGACACTATGAACCTGTACACCAATCTTTCTCCAACCTGTGCTTTGTATCGATACCTTATTCATTTGAATCTCACATAATCTCATTTAATTAAGTCCCATTTTAGATTTATAGCACTGATCTTGCTCTTGAATTTCAGACTTTGATGTCCAATTATCAGTTAAAAATCTCTATTTGGATGTTATAAATATAAATGTTCCCAATTCTCTTCATTTCTACCATCACCACTCAAGTCCCAACCTCTGACATCTGTTAACTGGACTTATATAACCATCTCTTCACTGGCTACTACTTCCATTCTCGTTCCCAACAATCCACTTCTCACATAGCAAAAAGTTTCCATTATATTTTGAGTAAAATCCATTTTATATAACTTAAAATTTTCTGCATGGTCTAAACTTATGGTTTCTGTCTTGATTGTATCCCTGTGGTAAGTGAATCAATATTTATATTTTACAAGTCTTCCAAATGTTACCAAATCCATAAGTCATTATCATGATTCCCATTTTTCTTCTTATATACCATAGGAAGTATATAATAGACTTAATGTATTTTCCCTATTAAACAAAAGAAGCTTCTGGAGGATACATTAAGTGTGACAGTATTTTCATATTTAAGAAATGGAACAAGACAGAACAGCAAGAGATAAACCTATGCACCTATGGACACCTTATCTTTCTTAAAGGAGGCAAGAATATACAATGAAGAATAGACAGCCTCTTCAATAAGTGGTTCTGGGAAAACTGGACAGCTACATACAAAAGAAAGAAATTAGAATAGTCCCTAACACTGTACACAAAAATAAACTCAAAATAGATTAAAGACTTAAATGTAAGCCCAGAAACTATAAAGCTCTTATAGGAACATAGCACACACAGCAAGATCTTTGTCCCACCTCCTAGAGTAATGGAAATAAAAACAAAAATAAATGGAATCTAATTAAATTTAAAAGCTTTTGCACAGCAAAGGAAACAATAAACAAGACAAAAAGACAACCTTCAGGATGGGAGAAAATAATTACAAGAGAAGCAACTAACAAAGGATCAATCTCCAAAATATATAAGCAGCTCATACAGCTCAATATCAGAAAAACAAACAGTCCAATAAAAAAAGGGCAGAAGACCTACACAGACATTTCTCCAAAGACATACAGATGGACAATAAACACATGAAAAGATGATCAACACCACTCATTACTAGAGAACTGCAAATCAAAACTACACCGAGGTACCATCTCACACCATTCAGAATGACCATTATTTAAAAAAAAAAAAAAAAACACTACAAGCAATAAATGCTGGAGAGGATGTGGAGAAAAGGAAACTTTATTGCACTGTTGGCAGGAATGTAAATTGGTACAGCCACTATGGAGAACAGTATAGAAGATTCTTTAACAAACTAGGAATTAAACTACCATGTGACCCAGCAATCCCACTACTGGGCATACACTCTGAGAAAACAGTAATTCAGAAAGACACAAGTATCCCAATTTTCACTGCAGCACTATTTACAATAGCTAGGACATGGAAACAACTTAGATGTCCACTGACAGATAAATTGGTAAAGAAGTTGTGGTACAATACAGTGGAACATTATTCAGTCATAAAAAGGAACGGATTTGAGTCAGTTGTAGCGAGGTGGATGAACCTAGAGCCTGTTATATAGAGTGAATTAAGTTGAAAAGAGGAAAACAAATATTGTATATTAACACATATATATGGAATCTAGAAAAACAGTACTGATGAACTTATTTGCAGAGAAGAAATGGAGATGCAGATGTGGAGAATGGACTTGTGGAAACAGCAGGGGAAGCAGAGGCTAGGACAATTGCAAAAGTAGTAATGTCATGTATAAAATAGAAAACTAGCAGGAAGCTGCATATAACACACAGAGCCCAGTCTCACACTCTGTGACAACACAGAGGGGTGGAACTGGGGGGAGGGAGGCTCAAGAGAGAGGGAATATATATATGAATATGACTGATTTGCATTGATGTACACAGAGACCACCACAGCATTGTAAAGCAATTATCTTTTAATTTAAAAAAAAAAAAACACAGAAATGGTGTAAACTTACCAACAATGAGAAATGTATAGTTGGCTAATGAGTTTGGTAAGTTATTCAAGTGGGAGAAGAACACAGCAATGAAGGCATGGAGTAATATTTGAAATAATTAGAGCCTAATTTTAAGTCATTAATTTTTAAATTTTTATCTATTTTTATACATACATTTCTGTTTATTCTAAATTTATTGTAAGTTCCTTCTAGGCTAAGATTGTGTTATTTATCTTTCTGACTCCCCAGATTGAACCTCCATGCTAAAAATAGAACTTTATTAATTGTAGAAGACATGATGTTAAAGCTTTAAAAGCATTAAACATTTGTTGAATTTAATAAAAATTCTTTATGTTTCCAATACAATTCAACATGCCATTATTTTATTTTGTGGTGAGAACATTGAAGATCTGCTTTTTTAGTAACACTATTGTTAACTATAGTTACCATACTACATATTGGATCCTGAGAACTTATTTCTTTAATGTCTGAAAAGTTATACTCTTGGAACACCATTCCCCCATTTCCTTCACCCTCTAGGCCCTGGACACCAATGCTCTACCCTCTGTTTCTATCAGCTCAGCCTTTATAGATTCTACATATAAGTAAGATCATACAGTGCTTGTCTGTCTCTGATTTATTTTGCTTAGCTTAAAATCTTCACGGTCCATCCATGTTGTCATAAACAGCAGGATTTCCTTCATTTTTATGACTGCTGAATTGGAATTGTAATAATTATGTATAAAATTATATATACAAATGTTACATACATGCATATATATATATATATATATATATATATATATCTTGCATTTTCTTTATCCATACATCTGTCCATAGACACTTAAGTTGTTCCCATATCTTGGCTATTGTGTGTAATGTTGCTTCAATGAACATGGGTGTGCAGATATTTCGAGACAGTGATTTCATCTTCTTCGTATATATACCCAGAAGTGGAGTTGCTGGATCCTATGGTAATTCTATTTTTAATTTCTTGAGGATTCTCTGTATAGTGGTTGTACGAATTTACATCCACACTAATGGTGTACTGGTGTTCTTTTTGTCTGTATTGTCATCAGCATCTGTTATCCCTTATCTTTTTGACAATCATTCTAACAGGTGTAAGGTGGTATCTCAGTGGGGTTTTGATTTGTATTTCCTTTTTTTTTTTTTTTTTTTGGCTGCACCAAGCAGCGTGCAAGATCTTATTTCTCTGGCCAAGGATTGAACACTCTCCCTCAGCACTGAAAGCAGAATCTTAATACATGGACCACCAGGGAAGTACCTTGATTTGTATTTCCTTGATAATTAGTGGTGGTGTGCATCTTTTCAAGTACCTGTTGTCATTTGTATGTCTTCTTTGGGAAGATGTCTATTCATTTCCTGCTCATTTTAAAATCTGTTTATTGTTATTTTGCTATTGTGTTATTTTAATTCCTTGTATATTTTGAATATTAATCTCTCATCAGAGAGGTGGTTTGCAAATACTTTCTCCTGTTCTGTAGGTTGCTTTTTCATTTTGTAGATAATATTTTTCTGTGCAGAAGTTTTTAAGTTTGTTGTACTTCTATTTGCTTACTTACGCTTTTGTTGCTTAAGCTTTCAGTGTCATATCCAATATATCACTGCCAAGACTGATGTCAAGAAATTTTTTTACTTATTTTTTTTTAGGATTTTTATAACTTCAGGTCTTTGTCTCTAATCTATTTCAATTTTCTGTGTGAGTGGTGTAAGATAGGTCCCTGGTTTCATATTTTTGGCATGTAAATATCTAGTTTCCCCAACACCATTTATTGAAGCCATTATCCTTTCCTCACTGAATATTCTTCACTCCCTTGTCAAGTATTTGTTGGCCATTATATATGGATTTATTTCTGAACTCTCAATTCTGGTCTGTCAGTCTATGTGTCTATTTTTATCCCAATACTGTACTGTTTTGATTACTACAGCTTGGTAATATAGCTTGAAATCAGGAAATATGATGCCTCACTTCACTGTTCTTTTTCCTCAAGTTTGCCTTAGCTATTCTGGGTCTTTTGTGGTTTCATAAACATATTAGGATTGTTTTTCTATTTGTGTAAAAATGCCATTGGGATATTGTTATAGATTGTATTGACTCTATAGATGGCTTTGGATAATATGGAATTTATGGAAAATTAAATTTAAAATATTGATTCTTCCAATCCACAGATACAGGATATCTATCTATTTATGTGTGTCTACTTAAATTTCTCTCATCAATATCTTATAGTTTTTAATATAGTGCTCTACTTCCATGGGTAAATATATTTCTAAATATTTCATTATTTTTGATGCTATTGTAAACAGTATTGCTTCACTGATTTCTTTTTCAGATAGATACTTCATAGTTAGTGTATAGAAACATAACTGGTACTTGTACATTGATTTTATATCCTGCAATTTATTGAACTCATTTTTTGTTCTAACAGTGCTTCTTTTGTTGTTGTTGTTGTTGTTGAGGCTTTAGTGTTTTTCTATATAAGATCATATATTCTGCAATTTTATTTCTCCCTTTCCAATTTGAATGCTTTTAATTTTTTAGCTTGCCTGATGCTCTGGCTAGGACATTCAATACTACGTTGAATAGGATTCATGTGTGCGGGTACCCTTTTCTTTTCCCCAATCTTAGAGGAAAAGCTTTCAACCTTTCACCATTGACTATGAGGTGAGCTTTTGGCCTGTTATAAATAGTTTTTGTTTTGTTAAAGTAAATTCGTTCTATGCCTAATTGGTCGAGGGTTTTTTGGTTTTCTTTGTTTGTTTACCATAAAAGGGTTTTGAATTTCATGAAATGTTTTTTCTTCATCTAACAGATGATCATAAGATTTGTATCATTCATTCATTCATTGAATTAATGTGGTGTATCACATTTACTGATTTGAATATGTTGAATCACCCTTGCACTCCATTTATTAGTCTCACTTGATGATGGTGTATGACCCTTTTAATGCTCTGTTGAATTAGGTTTGCTTGTATTTTGTTGATAATTTTGCATGTATATATCATCAAAGATATTGACCAATAGTTTTATTTTCTTTTAGTATCTTCATTGGAATTTGGTACCTGGGTAGTGCTCACCTCATAAAGTTATTTTAAAAGTGTTGTACTTCTTCAATTTCTCAGAGTTCAAAAGGATTGGGGTTACTTCTTAAATGTTTGGTAGAATCCACCAGTAAAACTATATGGTCTTGGGCTTTTCTTGTTTCCTAACTTTTTGATTAATAAATTATATATTTACTTACTATTAGTCTGTTCATATTGTATATTACTTTAAGATTCAGTCTTGTTAGGTTGTATATTTATAGGAATTTATCCATTTCTTCTCAGTTATGCAATTTCTGTGTATTGTTCATAGTAGGTTCTTAAAGTTCTTTGTATTTCTGTGGAATTAGCTGTAATAGTCTCTCTTTCATTTTTTATTTATTTGAGATTTATCTCTTTTTTCTTACTAGTCTAGTAAAAGATTTCTGCATTTTATTTGTGTTTTCAAAAAAAACAATACAGTTTTGTTAATCTTTTCTATTGTTTTCTGTTGATGATTTCATTTATTTCCCATCTGAACTTTGTTAATTCCTTCATTCTGTTAACTTTGGGTTTTCTTCTTGTTTTTAGTTCATTAATGTGTAAAGTAAAGCTGTTTGAGATGTTTCTTTTTTCTTCATATAGGCATTTATCATCATGAACTTCTCTCTTAGAAATGCTTTTGCAGCATCCCATAACTTATGGTGTGTTTTGATTCCATTTTCATGTTTCAACATATTTTTCATTTCCCTTAAAAAATAATTTAATGGAGGGCAATTATTTACAATATTGTGATGGTTTTTGCCATACATCAATATGAGTCAGTCACAGGTATACACGTGTCATTTCCATCCTGAACCGTCCTCCCACCTTCCACCACACCCTATGCCTCCAGGTTGTCACAGAGTACCAGCTCTGGGTGCCTTGCTTCATACATGAAAATTGCACTGGTTATCTATTTTACATATGGCAATGTATATGTTTCAATGCTATTCTCTCAAATCATCCCACCTTCCACTGAGTCCAAAACTCTGTTCTTACGTCTGTGTCTCCTTTGCTGCCCTGACTTATTCGTTGATCCACTGGTTGTTCAGTTGTGTGCTGTTTAATTTTCATGTATATGAGAATTCTCTTTTTCTAATCTTTAAGTCAACATTTTATTGAGATATAATTATCATCACATAAAATTCAGCCTTTACAGTGTACAATTCAATGGTTTTTGCACATTCACAGATATGTGCAGCCATACGTACTATTAGCTTATTTTTTAATTAATTTATTTATTTTAATTAGAGGCTAATTACTTTACAATATTGTAGCGGTTTTTGCCATCCATCGACATGAATCAGCCATGGGTGTACATGTGTTCCTCATCCTGAACCCCCCTCCCACCTCCCTCCCCATCCAATCCCTCAGGGTCATCCCAGTGCACCAGCCTTGAGCACCCTGTCTCATGCATCGAACCTGGACTGGCAATCTGTTTCACATATGACAATATACATGTTTTAATGCTATTCTCTCAAATTATCCTATCCTTGCCTTCTCTCACAGTCCAAAAGACTGTTCTATACATCTATGTCTGTTTTGCTGTCTCGCATATAGGGTCATCATTACCATCTTTCTAAATTTCATATATATGTGTTTGTATATGTATAGGTGTTTTTCTTTCCAACATACTTCACTCTGTAAAATAGGCTCCAGTTTCATCCACCTCATTAGAACTGATTCAAATGCATTCATATTCCATTGTGTATATGTACCACAGTTTTCTTACCCATTCTCCTGCTGATGGACATCTAGTTTGCTTCCATGTCCTGGCTATTGTAAACAGTGCTGTGATGAACATTGGGGTACAAGTGTCTCTTTCAATTCTGCATACCTACTATTGAAATTTAGATCATTTGTATTACCCCAAAGTGAAATTCCACATGAATTATCAGCCTCTTCCCATTTTCCTCTCCTCTCAATCCTAGTTACTAATCTAGTCTTTCTAAGAGTTTTAATATTACGGGCATTTCATATAAACATTTATATAATACGTAGCTATTTTTAATAATTTATTTCTTTTTGATGGAAGATAATTGCTTTACAATACTGTGTTGGTTTCTGTCTTACAACAGCGTGAATCAACCATCGGTATATATATTCCCTTTTTTCTTGAACCTCCCTCCCACCTCCCAATCCATCCCACCCCTCTAGGTTGTCACAGAGCACTGGTTTGAGCTCCCTGTATCATACAGCAAATTCCTACCAGCTATCTATTTTACATATAGTAATGTATATGTTTCAATGCTACTCTCTCAATTCATCCCATCCTCTCCTTCCCCTACCGTCTCCACAAATCTGTTCTCTAGTTCTGAATCTCCATCGCTGTCCTGACAATGGCATAATCCCCCAAATATAGAAGCAACTCATGCATCTCAATACCAACAAAACAAACAACCCAATGAAAAAAGTGGGCAGAAAACCTAAACAAACAAACTTAACAAAAGTAGTGAAAGACTGAATCACTGAAAACTATAAGACACTGAATAAAGAATCCGAAAATTATACAAAGAAATGGAAAGATATCTTGTGTTTTTGGATTTGAAGCATTACATTATTAAAAGTCCATTTTAAGTAAAGCGTATTTTGAAGCCTAGCTTGAAGGAGAATTTCCAGATGTACAAGCTAGATTTAGAAAAGGCAGAGTAACCAGAAATCAAATTGCCAATATCCATTGGATCATAGAAAAACTCAAGAGAATGTCAGAAAAAATCTATTTCTGCTTCATTGACTACACTAAAGCCTTGACTGTGTGGATCACAACAAACTGGAAAATCCTTAAAGATATGGGACTAACAGACCACATTGCCTGCCTCCTGGGAAACCTGTATGCAGATTAAGAAGCAACGGTTAGAACTGGACATGGAACAATGGACTGGTTCAAAATTAGGAAAGGCATATGACAAGGTTGTATATTGTCACCCTACTTATTTAACTTATATGCAGAGTACATCAGCAAAATGCTAGGCTGAATGAAGAACAAACTGGGATAAAGATTGCTGGGAGAAATATCAATAACCTCAGATATGAAAATTACACCATCCTTTTGGTGGAAAAGGAGCCTCTTGAGGAAGGTGAAAAAGGAAAGTAAAAAAGCTGGATTAAATTCAACATTCAAAAAATCAAGACCATGGCATCCGGTCCCATCACTTCTTGGCAAATAGATGGGGGAAACAATCGAAACAGTGACAGACTCAGTTTCCTTGGGGTCCAAGATCACTGTGGATGGTGACTGCAGCAATAGAATTCAAAGCTGCTTGCTCCTTGGAAGAAAAGCTATGACCAACCTAGACAGTATATTAAAAAGCAAAGACATCACTTTTCCAATACTTTTATATAGTCAAAGCTATGGTTTTTCCAGTAGTCATATATGAACGTGAAAGTTGGACCATAAAGAAGGATGACCACTGAAGAATGGATGCTGTTGAACTGTAGTGCTAGAAAAGACTCTTGAGAGTCACTTGGACTGCAAGATCAAACCAGTCAAACCTAAATGAAATCAACCCTGAATATTTATTGGAAGGACTGATGCTGAAGCTGAAGCTGAAGCTTCAATATTTTACCACCTGATGCAAAGCACTGACTCACTGGAAAAGACCCTGATGCTGGGAAAGATTGAAGGCAGGTGGAGAAGGGGACGACAGAGAATGAGATGGTTGGATGGCAACACCAATTCAATGGCCATGAGTTTGAGCAAACTCTGGGAGATAGTGAAGGACTGGAGAGCCTGGAGTGCTGCAGTCCACAGGGTTGCAAAGTGTCAGACATGACTGAGCAACTAAACGACAACAAATACGAAGCAATTTACAGATTTAAAGTATGCATACGTGCTCAGTCAGTCACTTCAGTCATGTCCAACTCTTTGCGACCATTTAGACTGTGGCCTGCCAAGCTCCTCTGTCCATGGGATTCTCCAGGCAAGAACACTGTAGTGGGTTGCCATGCCCTCCTCCAGGGGATCTTCATGACTCAGGGATTGAACCCACATCTCTTGCAACTCCTGCATTCTAGGCAGATTCTTTATCACTAGCGCCACCTAGGAAGCCCTACAGATTTAAAGCAATTCCTCTTAAAAGACCCATGCCATGATTCATAGAACTAGACCAAAATACCTTAAAATTTATATGTAGCCTGGGCCCCCTGGAGTACTGCAATCAGTCACCTCACGAAACAACTCCACCAAATAGACGTTGGCAGCTTCCACACAAGGCAGTAACTGGCAATGAACCAATTGTGGGCCAAACAAGACCCATAGACACTACACATATTCAGTCTGCCACAAAAAGACGACCCATACAGCCCTCATAGGAGGAATGCATCAGTTCAGTTCAGTTGTCGCTCAGTCGTGTCCAACTCTGCGACCCCATGAATCGCAGCACGCCAGGCCTCCCTGTCCATCACCAACTCCCGGAGTTCACTCAGACTCACGTTCATCAAGTCAGTGATGCCATCCAGCCATCTCATCCTCTGTCATCCCCATCTCCTCATATCCCCAATCCCTCCCAGCATCAGAGTCTTTCCCAATGAGTCAATTCTTCACATGAGGTGGCCAAAGTCCTGGAGCTTCAGCTTCAGCATCATTCCCTCCAAAGAAATCCCAGGGCTGATCTCCTTCAGAATGGACTGGTTGGATCTCCTTGCAGTCCAAGGGAGTCAAGAGTCTTCTCCAACACCACAGTTCAAAAGCATCAATTCTTTGGGGCTCAGCTTTTTTCACAGTCCAACTCTCACATCCATACATGACCACTGGAAAAACCATAGCCTTGACTGGACGGACTTTTGTTGGCAAAGTAACGGCTCTGCTTTTGAATATGCTATCTAGGTTGCTCATAACTTTTCTTCCAAGGAGTAAGCGTCTTTTAATTTCATGGCTGCAGTCACCATCTGCAGTGATTTTGGAGCCCCCAAAAATAAAGTCTGACACTGCTTCCACTGTTTCCCCATCTATTTCCCATGAAGTGATGGGACCAGATGCATGATCTTCATTTTCTGAATGTGGAGCTTTAAGCCAACTCTTCACTCTCCTCTTTCACTTTCATCAAGAGGCTCTTTAGTTCTTATTCACTTTCTGCCATAAGGGTGGTGTCATCTGCATATCAGAGGTTACTGATATTTCTCCCGGCAATATTGATTCCAGCTTGTGCTTCTTCCAGTCCAGCATTTCTCATGATGTACTCTGCATAGAAGTTAAATAAGCAGGGTGACAATATACAGCCTTGACGTACTCCTTTTCCTATTTGGAACCAGTCTGTTGTTCCATGTCCAGTTCTAACTGTTGTTTCCTGACCTGCATATAGGTTTCTCAAGAGGCAGGTCAGGTGGTCTGTATTCCCATCTCTTTCAAAATTTTCCACAGTTTATGGTGATCCACACAGTCAAAGGCTTTGGCATAGTCAATAAAGCAGAAATAGATGTTCTTCTGGAACTCTCTTGCTTTTTCGATGATCCAGTGGATGTTGGCAATTTGATCTCTGGTTCCTCTGCTTTTTCTAAAACCAGCTTGAACATCTGGAAGCTCACAGTTCATGTATTGCTGAAGCCTGGCTTAGAGAGTTTTGAGCATTACTTTACTAGCATGTGAGATGAGTGCAGTTGTGAAATAGCTTGAGCATTCTTTGGCATTGCCTTTCTTTGGGATTGGAATGAAAACTAGCCTTTTCCAGTCCTGTGGCCACTGCTGAGTTTTCCAAATTTGCTGCCATATTAAGTGTAGCACTTTCACAGCATCATCTTTCAGGATTTGAAATAGCCCAACTAGAATTCCATCACCTCCACTAGCTTTGTTCGTAGTGATGCTTTCTAAGGCCCACTTCATTTCACATTCCAGGATGTCTGGCTCTAGGTGAGTGATCACACCTTCGTGATTATCTTGGTTGTGAAGATCTTTTTTGTATAGCATATATATTAAGTGATGTGCTGGTGGTACACACAGGATGTCTCCTACAGAAGGCCAGTTCTCCAAGGTTGGAGATATTAGTTATATATTGTCAGTTACCTACCAGGAATATAAAAATTAAAACAGCAACTTAGGCAAAAATGAGGCAACAGAAGAATGTCTTTAAGAAGAAGAAATAAGATTACATTCTTGAAAAAGAACAAAGTAAAATGGAGATAGACAATCTACCTAAGACTCCATCTGAAAGCAACAGAATACACTTTCTTCTTAAGTGAAAACAGAACATTTTGCAAGGTAGAACACATTAGTTCAGTTGCTCCACTGTGTCCAACTCTTTGTGACCCTATGGACTGCAGCACACAAGGCTTGCCTATCCATCGTCAATTCAGAGAGCTTGAGCAAACATGTCCATCAAGTCAGTGATGCCATGCAACATTCTCATCCTCAATCATCCCCTTCTCCTCCCATCTTCCATCTTTCCCTGTATCAGGGTCTTTTCCAATGAGTCAGTTCTTTGCATCAGGTGGCCTAAGTATTGGAGTTTCAGCTTTAGCATCAGTCCTCTCAGTGGATATTCAGGACTGATTTCCTTTAGGATGGAGTGGTTGGATCTCCTTGCTGTCCAAGTGACTCTCAACAGTCTCCTCCAACACCACAGTTCAAAAGCATCAGTTCGTTGGTGCTCAGCCTTCTTTATACTTCAACTCTCACAGCCATACATGACTACTGGAAAAACCATAGCTTTGATGAGACGGACCTTTATTGGCAAAGTAATGTCTCTGCTTTTTAATATGCTACCTAGGTTGGTCATAACTTTTCTCCCAAGGAGCAAGCATAATTTATTTTATAAATATAAAAATTATAAACTTTAAAATTTGTGATTACATTTTCCATCTCTGTCTTCTATGTTATTACACAGTTATATTAGAATTAAGAACCAAGAATTTGGAAGGTGAGTAAAACCCAAAATGATATAAAATATGTAGATCTTGGGAAAAGCAGCTTTTGGGGGTCATGCCATGTGGCTTGTGGGGTCACAGTTCCTTGACTAGGAATTGAACACAAACCCTCAGCAGTGAGCACAAAGTCCTAACCACTGGAATGTCAGGGAATTTTCAAAAAAGAAAAAGCAACTCTGAAAATGAAGTTTATAGACAGAAACCATAAATGTGAGAGCAGAAAACAATGAAATAGAAGAGAAACTATTTCAAAAAATGAAGTAACAGAGATGATCAATGAAACTAAGAGCTCACTGGTTCAAAGAAAAACAAAATTCTAATCTTCTAATCAGGCTTATCAGGAAAAAAGAGAGATGATCCAAATCAATAAAATATAAAAATTAGCACTTACAACTAACATCACAGAAACACAAAGGATCATGAGATTACTGTATACCAAAGAAATGGTTAATGTAGAAGTAATGGTTAAATTTTTAGAAATATGTAATTTTTCAAGAATGACCCAGTAAGATAGAAAATATGAACAGAGAAATTACTAGTGATGGAATTGAATCAGTAATTTTAAAACTCCTCAAAAGCAAAATTCTAGAACCAGATGGCCTCACAATTGAACTCTACCAAACATTTAAAGAGCAGCTAGTATCTATCCTTCTCAAACTATTCCAAAAATTGCTGAGGAAGGAACACTTCCAACCTCATTCCAAGAGGCCACCACTAGCCTCTTACAAAATCACAGAAAGGTACTGTAAAAAAAGAAAATTACAGGCCAATATCACTGATGAATATAGATGAAATTATCCTCAACAAGATATTACCAACAGAATTCAACAATATAATAAAAGGATCATACACCATAAGTAAGTGGGGAGGTGTTAAAAATTGTCTTATATGTGCAAACAAATCAATCTGAAACACAATATTTACAAAGTGAAGAATAAAAATCATATCATTGTCTCAACACTTGCTGAAAAACTTTTGAAAGAATTTCACATCCATTTACGATTTAAAAAATCTCTCAACAAAGTGGGTATAGAGGGAAATACCTCACCAAGACACAGGCATTATATCACAAGCCCACAGCTAATATAATATTCAGTTTTGAAAAGCTGAAACCTTTTTTTTTTTTTTTCTAAGACCAGGAACAATACAAGTTTGCCCACTCTGGCCACTTTTATTCAGTATATTATACATATATATTATTGCAAGTTCTAGCCACTGCAATCAGACAAGAAAATAAATGAAAGGAACACAAATTGGAAAGGAGGAAGTAAAACTGTCACTATGTACAGATGACATGATACTATGTATAGAAAATTATAAACATGTCAGCAAAACATGCTAGAAATCATCAGTGTATTTGGCTAAGTTATAGGATATGAAACTAACATACAAAATTCTATTGCATTTCTAAATACCAAAAACAAGGTGCAAGATAGAGAAATAAAGAAAACAATCCCCTTTGCCATCACATCAAAAAGAATAAAATTCCTAGGGGTAAATCTAAATAAGAAGGTAGAAACTTGTACTCAGAAAATTATCAGACATTGTTGAAAGAAATGGAAGATGATACAAGAGATGGGAAGATAGACTGTGTTCACTGATTGGGATAAATATTATTAAAATAACTTTTATCCAAGGCAATCTACAAATTCAATGCAATCACTATCAAAATAGCAATGACTATTTATACAGAACTAGAATGAATAATTCTAAATTTGTAGGGAAACGTAAAAGATCCTGAACAGCCAAAATAACCTTGAGAAAGAACCTAACTGAAGGTATGATACTCCCTGATTTCAAGTTATACTACAAGGTATAGTAAGCAAAACAGCATGGTGTACTGCCACAAAAACTGATACATTATTCAATGGATTGGTATGGAGAGCCCAGAAATGCACCCTTATATCAGCAGTTAATGTATTACAAAAGAGGCAAGAATATATTTTGGGGGACAGGCAGCCCTTTCAACAAATGGTGCTGAGCAAACTGGACAGCTACAGACAAAATAATCACACTGGACTACTCTCTCACTCCATGCACAAAAATAAACATAAAAGATATTAAAGACTTAAATGTGAGACCTGATACCATAAAATTTCTCAAGGAAAACATGCTGTATCATCTTTGACATTGGTCTTAGTAATATGTTTTTGGAAATGTTTTCTCAGGCAAGGAAATCAAAAGCTAAAATAAACAAACAGAATTACATCAAACCAAGAAGCTTTTGCACAGTGAAGAAAACTATCAGTAAAATGAAAAGGCTACCTCTTGAAACGGAGAAGATATTTGCAAGTAATATATCTGATAAGGCATTACTATTCAAAATATACAAAAAACTCATACAACTCCGCATCAAACAATCTAATTACAAAATGGTCAGAGGATCTGAATAGACATGTTTCCACAAAGACAAAGCAATGGCCAAAAAGAATATGAAAAGAGGCTTAAAATAATTAGTGATAGGGGAATGCAAATCAAAACCACAATGAGATAGCCCTTCACAATTCTCAGAATGGTTATTATCAAAAAGGCAGCACACAGCAAATGTTCTAGCTATGGTTATTTTTGATATTTTTGTCCCTTAATCTTGACCCTAGAATTACAATATTAACACAATATCATATCACAAATTCTTATTTGACTATATATTTACCTTGACTAGTGTGTTTTATGGTCTCACGTATTTTCCCATTACTAATAACTGTCCTTTCCTTTCAACTTGAAGAACTCCTTTCAGCAATATTTTTGTAAGTCAGATCTAGAGGTGATAAAGGCCATCAGCTTTTGATTGTATGGGAAGGACTTTACTCCGATACTTTCCTTCATTTGTGTGGACAACACTGCCTGGTCAACTATTCTTGCTTCACAGCTTTTTCTTTTTTTCTTCCCTCTCGGCACTTTAACTATATCACCCTATACTTCTTCATCTGCAAGTTTCTGCTGAAAAATCTGTTAAATAGGAATTTCTTATATGTAAGGAATTTTGAATTCCTGATGGTTTTTAAATCTTTTCTTTCATTTTTAGATAGTTTTGTCTTGGAGAAGATCATTCAGGTTGAAATTTTAGAGGGACCTATGAATTTCATGAACTTGGATGTCTGAATCTCTCTCTAAATTTGGGAAGTTAATAACCATTATTTAATTAAATAAGCTTTTTGCACCTTTCTCCAGCTCTTCTCCTAGGACTACAATAATGTATACATTGGTTCTGGTAATGGTATTCCAACTTAATGGAGGCTTTCATCATTCTTTTTCCTTATTTTCTTCTGACTAAAGAATTTTGAATAATTTGCCTTTCACTCTACAGATTCTTCCTTCTGCTTGATCAAGTCAGTAGGTGATACTCTCCTCTATATTTTAAAAACTTCAGTCATTATATTCTTCAGCTCCAGAAGCTGTTTGCTTCTTAATTTTCTAAACAATTTCTGTCTCTCTGTCAAACTTCCTGGTTGTTTTTCCTTGCATATGACATTCCTGATTTCACTGAATTATCTTTCTGTGTTTTCTTAGAGCTCACTGAGATTCCTCAAAATATTTTGAATTCTGAATCAGGTTTACAGGCTTCCCTGGTGGATCAGGGAATAAAGATCTTCATTTCTTAAGGATCAGTTCCTAAAAAGTTATTATGTACTTTGATGGAGTAATTTTCCCTGAGTTTTCATATTTCTTGGTGCCTTCTGCTTCTGTCTTCACGTTTGAGATATTGTTACCTCCAGATAACAGATGGTGTTTCAGATCATGAACTCCTTATTGCAAAATTCAGACTTAAATTGAACAAAGAAAGGAAAACCACTAGACCATTCAGATATGACCTAAATCAAATCC
The DNA here is from genome assembly GCF_016772045.2 of Ovis aries. Classification (NCBI taxonomy): domain Eukaryota; kingdom Metazoa; phylum Chordata; class Mammalia; order Artiodactyla; family Bovidae; genus Ovis; species Ovis aries. The sequence continues at coordinate 49,467,161 of NC_056080.1, forward strand.
CTTACAATTATAAAATGGAAATGACAGATAGATTAAAGAGATTAGATATGAGAGAGTGCCTGAAAAACTACGGATGGAGATTCATGACACTGTACAGGAAGCAGTGATCAAGAACATCCCCAAGAAAAAGAAATGCAAAAAAGCAAAATGTCTATCTGATGAGGCCTTACAAATAGCTGAGAAAACAAGAGATGCTAAAGGCAAAGGAGAAAAGGAAAGATATACCCATCTGAATGCAGTGTTCCAAAGAATAGCAAGAAGAGATAAGAAAGCCTTCCTCAGCGATCAATGCAAAGAAATAGAGGAAAACAAGATAATGAGAAAGATTAGAGATTTCTTCAAGAAAATTAGAAATACCAAGGGAACATTTCATGCAAAGATGGGATCAATAAAGGACAGAAATGGTATGGACCTAATAGAAGCAGAAGATATTAAGAAGAGGTGTCAAGAACACACAGAACTATACAAAAAAGATCTTCATAACCCAGATAATCACGATGGTGTGATCATTCACCTAGAGCCAGGCATCCTGGAGTGTGAAGTCAAGTGGGCCTTAGGAAGCATCACTATGAACAAAGCTAGTGGAGGTAATGGAATTCCAGCTGAGCTATTTCAAATCCTAAAAGATGGTGCTGTGAAAGTGCTGCACTCAATATCCCAGCAAATTTGGAAAATTCAGCAGTGGCTACAGGACTGGAAAGGGTCAGTTTTCATTTCAACCCCAAAGAAAGGCAAACCCCCAAAATGTTTAAACTACCACAGAATTGCACCCATCTCACAAAGTAATGCTCAAAATTTTCCAAGCCAGGCTTCAACAGTACATGAACCATGAACTTCCAGATGTTCAAGCTGGATTTAGAAAAGGCAGAGGAACCAGAGATCAAATTGTCAATATCCGTTGGATCATAGAAAAAGCAAATGAGTTCCAGAAAAACACCCAGTTCTGCTTTATTGACTATGCCAAAGCCTTTGAAGGTGTGGCTCATAACGAACTGTGGAAAATTCTTAAAAGAGATGGGAATACCATTCCATCTTGCCTTCCTCCTGAGATATCTGTATGCAGGTCAAGAAACAACAGTTAGAACCGGACATGGAACAACAGACTGGTTCCAAATAGGGAGAGGAGTACATCAATGCTGTATATTATCACCCTGCTTATTTAACTTATATGCAAGGTACATCATGTGAAATGCCGGGCTGTATGAAACAAGCTAGAATCAAGATTGCTGGAATAAATATCAATAATCTCAGATATGCAGATGATACCACCTTTATGGCAGAAAGTGAAGAATTAAAAAGCCTCTTGATAAAAGTGAAAGAGGACAGTGAAAAAGTTGGCTTAAAGCTCAACATTGAAATAACTAAGACGATGGCATCAGGTCCCTTCACTTCATGGCAAATAGATGGGAAATCAATGGAAACAGTGACAGACTTTATTTTGGGGGGCTCCAAAATCACTGCAGATGTTGATTGCAGCCAGGAAATTAAACACACTTGCTCCTCGGAAGAAAAGCTATGATAAACCTAGACAGCATAATAAAAAGCAGAGACATTACTTTGTTGACAAAGTTCTGTTTAGTTAAAACTATGGGTTTTTCCAGTATTCATGTATGGATGTGAGAGGTGAACTATAAGGAACTAGCTGAGCACTAAAGAATAGATCCTTTTGAACTGCGATGTTGAAAAAGGCTCTTGAGAGTCCTTTGGACTGCAAGGAGATCAAACCAATCATTCCTAAAAGAAATCAGTTCTGAATATTCATTGGAATGACAGATGCTGAAGCTGAAACTCCAATGCTTTGGCCACTTATTGCGAAGAACTGACTAATTGGAAAAGAACGTGATGTTGGGAAATACTGAAGGCAGGAGGAGAATTGTACGACAGAGGATGAGATGGTTGGATGGCATTGCTGACTCGATGGACATAAGTTAGAGCAAACTCGGAGTTGGTGATGGACAGGGAAGCATGGCATGCTGCAGTCCATTGGGTCGCTAAGAATCAGAGATGACTGAGCGGCTGAAATGAACACCTCAAAGAGAAATACCTTCCATGAGCACTGTTAGGAATTCAAAGGCTTTCTAAAAACTTTTCTCGTGTACACCTACTCTATATTTCTTGTTCCTTCTTGGAGTGAATTCTTTCGATTTTATGCCTTCTCTCAGCGTTGAAAAGCCAGTCCAAGTTCTGACAGCTTCCCATTTGCTTTACCATTGGCGGTGGTGAGTTCTCAGATTTGTGTGCTTTCTTCCCATCTCATAGAGTCAAGCTGCCTAGTGAGTGCCTGTGCTTACTAGCTACCTACAAAGACTTATTCTCACTGCCGTTAGGGGTGTGAACAACAGGCCAGGCCAGACCAAGGGTTTGGTTGTGTGTAGGTGAGGTCCATAGAGCATTGTGGGTGCCCATGGGAAAGTTGGGGGTCTCTGAGCACAATGCATCCCAAGCATTTTGTGAAGAAACTTCCCAATGAATTTCACAAAGTGGTTAATGGGATATGTGTACCTTTGATGCCCTCTGAGAGCCCTGGCTAGTGTTGTCTCAGACCTTACCTACCCCCAAAGTGCACAGCTCACTTAAGTTTTCTGGATGGGGAAAGAAGAAGCAGGTCTCTCTGGCAGCATCTTACACAGTTAGAGAGGCTGGTTGCTTACTGACATGGTCTCACTTTTCCCTATGGGGGAAAAAAAAAATCACAGGCCCTAAAGGGCTCTTTTGGCACTGAACTTTGTCCTCTTGGAGGAAGACAAGACATGGGTAAAGTGAAATTGTTGTTTCTTGCCTTCTTCAGTGCATCAAATCTTGGATATTTTTGCTCCAGAAGTGAGCTGGATCTTTTCCACTGGACTCTGAGACTTCCCCCAAGTCCCTCTCATCTGTGGATCATTGTCAAATTTGGGGGAAGATGGTAGAAAACTCCTATTCTTTCATTTTGATGATGTATCTTCTATTACCCATGGTTTCAAATTTTCTCTTTATCCTTTGCAATCCTTTTCAAACAACAATGAGTACTAAGTGCACAGGAAAAAAAAAAACAAACAAGTGTTAGTCATTCAGTCGTGTCTGACTCTTGGTGATCCCATAGACTGTAGCCCACCGGGCTCCTCTGTCCAGGAGAAGAGAAATGTCCATGGAATTCTCTAGGCAAGAATCTTGGAGTGGGTAGCCATTTCCTTCTCTAGGGGATCTTCCTGACCCAGGGATTGAGCCCGGATTGCCTGCATTGCAGGTGGATTCTCTACTGTTTGAGACACCAGGTAAACCCCACTAAAAGTGCACCAGGAACTTTTAAGTGTGTGTGTGTGCATGTCTATTCACTTCAGTTCAGTCACTCAGTCATGTCCGACTCTTTGAGACCCCATGAATTGCAGCACTCCAGGCCTCCCTGTCCATCACCAACTCCTGGAGTTCACTCAATTAGGTTCATAATATACAGTATTCACCCACTCAATTTTAAAAATTGAAGTAACATCTACATAGCACAAAACCTTTTAAATTGTATAATTCAGTCTAATTCAATATATTTAAAATTTGTGGAGCCATCTCTCCTAATTTTAAAACATTTTCAATACCAAATAATCCCATTATCATCTAGTAGATGCTTTTCATCCTTCCCTCCCTTCATCCCCTAGAACACTTAATCGGCTTTCACTCACTCTGACTGACATTTTCTTGATATTTAGTATAAATGGAGTCATACAATGTGTTTTTTTTTCTTTCTGATTTCTTTCACTAGTATAATATTTTTGAGGTACATCCTTGTTGGAGCATCTATCAGTACTTCATTGCTTCATATGACCAAATAATATTTAGTTGTTTGGATATACCAAATTGTGTTTACCCATGCATGGACATTTGGGTTGTTTTCAACTTTCAGTTCAGGTCAGTTCAGTTCAGTCGCTCAGTCATGTCCAACTCTTTGTGACCCCATGATTGCAGCATGCCAAGCCTTCCTGTCCATCACTAACTCCTGGAGTTCACTCAGACTCATGTCCATCGAGTCAGTGATGCCATCCAGCCATCTCATCCTGGGTCATCCCCTTCTCCTCCTGCCCCCAATCCATCCCAGCATCAGAGTCTTCTCCAATGAGTCAACTCTTCTCATGAGGTGGCCAAAGTACTGGAGTTTCAGCTTTAGCATCATTTCTTCCAAAGAAATCCCAGGGCTGATCGCCTTCAGAATGGACTGGTTGGATCTCCTTGCAGTCCAAGGGACTCTCAAAAGTCTTCTCCAACACCACGGTTCAAAAGCATCAATTCTTCGGTGCTCAGCCTTCTTCACAGTCCAACTCTCACATCCGTGCATGACCACTGAAAAACGATAGCTTTGACTAGACAGACCTTAGTCGGCAAAGTAATGTCTCTGCTTTTGATATGCTACCTAGGTTGGTCATAACTTTTCTTCCAAAGAGTAAGCGTCTTTTAATTTTATGGCTGCAGTCACCATCTGCAGTGATTTTGGAGCCCCCCAAAATAAAGTCTGACACTGTTTCCACTGGTTCCCCATCTATTTCCCATGAAGTGATGGGACCGGATGCCATGATCTTCATTTTCTGAATGTTGAGCTTTAAGCCAACTTTTTCACTCTCCTCTTTCACTTTCATCAAGAGGCTTTTCAGTTTTTCTTCACTTTGCGCCATAAGGGTGGTGTCATCTGCATATCTAAGGTTATTGATATTTCCTCCGGCAATCTTGATTCCAGCTTGTGTTTCTTCCAGTCCAGCGTTTCTCATGATATACTCTGCCTATGGCTACTCCATTTCTTCTGAGGGGTTCCTTCCTGCAGTAGTAGATATAATGGTCATTTGAGTTAAACTCACCCATTCCAGTCCATTTTAGTTCGCTGATTCCTAGAATGTTGACGTTCACTCTTGCCATCTCTTGTTTGACTGCTTCCAATTTGCCTTGAATCATGGACCTGACATTCCAGGTTCCTATGCAATATTGCTCTTTACGGCATCAGATCTTGCTTCTATCACCAGTCACATCCACAACTGGGTATTGTTTTTCCTTTGGCTCCATCCCTTCCTTCTTTCTGGAGTTATTTCTCCACTGATCTCCAGTAGCATATAGGACAAATAATGATCTGGGGAGTTCCTCTTTAGGTATCCTATCCTTTTGCCTTTTCATACTGTTCATGGGGTTCTCAAGGCAAGAATACTGAAGTGGCTTGCCATTCCCTTCTCCAGTGGACTACGCTGATCCCTCAGAAGAAATGGAGTAGCCATCATGGTCAACAAAAGAGTCCAAAATGCAGTACTTGGATGCAATCTCAAAAATGACAAAATGATCTCTGTTCGTCTCCAAGGCAAACCATTCAATACCACAGTTATCCAAGTCTATGCCCCAACCAGTAATGCTGAAGAAGCTGAAAAGGCCTTTTAGAACAAATACCCCCAAAAGATTTCCTTTTCATTATAGAGGACTGGAATGCAAAAGTAGGAAGTCAAGAAACACCTGGAGTAACAGGCAAATTTGGCCTTAGAATACAGAATGAAGCAGGGAAAAGACTAATAGAGTTTGCCAAGAAAATAAACTGGTCATAGCAAACACCCTCTTCCAACAACAAAAGAGAAGACTCTACACATGGACATCACCAGATGGTCAACACCAAAATCAGACTGATTATATTCTCTGCAGCCAAAGACGGAGAAGCTCTATACAGTCAACAAAAACAAGACCAAGAGCTGACTGTGGCTCAGATCATGAACTCCTTATTGCCAAATTCAGAGTTAAATTGAAGAAAGTAGGGAAAACTGCTAGACCATTCAAGTATGACCTAAATCAAATCCCTCATGATTATACAGTAGAAGTGAGAAATAGATTTAAGGGCCTAGATCTGATAGACAGAGTGCCTAATAAACTCTGGAATGAGGTTCGTGACATTGTACAGGAGACAGGGATCAAGGCCATCCCCATGGAAAAGAAATGCAAAAAAGCAAAATGGCTGTCTGGGGAGGCCTTACAAATAGCTGTGAAGAGAAGAGGGGTGAAAAGCAAAGGAGAAAAGGAAAGAGATAAGCATCTGAATGCAGAGTCCCAAAGAATAGCAAGAAGAGATAAGAAAGCCTTCTTCAGCAATCAGCGCAAAGAAATAGAGGAAAAGAACAGAATGGGAAAGACTAGAGATCTCTTCAAGAAAATTAGAGATACCAAGGGAACATTTCATGCAAAGATGGGCTCGCTGAAGGATAGAAATGGTCTGGACCTAACAGAAGCAGAAGATATTAAGAAGAGGTGGCAAGAATACACAAAAGAACTGTACAAAAAAGATCTTCACGACCCAGATAATCATGATGATGTGATCACTAATCTAGAGCCAGACAACTTGGAAAGTGAAGTCAAGTGGGCCTTAGAAAGCATCACTATGAACAAAGCTAGTGGAGGTGATGGAATTCCAGTGGAGCTGTTTCAAATCCTGAAAGATGATGCTGTGAAAGTGCTGCACTCTATATGCCAGCAAATTTGGAAAACTCAGCAGTGGCCACAGGACAGGAAAAGGTTAATTTTCATTCCAATCCCAAAGAAAGGCAATGCCAAAGAACGCTCAAACTACCACACAATTGTACTCATCTCACATGCTAGTAAAGAAATGCTTAAAATTCTCCAAGCCAGGCTTCAGCAATACGTGAACCATGAACTCCCTGATGTTCAAGCTGGTTTTAGAAAAGGCAGAGGAACCAGAGGTCAAATTGCCAACATCCACTATATCATGGAAAAAGCAAGAGAGTTCAAGAAAAACATCTATTTCTGCTTTATTGACTATGCCAAAGCCTTTGACTGTGTGGATCACAATAAACTGTGGAAAATTCCGAGAGAGATGGGAATACCAGATCCCCTGACCTGTCTCTTGAGAAATCCGTATGCAGGTTAGAAAGCAACAGTTAGAACTGGGCATGGAACAACGGACTGTTTCAAAATAGGAAAAAGAGTACATCAAGGCTGTATATTGTCACCCAACTTATATGCAGAGTACTTCACGAGAAACACTGGACTAGAAGAAACACAAGCTGGAATCAAGATTGCCGGGAGAAATATCCATAACCTCAGATATGCAGATGACACCACACGTATGGCAGAAAGTGAAGAGGAGTGAAAAAGCCTCTTGAAGAAACTGAAAGAGGAGAGTGAAAAAGTTGCTTAAAGCTGAACATTCAGGAAACAAAGATCATGGCTTCCAGTCCCATCACTTCATGGGAAATATTTTTGGGGGCTCCAAAATCACTGCAGATGGTGATTGCAGCCATGAAATTAAAAGACGCTTACTCTTTGGAAGAAAAGTTATGACCAACCTGGATAGTATATTCAAAAGCAGAGACATTACTTTGCCGACTAAGGTCCGTCTAGTCAAGGCTATGGTTATTCCTGTAGTCATGTATGGATGTGAGAGTTGGACTGTGAAGAAGGCTGAGCACTGAAGAATTGATACTTTTGAACTGTGGTGTTGGAGAAGACTCTTTAGAGTCCCTTGGACTGCAAGGAGATGCAACCAGTCTATTCTGAAGGAGATAAACCCTGCGAATTCTTTGGAAGGAATGATGCTAAAGCTGAAACTGCAGTACTTTGGCCACCTCATGAGAAGAGTTGACTCATTGGAGAAGACTCTGATGCTGGGAGGGATTGGGGGCAGGAGAAGAGGACGACAGATGATGAGATGGCTGGATGGCATCAAGGACCTGATGGACGTCAGTCTCAGTGAACTCCGGAAGATGGTGATAAACAGGGAGGCCTGGTGTGCTGCGATTCATGGGGTCGCAAAAAGTCAGATACAACTGAGCGACTGAACTGAACTGAACTCTGCATATAAGTTAAGTAAGCAGGGTGACAATATACAGCCTTGACGCACTCTTTTTCCTATTTGGAACCAGTCTGTTTCTTCTATGTCCAGTTCTAACTGTTGCTTCCTAACCTGCATGCAGACTTCTCAAGAGGCAGGTCAGGTGGTCTGGTATTCCCATCTCTTTCAGAATTTTCCAGAGTTAGTTGTGATACACACAGTCAAATGCTTTGAAATAGTCAATAAGCAGAAATAGATGTTTTTCTTGAACTCTCTTGCTTTTTCCATGATCCAGCAGATGTTGGCAATTTGATCTCTGGTTCCTCTGCCTTTTCTAAAACCAGCTTGAACATCAGGAAATTCACGGTTCACATATTGCTGAAGCCTGGCTTGGAGAATTTTGAGCATTACTTTACTAGTATATGAGATGAGTGCAATTGTGCAGTAGTTTGAGCGTTCTTTGGCATTGCTTTTCTTTGGGATTGGAATGAAAATGGACCTTTTCCTGTCCTGTTGCCACTGCTGAGATTTTCAAATTTGCTGGCATATAGAGTGCAGCACTTTCACAGCATCATCTTTCAGGATTTGAAACAGCTCCACTGGAATTCCATCACCTCCACTAGCTTTGTTCGTAGTGATGCTTTCTAAAGCCCACTTGACTCCACATTCCAGGATGTCTGGCTCTAGATGAGTGATCACACCATCATGATTATCTGGGTTGTGAAGATCTTTTTGTACAGTTCTTTTGTGTATTCTTGCCACCTCTTCTTAATATCTTCTGCTTCTGTTAGGTCCAGACCATTTCTGTCCTTCAGCGAGCCCATCTTTGCATGAAATGTTCCCTTGGTATCTCTAATTTTCTTGAAGAGATCTCTAGTCTTTCCCATTCTGTTCTTTTCCTCTATTTCTTTGCGCTGATTGCTGAAGAAGGCTTTCTTATCTCTTCTTGCTATTCTTTGGAACTCTGCATTCAGATGCTTATCTCTTTCCTTTTCTCCTTTGCTTTTCGCCTCTCTTCTTTTCACAGCTATTTGTAAGGCCTCCCCAGACAGCCATTTTGCTTTTTTGCATTTCTTTTCCATGGGGATGGTCTTGATCCCTGTCTCCTGTACAATGTCACGAACTTCATTCCATAGTTCATCAGGCACTCTATCTATCAGATATAGTGTCTTATATATATTTCTCACTTCTACTGTATAATCATGAGGGATTTGATTTAGGTCATACCTGAATGGTCTAGCGGTTTTCCCTACTTTCTTCAATTTAACTCTGAATCTGGCAATAAGGAGTTCATGATCTGAGCCACAGTCAGCTCCTGGTCTTGTTTTTGTTGACTGTATAGAGTTTCTCCATCTTTGGCTGCAAAGAATATAATCAATCTTATTTCTGTGTTGACCATCTGGTGATGTCCATGTGTAGAGTCTTCTCTTTTGTTGTTGGAAGAGGGTGTTTGCTATGACCAGTTTATTTTCTTGGCAAACTCTATTAGTCTTTTCCCTGCTTCATTCTGTATTCCAAGGCCAAATTTGCCTGTTACTCCAGGTGTTTCTTGACTTCCTACTTTTGCATTCCTGTCCCCTTTAATGAAAAGGACATCTTTTTGGGTGTTAGTTCTACAAGGTCTTGTAGTCTTCATAGAACCGTTCAACTTCAGCTTCTTCAGCATTACTGGTTCGGGCATAGACTTGGATAACTGTGATATTGAATGGTTTGCCTTGGAGACGAACAGAGATCATTTTGTCGTTTTGAGATTGCATCCAGGTACTGCATTTCAGACTCTTTTGTTGACCATGATGGCTACTCCATTTCTGCTGAAGAATTCCTGCCCGCAGTAGTAGACATAATGGTCATTTGAGTTAAATTCACCCATTCCAGTCAGTTTTAGTTCGCTGATTCCTAGAATGTCGACGTTCACCCTTGCCATCTCTTGTTTGACCACTTCCAATTTGCCTTGATTCATGGACCTGACATTCCAGGTTCCTATGAAACATTGCTTTTTACAGCGTCGGACTTTGTTTCTATCACTAACCACATCCACAGCTGGGTATTGTTTTTGCTTTGGCTCCATCCCTTCTTTCTTTCTGGAGTTATTTCTCCACTGATCTCCAGTAGCATATTGGATACCTACTGACCTGGGGAGTTCCTCTTTCAGTATCCTATCATTTTGCCTTTTCCTACTGTTCATGGGGTTCTCAAGGCAAGAATACTGAAGTGGTTTGCCATTCCGTTCTCCAGTGGACCACAGTCTGTCAGACCTCTACACCACGACCCGCCCATCTTGGGTTGCCCCACGGGCATGGCTTGGTTTCATTGAGTTATACAAGGCTGTGGTCCTAGTGTGATTAGATTGACTAGTTTTCTGTGAGTATGGTTTCAGTGTGTCTGCCCTCTGATGCCCTCTTGCAACACCTGCCATCTTTGGGGTATTGTAAATAATGCTGTTATAAGCATTCATGTACAAATATTTGTTTGAGTACCTATTTTCAATTACTGTATGTTTTATACCTAGGATTGGAATTGCTGGACTTTATCATAATTTTTTATTTAGGTTCTGAATAACCACTAAACTGTTTCCAAGGTAGGAATATAATTTTGCCTCTTTACTAGCAATGGATAAGCATCCCAATTTCTCTGTATCTTCACTGACTCTTTTCCAACCTAGCAAGTGGGAAATGCTATTCCATTATAATTTTGATTTTCATTTCCCTTATGCCTAGTCCTAAATAACTTTTCATTTGTTTGTTGGCCTTATGTACATTTGGTGGGGGAATGTTTATTCAAGTTCTTTGTCCAGTTGTGAGTTGTTTGTCTTACTGTGGTTGAGATGTAAGAGTTCTTTATATATTTTTGATACTAGACCCTCTTATGTTATATGATTTACAAATATTTTCTCCCTTTCTGTAGGTTGCCTTTATACTTTCTTGATAGTGCTCAGTGATATAAAAAGTTATTTGTTTTTATGAAATAGAATTCATTTTTCTCTTTTGTTTATTGTTTTGTTTGTGTTACATATAAGAATCCATTGTTAAATCAAGGACATGATGATATATAACCCCATTTTCTTCTAAGAGTTTTGTAGCTTTAACTCTTACATTGCAGCTTTTAATTCATTTTGAGTTAATTTTTGTATCTGGTGTGAGGTAAGGTACACTTTACTCTTTTGCATGTGGCGATTTGGTTGCCATACCACTTCCTGATGAAAAGACTTTTCATTACCAATTGAATTATCCTAGCAGCTAGAGCACTAATGTTGTAACACACTGAGCTTGTAATTAAGTGAAAATCCCTGTTGTTGTTATCTTTAAAATGAATTCTGGTTTTCCCCTATCTTGTATTACTATAGCTGTCTACTTGATCTCAAGTATAGAATTTGACATTTGTCAGTGATAAATTTTATCTTGTGAATTTTTATTCAATTTTCATTCAACAAATATTTATAGAATGTATATTATATATCTGTTTGACCACTATAAATTGCAAGTGGTCAAACAGGAGATGGCAAGAGTGAACATTGACATTTTAGGAAGCAGTGGACTAAAATGAACAGGAATGGGTGAATTTAATTCAGATGACCATTATTACATCTACTACTGTGAGCAAAAATCCCTTAGAAGAAATGATGTAATCCTCATAGTCAACAAAAGAGTCCAAAATGTAGTACTTGGGTACAATCTCAAAAATGACAGAATGATCTCTGTTCGTTTCCAAGGCAAACCATTAAATATTACAGTAATCCAAGTCTATGCCCCAACCATTAATGCCAAAGAAACTGAAGTTGATGGGTTTTATGAACCCTTATAAGACCTTGTAGAACTAACACCAAAAAAAGATGTGCTTTTCATCATGGTGGACTGGAATGCAAAAGTAGGAAGTCAAGAGATACATGGAATAACAGGCAAATTTGGATTTGGAGTACAAAATGGAGTAGGGCAAAGGCTAACAGAGCTTTGCCAGGAAAACACACTGGTTATAGCAAACATCATCTTCCAACAACACAAGAGACAACTCTACACATAAACATCATCAGATGGTCAGTACCAAAATCAGATTGATTTTATTCTTTGCAGTTGAAGATGGAGAAGCTTTATAGAGTTAGCTAAAACAAGGCTGGGAGCTGACTGTGGCTCAGATCATGGACTCCTTATTGCAAAATTCAGACATAAATTGAAGAAAGTAGGGAAAACCACTAGACCATTCAAGGTATGACCTAAATCAAACCCCTTATTGTTATACAGTGGAAGTGACAAATAGATTCAAAGGATTAGATCTGATAGACAGAGTGCCTGAAGAACTATGGATGGAAGTTTGTGACATTGTAGAGGCAGTAATCTAGACCACCTCCAAGAAAAAGAAATACAAAAAGGCAAAATGATTGTCTGAGGAGGCCTTAAAATTAGCAAAGAAAAGAAGGGAAGCAAAAGGCAAAGGAGAAAAAAAAAGATATGCCCATGTGAATGTAGAGTTCCAAGAATAGCAAAAGAGATAAGAGAGCCTTTTTAGGGGAGCAGAAGAAGATGGCAGAGAAGTAGGATGGGGAGATCATCAGCCTCCCCACAAATACATCAAAAATGCATCAAGATATAGAACAACTCCTACAAAGCAACCTCTACGCGACAGCAGAAGACCCCAGACCTCCAGTGGTATAGGCTAAGCTCCCAGGAATTAGGTAGGATAGAGAATGAAGACAGAAAAAGGGGAAACAAACAGAACTTCTGGACGGGAGCTTGTGCTCCGAGGGAAGGTGGGAGTCCTGAAACAGGAAGAGTTCCTGTGCACTGGAAAGATCCTTCACAGGCAGGCCCAAGGGGGAACTGTGGAATCTCAGAAAACCAGGCAAAACAGGGACTTAGAGGACAGAAAACATAAAGCTTCACTTTTCAGCCCATAAATAGCTCACGAACTGTGGCCCCGATCAGATGGCAGGCATGGGAAACTAAGAGAAGCCCACAGAAGCCTTGTGGCATAGAGAGCAAGCCCAGGGTGATGAAAGAGGTGCAGCATACAAACCGATCAGCATACACAACCATCTTGGTGCAGAGGGCAGGCCTGGGGAGCCAAGAGAGGCATGGCATACAAACCTCTGCAGTGCTCACAAACCAAGGGACACAGAGGGTGGCCCTAGGGAGCCAAGACAAGTGAAATAGAGGGCAGGCTGGTGAGAGGAGACAAATGCACACAAGCTCCTTGATGCAGACCGCACACCAGTGAGGTGAAACTAGTGCACACAAACCCTGGAACATATAGGATGGGCCTGGGGATCAAGACAAGTGAACACAAGCCCCATGACACAGAGTGAGGGCCCAGGGATTGAGACAAGTGAACACAAGCCCGGCAAAACAGAGGGTGGGCTGGTGAGATGAAACTAGTGCACACAATTCCCGTGGCACAGAGGAAGGACACGAGGACCTGAGGCAAGTGCACACAAGCCCCATGATATAGAGGGCAGGCTTAGTGAGCCAGGACAAGTGCACAGAGGCCCCGAGACACAGAGGGTGAGCTCAGGGGGCTGAGGGAAACCAACACAAGTCTTCACGACACAGAGGGCATGGTTGGGGAGCCGAGAAAATATCCACACAGCCCTTACCTAGCAAGCTTTGGCCTGCAGTGCAGAGTGGGACCAGGGAACAGAAGCAACAGCAAAGATTCCAGGGTCAAGCAGGGGACTGGCAGCAGTGAAGATATGCTGAGAGAGCCCTTTGAAGCAACTGCGGAATTAGATGTGTCTAACACTGCCAAAGCCAGAAAGACTGCCTGAAGACATACTGAACCCGTAGACACACAAAATCTACAACTGGACACTGCACTGCCCTTCAGAGAGACTAAATTCAGCTCCATCAAAGAGAATACAGGCACAAGCTACCCCAATTAGGAAAACATCACAGGACACTAATCCAACGCCATCCACGGGTATTAGACTCCACAACCAAGAACTATGACTTTGATAACTTTTTATTTTCTTATAAATTTCACTGTTTATTCCCCTACATATTTCTACCTTCACATTAGCCTTTTGTGGTGCTGTGGAGTTTTCCTCTTTGTTTTTCTTGTTAAAAAATTCATTTTAAGATTTTTTTTCTTTTTCACCTATTTTTTTGTGATTTTTGTGATTTTGTTTTTGATATATTTGACTGTTTTTCCTATAGTTCTTTATCAGCTGTAGCTATTCTTGAATATACACAAATCTTTTTCACATACATTTATTTATTTTTTCTTTTCTTTTTTTTCTTTTCTCTATTTTTTAATCTTCTTTTCCACCCCTTCCTTTTCTCTTTTCTCTTTGTTTTCTTTTTTTCTCATTTTTCACCTCCCCCTTTTCCTTAATTCTTTCCTTTTTCATCAAGTACATTAAATTGTTGAGCTTCCTTTGCTATATTCCTCAGTTGGCACTCTACTTAGGCTCACTCTTCCAGACTGAGCATTAGTTACTCTGCTTTTAATTGGTTGATATCACTTTTGGTTTCCTTTGTTCACCAAGTCAATCTCTTGTACTTTTCATTAGAATACTTTGGTTATAACTGTGTGTATGGAAGTGTGTGTATATGTCCCATTATTTCTGTAACTACCTGCTTAATCTACTTGGTTTCCTCCCATTAGAACACAGACACAAGTCACCCTTAACAAGAAATCAACACAAACCACTCAACTGACCTTTCCCTCCAAGGGCAAAAACCAAAAGGAAGAAGGAATACAACTAAGGCCTGAGAAAAGGAGGCTTCAAGTGGAGCAAGTTAGAAAAAAAATTATGAAAAGACAAAAATATAGCACAAATGAAAGAACAAGGTAGAAACTCACAAGACCGAATAAATGAAGAGGAAATAAGCAAGCTACTTGAAAGAGAATTCATAATACTGATAGCAAAGATGCTCCAAAGACTTGAAACTAGACTGGAGAAAATGCAAGAAACAATTAACACAGTTAATATAGTCAATGAGGACATAGAAGAAATAAAGGATAAGCAAACAGAGATGAATAACACAATTACTGAAACTAAAAATACTCTAGAAGGAACCAAGAGCAGAATATCTGAGGTAAAAGAATGGATAAGTGAGCTGGAAAATAGAATGGTGGAACTAACTGCTGAAGAGCAGAATAAAGGAAAAGGAATGAAAAGAATTAATGATAACCTCAGAGACGTTTGGGACAATATTAAACACACCAAGATTTGAGTTACAGTGGTCTTAGAGGAAGAAAAAAAGAAAGGTAATGAGAAATTTTTTTTAAGAAAGTATACTTGCAAACTTCCCCAATATGGGAAAGGAAAATAGTCAGTCAAGTCCAAGAAATGCAGAGAGTCCCTTACAGGATAAACCCAAGGAGAAAAACATCAAGACACATATTAATCAAGTTAACAGAGATTAAAAACAAAGAAAGAATACTAAAATATATCAGTAGGGAAAAAGAAAACTATTAAAAAAAAACACATGGAAACTAAACAATACTCTTCTGAATAACCAAGAAGCCACTGAAAAAAAATCAAAGAAGAAATAAAAAATTATCTGGAAGTAAATGGCAATGAAAACACAACAACCCAAAACATCTGGGATACAGAAAAAGCAGTGCTAAGAAGGAAGGTTATAGGAATACAAACTATCTCAAGAAACAAGGGAACCATCAAATAAAAAACAATCTTATAA
The DNA here is from genome assembly GCF_016772045.2 of Ovis aries. Taxonomy (NCBI): domain Eukaryota; kingdom Metazoa; phylum Chordata; class Mammalia; order Artiodactyla; family Bovidae; genus Ovis; species Ovis aries. The sequence goes on from NC_056080.1 coordinate 49,482,569, forward strand.
CTAAAGTAACTAGAAAAAGAAGAATAAAAACACCCCAAAGTTAGTAGAATGAAATAAATCTTAAAAGATCAGACCAGAAAGAAATGAAAAAGAAATGGAGACAATACCAAAGATCAATACAGCTAAAAGCTAGTTCTTTGAGAAGATAAAGGAAATGGACACATCATAAGCCAGGCTCTTCAATGAAAAAAGGAAGACTCAAATCAATAAAATTATAACTGATAAAGGAGAAGTTAAAATAGACAATGCAGAAATGAAAAGGATCACAAGACACTATTATGAGCGACTATATACCAATAAAATGGATAACATGGAAGGAATGGACAAATTCTTAGAAAAGTATAACTATCCAAAACTGAACCAAGAACACACAGAAAATATGAACAGACTAATCACAAGCATGGAAAAAGAAACTCTAATCAAAAATCTTCCCAAAACAAAGGCACAGGACCAGATGGCTTCACAGGCAAATTCCAGCAAAAGTTTAGAGAAGAGCTAAGCACTATGCTAAACACTAGGGTATATATTATTTAACAGGAATGATAAATCTCTGCCCTTGACTTGTTTACATTTAAACTGAGAGAACAGATAATAAACACATGAACATATATGTAAGGTTAGACAATGTTAACTTCAAGCAATTAGAAAGACATTAAGTGAATAAGGAGTGCCACACTATTGAAAGAAGGTCTTTGTAGAAAAGTCACATTTGAGGGGAATCTTCCAGATGGTAGTGGAGTCATATGTGGAGATCCCCTCCATCCCCACAAATACATGAAATATTTTTCATGTGGACCAACTCCTACAGAACACCTACTGAACACTGGCAAGAGACCTCAGACTTCCAAAAAGGCAAGCAAATGTCCACAAAATGGGATAGAGCAAAAGAAATAAGAAAAAAAAAGAGAGAGAGACAAAGGAATCCAGACAGGACCTGTGCCTCTGGGAGGGAGCTATAAAGGAGGAAAAGTTTCTGCACAATAGGAAATCCCTTCACTAGCAGGGAAAGGGAGAAGCTTTGGAGCCTCAGAAAAGAGTGCAGTAACAGGAGTGCAAAGGCAAAGCAGAAAGGACTCCACACAGAGATCATTGCTGACTAGAAATCCTCAGCATCAGATGTTTGTCTGCACACTCACTGGAGCAGTTATGAGTAGGGTACTGAGATTCAGGCTTCAGAGGTCAGACCTCAGGTAGTGGACTGGGGATGACTGTTGGGATGACTGTCATGTTGACAGTCTGAAGAGGCTAGTATGACACAGTTGAGGGAGTCCAGGAAAAAGCCAGAGAAGCAAGAGGTCATTGTCCTGGGGTAAAAGAGGAGAGGGGTGGGCCTACCAAGGAGCATCTATCTCCACACACTCACAGATAGCAGGGCACTGCCTTCATGAGCTACAAAGGCAGACAAGCTGCAGTTGCTGTCTCTGAATACCTAGGCAGTGAGACAACTGCCACCACTACCACCAAGCTGTGAACAAGTGGAGGTCACCATCCACAGATTCCAGGGAGCCTGTACAGCCTGGCAGTGCCAAAGGTCCCACAGTCCGGGACGAAATCCCCTGGGAGAATATACTGCTTCCCTCAGGATGTAGCAATGTCCTGTTGAGCCTCTGCCACAGTCCCTCCATGTATATCCCATTTTTGACTGCCATATCCCTCCTTCTCCCTGGTCTGAGTGAGTTTGTGAGCCCTAATCAGCTGCTGCTTTCGCTCTCTATTGTCTGAGTGAGGAACAGACACCAGAGGGTGGCATACAGAGGCAGAGCCAGAATCAGACTTGACTTGTAGGAGCTGTGAGACCAAAGAAGAGGAAGGGAATGCCCTCGTACAGCCACAGGGGCAGGAGATTAATTCATCACAATTGGCTTGGTAAACCCTGCATCTGTAGGATATCTGAATAGACAAATGAGTATTCTCACATTTGAAGCTGTGGACTTGAGGAGTAATTGTGGACTTTGGAAGCAAGTACTAGCCAGAATAAAGCCACATCAGAGTCTAAGCAGGCTCAGTGACCACATCTGATCCAGATACCTTCCTAGAAATACTGGAGGATGCCCTGAGAAGGCAGGTTGGCTGGAGCTCACTGTGGGGCAAGGAAACTGACACCTGAGACAACAGGAAAATATTCTTCTTAATACTACTACTATATTGCTCTTTATTTTCCATTAACTTTTGTTTTTTATGCTTTAACTTTATATTATTATTTTATGTTTTTCTTTTTTCTATTTTTTTTGTATATTGTATTTTTCCAAGTTTTTATTTTTTTCTCTGCTCGGCTTTTTCTTTTTTCTTATTTTTAACTATATTTTATATTCTATTTTTACTTTAGTTGTTTATTATTTTGTATTTTTTTCCTTTTGTTTGCATCTCTCCTTGTTTTACATTTTCTTTTTCTTTTGATCATACTGGTGCATTTGTTTTATGCTTTCTTTGCTTTTTTAAAGTTTGCTTTCTTCATTTTGATTTTCTACCTGTCATGTTTAATTTTTGATAGTTTGTTTTTGGTGTTTGTTTTCATTTATGGGTTGCATTATTGATGTGACTGTGCCCTTCTATTTGTTTCCTCATCTCTTCTTTTCTTTTTCCAAGTGTTTCTGTGTGTTTTTGTCTGTTTAGGTTTGCTTTTACCATTTGTCTTGGGGTTTTGTCTGCCTGTTTTTTTTTTTTTTCCCTTCTGTAATGTGCTGTGTGAAGAATCTACCTGCAATGTGGGAGACCTGGGTTCGATTCCTGGGTTGGGAAGATCCCCTGGAAAAGGGAGTGTCTACCCACTCCAGTATTCTGGCCTAGAGAATTCCATGGACTCTATAGTCCATGGGGTTGCAAAGAGTCGGACATGACTGAGCAACTTTCACTTTCACTTTCAATGTGCTGTGTGACTTGCAGTCTTGGTGCTCCAGCCAAAGGTCAGTCCTGAACCTCTGATGTGAGAGACCTGAGTCTAGGACATTGGACCACGTGAGAAATCCCATCCCAATGGAATATTAATTGGCAAGAACTCTCCCAAAGGCCTCCATCTCAGCACTAAGACCTGGCTTCACCCAGTGGCCAGCAAGTTTCAGTACTGGACACTAGAGGCTAAACAGAACAAAACAGGAACACATCCCCACCCACTAGAAGACAGGTTGTCTAAAGCCATACTTAGCTCAAAGGCACACCAGAACCACTGGACATGGTACTGCCCATCAGAGACAAAATACAGCTGCACCCACAAGAACACAGACACCAGACCTCCTCCACCAGAAAGCTTACACAAAGCACTGGTCCAAGCCTACACACTTGGAGCAAACTCTGCAAGTAAGATGAATTATGACCCTGCAGCCTGTGGAAAGAAGACCCCAAGCACAGTAAGTTAAACAAAATAGGAAGACAGAGAACCATGCAGCTAATGAAAGAGTAAGGTGACAACTCACAAGACCAAAGAGAAAATAGGCAGTCAACCTGAAAAACAATTCAAGGTAATGATAATAAAGCTGACTCAAAATCTCAGAAACAGAATGGAGGCACAGATAAATAAAATGGAGGCATTGATCAAGAAGATATACAACTGTTTAACAATGGCCAAAAAGAACTAAACAACAGACCATCAGCAATGAACAACACAATAACTGAAATTAAAAAAAAAAAAACTTAAATGTGATGTTGGAGAAGACTCTTTTAATTCCTTGGACAGCAAGATCAAACCAATCAATCCTAAAGGAAATCAACCCTGAATATTCATTGGAAGGACTGATGCTGAAGCTCCAATATTATGACTGCCTGATATGAAGAGCTGACTCATTAGAAGACCCTGATGCTGGGAAAGATTGAAGGCAGGAGGAGAAGTGGGTGACAGAGGATGGGACAGTGGTGGGCAGTTGGGATGGCATTATCAACTCAATGGACATGAGTTTGAGAAAACTCCAAGAGATAGTGAGGGACAGGGAACCCTGGTGTGCCACAGTCTACGGGGTCAAAAAGAGTTGGACATGACCGAGCAACTGAACAACACTGAAGAAATCAAAGAGGAAATTTGTTTAAATGCCTAGAAACAAATGAAAAAGAAAACATGACAACCCAACACCTATAGAATGCAGCAAAAGCACTGCTAAGTGGTAAGTTTATAGCAATAAAAGCCTACATCTAGAAACAAAGAAAACATCAAATAAACAACCTAAACTTACACCTAAAGCAAATAGAAAAAGAAGATTAAAAAAAAGTTAGTAGAGGGAAATAACTCATAAAGATCAGAAAGGAAGTAAAATAGAAATGAAAAAAAAAAAAGGAAAGGTCAAGAAAACGAAAAGCTGCTTCTTTGAGAAGATAAACAAAATTGACAAACCAGTGGCTAGATTCATCAAGAAAATAAGGGAGAAGATTCAAATCGATAAAATTAGAAATTGAAAACAAATTACAGTGCACAATGCAGGAAAAAAAAAAAAAAAGATCAGGGCTTCCCTGGTGGCTCAATGGTAAAGACTCTGCCTGTCAGTGCAGAAGAATCAGGTTCAGTCCTTGGTCCAGGAAAATCCCACATGCCATGGAGCAACTAAGCCTGTTTACAACAACTATTGAGCCTGTGCTTTACAGCTGGGAAACACAACTACTGAAACCACTGAACTACTAAAGCCTATGGGTCCTAGAGCCAGTGTTCCACAATAAGAGAAGCCAGCACGCTGAGAAGCCCAAACACTGCAAATAGACTTGTCCCTGCTCATCTCAACTACAGAAAAGCTTGCACAAACCAGCAAAGCCAAAAATAAATAAATAAAGTTATCTTTAAAAATAAAAGGATCATAAGAGATTATTACAAGCACTTACATGCCAATAAAAGAAATGTACAAATATCTAGAAAAAAACAACCTCCCAAGACTGAACCAAGAAAAAATTGAAAATATGAAAAGACAAATCTCATGAACTGAAACTCTGATCGCAAACCTTCCAATCAACAAAAGCCCAGGGCCAGTTGGCTTAACAGGCAATTTCTATGAAAAGTTCCGAGAAGATCTAATGCCTACTCAGCTTAAACTGATCAAAAAAATTGCAGAGGGAGGAAAACTTCCAAACTCATCCTATTAAGTCACCATCAACCTATATCAAAACCAGACAAAAATATCACACAAAAAGGAAGTTTATAGGACAATATCACTGATGAACACAGGTGCAAAAATCCTCAACAAAATTCTTGCAAACAGAATTCAATAACACATTAAAAAGATCATATACCATGTTCATGTGGCATTTATCCCAGAGATATAATTATTTTTCAATATATGCAAATCAATCAAAGTGATATAACATATTAACAAATTGAAAGACAAAACCAATATGATCATCCCAATAGATGCAGAAAAAAGCTTTTGATAAAATTCAGTACCCATTTATGATTAAAATTCTCCAGAAAATTGACAGAGAAGAAAATTAGCTCATTATAGTAAAGGCCATACATGAGAAATCCACAGCAAACATGATCCCAAATGGTGAAGAACTGAAAGTTTTTCCTCTGATATCAGGATAAATATAAGGGTCCCCACTGTCTCCACTATTATTCAACAGTTTGGAAGTCCTAGCCATGGCAATCAGAGAAGAAAAGAAATAAAAGGAATCCAGATTGGAAAAAAAAAAAAGTAAAATTCTCACTGTTTGTAGATGACACGTTACTATACATAAAAACCCTAAAATGCCACCAGAAAATTACTAGAACTTATCAGTGATTTGGAAGTCAAAGGATACAAAATTAATACACAAAAATCCCCTGCATTCTTACATACTAACAATGAAAAATAGAAAGAGAAGTCAAGGAAACCATCCCATTCACTGTGGCAAGAAAAAATAAATAAATAAATACCAAGGAATAAATCTACCAAAAGAGACAAAGGACTGTATGGAGAAAACTATAAGACATTGATGAAAGTAATCAAAGATGACACAAACAGTTGGAGAGATATACCATGTTCGTGGATTGGAAGAATCAATATTGTGAAAATGAATATACTACCAAATCTAATCTACAGATTCAATGCAATCCATATCAAACTACCAATAGTATTTTTCACAGAACTAAAACAAAAAAAAATTGGAAAACTCAGCAGTGATCACAGGACTGGAAAAGGTCAGTTTTCATTCCAATCACAAAGAAAGGCAAAGCCAAAGAATGTTCAAACTACTGCACAACTGCACTCATCTCACATGCTAGCAAAGAAATGCTCAAAATCTCCAAGCCAGGCTTCAACAGCACATAAACCATGAAATTCCACACGTTCAAGCTGGATTTAGAAAAGGCAGAGGAATCAGAGTTCAAATTGTCAACATCTGTTGCATCATAGAAAAAGCAAGAGAGTTCCAGAAAAGCATCTACTTCTGCTTTATTGACTATGCCAAAGCCTTTGACTGTGTGGATCACAACATACTGTGGAAAATTCTTAAAGAGATAGAAATACCAGACCACCTCACCTGCCTCATGAGAAATCAAGGATATGCAGGTCAAGAAGCAAGAGTCAGACCTTACACGGAACAGATTGGTTTCAAATTGGGAAAGGAGTACGTCAAGGCTGTATATGGTTACCCCGCTTATTTAACTTATATGAAGAGTAACATCATGCCAATGTCAGGCTGGATGAAGCACAAGCTGGAATCAAGATTGCCAGGAGAAATATCAATAACCTCAGATATGCTGATGACACCATCCTTTCGGCAGAAAGTGAAGAACTAAAGAGCTTCTTGATGAAAGTGAAAGAGGAGAGTGAAAAAGTTGGCTTAAAGCTCAACATTCAGAAAACTGAGATCATGGCATCTGGTCCTATCAGCTCAGTTCAGTTCAGTTGCTCAGTCATGTCCGACTCTTTGCAACCCCATGAATCGCAGCATGCCAGGCCTCCATGTCCATCACCAAATCCCAGATTTCACTCAGATTCATGTCCATCGAGTCAGTGATGCCATCCAGGCATCTCATCCTCTGTCGTCCCCCTTTCCTCCTGCCCCCAATCCCTCCCAGCATCAAAGTCTTTTCCAATGAGTCAACTCTTCACATGAGGTGGCCAAAGTACTGGAGTTTCAGCTTTAGCATCATTCCTTCCAAAGAAATCCCAGGGCTGATCTCCGTCAGAATGGACTGGTTGGATCTCCTTGCAGTCCAAGGGACTCTGAAGAGTCTTCTCCAACACCACAGTTCAAAAGCATCAATTCTTTGGTGCTCACCTTCTTCACAGTCCAACTCTCACATCCATACATGACTACTGGGAAAACCATAGCCTTGACTAGACGGACCTTATTTGGCAAAGTAATGTCTCTGCTTTTGAATATGCTGGTCCCATCACTTCATGGCAAATTGATGGGAAAACAGTGGGAACAGTAACAGACTTTATTTCCTTGTGCTCCAAAATCACTGCAGATGGTGACTGCAATCATGAAATTAAAAGACACTTGCTCCTTGGAAGAAAAGCTATGACCAACCTAGACAGCATATAAAATAAACAATAAAGTAAATGGTAACGGGATCATACTTATCAATAATTACCTTAAACATAAATGGGTTGAACGCCCCAACCAAAAGACAAAGACTGGCCAAATGGATACAAAAACAAGACCCCTCTATATGCTGCTTACAAGAGACCCACCTCAAAACAAGGGACACATACAGACTGAAAGTGAAGGGCTGGAAAAAGATATACCACGCAAATAGAGACCAAAAGAAAGCAGGAGTGGCAATACTCATATCCGATAAAATAGACTTTAAAACAAAGGCTGTGAAAAGAGACAAAGAAGGCCACTACCTAATGATCAAAGGAACAATCCAAGAAGAAGATATAACAATTATAAATATATATGCACCCAATATAGGAGCAACGCAATACGTAAGACAAATGCTAACAAGTATTAAAGGGGAAATCAACAAAAACACAATAATAGTGGGAGACTTTAATACACCACTCACACCTATGGACAGATCAACTAAACAGAAAATTAACAAAGAAACGCAAACTTTAAACGATACATTAGATCAGTTAGACCTAATTGATATCTATAGGACATTTCACCCCAAAACAATTAATTTCACCTTTTTTTCAAGTGCTCATGGAACCTTCTCCAGGATAGATCACATCCTGGGCCATAAATCTAAACTTGATAAATTCAAAAAAATCGAAATCATTCCAAGCATCTTTTCTGACCATAATGCATTGAGATTAGATCTCAATTACAGGAGAAAAACTATTAAAAATTCCAACATATGGAGGTTGAACAACACACTTCTGAATAACCAACAAATCACAGAAGAAATCAAAAAAGAAATCAAAATATGCATAGAAACTAATGAAAATGAAAACATAACAACCCAAAACCTGTGGGACACTATAAAAGCAGTGCTAAGAGGAAAGTTCATAGCAATACAGGCATACCTCAAGAAACAAGAAAAAAGTCAAATAAATAACCTAACTCTACAACTAAAGCAACTTGAAAAGGAAGAATTGGAGAAGCCCAGAGTTAGTAGAAGGAAAGAAATCTTAAAAATTAGGGCAGAAATAAATGCAAAAGAAACAAAAGAGACCATAGCAAAAATCAACAAAGATAAAAGCTGGTTCGTTGAAAGGATAAATAAAATTGACAAACCATTAGCCAGACTCATCAAGAAGCAAAGAGAGAAAAATCAAATCAATAAAATTATAAATGAAAATGGAGAGATCACAACAGACAACACAGAAATACAAAGGATCATAAGAGACTACTATAAGCAGTTGTATGCCAATAAAATGGACAACGTGGAAGAAATGGACAAATTCTTAAAAAAGTACAATTTTCCAAAACTGAACCAGGAAGACATAGAAAATCTTAACAGACCCATCACAAGCATGGAAATTGAAACTGTAATCAGAAATCTTCCAGCAAACAAAAGCCCAGGTCCAGACGGCTTCACACCTGAATTCTACCAAAAATTTAGAGAAGAGCTAACACCTATCCTCCTCAAACTCTTCCAGAAAATTGCAGAGGAAGGTAAACTTCCAAACTCATTCTATGAGGCCACCATCACCCTAATACCAAAACCTGACAAAGATGTCACAAAAAAAGAAAACTACAGGCCAATATCACTAATGAACATAGATGCAAAAATTCTCAACAAAATTCTAGCAATCAGAATCCAACAACACATTAAAAAGATCATACACCATGACCAAGTGGGCTTTATCCCAGGGATGCAAGGATTCTTCAATATCCGCAAATCAATCAATGTAATTCACCACATTAACAAATTGAAAAATAAAAACCATATGATTATCTCAATAGACACAGAGAAAGCCTTTGACAAAATTCAACATCCATTTATGATAAAAACTCTCCAGAAAGCAGGAATAGAAGGAACATACCTCAACATAATAAAAGCTATCTATGACAAACCCACAGCAAACATTATCCTCAATGGTGAAAAATTGAAAGCATTTCCCCTAAAGTCAGGAACAAGACAAGGGTGTCCACTTTCACCGTTGCTATTCAACATAGTTCTGGAAGTTTTGGCCACAGCAATCAGAGCAGAAAAAGAAATAAAAGGAATCCAAATTGGAAAAGAAGAAGTAAAACTCTCACTGTTTGCAGATGACATGATCCTCTACATGGAAAACCCTAAAGACTCCACCAGAAAATTACTAGAGCTAATCAATGAATATAGTAAAGTTGCAGGATATAAAATCAACACACAGAAATCCCTTGCATTCCTATACATGAATAATGAGAAAGTAGACAAAGAAATTAAGGAAACAATTCCATTCACCATTGCAACGAAAAGAATAAAATACTTAGGAATATATCCACCTAAAGAAACTAAAGACCTATATATAGAAAACTATAAAACACTGATGAAAGAAATCAAAGAGGACACTAATAGATGGAGAAATATACCATGTTCATGGATCGGAAGAATCAATATAGTGAAAATGAGTATAATACCCAAAGCAATTTACAAATTCAATGCAATCCCTATCAAGCTACCAGCCACATTTTTCACAGAACTAGAACAAATAATTTCAAGATTTGTATGGAAATACAAAAAACCTCGATAGCCAAAGCAATCTTGAGAAAGAAGAATGGAACTGGAGGAATCAACTTGCCTGACTTCAGGCTCTACTACAAAGCCACAGTCATCAAGACAGTATGGTACTGGCACAAAGACAGACATATAGATCAATGGAACAAAATAGAAAGCCCAGAGATAAATCCACACACATATGGACACCTTATCTTTGACAAAGGAGGCAAGAATATACAATGGAGTAAAGACAATCTCTTTAACAAGTGGTGCTGGGAAAACTGGTCAACCACTTGTAAAAGAATGGAACTAGATCACTTTCTAACACCACACACAAAAATAAACTCAAAATGGATTAAAGATCTAAATGTAAGATCAGAAACTATAAAACTCCTAGAGGAGATCATAGGCAAAACACTCTCAGACATAAATCACAGCAGGATCCTCTATGATTCACCTCCCAGAATTCTGGAAATAAAAGCAAAAATAAACAAATGGGATCTAATTAAAATTAAAAGCTTCTGCACAACAAAGGAAAATATAAGCAAGGTGAAAAGACAGCCTTCTGAATGGGAGAAAATAATAGCAAATGAAGCAACTGACAAACAACTAATCTCAAAAATATACAAGCAACTTATGCAGCTCAATTCCAGAAAAATAAACGACCCAATCAAAAAATGGGCCAAAGAACTAATAGACATTTCTCCAAAGAAGACATACAGATGGCTAACAAACACATGAAAAGATGCTCAACATCACTCATTATTAGAGAAATGCAAATCAAAACCACAATGAGGTACCACTTCACACCAGTCAGAATGGCTGTGATCCAAAAATCTGCAAGCAATAAATGCTGGAGAGGGTGTGGAGAAAAGGGAACCCTCTTACACTGTTGGTGGGAATGCAAACTAGTACAGCCACTATGGAGAACAGTTTGGAGATTCCTTAAAAAATTGCAAATAGAACTACCTTATGACCCAGCAATCCCACTACTGGGCATACACACCGAGGAAACCAGAATTGAAAGAGACACATGTACCCCAATGTTCATCGCAGCACTGTTTATAATAGCCAGGACATGGAAACAACCTAGATGTCCATTAGCAGATGAATGGATAAGAAAGCTGTGGTACATATACACAATGGAGTATTACTCAGCCGTTAAAAAGAATTCATTTGAATCAGTTCTGATGAGATGGATGAAACTGGAGCCAATTATACAGAGTGAAGTAAGCCAGAAAGAAAAACACCAATACAGTATACTAACACATATATTTGGAATTTAGGAAGATGGCAATGACGACCCTGTATGCAAGACAGGAAAAAAGACACAGATGTGTATAACGGACTTTTGGACTCAGAGGGAGAGGGAGGGGGTGGGATGATTTGGGAGAATGGGCATTCTAACATGTATACTATCATGTAAGAATTGAATCGCCAGTCTATGTCTGACGCAGGGTGCAGCATGCTTGGGGCTGGTGCATGGGGATGACCCAGAGAGATGTTGTGGGGAGGGAGGTGGGAGGGGGGTTCATGTTTGGGAACGCATGTAAGAATTAAAGATTTTAAAATTTAAAAAATAAAAAACTAAAAAAAAAATCAATAAAAAAAATAAAAATAAAAAACCAAATCTATTACCTCACATAATTACCAGTTTTTGGCATGTGGTGAGAACCTTTGAGATCCACTCTCTTAGCAACTTTCAAGCATATATTATTGTTAACTATATTCACTATGCTGTCAATTAGATCTCCAGAAAATTATTCATTTTATAAATGGAATTTCACACCATTTGGCAACAAATTTTTGGATATGACAACAAAAGCATAAAGAACAAAAGCACAATCAATAGGACTACATAAAACTAAAAAGCTTCTGAACAGTAATAAACATATAAATAAATAAGCAAATAAAGTGAAAGACAACCTAACAGAATGAGAAAAAATATTTGAAAACTATCTATCTGATAAGGAGTTAATATCCAAAATACGTAAGTGTTAGTCACTCAGTTGTGTCCTACTCTGTGCAACCCCATGGACTTTAGCCTGTCAGGCTCCTCTGTCCATGGGATTCTTCAGTCAAGGATACGGGAGTGGGTTGCCATTCCCTTCTCCAAAAATATATAAGAAACCCATACAACTCAATACCAAAAGAAAGAAAGGAAGAAACAATCCAGTTTAAAAAGGAGCATAAGACCTTTGGATTCATTTTTCCATATAAGACAGTCACATGGTCAACTGGTACATGAAAATATACTCAACATCACTAATTACCAGGAATATGTAAAGAATAAAAGGGGCACCTATGCACTGTTGGTGGTAATGTAAATTGGTACAGCCACTATGGAGAACAGTATGGTGGTACCTCAAAAAAAAAAAAAAGCTAAAAGTAGAACTACAATATAATTCAGCAATCTCACTTATGGGTAATACAAGGCACACCTGTGAGTTTGGCTCCAAACCACCCCAATAAGGAAAATAGCACAATTGAGTCGCACACATTTTTAGGTTTCCCAGTGAATATTAAAGTTTATGTTTGCTCTCTATTGTAGTCTATTCAGGCTTCCCTGGTGGTTCAGTAGTAAAGAACCTGCCTGCAATGCAGGAGCCACAGGAGATGCAGGTTTGATCCTTGGCTTAGGAAGATCCTGGAGGAGAGCATGGCAATGCACTCCAATAGCCTTGCCTGGAGAATCCCAAGGACAGAGGAGCCTGGCAGGTCCATAGCGTAGCAAAGAGTCAAACATGACTGAAGTGAGTTAGCACAAACTCATAGTCTATTAACTAAATGCATAATAGCATTTTATCTAAAAATGTGCATACCTTACTTAAAAAAATACTTTATTGCTAAACAAAAAATGAGCCTTCAGTTCAGACGGTGGTGGCAGGTCTTACCTCAATGTTGATGGCTGCTGACTGGTCAGGTTGGTGGTTACTGAAGGTTGGGGTGGCTGTAGCAACTTCTTAAAACAAGACAACAATATAGTTTGCAGTATCAATGGAGTATTCCATTCATGAAGTATTTCTTTGTAGTATGAAATACTATTTGATGATAGCATTTTATCCATGGTGGACTTCCCTGGTGGCTCAGACAGTTAAGTGTCTGTCTACAATGCAGGAGACCCAGGTTCAATCCCTGGGTTGGGAAGATCCCCTGGAGAAGGAAATGGCAATCCACTCCAGTACTATTGCCTGGAAAATCCCATGGACAGAGGAGCCTGGTAGGCTCCATGTAGTCCATGGGGTCGCAAAGAGTCGGACACAACTGAGCGACTTCACTTGTTCACTTGTTTTATCCATGGTAGCACTTCTTTGAAAATTGGAGTCAATCTTCTCAAACTCTGCCACAATTTTATCAACTAAGTTTATGTAATATTCTAATGCCTTTGTTGTCATTCCAACAATCTTCACAGTATCTTCAGCAGCAGGAGAGTCCATCTCTAGAAGCAACTTTCTTTGATCATCCATAAGAAACAACTCCTCACCCAATAAATTTTTATCATGAGATTGCAGCAACTCAGCCACATTTTTAGTCTCTACTTCTAATTCTAGTTTCCTCTTTCTATTTTCACCACATCTCAATATACATCCTCTACAGAAATCATGAGGATTGGAATCAACTTCTTCCAAACTCTTGTTTATGTTGATATTTTAACCTCTTCCCATGATTCATTACTGTTCTTCATGGTATCTAGCATGGTGAATCCTTTCCAGAAGATTTTTCCTTTACTTTGTCCAAATCCATCAAAGAAATTATTATCTATAGCAGCTACAGCTTTACAAAATATATTTCTTAAACAATATGACTTGAAAGTCAAAATTACTCCTCCATCCATGGACTGCAGAATGGATGTCATGTTAACAAGCATGAAAACATTAATCTTATGGCATATCCATCAAGAGCTCTTCAGTGACCAGCTATCAATGCCAATGAGCATTAATATTTAAAAAGACATCAATTTTTTCCAAAAACTAGGTCTCAACAGTAGGCTTAAAATATTCAGTAAACAATGCTATAAACAGATGCACAGTCATTCAGGCGTTGTTCTTCCTTCTACAGAGGAAAGACAGAATGTCTAACGTAGTTCTTAATAGTCCTGGGATTTTGGGAATGGTAAATGAGCACTGGCTTACCAGTTATCAGCTACCTTAGCCCTCAACAAGAGAGTCAGCCTGTCCTTTGAAGCCAGGCATTGACTTCTCATTTATAGCTATAAAAGTCCTAGATGGCATTTTCTTCCAATAGAAGGTTGATTCATCTATTTGAAAATCTGTTGTTCAGTGTAACCACCTTCATTAATTACCTTAGAATTTCTGGATAGCTTGCTGCAGCTTTTACATCAGTACTTACAAGCAGTACTTCACCTTGTACTTTTATGTTAGGTAGAAGGCTCCTTCCCTTAAATCTAATGAACTAAGCTCTTCTACCTTCACACTTTTCTTCTGCAGCTTCCTCACTTCTTTCAGCCTTCACAGAATTGAGGAGAGCCAGGGCTTTGCTTTGGATAAGGTTTGGCTTAGGGGAATATTGTGGCTGGTTTGATTTCTGTCTAGACCACTAAAATCTCTCCATACCAGCAAAAAGGTTGTTTTTGCTTTATTATGGTTCAATGTTCAGTGGAGTAGCACTTTCAATTTCCTTTAAGAAATACTTTTCCTTTGCATTCACAACTTGTCTAACTATTTGATGCATGCAAGAGGTGTAGCTTTTGGCCTGTCTTAGCTTTCAACATGCTTTTCTCACTAAACTTAATCAGTTCTAGCTTTTGATTTAAAGTGAGAGACATGACTTTTCCTTATAGGCCATTATAAGGTTATTAATTGGCCTAATTTCAATATTGTTGTGTCTCAGGTAATAAGGAGACCTGAATAGAGGAGCGAGATGGAGGCACAGCCAGTCAGCAGAGAAGTCAGAAGACACATACCATCTATCAATTACGTCTGTCATATACAGGCATGATCTGTGATGCCCCAAAACCACTGTAATATAAAAGATCATCTGTCACAAATCATCATAATAAATATTGTAATAATGAAAAAGCTTGAAATAGCATGAGAATTACCAAAATATGACAGAGATATGAAGTGAGCAAATGTTGGAAAAATAGCGCCAATAGATTTACTCAATGCAGGGTTACCACAAACCTGTAATTTGAAAAATACACGCACACAATTATCTGTGTAAAGTAAAGCACAATGGAATGAGGTATGCTTACATATAAAAAGGGAATAAAATCAGTACCTGAAAGAGACATCTGCAACATCATGCTTGTTGTAGACATTATTTAAAATAATCAAGACATGGAAACAACCTGAGTGTCCAGCAACTGATGCATGGATAAAGAAATGGAATGGAATGCTAATTATCCAGAAAAAGAAGGAAATCTTGACATTTGTGACTACATGGATGTACCTTGAGGGCATTATGCAAGTGAAATAAGTCAGAGAAAGACAAATACTCTAAGATATCACTTATATATAGAATCTTAAAAAATGAACTCATAGAAACAGACTAGATTGGTTGTGGTCAGGGGCAGAGGAGTGGGAAAAAATTGGTGAAAGTGGCTATTTCTAGATATAAGGAGTAAGTTTTAGTAGTTTACAGCATGATGACTATATATTGTATCCTTGAAAGTTGCTAAGAGAATATAGATCCTAAAAATTCTTACAAGACACACAAAAAAATTGTATCTACATGAGGTGATAGATGTGTTAATTAATTTCATCATGGTAATCATTTCACAATAAATACATATATCAAATAATCACATTTTATACATTTAACTTATATAATATTATATTTCAACAAAGCTGGAGAAAACATTATTTATCAAAAAATAGAAGAACATATTTGTTGAGCACTAGAAAAAGTGTTAGACAATGTGTCAACGAGATTTCAGAGCTTCATAATCTAATGGAGAGAACTGAATTATTCATGCCCTGGTGAGTGTGGACTCTAACACATGAAATCATCTTGACTAATTTTCATTCTTTAGACAAGGTCAAGATATTCTATTCCATATCTACTATATGGCACATTATACTCCTTAAGACCTTGAAAAGTGTTATGTGAAGATCTGTCTCTCTGCTTCCCTCTTATTCTGAGAAGACACTGAGAAATCATTTGTAAGGACCAGGTAAATGAGAAAGGGTTACATTTGATGTCACTAGACTATGGAGGATGGGGGCGTGAAAGCACAGGATGTCAGGAATTTGTAAACACCACCAGCCATTTTTTAAAATACTTCTTAAAAGTGCAGGTGAAAAAAAACCATTATCAATCATACTGTAGTTCCTATGAAGGCATAAACTGGAAAACTAGTTCAGATGCTCAGCTAACTCTGACACTAGGGCCCTTTCAGTGCCCTCTCAATCAAGCATGCTGAAATGACTGCTAAACTAAAATTAACTCACTATAGAGACTTCTGAAGGGATTTTGCTGTGCACTTCTATTTCTGAATGAATTTCACAGTTGAACTTCCTCTGACTTTTGATCTTCATGGAGTTATTCCTATGAGTTGTGAAAGGTGAATGAGAATGTGAAAAGAATGGACATTAAAGTGTCAAATTTATATCAAACAGAAGAATCATTTTCTTTTGATTCGGCCACAGCCAAGACTCAAAAGAAAATACACTAGATTTTATGGCATCACCCTTTTTTACCATAGTGTACATAAGCTAGGCTAAACTGAATCCACAAGGGCTTGATGCAGGTTGGGAGCTCTCCCAAGAAAATCCCCTGGCAATGAGAAAGGACATTCCACTGACCTCTCCCTATATATTCCACAATGTCCTATGGCATGTAAAGATAGCTGTGAAAAGCATAATATTTTACATGGCATCAGAAACTGATGAATAATGCACATACTTCAGGCAGAGATACAGTAGAGTAGGTAGAGAGAGCAGATGCTAAAGTGTGCCTGGGTTCAAATCTAACCTCTGCTATTTACAGGTTGTGTGACTTTGGTCAAGTTATTTATTCAGCAAATATTAAGAGATTTTAATATGTGCAAAGTTTTATTTTAGGCATTTTAGACATCTAAATCAACAAAACAGGTACAGATCCCTGCCTTCATAAATCCTGCATTCTAGTGGCAGAACAAAGACAATAAACAATAAATGTAACAAATTTCATACCATATTTGCCTGAGGTAAAGGTAAAGTGATATAATAGTGCCTAGCACATAGGACATGCTTCATGCTTCGTTAATTTTAACTACATGATGTAATTTGACCAAAGACTCTTTCCTACCAAAACGCCATTAATCGCCTAGAAAAATACTTCTTCAGTTCATCCTCTCTTTTATGGAAACAGTCATAGCATTCCACTCCTCAATTATGTAGATTTCAGGAATGGCTGAGGAGAAATGGACACCTAGACTGGTTCCACTTGTATAAAATATCCGAAAATATCCTTATGGAAAATAAATATAGAAAACAAACACTATACTTATAACTTACCTATGAAATCTTGATTTTCTCCCTCAAGCTTGTTTTCACCACTCTTCCACTTACTAATAAATCCTTGCATTGATCCTTTCTTTTAAACAACCCTTTCCTTCTAGTCTTACTAGTGTCTTCTGTCCAAGTCCCCTGCCTTTATTCAATGGCTAGAAAAATTATAGTCTTAAGTCATTCAGAGGTTGTTTTATGCTTTTGAACAGGGTCAAGTATTTCATGAGTTGTTTTTTTTTTTTTTTTTTTTAATAGCCACTCACTATGAATAACTCTTTTCATTGAGTATGGAGATTGTACTGGCTCTCATCAAATACACTTAGGGAGAAGGCTAGAAAGATGAAAATGTTGAAGGCAAACATACAGAGACACTCATTCCAGAAGCCATGTTCACTAAGACACTAGATATGCCAAGAAGCAAGAATGCTTAGCAACAGCTCCCTTGATCTCCTAGAGTTCACTTATTTATTTTGTGTATGTATCTTTCAGGGTGAGCAGTGGGTGGAGAACAGGGAAGATTTGGAGCATAGTGTATGAGAACCATCAAAGGAAAGGAATTAAGTGTGGCAAGGCAAATCAGAGGTCTGAAAACCAAGTTCAACTCCAGGGATTAGCATTATAATAAGAAAAAAACAGAAGAGAAAAAGAAAGTATAGGTACACAGAAACGTGCCACTTGAATAGGGCTTAAAGCATGAAACTCAAATGGACATTTGAAGACTGAAGCTCAATTTCTCCACCTCTTTATTTAAAAGTACAATACTGTATTTTTACTTTTCTAAAAAATTATTATTTTTAAAAACATTTTTATTTATTTATTATTGTCCATACTGAGTCTTCATTGCTGTGTGGACTTTCCTCTAGTTGCAGTGAGCAGGGACTACTTTCTAGTTGTGCTACACAGGCTTCTCATTGCAGTGGCTTCTCTTGTGGAGCACTGGCTCTAGGGCATGTGAGCTTCAGTAGCTGCAGCATGTGGGCTCAGTAGTTGCAGCTCCCAGGCTCAATAGTTGTGGCACATGGGCTTAGTTGCTCTGTGGCATATGGGATCCTCCCAGATCAGGGATCAAACCCATGTCTCCTGCATTGGTAGGTCATTCTTTACCAATGAGCCACCAGGAAAGCTCCAGTACTTTATATTTTAACTAAAAAAAAAAAGATATGAAATGAGTAGAAACTTGTCGCCAACTTAAAGCTTAAAAATATTTTCACCTTTCTATAAAGCAGGTTTTGCAAGAGTATTAGAATAATATATATTACTATGATCGTTAAGTACCTACTAGGGATGAGACACTTTATATGTTTTGTCTCACTTATTTCCCTTTTGTATGGTATAGTAATTTTTACAGATGAGAAAACATAGGCTCAAAGTGGTTAAGTCACTTGCCCTAAGGCTTTCAGCTGATAGTGAGGCAAGGTTTGGAATTCAGATTAGGACTTACTCCCAAACATTTTCATTCTAGCATGCTTTTTTCTTCCAAATAGAACTTGTCCACATTTTGTTCTTTTTTCATATATGAGTCATACCTCCTCAAATAGACATGAGCCATCACTGAGTTCTCTTTCTTATCTCTCCTTCAGCTCATAGTTCAGGGGCACACAATAAACTTTAATAATGTCTTGCTAAGTGGTTCATAAACTTCCGTGGCTTTACCAACATTTTGGTTGACAAGGAACAGAAAATAATCAAACATAACAACTATAAGGGTAGTAAAACTGACCAAATTTTACTCAAAATATGGCCAGGGAAGACTACCACCCATTCTTGCTGAAACAGATACTGGTTCCTAAATGTTTATTAAGCCTCTAGTAAGTGCAAAGGCAGAAGAATCAGAGATAAAATTGCCAACATCTGTTGGATCATAGAAAAAGCAAGAGAGTTCCAGAAAAAACATCTACTTCTGCTTTATTGACTATGCCAAAGCCTTCGACTGTGTGGATCACAACAAACTGTGAAAAATTCTTAAAGAGATGGGAATACCAGACCACCTTACCAGCCTCCTAAGAAATCTGTAAGCAGGCCAAGAAGCAACAGTTAGAACTGGACATGGAACAACGGACTAGTTCCATATTGGGAAAGGAGTACTTCAAGGCTGTATATTGTCATCCATGGAATTCTCCAGGCCAGAATACTGGAGTGGGGAGCCTTTCCCTTCTCCGAGGCATCTTCCCAACCCAGGGACCAAACCCAGGTCTCCTGCACTGCAGGCAGATTCTTTACCAGTTGAGCCATGAGGGAAGCCCAAGAATACTGGAGTGGGACCTTTATTGGCAAAGTGACGCCTCAGCTTTTTAATATGCTGCCTAGGTCTGTCATAGCTTTTTTTCCAAGGAGCAAGTGTCTTTTAATTTCATGGCTGCAATCAACATCCACAGTGATTTTGGAGCCCAAGAAAATAAAATCTGTCACTGTTTCCACTTTTTCCCCACCTATCTGCCCCGAAGTGATGGGACCGTATGCCATAATCTTAGTTTTTTGAATGCTGATTTCAAGCCAGCTTTTTCACTCTCCTCTTTCACTTTCATCAAGAGGCTCTTTAGTTCCTCTTTCCTTTCTGCCATTTGAGTGGTATGATCTGCATATCTGAAGTTGTTGATATTTGTGGTTCAAGCAGTAAAGAATCTGACTGCAATGCAGGAGCCACAGGAGTTGCAGGTTCGATCCCTAGGTCGGGAGGATCTTCTGGAGGAGGAAATGCCAACCCACTATAGTATTCTTGCCTGGAGAATTCCATGGACAGAGGAGCTTGTAGGGATACAATCCATGGGGTCACAAAAAGTCAGACGTGACTGAAGTGAATTAGCCCAGCTCAGCCTCCAGGGAAAAGTGGGATTCAATTATACAAAAAAGGAAGCAAGACAATGGTGGAATCTAGAATTCTCACTTTAGAGAAGCTTAGGGGCAGTAAGCTGGGTTGGAAAGGAGGTAGGGAGTACTGTTTTACTTAGGCTGTAGGTCACAGATGAGTTAAAAATAAAGTTTTCAGGGATGCTTTTACTTACACTTGATATAAGATTGAGGGAATATCCATCAGAGACCTAAATTTTATTTTAGAAAAATTTTGGTATGGTTAGGGGACACAAATGGAAATTATGGGGGGGGGGTTATTTCAATTATAGGATATGGACATAGAATAGGGGTGAGATGCTGAGTGGGAAGCCAGGACTTCCAAGGTAGCCAGACAGCCATGGGAATGTAAGTGGAATTTATGGTTAATGGCCACTCAGGAACTGAGGCTAGTAACATAGACACACATAGCTTTCAACAGATAAGAACATATATTTACACATACACACTCTCACACTCTATAAGTTCCTTTTCAAAAATCCTCCACTAGTATAAGAAAGGTCATCTGTGAGGTAGGCTCCCATTTGCTGGTAGCTAATAAATACTTACGTGTTTCCTTCCTCGTGGAACCTTGGATCTGAATGCCTACAACCCATTCATCTATTTGCAGACAAACTGGAGAAGCCAGCCACTTTGCTGACTGAGAAACAAATCAGTATACAGAAACTGCTCATGCTCAGTCACTGTCATGTCCAACTTTTTGGGACTCCATGGACTGCAGCCCACCAGGCTCCTCTGTCCAGGGGATTTTTCAGGCAAGAATACTGGAGGGTATTGTCATTTTCTCCTCCAGGGGATCTTCCCAACCCAGGGATTGAACCTGTGTCTCCTGCATTGGCAGGCAGACTCTTTACACGAAAGCCACCTGGGAGCCCCATACAGAAACTAGACAGCACTAAAACAAAAATTAAAACCCAAAGGCTTCTACATGATCAGAAATTAATGGAATCTGGTGTGGTAATGAAATTTCTTTTTTATAGTCAGTTTGCTTCTCCTAGGCTGCTTCTTCACTCCCTCTCCATTATCTTACACTTCCTTACTCTTGTCAAAGGAAATCAAAGCTCCTTTCAGTCAAAGAGGATACCAGCAGGAAGGAAGAAGACTCTTTTGGAAGTAGACCAGTCTCTGACTTCTCCCCTCTCTTTCTTTCACACACAGACCTCTTGATTTCAAATTATGTCAAATACCTCTTGATTCTTAAGAAAAGATGTAAGAAAAGCCAGATTGGTTTCTGCAAAACAGATTTATACTCAACCCATTCTATATTCAGCTTCCCAGGTAACTCAGTGGTAAAAAAAAAAAAAAAAAAAAAAGCCTGCTGAGCAGGAAACGCGGGTCCACTCCCTTGGTCAGCAAGTTCCCCTGGAGAAGGAACTGGCAGCCAATTCCAGTATTCTTGCCTGGAAAATCCCATGGACAGAGGGGCCTGGTGGGCTATGGTCCATGGGGTCACGAAGAATCAGACACGACTTAACAACTAAACCACCGCCACCATTCAATATTCACACCCTCTCCAAGAATTTCCTCCTATTTGAGACTTCCATATCCCCGCCCATCTTTAAGTCTTTGAGTATATGTTGTATACATTTATATATACAGAGAGAGAGAAAGGGAGAGAGAGATTATGATTGAAACATACATATATGCACACACAATAAAAGATAAACTAAATTAGAAAGTCCTGGTACAGTATCATAAACTCAGCTCAGTTACCACATATATGTATAGTAATATGGCAAAATTTCATCACCCCAAAGAAGTTTTCCCATTATACTTTAGTGATAATAAAATGACACTAATAATTGCATTGAGAATTTACAGAGAAAAACAGAACAGTGAATTGTTTTGGGTGGAAGGATCTGAAATTGGAAGTTAGGAGACCTGGGCTCCAACCTAGACCTGAGTTCTAGGTGATCTGCTGTATAACCAACAGCAAATCACCTAATCGTTTTAGGTCTCAGTTAACTGAAGTCAAAATCTCCACTCTACCTATCTCATAGGGATGTTACAGTAAGTGAAAATAAGACTGTGAGAACGTTAGAAAAAGATAAATAAACATAATATATTTTAAGCATAATAGGAAAGATAATAATCATAAATATTTACAATTTTTATTTCCAAATAAGGCATAACTGACTTTCCAAGTCATTCATGCAGTAATGGAATTCAGCAGTTTCCTTTTCATTGTGTACACTGATAGTAGTAGATAACTTATATTGAGTACTATATAGGTGTTTTAAATATATTAGCTCCTTTTACAACTCACAACATCACAGTGGGTGGGGCAAACTGAGAATCCAGAGAGGTTAAGTAACTTGTCTAAGGTTAGGAAATAGAGACACTAAGACCAATTTAGTCCATCTGTTTGCAGAGCCTAACATACCATATTACCTCATTGATTAGACAAAAAAAGTGAAATATGAATGAATTTGAACACTAGAGGCAGATAGCCAGTCTCTCAGTTAATGAAGAACTTATGAACCAATCTGTCAACCTTGCATGAATCTTGCTTTTGGAAAATTTTATTTCTGAAATATCACTATCTGAAAATGACATACTTAACAAGGTAAAACAAATTGTCTCTGATTCTAATTAACAATTCTGATTGAGAAAAATGTTGAAATCAATGGCAAACTGACATTAGATGTATTATAATCATTCAAGTCCTTCTTGTCCTTCTTTCCAAAGATAACATAGCTAGCCAAGATTTATTATAAATTCTGTAAGAGGCCAGAATCACGAACTGTCATAGAATGCAAACACACAGCAAATACGAAACTTCAGTTCTGAGGTACCTGCATTTTCTGCTTAGGACTCAGGACAAGAACTCAGATATACAGTGAGTTCTCAGGGAGTACTCACTGGATAGATTTGATTGCAACAAGGAACATGACAGCTACTGTTTGAGAGGGGGCTCAAATATAGAAGAGGACAAAACCAAAATGTCAAAGTGGCTACTTGAATTGATAAATTAGGATGGCCATGTCAATGTCTCTGGTTCTTACATGGTGTTTCAGGGCTAGCAGAATTCTAGTTCATTAGAAAGATCATTTAGAAATACAACACAGAAATTTATTAGAGTGCAAGCTGAAATCAAGATTGCCAGGAGAAATATCAATAACCTCAGATATGCAGATGACACCACCCTTATGGCAGAAAGTGAAGAGGAACTAAAAAGCCTTTTGATGAAAGCGAAAGAGGAGAGTGAAAAAGTTGGCTTAAAGCTCAACATTCATAAAACGAAGATCATGGTATCTGGTCCCATCACTTCATGGCAAATAGATGGGGAAACAGTGGAAACAGTGTCAGACTTTATTTTGGGGGGCTCCAAAATCACTGCAGATGGTGACTGCAGCCATGAAAGTAAAAGACACTTACTCCTTGGAAGAAAAGTTATGACCAACCTAGATAGCATATTCAAAAGCAGAGACATTACTTTGCCGACAAAGGTCCGTCTAGTCAAAGCTATGGTTTTTCCAGTGGTCATGTATGGATGTGAGAGTTGGACTGTGAAGAAGGCTGAGTACTGAAGAATTGATGGTTTTGAACTGTGGTGTTGGAGAAGACTCTTGAGAGTCCTTTGGACTGCAAGGAGATCCAACCAGTCCATTCTGAGGGAGATCAGCCCTGGGATTTCTTTGGAAGGAATGATGCTGAAGCTGAAACTCCAGGACTTTGGCCACCTCATGCAAAGTGTTGACTCATTGGAAAAGACTCTGATGCTGGGAGGGATTGGGGGCAGGAGGAGAAAGGGACGACAGAGGATGAGATGCCTGGATGGCATCACTGACTCGACGGACATGAGTCTGAGTGAATTCCAGGAGTTGGTGATTGACAGGGAGGCCTGGCATGCTGTGATTCATGGGGTCGTGAAGAGTCGGACACGACTGAGAGACTGAACTGAACTGAATGTTGTACCAAAGTACAAGATTGAATTTCTACAGTTTTATAATAATCATGAACCATTAAAATACTTTAAGGAAGGAACATTTCACATGTTTGCACACTCTGCACCAATAGTCCAAGTGTCACCCAGTTGCAGTTAATTTCCTTAAGTCTCTCCATTTGAGAGAAATCATGAGAAAAGCATGAGATAATCTGAGAATCAGAAAGTTAAGTGAAATTTAATTCTGGACTGCTCTGTGATCCTTCTTGTTTGTTCATCCACACCCACCCACAATCACAGTCACAGTCAGAATTCTCAGATAAATTAAGATTATATCCAAACCACTTTTTCCAGAAAAGAATTCCCAGTTAAAAAAAAGAACCTCTTGCTACAATGGCAGATACACTCAGCTTCTATCTCAAGCCAGATAGCCAGCGTAAAAGGAGTTTTTAAAGCCATAGCAAATGGAAGACTGGCATCATGAAAATGGTGGAAGAAGTTTTCTATCATTTCCCCCTCCCCTCAAGGGAAAAAAAGAAGATTTTTTTCTCATCAACAAGAGAGCATTTATGGAAGTCTAGGAGTCATCAGAAAAGTCCCAGCATACTGCTGGAACAAAACTAAAACTCCAAGATTGGGTACACTGAAGAAGGTAAGAGGATCAGTTTCATTGTACCTGTGTCAACCTTCCCTCAAGGTGGCAGAGTCCAGGGTCAAGAGAGAATTTCTTGGTTCATAATTTTTCCAACAGATGAAAATGAGAGCATGTGAGTGAGGGCCCAGTCTGCCTAACTGTAAAAGATGCTGCCAAAGAGACCTGCTTCTTTCTTGACCCATCCAGAAGACTGAAAAATAAAAGTGAAAATGTTAGTCACTCAGTCATGTCTAATTCTTTGTGACCCCATGGACTGTAGCCCGCCAGGCTACTCTGTCCATCAATTCTCCAGGCAAGAATACTGGAGTGGGTAGCAATTCTCTTTTCCAGGGGGTGTTCCCCACCTAAGGAGTAAATTGGGGTCTGCCGCATCACAGACAGACTATTTACCATCTGAACTACCAGGGAAGCCCCAGAAAGCTGAGGTATGCTATAAAACTGGAGGTTTGGAAGTGGCTCAGAGAGCAGCAGCTAGGGCTTTCATAAGGCATCAAAGAAACACATCAAGAAGACTTCCCATAAACTGCTGGGGACATCTCACCCTCAGATGCTCCCAACTGGCCCATGGGCACCTCCAATACTCCACATGTCTCAGCCAAATATACTTCCACCCCATGGTTGGCTCTCTGCCCATGCCCCTAAGGACAGAAAGAATGAACCTTTGCAGATAGCCAGGGAACATGCACAGAAAGCTGGCCCAACTTTATGGAATTGGGAGAAACCACACAAACTTCAGTATTCAGTGCTGCCCTAGGGAAAGCAAAATCAGACTGCTTATATTCTTTGCAGCCAAAGATGAAGAAGCTCTATAAAGTCTTCAAAAAAAGAAAAAAAAAAGACAGGGAGCTGACAGTGGCTCAGACCATGAACTCTTTACTGCTAAATTCACACATAGATCGAAGAATGTGGGGAAAACCACCAGACCATTCAGGTATGACCTAAATCAAATCCCTTACAATGATACAGTGGAAATGACAAATAGATTCAAGGGATTAGATCTGATAGACACAGTGCCTGAAGAACTATGGATGGAGGCTCGTAACACTGTACGGGGGGGGAGAGGGGGGGTGAACTAAACCATTCCCAAGAAGAAGAAATGCAAAAAGGCAAAATGTCTGTCTGAGGAGGCCTTACAAATAGTTGAGAAAACAAGAGAAGCAAAAGGCAAAGGAGAAAAGGAAAGATACATCCATCTGAATGCAGAGTTCCAAAGAATAGCAAGGAGAGATAAGCCTTCCTAGGAGATCAATGCAAAGAAATGGAGGAAAACAATAGAATGGGAAAGACTAGAGATCTCTCCAAGAAAATTAGAGATACCGAGGGAATATTTCATGCAAAGATGGGCACAATAAAAGACAGA
Source organism: Ovis aries (assembly GCF_016772045.2). Lineage (NCBI taxonomy): Eukaryota > Metazoa > Chordata > Mammalia > Artiodactyla > Bovidae > Ovis > Ovis aries. The sequence continues at coordinate 49,508,762 of NC_056080.1, forward strand.
AACAGTATGAACCTAACAGAAGCAGATGATATTAAGAAGAGGTGGTAAGAATACACAAAGAACTATACACAAATGATCTTAATGACACAGATAATCCTGATGGTGTAATCATTCACCTAGAGCCAGACATTGTGGAGTGTGAAGTCAAGTAGGCCTTAGGAAGCATCACTATGAACAAAACTAGTGGTGGTGATGGAATTCCAGTTAAGCGATTTCAAATCCTAAAAGATGATGCTGTTAAAGTGCTGCACTCAATATGCCAGCAAATTTGGAAACTTGAGCAGTGACCACAGGACTGGAAAAGATCAGTTTTCATTCAAATCTCAAAGAAAGGCAATACCAAAGAATGTTCAAACTACCACACAATTGCACTCATCTTACAGAATGAAATTAAAAGATGCTTACTCCTTGGAAGGAAAGTTATGCCCAACCTAGGTAGCATATTCAAAAGCAGAGACAATACTCTGCCAACAAAGGTCCATCTAGTCAAGGCTATGGTTTTTCCGGTGGTCATGTATGGATCTGAAAGTTGGACTATGAAGAAACCTGACCACCGAAGCATTGATGCTTTTGAACTGTGGTATTGGAGTAGACTCTTGAAAGTCCCTTGGACTGCAAGGAGATCCAACCAGTCCATTCTAAAGGAGATCAGTCCTCTGTGTTCTTTGGAAGGACTGATGCTAAAGCTGAAATTCCAATACTTTGGCCACCTCATGTGAAGAGCTGACTCATTAGAAAAGATTCTGATGCTGGGAGGGATTGAGGGCAGGAGGAAAAGGGGACGACAGAGGACGAGATGGCTAGATGGCATCACCGACTTGATGGACTTGAGTTTGGGTGAACTCCGGGAGTTGGTGATGGACAGGGAGGCCTGGCATGCTGCAATTCATGGAGTCACAGAGTTGGACACGACTGAGCGACTGAACTGAACTGAACTACATGATAGCAAAGTAATGCTCAAAATTCTCCAAGCTAAGCTTCAACAGTACGTTAACCGAGAAATTCCAGATGTACAAGGTGGATTTAGAAAACACAGAAGAACCAGAGATCAAATTGCCAACATCCGTTGGATAATAGAAAAAGCAAGAGGATTCTACCAGAAAAAAAAAAAATCTACTTCTGTTTCATTGACTATGCTAAAGCCTTTGACTATGTCGATTACAAAAAAAAAAAAAAAAAACTGTGTAAAATTATTGAAGAGATGGGAATGCCAGAATACCTTATGTGCTTCCTGAGAAATCTGTATGCTTGTCAAGAAACAACAATTAGAACCAGATATGGAACAACAGACTGATTCCAAATTGGGAAAGGAGTACTTCAAAGCTGTATATTGTCACCCTGCTTATTTAACTTATATGCAAAGTACATCATGAGAAATGCTGGACTGGATGAGGCACAATCTGGAATCAAGATTTCCAGGAGAAATACCAATAACCTCAGATATGCAGATGACACCACCCTTATGGCAGAAAGTGAAGAAGGACTAAAGAGCCTCCTGATGAAAGTGAAAGAAGAGAGTGAAAAAGCTGGCTTAAAATTCAACATTCAGAAAACTAAGATCATGGCATCTGGTCCCATCACTTCATGGAAACAACATAAACAGTGACTGACTTTATTTTCTTGTGCTCCAAAGTCACGGCAGATGGTTACTGCAGCCATGAAATTAAAAGACACTTGCTCTTTGGGTAAAAGCTATGACCAACCTATACAGCATATTAAAAAGCAGAGACATCACTTTGCCAACAAAGGTGCATCTAGTCAAGGCTATGGTTTTTGCAGCAGTCATGTATGGATGTGAGGGCTGGATGATAAAGAAAACTGAGCACTAAAGAATTGATACTTTTAAACTGTGGTATTGGAAAAAAATCTTGAGTGTCCCTTGGACTCCAAGGAGATCAAACCAGTCAATCCTAAAGGAAATCAATCCTGAATATTCATTGGAAGGACTGATGCTTAAGCCAAAGCTTCAATATTCTGGCCACGTGATGTGAAGAACTGACTCACTTGAAATATCCTGATGCTGGGAAGACTCAAGGTAGGAAGAGAATAGGACGACAGAGGACGAGATGTTTTGATGGCATCACCAACTCAATAGACATGAGTTTGAGCAAGCTCCAGAAGATGGTGAAGGATAGTCAAGCCTGGTATGCTGCAGTCCATGGGGTCGCAAAGAGTTAGACATGACTGAGTGACTGAACATCAACAACATGTAAAAAATAATTTAAAATGAAAACATAATATTGTGAAAAGAAACACATAATGTTGTGATAAATGGAAAACCAGAATCCAATGTGAAACATATTTGTACAGGTTCAAAGGAATGCTAACTGTTCCAATTTTTTAAAGTTTACTAGGAAACAGTGAGTTTGAACAACCTCTTTTTTTACAAAGGAGAAAAACTGAAATGCAGAGGAAGGACCATACACATAATAAGCAGCCTAGTGGATAGAAATTACTAGAAGCCAAAGGCTCCTGAAACCAAATTCAGTTATCTTGTACTACCTTTGGTTTGTTTGAAGAAAATTTCAATGCTTTTCACAACCCCATATATCCTTCACACTTACCTAGGGCAAATTGAGAAAAGAAGTCATTTTTAGAATAGCTGACTAAACTTCTCTTGGTCCCTGATCCTTCTCAAAAGCAGATAGGCAAACTGAAGTACAGAGAAATTATTTGCTTTGACCCCGGAATTCTGTATAAAAAGCTATGTCCACTTCCATGTACAATAGGAAGGTATTTTACTTTTCATTCCTCTTGACACAGGTAGTCACATCCAAAGCTTATTGTCTCAGTTGCTGGATCATAGAATTCTATGAATCAAAGTTGCAAGAGATTCGAGTAGCCATATAATTTCAAACCCTCCTCATCTAACAAATGAGAATACTGAGTTTTATAAAGAAGCAAGTGCTTGTGCAAAGTCGCACTTATGTTACTCTCAAGGCAAGACCTATAAAATTAGATCTCAGGCTATTCCCATTATTGTACTTTAGTTCTTTACCAGGGCCTGGAATTACAATGCATCAGGGCCTGGAATTACAATGCATCAAGCAATATAATGATTTACAATTCTATATTGTATGATTAGTTTAATTTCCCTCACTACTGAAGGGTCTTAAGGTTCAGATATGCCCTCTCCTTTCTCTACAATGTCTCCCAAAGTCATCTAAATTTAAGTCCATGGCTTTCAAACTGCCATCTTAAGTTTGGAACTCTGCATTCAGACGGGTATATCTTTCTTTTTCTCCTTTGCCTTTCCCTTCCCTTCTTTTTTCAGCTGTTTGTAAGGCCTCCTCAGACAACCGTTTTGCCTTTTTCCATTTCTTTTTCTTGGGGATGGTTTTGATCACTGCCTCCTATACAATGTTTTGAACTTCTGTCCATAGTTCTTTAAGCACTGTGTCTATCAGATCTAACCCTTTGAATCTCTTTGTCACTTTCACTGTGTAATCCTAAGGGGTTTGATTTAGGTCATACCTGAATGGTCTAGTGGTTTTCCATTCATTCTTCAATTTGAGCCTGAATTTTCAATAAGTAGCTGATGATCTGAGCTACAGTCAGCTCCCAGTCTTGTTTTTGCTTAATGCATAGAGCTTCTCCCTCTTTGGCTACAAAGAATATAATCAATCTGATTTTGGTATTGACCATCTGGGGATATCCATGTGTAGAGTCATCTCTTGTGTTGTTGGAAGAGGGTGTTTGCTATGATCAGTGCATTCTCTTGGCAAAACTCTGTTAACCTTTGTCCTGCTATTTTTGTATTCCAAGACCAAACTTTCCTATTACTCCAGGTATCTGTTGACTTCCTACTTTTGAATCCCAGTCCCCTCTGATGAAAAGAATTTTATGTATTTATTTATTTAGTGTTAGTTCTAGAAGATCTTGTAGATCTGCATAAAACTGTTCAACTTCAGCTTCTTCAGCATTAAAATTTGGGGCATAGACTTGTATTACTGTGATACTAAATATTTTCCCTTGGATACAAACAGTGATCATTCTGTTGTTTTGGGATTGAACCCAACTAATGCTCAGACTCTTGTTTACTGTAAGAGTTACTGTACTTCTTCTAAGGGATTCTTGCCCATAGTAGTAGATATAACGGTATTCTGAATTAAATTTGCCCATTTCTGTCCATTCTTCTGGCGTCATATTGTTTTGCCTTTTCATACTGTACATGGCATTCTTGCAGCAAGAATACTAGAGCAATTTGCCATTCCCTCCTCCAGTGAACCACGTTTTGACAGAACTCTTCACTATGACCTATCATTCTTGGGTGGCCCTGTATGTCATGACTCGTAGCTTCACTGAGTTATGCAAGCCCCTTCGCCATGACAAGGCTGTGATCCATGAAGGGGATGTATATATCATAGCAGAGTTATATAGGTATATATGTATATAGTAGATTTACTTGGGCTTTTTTTTTTTTTAGGAAAATGAATAATACTGAAATATTTAGCCAGAAAATAACTTTGACAGATGAAATATATTGGAGAATATACCAAGGGGGAGAAAAAAAAGAGGTGTATATAGAATCATTAAAACATGATTTCAAAGTTTTTTTTTTAATTTAAAATTGGAGTATAAGTGCTTCACAATATTTTGTTGGTGTTGAGGACCAGTATACTGTCCGCATTTGCCCTTTTAAACTTTAGGTAGTGTAATCTCAAAACCTCATGATTTAATCACATAACTGTCTATTTATCCTATTTTAAACAATCATTTGAATATTTATTCATTTAAGTTAAATTCTGTCTAAAATTTCTACCTTGTTGAAAAAAGTGGCTAGACTCTTCCTTAAAAGTATTTTTTTTCTGCCCTGTTAGCATTAATTATTCTCTTTTTATTAGCATCGGCAAGACCCATTGATGGGAAAGCAATTAAGTTTCACAAACTGTTTCTCTTTGCTTTCTTTTAAACTAAGGAAGTCCTTTGGCTTCCCTGGTGACTTAGTGGTAAAGAACCTGCCTGCCAGTGCAGGAGACATGGGTTCAATCCATGGATCAGGAAGATCCCCTAAGGAAATGGCAACCTACTCGAGTATATTTGCTTGGGAAATCACATGGACAGAGGGGCCTGGTGGGCCACAGTCTATAAAGATATGAGGCAGGAGGTAGATGGGTCCCCCTAGGGTAGGCAATTGAGATTCTTTCCCTGTGGACTAATATTCTAAGAATAGCAGGACCACTGAGAAGGAGGTTGGGCCCTGCTCATATAGAAGATGAGACACCACATATTTCTCATTCTTGAAGTCAAGTTACCTCCACAACTATACATGCACAGAAAGGCTCCTTGCAGGTCAGAGAGGGGACAGCACCCCACAGTTAAGTGATGTCAACTACCCATCAGACTCTTCAGTGGACTCTATCTTGACTGAGAGATGCATGCACACACATAGAAGGATCCTGATGAGAGGGTAACAGGCAGGAAGGCCAGGGGTCTCCAAACGGAGGAAATAGCCTGCAAGTGTCAGACATTTTTATCTCTCTTAAGTGGCAGAAGGAAACAAACTAGCTATATTTTTTTCTTCTGTATACAAATTTAAAAGGAGGTTTCTCTTAAAATACTGTGTTGCTATAATGACACCTGGTTTCAACCAAAGTTAACTATTCTCAAACCTTGAGATAACCAATGCATTTTTCTTATGGAAATGTTTTTCTTAAGCTATGCTAATGTACTATGCATTTACCCCAAACTCTGTCTTCAAGCCAGTTCCACCTCTTGGCTCAGAACCTACTTGAACAAACCAGTATGTTACACTCAGATATTTCCTTAATCTATGTATATGAAACTATTTGTATGGTAACCTCTCCTTCTACAAGTTTCAAGTTAATCATTTTATGGCCCAGGATGAACCATTTGGTGCCAACATTATCCCAAAATGCATCTTATGGATGAGGGGCCTGGTGCCATTCTGAGTTCTAAGACATTCCTTTTTTTCATTAACAGACTGCTAGTGACTATACAACATCCAGCTGAAGACTAGCAGGAGGGCACTCTTTCTGCCCCCTTCTGATGCCTATGTCAGAAGCTTTATCTCCTTTATGCTTTAATAAAACTTTATTACACAAAGCTCTGAGCGATCAAGCCTCGTCTCTGGCCCTGGATTGAATTCTTCTCCTCTGGAGGCCAAGATTCCCAGCGTCTTTTAATTCAGCAACAAGCTATCACTGAGATGTACCAAACATGGACTCAGTTCAGTTCAGTTCAGTCACTCAGTCGTGTCCAACTCTTTGTGATTCCATGAATCGCAGCACACCAGGTCTCCCTGTTCATCACCATCTCCCGGAGTTCACTCAGACTCATGTCCATCGAGTCAGTGATGCCATCCAGCCATCTCATCCTGTCGTCCCCTTCTCCTCCTGCCCCCAATCCCTCCCAGCATCAGAGTCTTTTCCAATGAGTCAACTCTTCGCATGAGGTGGCCAAAGTACTGGAGTTTCAGCTTTAGCATCATTCCTTCCAAAGAAATCTCAGGGCTGATCTTCAGAACGGATTGGCTGGATCTCCTTGCAGTCCAAGGGACTCTCAAGAGTCTTCTCCAACACCACAGTTCAAAACCATCAATTCTTCAGTGCTCAGCCTTCTTCACAGTCCAACTCGCACATCCATACATGACCACTGGAAAAACCATAGCCTTGACTAGACAGACCTTAGTCGGCAAAGTAATGTCTCTGCTTTTGAATATGCTATCTAGGTTGGTCATAATTTTTCTTCCAAGGAGTAAGCGTCTTTTAATTTCATGGCTGCAGTCACCATCTGCAGTGATTTTGGAGCCCAAAAAAATAAAGTCTGACACTTTTTCCATTGTTTCCTCATCTAGTTCCCATGAAGTGATGGGACCGGATGCCATGATCTTAGTTTTCTGAATGTTGAGCTTTAAGCCAACTTTTTCACTCTCCTCTTTCACTTTCATCAAGAGGCTTTTTAGTTCCTCTTCACTTTCTGCCATAAGGGTGGTGTCATCTGCATATCAGAACAAGGCAAATCAAAATCCTGGAAAAATGCCCCATAAAAGTGACTGAAACTACCATGAATATATGACTCTCAGTCCACCCATATGTCTATTCACATGTACTGTTTTTCCTTCTAATAAATGCTTTACTTGTTTTATTACTTTCTTTGTGGGAAATCTTTTCTGCAAAGCTAAAGGTTCAGAGCCTGGTCACTAACTACTGGTCTAGTGGCTAGGAATTGGTATTATGGCCACAACCCAACCTCAATTTCTGGCCAAGAGCAGAAATCCTGCTTCAGAATGCTGTAGGCCAAGGCCACTGAAGATCAGATAAATTTATTTTTCTCCCTTTAATTTTATTTTTGTGTTTATACATTCCAATGAAACAGTTGTTTACAATGAGAGTGCTCTAGAAATCCACCAGTTTCAAAGTTTTTCCAATTTAAATGATCCATCATTTGGCCATTAAAGAAATATTTTAATAGTGATTCACACCAATAAAACAGAAGAGGCTTCTCCAAAACAGAGTGTGGGAGGATGTCACCTAATAAGATCTAGAGAGTTTACTCTCAAAACCAGTATGTCAGAGGTCAAGTTTTCAAAGCTCATGCACATACACATACATACTCAGAAAGCCCTAGGAAGATCAGGTAGAACATTTGCATACCAAAGAAACAGGAAGATAAATGCAAGTTCCCCCTAGAAGACCTTTGATTTCAGTCAGGATTTTGAAAAGACATTTTAATCAAGCAGGCTTTTCAAACTTAAATTGTGTATACAATAAAAGAGCCTCCTCATGTTTAGGGCAAGATTTCCTTTAATTCCTAACTGAGTAGGTACTTGTAAGTTTTAAACATAAGCCTGGTTGGGGTATTAGTTGGAGGGTGGCAATCTGTATTGCCTTTCTCTTTTGTTCTAAAAGCTTCATTTCCCATTCGAAGGTCAGTTTGTCAAAATAAAAATTGCCAGTGACAACTGAGTAATGAAACAATATCCTGTTTCAGACCCCTCCTATGTGTCTTAGGTTCTTCCAGTGGTATATAAGACTACCGCAGGTCCTCAGATCATGGTCCATTAAGTCACATCCCTGGTTGAACAGGATAATTAAAATAAGTGGATTTCCCTGTAGACAACTAAACAGCATGAGGTCTTGCCTCCACCCCTTCTCCAAGTTTTTCATTCTCCTGAGAAAGCTATTGCTGGCCCAGAGGAAAGGGTCCCTTCTTTGGAGTTCTTAAGCTCTTGTAAGTTTTCACTTTTATTTTAACAAACTTTATTAAGGTAGCTAACTCAAGGAATAATAACAGGTCAGTCTTTCTAACTACTCAGTCTAACCTTGCTCAGTGTTTAACTGAAAAAAGTCTTTCCAGTCTTTAAACTGAGGATAAAATATTCAATGTCTAAATCAAGTAAAATCTTCCCAGTCTCTTTCACTGAGGATAACCCACTCAAGTGTCTAAACTGAGCAAAAATCTTCCCAGTATTTCCTACACTGAGGATAAACCAGGTACTTCTTGAATTCCAAGGATAATCTATTTCTCCAGAGAGGAGTTTAACATCTCTGAATAAAACTTAAGATCATCAACCAATAACAGGAGGTCCTAGAACTAGGAGAGACTCACTCAATTTTATCTGGACTTCCTAAGAAAGTGGATGGGCACAAGAGTCCTCTGCTGGTACCAAAGCTCTGGATCCTCAAAGAATTCAGGTGAAGGAGAGAAGTCTGCTCTGATCCCTTCATCAGTCACTGTAACTGTCAGCTAAAAAACATATACATAAACTAAAAGCTGATTAGTATGTACTATTCAGTGGATGTACTGAGGCTTTCAAGCCCAGGAGGCAGCATCTCAAGCAACCTTGAGAAAAGTGCTCCAAAAGTTGGAGAGTCTTAAAAGCAGCAAGACAATAGCAACTTGTTGCATAAGAGGGAAGGAACATAAGAAGGTCTGGATATATTGTAGCAGAAAATTTACATACCAAAAGAACATGGTATTATATATTTAAAGCATTGATAGGGGAAAGCCTAACCAAGAACACTCTACATGAAAAGATTTAAGGTAGATATTCCAGAAAAACAAGGATAAAGTAGTGCACCACCACCAAATCAACTTTACAGAAAATATTAAAAGTATTTTAAACTGCAAAATAACAGCAATTAATTAAAAGAAAATAAAAATATAACTGAGAACGGTAAAAAAAAAATAGTAAAGTTAGCCTATTATTCACTTGCAAAGTTTGTATGAAAGTTAAAAGGAAAAAGTAGCAAAATTAACAAAAACTGCAATAATTATTTAAGGAGATATATAAAGTAAAGAGATATAAAATGTGACATGAAAAACATAAAACAAAATATAGCATTTTAGAATGAACTCAAATTTAAGTTATCAATTGAAAATAGACTCATATACATACATTATTTATATATGAACTCAGGATAGTCAAAAAGTAAAACTAGATTTACGAAAGGAAATAGGAAAGAAATCTTAACATAATCCTAAAAAAGTTATTAAATCAAAAGGGAAGACAGTAAGAGACAAAGAAAGGAACTATAAAATTACTATAAAACTATTCAAATGATAATATACAAAATGACGATTATTACATGCTTATCAATAATAACTTTAAAAGTTAATGAATTGAATTCTCCAATCAAAAGACATAGAATGGCTGGATGGAAAAAAGAAAAAAAGAAGACTCATGTATATACTGCCTACAAAATCTTCACTTCAGATATAGAGATACACAGAGGCTAAAAGTGAAGGGATGTAAAAAGATACATCACTGCATTAGAAATTAAAAGAAAGGTGATGTAGGTATGCTCGTATCAGACAAAGCAGACTTTAAAACACGGACTGTAGTAAAAGACCAAAAGGGCATTAACGAGCAAATCAAACAAGAAGATATTGCATTTTAAAATCTATATGTATCCAATACAAGAGAACCACAATATATAAACCAAGTATTAACAGACCTAAGGGAGAATTTGACATATACTCGTAGAAAGAAACTCTAACATCAATATATCAACAAAAAAAGAATCTTTTTTTTTTTTTTTTTAATTTTCGTTGGAGGCTAATTACTTTACAATATTGTAGTGGTTTTGCCATACATTGCCATGAATCCACCACGGGTGTACATATGTTTCCCATCCTGAACCCCCCTCTCACCTCCCTCCCCATCGCATCCTTCAGGGTCATCCCAGTGCAACAGCCCTGAGCACTTTGTCTCATGCATAAAACCTGGACTAGCGATTTGTGTCACATATGATAATGTACGTTTCAATGCCATTCTCTCACATCATCCCACCCTCGCCCCTCCCACAGAGTCCAAAAGAATGTTCTATACATCTGTGTCTCATTTGCTGTCTCGCATATAGGGTTATCATAACCATCTTTCTAAATTCCATATATATGTGTTAGTATACTGTATTGGACTTTTCTTTCTGGTTTGCTTCACTCAGTATAATAGGCTCCAGTTTCATCCACCTCATTAGAACTGATTCAAATATATTCTTTTTAACAGCTGAGTAATATTCCATTGTGTATATGTGCCACATCTTTCTTATCCATACGTCTCCTGATAGACATCTAGGTTGTTTCCATGTCCTGGCTATTATAAAGAGTGCTGCAATGAACACTGGGGTACATGTGTCTCGTTCAATTCTGGTTTCCTCGATGTGTATGCACAGCAGTGGGATTGCTAGGTCATATGGCAGTACTAATTTCAGTTTTCTTAAGGAATCTCCACACTGTTCTCCATAGTGGCTGTACTAGTTTGCATTCCCACCAACAGTGTAAGAGGTTTCCTTTTCGCCACACCCTCTCCAGCACTTATTGCTTGTAGACTTTGGGATTGCAGCCATTCTGACTGGCATGAAATGGTACCTCATTGTGGTCTTGATTTGCATTTCTCTGATAATGAGTGATGTTGAGCATCTTTTCATGTGTTTGTTAGCCATCTGTATGTCTTCTTTGGAGAAATGTCTGCTTACTTCTTTGGCGCATTTTTTGATTTGGTCATTTAATTTTTTGGAATTGAGCTGTAGGAGTTGATTGCATATTTTTGAGATTAACTATTTGTCAGTTGCTTCATTTGCTATTATTTTGTCCCATTCCGAAGGCTCTCTTTTCACCTTGCTTATAGTTTCCTTTGTTGTGCAGAAGCTTTTAAATTTAATTAGATCCCATTTGTTTATTTTTGCTTTTATTTCCAGTATTCTGGGAGGTGGGTCATAGAGGATCCTGCTGTGATTTATGTCGGAGAGTGTTTTGCCTATGTTCTCCTCTAGGAGTTTTATAGTTTCTGGTCTTACATTTAGATCTTTAATCCAGTTTGAGTTTGTTTTTGTGTATGGTGTTAGAAAGTGTTCTAGTTTCATTCTTTTACAAGTGGTAGACCAGTTTTTCCAGCACCACTTGTTAAAGAGATTGTCTTTTCTCCATTGCATGTTCATGCCTTCTTTGTCAAAGATAAGGTGTCCATAGGTGCGTGGATTTATCTCTGGGCATTCTATTTTGTTCCATTGATCTATATTTCTGTCTTTGTGCCAGTGCCATACTGTCTTGATGACTGTGGCTTTGTGGTAGAGCCTGAAGTCAGGCAGGTTGATTCCTCCAGTTCCATTCTTCTTTCACAAGATTGCTTTGGCTATTCGAGGTTTCTTGTATTTCCATACAAATTGTGAAATTATTTGTTCTAGCTCTGTGAAAAATACCATTGGTAGCTTGATAGGAATTGCATTGAATCTATAGATTGCTTTGGGTAGTATACTCATCTTCACTATATTGACTCTTTCAATTCATGAACATGGAATATTTCTCCATCTATTTATGTCCACTTTGATTTCTTTCAGCAGTGTTTTATAGGTTTCTATATATAGATCTTTAGGTAGATATATTCATAAATTTTTTATTCTTTCCATTGCAATGGTGAATGGAATTGTTTCTTTAATTTCTCTTTCTGTTTTCTCATTGTTAGTGCACAGGGATGCAAAGTATTTCTGTGTGTCAATTTTATATCCTGAAAATTTACTATATTCATTGATTAGGTCTAGTAATTTTCTGGTGGAGCCTTTAGGGTTTTCTATGTAGAGGATCATGTCATCTGCAAACAGTGAGAGTTTTAATTTTTCTTTTCCACTTTGGATTCATTTTATTTCTTTTTCCGCTCTGTTTGCTGTGGCCAAAACTTCCAAAACTATGTTGAATAGTAATGGTGAGAGAGGGAACCCTTGTGTTGTTCCTGACTTTAGAGCAAATGCTTTCAATTTTTCAGCACTGAGGATAATGTTTGCTGTGGGGTGGTCATATATAGCTTTTATTATGTTGAGCTATTTTCCTTCCAGTCCTGTTTTCTGGAGAGTTTTTATCATGGATGTTGAATTTTTTCAAAGGCTTTCTCTGCATCTATTGAGATAAACATATGGTTTTATCTTTCATTTTGTTAATGTGGTGTATTATGTTGATTGATTTGCAGATATTGAAGAATCCTTGCATCCCTGGGATTAAGCCCACTTGGTCATGGTGTATGATCTTTTTAGTATGTTGTTGGATTCTGTTTCCTAGAATTTTATTAAGGATTTTTGCATCTATGTTCATCAGTGATATTGGCCTGTAGTTTTCTTTTTTTGTGGCATCTTTGTCTGGTTTTGGAATTAGGGGTTGGTGGCCTCATAAAATGAGTTTGGAAGTTGACCTTCCTCTGCAACTTTCTGGAAGAGTTTGAATAGGGTAGGTGTTAGCTCTTCTCTAAATTTGTGGTAGAATTCAGCTGTGAAGCCATCTGGACCCCGGCTTTTGTTTACTGGAAGATTTCTGATTACAGTTTCAATTTTGTGGTTGTGATGGGTCTGTTAAGATTTTCTATTTCTTCCTGGTTCAGTTTTGGAAAGTTATACTTTTCTAAAAATTTGTCCATTTCTTCCACGTTGTCCATTTTATTGGAATATAAATGCTGATGGTAGTCTCTTATGATCCTTTGTATTTCTATGTTGTCTGTTGTGACCTCTCCATTTTCATTTCTAATTTTATTGATTTGATTTTTCTCCCTTTGTTTCTTGATGGTTTGTCAATTTTATCTATCCTTTCAAAGAACCACCTTTTGGCTTTGTTGATTTTTACTATGATCTCTTTTGTTTATTTTGCATTTATTTCTGCCCTGATTTTTAATTTTCTTTCCTTCTACTAACCCTGGGGTTATCCATTTCTTCCTTTTCCAGTTGCTTTAGGTGTAGAGTTAGGTTATTTAACTTTTTTCTTGTTTCTTGAGGTATGCCTGTATTGCTATGAACTTTCCCCTCATCACTGCTTTTATAGTGTCCCACAGGTTTTGGGTGGTTGTGTTTTCATTTTCATTCGTTTCTATGCGTATTTTTATTTCTTTTTTTATTTCTTCTGTGATTTGTTGGTTATTCAGAAGCGTGTTGTTCAGCCTCCATATGTTGGCATTTTTAATAGTTTTTCTCCTGTAATTGATATCTAATCTTACTGCATTGTGGTCAGAAAAGATGCTTGGAATGATTTCAGTTTTTTTAAATTTACCAGGGCTAGATTTATGACCCAGGATGTGTTCTATCCTGGAGAAGGTTCCATGTGCACTTGAGAAAAAGGTGACATTCATTGTTTTGGGGTGAAATGTCCTAAAGATATCAATTAGGTCCAACTGGTGCATTGTGTGTTTTAAACTTTGTGTTTCCTTGTTAATTTTCTGTTTAGTTGATCTATCCATAGGTGTGAATGGTGTATTAAAGTCTCCCACTATTATTGTGTCATTGTTAATTTCCATTTTCATATTTGTTAGCATTTTTCTTACATATTGCAGGGCTCCTATGTTGGGTATAGATATATTTATAATTGTTATATCTTCTTCTTGGATTGATCCTTTGATCATTAGGTAGTGTTGTCTCTTTTCAAAGCCTTTGTTTTAAAGTCTATTTTATCTGATGTGAGTATTGCTACTCCTGCTTTCTTTTGGTCTCTATTTGCATGGAATATCTTTTTCCTGCCCTTCACTTTCAATCTGCACGTGTCCTTTGTTTTGAGGTGAGTCTCTTGTAGACTGCATATACAGGGGTCTTGTTTTTGTATCCATTCAGCTAGTCTTTGTCATTTGGTTGGGACATTCAATCCATTTACATCTAAGATAATTATTGATAAGTATGATCCTGTTGCCATTTACTTTGTTGTTTTGGGTTCAAGTTTATACACCCTTTCTGTGTTTCCTGTCTAAAGAAGATCCTTTAGCATTTGTTGGAGAGCTGGCTTGGTGGTGCTGAATTCTCTCAGCTTTTGCTTGCCTGTTAAGCTTTTGATTTCTCCTTCATATTTGAATGAGATTTTTGCTGGGTACAGTAATCTGGTTTGTAGGTTTTTCTCTTTCATCACTTTGAGCATGTCTTACCATTCCCTTCTAGCCTGAAGAGTTTCTATTGAAAGATCAGTTGTTATCCTTATGGGAATCCCCTTGTGCCTTATTTGTTGCTTTTCCCTTGCTGCTTTTAATATTTGTTCTTTGTGTTTGATCTTTGTTAATTTGATTAATATGTGTCTTGGGGTATTTCGCCTTGGGTTTATCCTGTTTGGGACTCTCTGGGTTTCTTGGACTTGTGACCATTTCCTTCCCTATTTAATTTAGGAATTTTTCAACTATTATGCCTCAAGTATTTTCTCGTGGTCTTTGTTTTAGTCAGCTTCTTCTGGGACTCATATGATTCAAATGTTGGGGCATTTAACATTGTTCCAGAGGTCTCTGAGATTGTCCTAATTTCTTTTCATTGTTTTTCCCTCTCTGTTTCATTTATTTCTATCATTCTATCTTCTACCTCAATTATCCTGTCTTCTGCCTCCATCATTCTACTGTTGGTTCCTTCCAGAGTGTTTTTTTTATCTCATTTATTGCATTATTCATTATATATTGACTCTTTCTTACTTCTTCTAGATCCTTGTTAAACATTTCTTGCATCTTCTCAATCCTTGTCTCCAAGCTGTTTATCTGTAACTCTATATTGATTCCAAGATTTTGGATCATTTTCACCATTATTATTCTGAATTCTTTACCAGGTAGATTCCCTATTTCTTCTTCTATTGTTTAGCTTGGTGGGCATTTATCCTGTTGCTTCACCTGCTGAGTATTTCTCTGCCTTTTCATCTTATTTATATTGCTGTGTTTGGGATGGCCTTTCCATATTCTGGCAGTTTGTGTTTATTCTTTATTGTGGAAGTTCCTCACTGTGGGTGGGGTTGCATGGTTGGCTTGTCAAGGTTTTCTGGTTAGGGAAGCTTGTGTCGGTGTTCTGGCAGTTAGAGCTGGATTTCTTCTCTCTGGAGTGCAGTAGTGTCCAGTAGTGACTTTTAAGATGTCTACGGGTATGGTGTGACTTTGGGCATCCTGTATACTGAAGTGCAGGGCTGTTTCTGTGTTGCTAGAGAATTTGCATGGTATGTCTCACTCTGGAACTTGTTGGCCCTTGGGTGATGCTTGGTTTCAGTATAAGTATGGAGGCTTTTGATGAGCTCCTATCAACTAATGTTCCTTGGAATCAGGAGTTCTCTGGTGTTCTCAGGTTTTGGGCTTAAGCCTCCTGCCTCTGGTTTTCAGTCTTATTCTTACAGTAGCCTCAAGGCTTCTTCATCTATACAGCGCCAATGATACAACATCTAGTTTAATGATGAACAGTTTCTCCACGGTGAAGGACACCCAGAGAGGTACACAGAGTTACATGGAGAAGAGGGAGGAGGGAGATAGAGGTGACCAGGAGGAGAAGAGGGGGAATTAAAAGAGGAGAGAGCAAACTAGCCAGTAATCACTTCCCTATGGGCTCTCCACAGTATGAACCCCTCACAGATGTTCATGGAGTTACACAGGGAAGAGAAGAGGGAGGAAGGAGCCAGGTGGCTAGGAGGAGAAAATGGGGAATCAAAAGGAGAGAGACAGATCCAGCCAGTAATCAGTTCCCTAAGTTTTCTCCATAGCCCAGAACACACAAAGAAATTCACAGAGTTGGGTAGAGAAGAGAAGGGGGAGGGAGGAGATAGAGGCTACCTAGTGGAGAAAAAAAGAGAGTCAAAAGGGGAAGAGAGCAATCAAACCAGTAATCTTGCTCCCAAGTAAAAATGAGTACTGAAGATTGGGTTCTTAAAGGCACAAAATTGATAACAAATACCAAAAAGCAAAGATTAAAAATCTAGAGTAGGGGTTAGATTTTCAAAAAATAAAAATAAAACAAAACTAAGTCACAAAAATTATAAAATACATATATATGAAGTTTGCTTTAAAAATGGGGTCTTTTTTTGCAAGGTAATAGTAGGTCATAAAGATGAAATTAAAGGAGTAATAGAGGACTTAAAATAATTTTTTAAAAAATGATAATAGTAAAAATATATCTAGGACTTTCTCTGCAGCTCTTGCAGACAGTATGGGGTCAATTCATTTTCAGATAGTTCCTTGATCCAGCTTATATTTCTCAAGATCTATAGGCCCCTTCCTATGCAGTCAGTGCTAACTACAGGGTATTAATCTATTGCACTGTCACTTCCAAAGTTGTTCCCTCTGTTTATTTTAGCTTCTTCTGTTTGCTGGTCTCTCAGTGTCAAATTTCTGCCCTGACACAAGGGGGCAGAGGTGGTCACTTTTTTGGGGCTCACTTGTTCAGTCATGCTTTGGGGAGGCAGGAACACTGCAAACAAATATCACCAGCGTGCATTAGGAGTGCTCGGTGCAGTGTCTCGACCACACTGGGTGTGTCCCCTCTCACAGCATGTGTGCTTTCCCAGTCTAAACTGCTCAGGCTCTAGTTTGCTGTTCTGGGAACTGTATGAGGTGGGCCCTGGGTTGCGCACATTTCCCAGGTCTGAGCTGCTCAGGTTCAGGTTCTTAGGTACTCCACAAAGGTGTAGACTTGTTTGGGCCTGCATTTTGTGCCCTTCCGAGGTCCAAGCAGTTCAGGTGACCAGGTGCTTGGCGAGCACAGTTGCCATCAGTTGGTAGCTACGTCTTACCGCCTTCCCCATCCCAGCTTCTTGATATTCTGAGTGTACAATGGGTGTGCCTTCTCAGGTGTGCCATGTGTCTCTTCTGGAGAGCTGATCTCTGGCTGTGACGTTCCCAGCAGATACTGACCATCCAGAATCCCACGAAGTCTTGGTTAGCAACGACCTGCTTGCAGTTTGGTAAGTGATGCCTCTCTGGGGCTGCAATTGCCCCCTTTCGGCTATGGCTGCCCTTGCCTGCCTGTCTCTGGCGGGGGATGGGTTGGTCCTCAGCCATCTAGCTCTGCTCAGACCTTTGTTCTGTAAGCAGGCCTGGCAGTTTTTCAGGTTAGGGCTTTTCACGGGATAGTCTAGGTTGCTATCTCACGTTAGTTCCCTCAGATAGCCTCTTGTGGCATTCAGGCCCGGTCGTTACCCTAAGCAATGCAGCCCACGCGTCCCTGTCCAGCCCCCACTTGCTAGTGGTGGATGCGAGTATCTGGGCTGCTTCTCCAATGGGAGTTGCCATTAGGCACGTAATCTGTGGGTTTTAATTATTTATTTATTTTTCCTCCCAGTTATGTTGCCCTCTGAGATTTCAAGGCTCACCATAGACCCGCCAGGGAGAGTGTTTCCTGGTGTTTGGAAACTTCTCTCTTTTTACAACTCCTTTCCTGGGACAAATCTCCGTCTGTACCTCTTTTGTCTCTCTTTTTATCTTTTATATTTTGTCCTACCTCCTTTCAAAGACAATGACTGCCTTTCTGAGTGCCTGATATCCTCTACCAGCATTCAAAAGTTGTTTTGGGAAATTTTCTCAGCGTTCAAATGTTCTTTCGATGAATTTGTGTGAGAGAAAGTGGTCTCCCCGTCCTATTCCTCCACAATCTTAGGACCACACAGAAGGAGACTTTAACATTTCATTTACATCAATGGATAAAGCATCCAGATAGAAAATCATTAAGTAAACATGTCTTAAATGACACATTAGAATGGATTGATTGATAGATATATACAGAACATTCCATCCAAAGTCAGAAGAATACACATTATTCCGATACACAGGAAGCATTCTCCAGGCTACAACACATGTTGTGTCACAAAATGAGTCTCCATAAACCCAAGAAGACTGAAATTACATCAACAGTGGCATAAATTTAGAAATCAAAAACATACAATTACTGTAAATAAAATTAGATAGCCAGTGGAAATTTACTGTATGACACAGGGAGTTCAAATCTGATGTTCTGTGTTAACTTAGAGGGGTCGGATGGAATGGGAGGTGGGAGAGAGGTTCAAGAGGTCAGGGACATACATATACCAATGACTGATCAGTTCAGTTCAGTTCAGCCACTCAGTCGTATCTGACTCTTTGCGACCCCATAAATCGCAGCATGCCAGGCCTCCCTGTCCATCACTAACTCCCAGAGTTCACCCAGATTCAAGTCCATCGAGTCAGTGATGCCATCCAGCCATCTCATCCTCTGTCGTCCCCTTCTCCTCCTGCTCCCAATCCCTCCCAGCATCAAAGTCTTTTGCAATGAGTCAACTCTTCGCATGAGGTCGCCAAAGTACTGGAGTTTCAGTTTTAGCATCATTCCTTCCAAAGAAATCCCAGGGTTGATCTCCTTCAGAATGGACTGGTTGGATCTCCTTGCAGTCCAAGGGACTCTCAAGAGTCAGTCTTCTCCAACACCACAGTTGAAAAGCATCAATTCTTCGGCACTCAGCCTTTTTCACAGTACAACTCTCACATCCATACATGACCACTGGAAAAACCATAGCCTTCACTAGACGGACCTTAGTCGGCAAAGTAATGTCTCTGCTTTTGAATATGCTATCTAGGTTGGTCATAACTTTTCTTCCAAGGAGTAAGTGTCTTTTAATTTTATGTCTGCAGTCACCATCTGCAGTGATTTTGGAGCCCAAAAAAATAAAGTCTGACACTGATTCCACTGTATCCCCATCTATTTCCCATGAAGTGATGGGCCAGATGCCATGATCTTCGTTTTCTGAATGTTGAGCTTTAAGCCAACTTTTTCACTCTCCTCTTTCACTTTCATCAAGAGGCTTTTTAGTTCCTCTTCACTTTCTGCCATAAGGGTGGTGTCATCTGCATATCTGAGGTTATTGATATTTCTCCCG
Source organism: Ovis aries (assembly GCF_016772045.2). Classification (NCBI taxonomy): domain Eukaryota; kingdom Metazoa; phylum Chordata; class Mammalia; order Artiodactyla; family Bovidae; genus Ovis; species Ovis aries. The sequence continues at coordinate 49,527,821 of NC_056080.1, forward strand.
GCAATCTTGATTCCAGCTTGTGTTTCTTCCAGTCCAGCGTTTTCCATGATGTACTCTGCATATAAGTTAAATAAGCAGGGTGACAATATACAGCCTTGATGTACTCCTTTTCCTATTTGGAACCAGCCCAGAAACCAGCACAGTACTGTTAAGCAATTATCCTCCAATTAAAAAGAAATGATTAAAAAATAAATAAAATTTTTAAAAATTCTAAAAAACTTAAAGATAAGAAATATGTGAAGATTAAACATGGCACCAAAAATGTAGAAGAACGAAGAAATCAAAAGTTGTCCAGAGAAGGAAAAATGGTAACATACTAAAATCTATTAAATGCAACAAAAGCAGTTCTAAGATGGCAGTTCAAAGAAATACAAGACTAACTCAAGAAACAAGAAAAATATCAGATAAATTATCTAACTGTAGACTTAAAGAAACCTGAGGAAAAAGAACAAATGAAGTCCAAAGTTAGCAGACGAAGGAAATAATAACGATCAGAGCTGATATAAGTGAAATTGAGACTAAAAAGAGAATAAAAAAAGATGAATAAAACTAAGAACTGTTTTTTGAAAAGCTAAACAAAACAGATAAACTTTTTAGCTAGACTTACTAAGAAAAAAGAGAGAAGTCTCAAATAAATAAGACCATAAAAGAGGAGAAATTATAACGTATCAAAAGATTAGAAGAGAATACAGTAAAGAGCTATAAGTCAAAAGCCAACAAATTGGACAACCTAGAGGAAATGGATAAAATCTTAGAAATATAACCTTCATGACTGAATCAGGAAGAAAGAGAATATAAATAGATGGGTTAGTCATATGGAGATTGAATCAGTAGTCAAAAGCCTGTCAATAAACAGAAGTCCAGGAACAGATGGTTTCACTGGTGATTTATACCAAATAAGTAAAGAAGGTTTAAAGAACCTTCTTGAAGTCTTCAAAAATGAAGAGGAGGGAACACTTTCAAATTCATTTCACGAGGTTAGTATTATCCTGATTCCAAAACCAAACAAGGATATAACACATATAAAAATAAAATTATAGGCCAATAACGCTGATGAATGTAGGTGAAAAATACTTAACCAAGTATTAGCTAATCACATTAAACAATACATTCAAAAGATCATACACCACAATTAAGGTGGATTTATTCTACAGATGCAAGGATGTTTTAACATATGCCAATCAATCGCACCACATTAACAAAATGAAGGATAAAAATCATATGATCATCTCAAAAGATGCAGTAAAACATGTTTGACAAAGTTCAAAATTCATTTATAATAAAAATCCTCAACAAAGTGAGTATAGAGGTAATGTACATTAACATTATAAAGGCTGCATATGACAAGCCCATAACTAACATCATGCTCAATGGTGAAAAGCTAAAACTGTTCCTCCAAGATCAGAAACAACTCAAGGATGTCCACTAGCCCCACTGTTTTCAACATAGTATTAGATGTTCCTGCTAAAGCAATTATGTAAGAAAAAAAGCATCAAGTTAGAAAGGAAGATATAAAATGGTCACTACTTGCAGTTTTATATAGAGAAATTCTAACAAGTTCCACCAAAACTGTTAGAATAATCAAAGAATTCAGGAAAGTGGCATGGTACTAAATCAATATAAAATTGGTTGCATTTCTATACACTGACAACAAACTATCAGAAAGAGAAATCAAGAAAAAGTTCCAACAATAATTGTATAAGAAAGAATAAAATACCTAGGAATAAATTTAACCAAGGAGGGGAAAGACCTATACATTGAAATCTTTAAGTCATGAATGAAAGAAATTGAAGACAAATAAATGGAAAGATACTATGTGTTCTTGGACTGGAAGACTTAATATTGTTAAAATTTCTGTATTACCCAAAGAAATATATGATTTGAATGCAATTCTTATCAAAATTCCAATAATATTTTTCACAGAAATAGAATAAATAATTCTAACATTTGTATAGAACCACAAAAGATCCTCCATAGCTAAAGCCATCTTGAGAAAGAAGAACAAACCTTGAGGAATCAATTTCCCTGATTTCAAATTATATTGCAGAGCTATACAAATCAAAATAGTATATTGGTAGAAAATAATCATAGAGCTCAATAGAACAAAACAGAGAACACAGAAATAAGCCCACCCTTACATGGTCAATTAATTTACAATAAAGAAGGTAAATATAAAACAGAGCAAGTATGATCTCTTTAATAGTGATCGCTTCAATAGTGTTTTGAAAACTGAACAGTCACATGCAAAATAATGAAACTAGTTCACTCTTTACACAAAGTTAACTGGGTTGATACCAGTTTGGGGTTACTGAAAATTAAGCTGCTATGTGCGTATACTTATACATTCACGCTTTTTGTGGACATAAGGCTTCATTTCTCTATGATAAATGCCAAGGAATACAACAACTCCTGGGTTGTAATGTAAGTACATGTTTACTTTCATGAGAAACTGATAAATTAATTTCCAGAGTGACTGTACAATTTTACATTCCCAAGAGATCCAGTTTCCTTATATCGTCCTCAGCATTTGGTATTGTGAACATTTTGGATTTCAGCTGTTTTAATAGGTGTATCAGGATGCCTCATCATAGTCTTAATTTACATTTCTTTAATGGCTAACAATATTAAAAATCTTTTCATATTCTAATTTGATAACTCTTCAAAGTCCTTTGGACTGCAAGGGGATCAAGTCAGTCAATCCTAAAGGAAATGAACCCTGAATACTCACTGGAAGGACTGATGCTGAAGCTGAAGATCCAATACTTTGACCACCTAATGCGAAGAGCAAATTTTTTTTTAACCTTATGACCCAGCAATCCCACTTCTGGGCATACACACCGAGGAAACCAGAATTGAAAGAGACACATGTACCCCAATGTTCATCGCAGCACTGTTTATAATAGCCAGGACATGGAAACAACCTAGATGTCCATCAGCAGATGAATGGATAAGAAAGCTGTGGTACATATACACAATGGAGTATTACTCAGCCGTTAAAAAGAATTCATTTGAATCAGTTCTGATGAGATGGATGAAACTGGAGCCAATTATACAGAGTGAAGTAAGCCAGAAAGAAAAACACCAATACAGTATACTAACACATATATATGGAATTTAGGAAGATGGCAATGACGACCCTGTATGCAAGACAGGGAAAGAGACACAGATGTGTATAACGGACTTTTGGACTCAGAGGGAGAGGGAGAGGGTGGGATGATTTGGGAGAATGACATTCTAACATGTATACTATCATGTGAATTGAATCGCCAGTCTATGTCTGACGCAGGATGCAGCATGCTTGGGGCTGGTGCATGGGGATGACCCAGAAAGATGTTATGGGGAGGGAGGTGGGAGGGGGGTTCATGTTTGGGAATGCATGTAAGAATTAAAGATTTTAAAATTTAAAAAATAAAAAACTAAAAATAAAAAATAAAAAAAAACAAACAAAAAAAAAAATTTTTATCATTATTATTTTTTATTTTACTTTACAATACTGTATTGGTTTTGCCATACATTGACATGAATCCACCACAGGTGTACATGAGTTCCCAATCGTGAACCCCCCTCCCACCTCTCTCCCCATATCATCTCTCTGGGTCATCCCAGTGCACCAGCCCCCAGCATCCTGTATCCTGTATCAACCTTAGACTGGCGAAGAACCAATTCATTGGAAAAGATCCTGATGCTGGGAAAGATTGAGGACAGGCGAGAAGAGGGTGACATAGGATGAGATGGCTGGATGGCACCACTGACTCAATGGACATGAGTTTGAGCAAGCTCTGGGAGATAGGGAAAGACAGGGAAGCCTGGCTGCAGCCCATGTGGTTGTGAAGAGTCGGACACGACTGAGTGACTGAACAACAAAATTCTAACGTCCTCTTTGATAAAATGTCCTTTTGCAACTTTTGCCCAATTTCTAATTGGACCATTTGTTGAACTTTTCACTGTTGAGTTTTGAAAGTGCTTTATATATTCTTTGAGTATGGTTTGAATATGCTTTCTCCCAGTCCATAGCTTGTGTTGGCATCCTTTTTCACCAGCTTTATCATGAACTGTACAATGTATTGGTTTGATATTCCTATATTGCAAAATAATTACCACCTTAACATTAGCTATCACTTCTGTCACTATACATAATGACCATTTCTTTTCTGTTGTGAGAATATTTAAGATGTTCTCTCTTAGCAAATTTCAAGTATACAATGCAGTATTATAAACTTTAATCATCGTGCTGTACATTAGATCCCTAGAATGTATTCATTTAACTGCGAGTAGACCCTCTGACCAACCTCACCTCATTTCTCCCACAACCCAGATCCTAACGACCACCAATCTACTCTATTTCTAAGAGCTTTGGCTTTCTACATTACACAAATAAGATCATACATTATTTGTCATTCTCTGCCAAACTTTTTTCCACAGCAGCAATATAATTTTACATTTCCAACAATAATGTATGAGGGCTCCGATATCTTCATACCCTCTTCAACACTTGCTATTGTTCATTTGTTATTTGTTATTTACTTGTCACTGCTCATTTTTCAATTAGCTGTTAGTGTTTTTTGTGGAGTTGTCACAGTTCTTTATATATAGTGGATACTAGACCCTATCAGATTTATGATCAGAAGATATTTTCTATGGTTCTATAGTTTTTTTCATTTCTTGAAAGTATCTGTTGATGTAGAAGCTTTTAAAATGGTGACCTCCAAGAAGGTTTATGCCAAAAGGGATCCTCCCAGACAGCTGCTGCCAGTCCCCCTGTCCTTGTGGTGAGCTCCTGTTTACCCATGCCTCCACAGGAGACCCTCAAACGCTAGCAGGTAGTTTGGGTTCAGTTTCCTGTGGAGTCACTGCTCCTTTCCTCTGAGTTTTGGTGCTCACAAGGTTTTGTTTCTGCCCTCCAAGACTGGAGTCTTTGTTTCCCCCAGTCCTGTGGAAGTCTTATAATCAAATCCTGCTTGCCTTTAAGGTCAGAATCCTTGGGGGTTCCCAGTTCCTTTGTTAGGTCCCCAGGCTGGGAAGTCTGAAGTGGGGTTCCAAACCTTCACAACAGTGGGAAAACTTCTTTGGTATTATTGTTCTCTAGTTTGTGAGTCACTCACTCAGTGGGTATAGGATTTGATTTTATTGTGATTGAGCCCTCCCCCGCCCCCCGCCCCGACCATCTTGCTGCAGGTTATTCTTTGTCTTTGGATGTGGGGTATCTTGTTTTGGTAGGTTCCAATGTCCTCCTGTCAACACTAGTTGCAATTTTGCCAACACTTGTTTGCAATTTTGGTATACTATCAGGTGGAGATGAGCACATGTTCTTCTACTCCACCAAATTGAACTGGAAGTTCTCCCTCTGTTTTTGACAAATGTCAGAGGAGAACTGGTTATTGACACTGAGGGAGCTCTTAATCAGTTCAGTAAAAGAAAACCGTGTATATGGGGTCTTCCCAGAAACTGCCAGACAGGTCAAATAACACTTTTCCCAAAATGGGACTTTGAAAAAGATCCAAACCTATTTTTGCCCCCTCCAGTGGCTGCCTTGTTGCTGGTTTTCCCTGTGACCACACTGTTAGTCTTCAAGGCTTTCTGGGAGGGGGCATGCAAATAAGGCAATTTAAAAGGCTGCAAAGCCGAGATTCAAAAGTTTTAATAAATGCTCGGTGGATGGCTATAAGGTTTTGGTTAATTTTGACAGCTTTGAAAACATTGACTATCACTATTTTTGCCAGTATTCTCATTGTGCTTTTATGACTGAGAGGTATTCTGGTAGTTCATTTTCCACCATTCTCACTGAAATATCAGTTTCAGCTATTTTATGTGAGGTGTTAATTACTGTTCTTTGGTTTTAATAATTTTAGTTGAAAATGATTAATACCTCCCTTGAACTTTTTGCCAGGCTGCATTATTTTACTCTCTGCTCCTCTGTATAAATCAGTGGGACCTTGATTGTACGTATTTCATGTCCTGAATGAGGCTATAATATATTTTGTAGAATATCTTTGACCTACACATAGCTATTTTTTTGGCCAAGCTCAATTCCAAGATGGGGTTAACATATATTCAGGTACATCTCTGGCTTTGAAAGATATCAATCTATATACTACTGATTTGTATATTCAGTCATATTTCTTAAATATGTATTTTTATATATAATAGATATCTATCACCTATTTGAATGCTCCAGAGGCACACGCTGGAATAAAATATCTGCAGTGTGATATTGAATCCAAAAATTAAAATCTGCTCTTCTTTTGATACCTTGGCACTAAACTCTACTACATCGCCTAAATCAGAATGTAGGAGTCACCATTTACTTTCTTCTTTTCCACAGTAAATCAACAGGCAAATCTTGGTTAAGGCAGTTCAGTTCAGTCGCTCAGTTGTGTCCAAATTTTTGTGACCCCATGAATCGCAGCATGCCAGGCCTCCCTGTCCATCACCAACTCCTGGAGTTCACTCAGACTCACGTCCATCGACTCAGTGATCCCATCCAGCCATCTCATCCTCTGTCGTCCCCTTCTCCCCCTGCCTCCAATCCCTCCTAGCATCAGAGTCTTTTCCCATGAGTCAACTCTTCGCATGAGGTCACCAAAGTACTGGAGTTTAAGCTTTAGCGTCATTCAATCCAAAGAAATCCCAGGGCTGATCTCCTTCAGAATGGACTGGTTGGATCTCCTTGCAGTCCAATGGACTCTCAAGAGTCTTCTCCAACACCACAGTTGAAAAGCATAAATTCTTCAGCGCTCAGCCTTCTTCACAGTCCAACTCTCACATCCATACATGACCACTGGAAAAACCATAGCCTTCACTAGACGGACCTTTGTCGGCAAAGTAATGTCTCTGCTTTTGAATATGCTATCTAGGTTGGTCATAACTTTTCTTCCAAGGAGTAAGAGTCTTTTAATTTCATGGCTGCAGTCACAATCTGCAGTGATTTTGGAGCCCCCAAAAAATAAAGTCTGACACTGTTTCCACTATTTCCCCATCTATTTCCAATGGAGTGCTGGGACCAGATGCCATTATTTTTGTTTTCTGAATGTTGAGCTTTAAGCCAACTTTTTCACTCTCCACTTTCACTTTCATCAAGAGGCTTTTTAGTTCCTCTTCACTTTCTGCCATAAGGGTGGTGTCATCTGCATATCTGAGGTTATTGATATTTCTCCTGGCAATCTTGAATCCAGCTTGTGTTTCTTCCAGCCAAGCGTTTCTCATGATGTACTCTGCATAGAAGTTAAATAAGCAGGGTGACAGTATACATCCTTGACGTATTCCTTTTCCTATTTGGAACCAGTCTGTTGTTCCACGTCCAGTTCTAACTGTTGCTTCCTGACCTGCATATAGATTTCTCAAGAGGCAGGACAGGTGGTCTGTATTCCCATCTCTTTCAGAATTTTCCACCGTTTATTGTGATCCACACAGTCAAAGGCTTTGGCATACTCAATAAAGAAAAAATAAATGTGTTTTTTTTTTTTTTTTAATGGAACTCTCTTGCTTTTTTGGTGATCCAGAGGATGTTGGCAATTTGATCTCTGGTTCCTCTGTCTTTTCTAAAACCAGCTTGAACATCAGGAAGTTCACGGTTCACATATTGCTGAAGCCTGGCTTGGAAAATTTTGAGCATTACTTTAGTAGCATGTAAGATGAATGCAATTGTGCAGTAGTTTGAGCATTCTTTGGCATTGCCTTTCTTTGGGGTTGGAATGAAAACTGACCTTTTCTAGTCCTGTGGCCACTGTTGAGTTTTCCAAATTTGCTGGCGTATTGAGTTCAGCACTTTCACAGCATCATCTTTCAGGATTTGAAATAGCTCAACTGGAATTCCATCACCTCCACTAGCTTTGTTTGTAGTGATGCCTTCTAAGGCCCACTTGACTTCACATTCCAGGATGTCTGGCTCTAGATGAGTGATCACACCATCGTGATTATCTGGGTCATGAAGATCTTTTTTGTACAGTTCTTCTGTTTATTCTTGCCACCTCTTCTTAATATCTTCTGCTTCTGTTACGTCCAGAATATTTCTGTCCTTTATCGAGCCCATCTTTACATGAAATGTTCCCTTGGTATCGCTAATTTTATTGAAGAGATCTCTAGCCTTTCCCATTCTGTTCTTTTCCTCTATTTCTTTGCATTGATCAGTGAAGAAGGCTTTCTTTTCTCTTCTTTCTTTTCTTTGGAACTCTGCACTCAGATGCTTATATTGTTCCTTTTCTCCTTTGCTTTTCACCTCTCTTCTTTTCACAGCTATTTGTAAGGCCTCCCCAGACAGCCATTTTGCTTTTTTTCCATTTCTTTTCCATGGGGATGGTCTTGATCCCTGTCTCCTGTACAATGTCATGAACCTCATTCCATAGTTCATCAGGAACTCTATCTATCAGATCTAGGCCCTTAAATCTATTTCTCACTTCCACTGTATAATCATAAGGGATTTGATTTAGGTCATACCTGGATGGTCTAGCAGTTTTCCCTACTTTCTTCAATTTGAGTCTGAATTTGGTAATAAGGAGTTCATGATCTGAGCCACAGTCAGCTCCTGGTCTTGTTTTTGTTGACTGTATAGAGCTTCTCCATCTTTGGCTGCAAAGAATATAATCAGTCTAATTTCAGTGTTGACCATCTGGTCATGTCTATGTGTAGTGTCTTCTCTTGTGTTATTAGAAGAGGATGTATGCTATCACCAGTGCATTTTCTTGGCAAAACTCTATTAGTCTTTGCCCTGCATTCTGCATTCCAAGGCCAAATTTGCCTGTTACTCCAGGTGTTTCTTGACTTCCTACTTTCGCATTCCAATTCCCTATAATGAAAAGGGCATCCTTTTGTGGTGTTTGTTCTAAAAGGTCTTATAGGTCTTCATAGAACCGTTCAACTTCAGCTTATTCAGCGTTACTGGTTGGGACATAGACTTGGATTACCGTGATATTGAATGGTTTGCCTTGGAAATGAACAGAGTTCATTCTCTCATTTTTGAGAGTGCATCCAAGTACTGCATTTTGGACTCTTTTGTTGATCATGATGGCTACTCCATTTCTTCTGAGGGATTTCTGCCCACAGTAGTAGATATAATGGTCTTCTGAGTTAAAATCACCCATTCCAGTCCATTTAAGTTCGCTGATTCCTAGAATGTTGATGTTCACCCTTGCCATCTCTTGTTTGACCACTTCCAATTTGCCTTGATTCATGGACCTGACATTCCAGGTTCCTATGCAATATTGCTTTTACAGCATCGGACTTTGTTTCTATCACCAGTCACATCCATAGCTGGGTATTGTTTTGCTTTGGCTCCATCCCTTCTTTCTTTCTGGAGTTATTTCTCCACTGATCTCCAGTAGCGTGTTGGGCACATAATGACCTGGGGAGTTTCTCTTTCAGTGTCCTATCATTTTGCCTTTTCATACTGTTCATGGCTAAGGCACCTCACATCATTTATATCTTTAGAATCTGCCTACCTCTCTTCAGCCCAGTGGCTACTACCTTACTTGAGGTTCTAGTCTATCTTTCTCTCAGAATATCACAAAAACATCGAATCTTCCTGCCACTAGTCTCTCTTCTCTTCTAGGAACACTACATAACTACTGTAGCATGATGTTTGTAAACACCAAAATCTTTAGCATGCCCTATACTGCCCTTCACAACCTTTCTGACGTCAGAGCTCTTGCCTTCTGTAAACAATGGTGCTGTCCTAAACAGTGCCATTAGCTGATTACATGCTGCTTTCCATTTTGTTCAAATGCTACATTTGAAGTAAATGAAACAACACATTTAGTGTATGTAGAATTCTAGAAATGACAGAGTATATGGAAACATTTGCCCCTCCTCCCACACACCTCTAAACTCCTAAGAAGAAAGATCATTTATTTGACTAGTCGAATTCCAGAATACATCAGATCATGGTTGTGGTCATTTCTCTGTTCTCTTACTGATCAAACTCATCTGTATGAACACTGATCATGTTGCAGCCAAATATCAAGTAAGGCCGTTAGACTCAGGTTTTGGTTTAGGCAGAGGAAAAAGGCACCCTAGGCTTCTGGACTTAACCATAAGATCCAGTCTGCTCTGCCACAGTACTCTGAACAGAATTCTGGATAACAAGTATCTCTAATTATATGGTACATTACTTTTCACTACCATTGTTTCTTGTGTGTATATTCCTTAGGAACTTTGTGGAGAGGAGAACTATGGTCTAAGGTAGGAATTACGAGATTCCTTGGTCTTCTGTTAAATTCTACTGTTATACCTAAAAATGTAAATGAATAGAAAAAACACTAAGCCTCAGGACTATATTGTCTCATATAAGCCTCATAGCTAAATTTATATACTTGCATTTGCTTTTGACTCTTATTTTTATTGAAGTATATTGATTTACAATATTAGTTTCAGCTATACAACCTAGTGTTTCAATATTTTTATAGATTGTACTCCATTTAAAGTTATTAAAAATAATGATTATATTTTCCAGCACTCTATCCTTCTGACCTTTGAGGTTTTAAGCAGGAGATATCAGAAAAGTTACCACAGGAATAACTGGCTTGTGGCAGGCAAGCATTCATAGCAATGTCACTTTTTGATCCTTTGATGTCGGTTCTTCCTACAATATACACTTGTTTTTTATTTGTTTTATACACAGTAGTTTGTTCCTCTTAATCCCACACTCCTACCTCGCCTTTTCCCCCTGTCCTCCAAAACAGTAGCCCCTAGTTTGTTCCCTGTATCTGTGAGTCTGTTTCGCTATATACATTTACATTTAGACTCCTCATATTAAGTAGTAACATAGACTATCTTTATTTTTCTGACTTATTTAACCAAGAATAACACACTGTAGATCCATCAACATTGTTGGTAAAGGCCAGAAATGCATTCATTCTCTTATATGGCTGAGTCATGTTTCACACACACAGAAAAATACATTGCTGCTTCTTTATACATTCCTCTGTTTTTATTAATTCAGTTTAATTGGAGAATAATTACTTTACAATAATCTAGTGGGTTTTGCCATATACCAACATGAATCAGCCATGGGTGCACATGTGTTTCCCGATCCTAAACCGCCCTCCTGCCTCCCTCCCCACCCTATACCCTGGGTTCTCCCAGAGCAGCAGCTTTGTTTACCCTGCTTCATGCATCATACATGCACTGGTCATCTATTTTAATATGATAATATACATGTTTCAACATTATTCTCTCAAATCATCCCACCCTCACCTTCTCTCAAAGAGTCCAAAAGCCTGTTCTTTAACATCTGTGTCTCTTTTGCTGTCTTGCATATAGGGTCATCAATACACTCTTTCTAAGTTCCATATATATGTGTGTGTTAATATATTGTATTGGTTTTACTCTTTCTGTCTTATTTCACTTGGTATAATAAACTCCAGTTTCATCCACCTCCCTAGAACTGAACTAAATGCATTCTTTTTTTATAGCTGAGTAATATTCCATTGTGTATATGTACAACTACTTTTTTATCCATTCGTCTGCCAATGGACATCTAGGTTTCTTCCATGTCCCAGTTACTGTAAACTGTGCTGCAATGAATATTGGGATACATGTGCATCTTTCAATTCTGGTTTCCCTGGTGTATATGCCCAGAAGTGAAACTGCTGGGTCATATAGCAGTTTGATTTCCAGTTTTTTAAAGAATCTCCACATTGTTCACTATAGTGGCTGTACTAGACTGCATACCCACCAACAGTGTAAGAGAGTTCCCTTTTCTCGACACCCTCTCCAGCATTTACTGTTTGTAGATTTTTTTTGATGCCAGCCATTCTGACTGGCATGAGATGGTACCTCATTGTGGTTTTACTTTGCATTTATTTGATAATGAGTGGTGTTTATTATATTTTTATGTGTTTATTAGTCATCTGTATGTCTTCTTCGGAGAAATGTCTGTTTAGTTTTTGGCCCACTTTTTGATTGGGTCCTTCATTTTTCTGGTATTGAGCTGTATGAGTTGCTTGTATATTTTGGAGATGAATTCTTTATCAGTTGTTTAATTTGCTATTATTTCCTCCTATCCCGAAGGCTGCCTTTTCACCTTGCTTATAGTTTCCTTTGTTGTGAAAAGGCTTTTAGGCTTACTTAGATCCCATTTATTTATTTTTGTTTTTATTTCCATTAGTCTGGGAACTGGGTCAAAGGATCTTGCTGTGAATTATGTCAGAGAGTATTCTGCCTATACGTTCTTCTAAGAGTTTTATAGTTTCTGATCTTAAATTTAGATCCTTTACCCATGTTGAATTTAATTTTGTGTACAGTGTTAGAAAGGGTTCTAGTTTCATTCTTTTACAGATGGTTGACCAGTTTTCCCAGCATCACTTGTTAAAGAGATTGTCTTTTCTCCATTGTATATTTTTGCTTCCTCTGTCAAAGATAAGGTGTCCATAGGTATGTGGATTTATCTCTGGGCTTACTATTTTGTTCCACTGATCTATATTTCTGTCTTTGTGCCAATACCATACTATCTTGATGACTGTAGTTTTGTAGTACAGTCTGAAGTCAGAAAGGTTGATTCTTCCATTTCCATTTTTCCTTCCCAAGATTGCTTTGTATATTTGAGGGTTTTTGGGTTTCCATCCAAATTGTAATATTATTTTGCTAGGTCTATGAAAAATACCATTGGTAGCTTGATAGGTATTGTGTTGAATCTATAGATTGCTTTGGGTAGTATACTCATTTTTACCATACTGATTCTTCCAAGCCATAAATATGGTATATTTCTCCATGTATTTGTGTTATCTTTGATATTTCTCTTCAGTGCTTTATACTTTTCCTTTTTAGATCTTTCTTTTCTTTAGGTAAATTTATTCCTAAGTATTTTATTCTTTATGTTGCAATGGTGAATGGTCTAGATTCCTTTATTTCTCTTTCTATTTTTTCATTGTTACTGGATAAGAATGCAAGGGATTTTTGTGTGTCAGTTTTGTATCCTAAAGCTTTACTACATTCATTGATTAGCTCTAGTAATTTTCTGCTGGTATCTGTAGAGTTTTCTATGTAGATGATCATGTCATCTGCAAGTCTGGATTCCTTTTATTTCTTTTTCTTCTCTGATGGCTGTGGCTAGGACTTCCAAAACTATGTTGCATAGTAGTGGTGAGAGTGGGCGCCTTTGGTTTGTTTCTGATTTTAGAGGAAATGCTTTCAAATTTTTTGGCTTTGCGGATATTTGCTGCAAGTTTGCTGCATATGGCTTTAATTATGTTGAGGGGAAAGGAGTATGTCAAGGCTGTATATTGTCACCCTGCTTATTTGACGTATATACAGAATACATCATGAGAAATGCTGGACTGGATGAAGCACAAGTTGGAATCAAGATTGCCAGGAGAAATATCAATAACCTCAGATATGCAGATGATATCACCATTATGACAGAAAGCAAGGAAGAACTAAAGAGTCTCTTGATGAAAGTGGAAGAGGAGAGTGGAAAAGTTGGCTTAAAACTCAACATTCAGAAAACTAAGTTCATGATATCTGGTCCCATTCATCACTTCATGGCAAATAGATGGGGAAACAATGGAAACAGTGACAGACTTTTTGTGGGGCTCCAAAATCACTGCAGATGGTGATTGCAGCCAAGAAAGTAAAAGATGCTTGCTCCTCATAACAAAAGTTATGACCAGTCTAGACAGCACATTAAGAAGCAGAGACATTACTTTGCCAACAAAGGTCAGTCAAAGCTATAATTTTTCCAGTAGTCATGTATGGATGTGAGAGTTGGACCATAAAGAAAGCTGAGCACCGAAGAATTGATACTTTTGCACTGCGGTGTTGGAGAAGACTCTTGAGAGTTTGTTGGACTGAATGGAGATCCAACCAGTTCATCCTAAAGGAGATCAATCCTGAGTATTCATTGGAAGGATTGATTCTGAAGCTGAAACTCCAAAACTTTGGTCACCTGGTGTAAAGAACTGACTCATTTGAAAAGACCCTGATGCTGGGAAAGATTGAAGGCAGGAGGAGAAGGGGACAACAGAGGAAGAGATGGCTGGATGGCATCACCAACTCAGTGGAAATGAGTTTGAGTAAACTCTAGGAGTTGGTGATGGACAGAGAGGCCTGGCGTGCTGCAGTCCTTGGGGTTGCAAAGAATTGGACACGACTGAGCAACTGAACTGAACTGAAATGAGTGTTTCTTCTATGCCTGATTTCTGGAGAGTTTTGATCATAAATGTGTCTTGAATTTTCTCAAAGGCTTTCTCTGCATCTATTGAGACAATCATATGGTTTTTATCATTCACTTTGTTAATATGGTATATCACATTGACTGATTTGTGAATACTGAAGAATCCTTGGATCCCTAGGATAAAGCCCACTTGTTCATAATGTATGAACTTTTTAATATGTCGTTGGATTCTTTGCTAGAATTTTGTTGAGGATATTTGCATCTATGTTCATCAGTGATATTGGCCTGTAGTTTTCTTTTTTGTGTGACAACTTTGTTTGCTTTTGGTATTAGGGTGATGGTGGCTTCATAAAATGAGTTTTGGAGTTTGCCTTCCTCTGAAATTTTCTGTAAGAGTTTGACTAGTGTATGTATTACCTCGTCTCTAAATTTTTCATAGAGTTCACCTCTGAACCCATCTGGTCCTGGGCTTTTCTTTGCTGGAAGATTTTTTATTACAGTTTTGATTTCCATGCTTGTAATGGGTCAGTTAAAGTTTGTATTTCTTCCTGGTTCAGTTTTGGAAAGTTATATTTTTCTAAGAATTTGTCCGTTTCTTCCAGGGTGTCCATTTACTGGCATATGATTGCTCATACCAGTCTCTTATGATCTTTTGTATTTCTGTGTTCTCTGTTGTGATATCTCCATTTCCATTTCTAAATTTACTGATTTGATTCTTCTCCCTTTGTTCTTGATCAGTCTGGCTAGTAGTTTGTATATTTTATTTATCTTCACAAAGAACTGGTTTTCAGTTTTGTTGATCATTGCTATTTTCTCCTTCATTTCCTTTTCAATTATCTCTGCTCTGATTTTTAAAAATTTCTTTCCTTCTACTAACTTGGGGTTCTTTTGTTACTCTTTTTCTAGTTGCTTGAGGTATAAAGAGAGGTTCCTTATTTGACATTTCTCTTGATACTTGAGGTAGGCTTATATGGCTATGAACCTCCCTGTTAGCACTGATTTTACTGAATTCCATAGGTTTTGGGTTTTCGTGTTCTCATTTTCATTTGTTGCTATGCATATTTTGATTTCCTTTTTTATTTCTCCCGTGATCTGTTGGTTATCAGAAGAGTGTTGTTTGGCCTACATATGTTTGTGTTTTTTATACTTTTCTTTCCCCCTGTTTGACATATAATCTTACTGCATTGTGATCAGAAAAGAGGCTTGACATGATTTCAATTGTTTATAATTTACTAAGGCTATATTTATGGCCCAGGATGTGCTCTATCCTTGAGAAAAAGGTGAAATCACTGTTTTGGGGGTGAAATATACTGTAGATATCAATTTGGTCTAACTGGTCCATTGTATCATTTAAAGCTTGTGTTTCCTTGCTAATTTTCTGTTTGGTTGATCTAGCCATAGGTGTGAGTGAGATATTAAAGTCTCCCACTATTATTGTGGGCTTCTCTCATGGCTCAGCTGGTAAAGAATCTGACTGCAATGCGGGAGACTTGGGTTTGATTATTGGGTTGGCAAGATCCCCCAAAGAAGGGAAAGACTACCCACTCCAGTATTCTGGCCTAGAGAATGCCATGGACTGTATAGTCCATGAAGTCACAAAGTGTTGAACATGACTAAGCAACTTTCTCTTTCACTATTACTGTGTTACTGTTAATCTCTTTCATACTTGTTAGCATTTTTCTAACATATTGAGGACCTCCTGTGTTGGGTACATATATACTTATAATTGTTATACCCTCTTCTTGGATTGATATTTTGACCATTATATACTGTACTTCTTTGTCTTTTATCATGATCTTTATTTCAAAGTTTACTTTATCGGAAATGAGTATTGATACTCCTGCTTTCATTTGGTCTCCATCTGCATGAAATATCTTTTTCCAGCTGCTCACTTTCAGTCTATATGTCTCCCTAGGTTTGAGCTGGGTCTATTATAGACAGCATATATAAGGGTCTTGTTATTGTATACATTCAACCACTCTTTGTCTTTTGGTTTGAACATTTAACCCATTTACATTTCAGGTAATTATTGATAAGTTTCATCCCACTATCATACTCCCAAGACTAAGCCAGATCTGTGTTTCCATTTTCTGTGGAGGTGCAAATGACACCACCCTTATGGCAGAAAGTGAAGAGGAACTAAAAAGCCTCTTGATGAAAGTGAAAGAGGAGAGTGAAAAAAGTTGGCTTAGAGCTCAACATTCAGAAAACTAAGATCATGGCATCTGGTCCCATCACTTCATGGCAAATACATGGGGAAACAGTGGAAACAGTGTCAGACTTTATTTTTGGGGGCTCCAAAATCACTGCAGATGGTGATTGCAGCCATGAAATTAAAAGACGCTTACTCCTTGGAAGAAAAGTTATGACCAACTTAGATGGCATATTCAAAAGCAGAGACATTACTTTGCCAACAAAGGTCTGTCTAGTCAAGGCTATGGTTTTTCCCGTGGTCATGTATGGATGTGAGAGTTGGACTGTGAAGAAGGCTGAGCACTGAAGAATTGATGCTTTTGAACTATGCTGTTGGAGAAGACGCTTGAGAGTCCCGCAAGGAGACCCAACCAGTCCATTCTGAAGGAGATCAGCCCTGGGATTTCTTTAGAGGGAATGATGCTAAAGCTGAAACTCCAGTACTTTGGCCACCTCATGCGAAGAGTTGACTCATTGGAAAAGACTCTGACGCTGGGAGGGATTGGGGGCAAGAGGAGAAGGGGACGACAGAGGATGAGATGGCTGGATGGCATCACTGACTCAATGGACATGAGTCTGAGTGAACTCTGGGAGTTGGTGCTGGACAGGGAGGCCTGGCGTGCTGCGATTCATGGGATCACAAAGAGTCGGACATGACTGAGCGACTGAACTGAACTGAACAGGTCAGCAGTGATCGGCCCCAAGAGGCAGGGGCTCTGGGTGTAATTACCTGGGTTATACAGCCTGTGGCATAAGCAGGCCTCCTCTTGGGGGAGGTCACCATTAACCCCACCATAGAGCCACTGAACAGACAATCCACAAACTGCAGAACAATTATACCAAAGAGATTCTCATGAATTAAGTAAGTTCTAGGATCCACAACAGATTTCTAGCCTGGGGATCTGGCAAAGTTACTGAGAAAACCGAGAATTCAACTTTGGAAGGCAGTGGAATTTGATTATAGAACTTACACAGGACTGGGGAAACAGACTCTGGGAGAGGACAAACAGAACCTTGTGTGCACCAAGACCAAGGAGAAAGGAGCAGTGACTCCACAAGAGACTGACCTAGACTTGTCTTTGACTGCCAGGAGTCCCCGGCAGAGGCGTGGGTTGGTGGTGGCCAGCTGCACAGTCAGGGGCACTGAGTACAGCAGTGCATGCAAGGAAACTTTTGAAGGAGGTAGCTATTATCTTCATTACCTCCACCATAGTTTTGTCTCAGGTGAAACAACAGGGAGGGAACACAGCCTCGCCCATCAACAGAATTTGGATTAAATATTTACTGAGCATGGTCCCACCCATCAAAAGAGTTTCCACAGTCTCTTCCAGCAGGAAGCTTCCATAAGCCTCTTATCCTTATCCTTCAGAGGGCAGATGGAATGAAAACCACAATCCCAGAAAACTAATCAAACTGATCACATGGAACACAGCTTTGTCTAACTCAATGAAACTATGAGCCATACCCTTTAGGGCCACCCAAGATGGACGGGTAATGGTAGAGAGTTCTGACAAAATGTAGTCCACTGGAGAAAGGAATGGCAAACCACGTCAGTATTCTTGCCTTGAGAATACCACTGACAGTATGAAAAGATAAAAAATTTATGACACTGAAAGATGAACTCTCCAGGTCAGTAGGTGCCCAATATGCTACTGGAGAAGAGTGGAGAAATAACTCAAGAAAGAATGAAGAGATGGAGCCAAAGCAAAAACAATGTCCAGTTGTGAATGTGGCTGGTGATGGAAATAAACTCTGATGCTGTAAAGATAAATACTGCATATGAACCTGGAATGTTAGGTCCATGAATCAAGGTAAATTAGAAGTGGTCAAACAGGAGATGGCAAGAGTGGACAACATTTTAGGAATCAGTGAACTAAAAGGGGCTGGAATAGATGAATTTAATTCAGATGACCATTATATCTACTATTGTGGGCAAGAATCCATCAGAAGAAATGGAGTAGCCCTCATAGTCAACAATCTCAAAAATGCGAGAATGATCTCTGTTTGTTTCCAAGGCAAACCATTCAATATCACCAGACTCCAAGTCTAGCCCCCAACCAGTAATGCAGAAGCTGAAGTTCTATGAAGAACTACAAGATCTTTTGAACTAACACACCAAGAAGATGTCCTTTTCATCACAGAGGACTGGAATGCAAAAGTAGGAAGTCAAGAGATACCTGGTGTATTAGGCAGGTTTAGCCTTGGAGAACAAAATGAAGCAGTGCAAAGGCTAACAGAGTTTTGCCAAGAAAAATGCACTGGTCATAGCAAACACCCTCTTCCACAACACAAGAAAAAACTCTACACATTGACATCACTAGATGGCCGGCCAATACTGAAACCAGACTGACTACATTCTTTGCAGCCAAAGATGGAGAAGCTCTATACAGTCAGCAAAAACAAGATCAGGAACTGACTGTGGCTCATGAACTTCTTATTGTCAAATTCCGACTTAAATTGAACAAAGTACGGAAAACCACTAGGCCATTCAGGTATGACCTAAAGCAAATCCCCTATGAATATAGAGTGGAAGTGACAAATAAATTCAAGGGATTCGATCTGATAGACAGGTGCCTGAAGAACTAGAGACAGAGGTTCATGACATTGTACATGAGGGACTGATCAAGACCATCCCCAAGAAAAAGAAATGCAAAAGGCAAAACGGTTGTTTGAGGAGGCCTTAAAAACAGCTGGAGAAGGAAATGGCAACCCGTTCCAGTATTCCTGCCTGGAGAATCCCATGGACAGAGAAGCTTGGTGGGCTACAGTCCACGAGTCACAAAGAGTCGGACACGACTGAGCGAGTTCACTTTCACTTTCACTTTCACTTAAAAATGAGAAAAGAAGCTTAAAGCTTCTCAGCTTAAAGCTGAGAAAAGAAGAGAAGCTAAAGGCTAAGAAGAAAACGAGGATATACATATTTGAATGTTGAGTTCCAAAGAATATCAAGGAGAAATACGAAAGCCTTCTTTAGTGATCAATGCAAAGAAATAGAGGAAAACAATAGAATGAAAAGACTAAAGATTTTCTTCAGGAAAATCGGAGATACCAAGATAGTATTTCATGCAAAGATGGACACAATAAAGGACAGAAACTGTAGGACCAAACAGAAGCAGAAGAGATTAAGAAGAAGTAGCAAGAACACACATAAGAACTGTATAAAAGAAGATCTTAATGACCCAAATAACCACAATAGTTTGATAACACATCTAGAGTCAGACATCCTGGAATGCAAAGTCAAATGGGCCTTAAGAAGGATAACTACGAACAAAGCTGGTAGAAGTGATGGAATTCCAGCTGAGCTACTTCATATCATAAAAGATGTTGCTGTGAAAGTGCTGAACTCAATATGCCAGCAAATCTGTAAAATTCAGCAGTGGCCACAGGACTGGAAAAGATCAGATTTCATTCCAATTCCAAAGAAGGGCAATGCTAAAGAATGTTCAAACTACTGCACAATTGCACTCATCTCAGAGGCTAGCAAAGTAATGCTCAAAATTGTCCAATCAAGGCTTCAACAGTACATGAACCAAGAATTTCCACATGTTCAAGCTGTATTTAGAAAAGGCAGTGGAACCAGAGATCAAACTGCCAACACCCACTGGATCATAGAAAAAGCAAGAGCATTTCAGAAAAACATCTACTTCTTTACTGATTATATGAAAGCCTTTGACTGTGTAGATCAAAAAAACTGTGGAAAATTCTTCAAGAGATAGAATACGAGACGACCTTACCTGCCTCCTGAGAAATCTGTATGCTTGTCAAGTAGCAACAGTTAGACCCAGACAAGGAAAAAGACAGGTTCCAAGCTGGAAAAGGAGTACATCAAGCCTGTATATTGTCACCCTGCTTATTTAAATTATATGCAACGTTCACCATGCAAAATGCCAGGGTGGATGAAGCACATGCTGGGATTTATTGCCAGGAAAAATATCCATAACCTCAGATACACAGATGATGCCACCCTTATAGTAGAAAGTGAAGAGGAACTAAAACACCTCTTGATGAAAGTGAAAGAGAAGAGTGGATAAGTTGGCTTAAAACACATTAAAAAATCTAAGTTCATGGCATCGGGTCACATCACTTCATGGCAAACAGATAGGGAAACAATGGAAACTGTGACAGACTTCACTTTCTGGGGCTCCAAAATAACTGCAGATGGTGACTGCAGCCGAGAAATTAAAAGCCGCTTCCTCCATGGAAAAAAAGCTACGACCATCCTAGATAGCATATTAAAAGTAGAGACATTACTTTGCCAACAAAGGTCCGTCTAGTCAAAGCTATAGTTTTTCCAGTTGTCATGTATGGATGTGAGAGTTAGGCTATAAAGAAAGCTGAGCACTAAGGAATTGATGCTTTTGAACTTTGGTGTTGGAGAAGACTCTTGAGAGTCCCTTGGACTGCAAGGAGATCAAATCTTAAATGAAGGCAGTTCTGAATAGTCATTGGAAGGACTGATGCTAAAGCTGAAACTCCAATACTTTTGGTCACCTGATGCGAAGAACTGTCTCATTTGAAAAGACCCTGATGCTGGAAAAGATTGAAAGCAGGAGGAGAAGGGAACGACAGAGGACGAGATGGTTGGACAGCATCACCAACTCAAAGGTCAAGAGTTTGAGCAAGCTCCAGAAGTTGGTAACGGACAGGGAAGCCTGGCGTCCTGAAGTCCATGGGGTCACAGAGTCCAACAACTGAGGGACTGAACTGATTTGATTACACAAAGTGAAGTAAGCCAGAAAAAGAAAAACATATATCATATATTAACATATATATATATATGGAATCTGTGAAGATGGTACCAGTGAACATATTTTCTGTTCAGAAATGGAAACACAGATATCCAGAATGGACTTGTGGAAAAGGTGAGGGAAGGAGAAGTTGGGATGTACTGAGAGAGTAACATTGAAATATACATTCAGTTAAGTTCAGTTCAGTCGCTCAGTCATGTCTGACTCTTTGTGACCCCATGAATCAGAGCACGTCAGGCCTCCCCGTCCATCACCAACTTCCAGAGTTCACTCAGACTCATGGCCATCGAGTCGGTGATGCTATACAGTCATCTCATCCTCTGTCGTCCCCTTCTCCTCCTGCCCTCAATCGCTCCCAGCATCAGAGACTTTTCCAATGAGTCAACTCTTTGCATGAGGTGGCCAAAGTACTGGAGTTTCAGCATAAGCATCATTCCTTCCAAAGAACACCCAGGACTGATCTTTAGAATGGACTGGTTGGATCTCCTTGCAATCCAAGGGACTCTCAAGAGTCTTCTCCAACACCGCAGTTCAAAAACATCAACTCTTCAGTGCTCAACTTTCTTCACAGTCCAACTCTCACTTCCATACATGACTACTGGAAAACCATAGTCTTGACTAGACGGACATTTGTTGGCAAAATAATGTCTCTGCTTTTGAATATGCTATCTAGGTTGGTCATAACATTCCTTCCAAGGAGTTAAGTGTCTATTAATTTCACGGCTACAATCACCATCTACAGTGATTTTGCAGCCCCCCCAAAAAACTATGACACTGTTTCCACTGTTTCTCCCTCTATTTGCCATGAAGTGATGGGACCAGATGCCATGAGCTTAGTTTTCTGAATGTTGAGCTTTAAGCCAACTTGTTCACTCTCCACTTTCACTTTAATCACGAGGCTTTTTAGTTCCTCTTCACTTTCTGCCATGAGGGTGGTGTCATCTCCATATCTGAGGTTATTGATATTTCTCCCGGCAATCTTGATTCCAGCTTGGGCTTCTTCCAGCCCACTGTTTCTCATGATGTACTCTGCAGAGAAGTTAAATAAGCAGGGTGACAATATACAGCCTTTACATACTCCTTTTCCTATTTGGAACCAGTCTGTTGTTCCATGTCCAGTTCTAACTGTTGCTTCCTGACCTGCATACAGATTTCTCAAGAGACAGGTCAGGTGGTCTGGGATTTCCATCTCTCTCAGAATTTTCCACAGTTTATCGTGATCCACACAGTCAAAGGCTTTGGAATAGTCAATGAAAAAGAAATCAATGTTTTTCTGGAACTCTCTTGCTTTCTTGATGATCCAGAGGATGTTGGCAATTTGATCTCTGGTTCCTCTGTCTTTTCTAAAACCAGCTTGAACATCTGGAAGTTCACGGTTCATGTATCGCTGAAGCCTGGCTTGGAGAATTTTGAGCATTACTTTACTAGCATGTGAGATGAGTGCAATTGTGCGGTAGTTTGAGCATTCTTTGGCATTGCCTTTTTATGGGATTGGAATGAAATCTGACCTTTTGCAGTCCTGTGACCACTGCTGAGTTTTCCAAATTTGCTGGCATATTGAGTACAGCATTTTAACAGCATCATCTTTCAAGATTTGAAATAGCTCAACTGGAATGCCATCACCTCCACTAGCTCTGTTTGTAGTGATGCTTTCTAAGGTCCACTTGACTTTACATTCCAGGATGTCTGGCTCTAGATGAGTGATCACACCATCGTGATTAGCCGGGTCATGAAGATCTTTTTGTATAGTTCTTCTGTGTATTCTTGCCACCTCTTCTTAATATCTTCTGCTTCTGTTAGGTCCAGACCATTTCTGTCCTTTATCGAGCCCATCTTTGCATGAAATGTTCCCTTGGTATAGTTAATTTTCTTGAAGTCTAATTTTCTCTAGTCTTTCCCATTCTGTTGTTTTCCTCTATTTCTTTGCATTGATCACTGAGGAAGGCTTTCTTATCTCTCCTTGCTACTCTTTGGAACTCTGCATTCAGATGCTTATATCTTTCCTTTTCTCCTTTGCCTTTCACTTCTCTTCTTTTCACAGCTATTTGTAAGGCTTCCCCAGACAGCCATTTTGCTTTTTTGTATTTCTTTTCCATGGGGATGGTCTTGGCTATACCTCAATGATATAGTGGTTTTCCCTATATTCTTCAATTTGAGTCTGAATTTGGCAATAAGGAGTTCATGATCTGAGCCACAGTCAGCTCCCAGTCTTGTTTTTGCCGACTGTATAGAGCTTCTCCATCTTTGGCTGCAAAGAATATAATCAATCTGTTTTCGATGTTGACCATCTGGTGATGTCCATGTGTAGAGTCTTCTCTTGTGTTGTTGGAAGAGGGTGTTTGCAAACTCTATTAGCCTTTGCCCTGCTTCATTCCATACTCCAAGGCCAAATTTGTGTGTTACTCCAGGTGTTTCTTGACTTCCTACTTTTGCATTCCAGTCCCCTATATTAAAAAGGACATCTTTTGGGGGTATCAGTTCTAAAAGATCTTGTAGGTCCTTATAGAACCATTCAACTTCAGCTTCTTCAGCATTACTGGTTGGGGCACAGACTTGGATTACTGTGATATTGAATGGTTTGCCTGGTATGGAGTTGCATCAGTCCAAGAGTGTCTTTTTTTCTAGCTTATTTTTTAATTAACTTAGTTTAATTTTGTAATAATATTGTGTAAGTACATCTCAGTTCAGTCACTCAGTCATGTCTGACTCTTTGCCACCCCATGAATTGCAGCACGCCAGGCCTCCCTGTCCATCACCAACTCCTGCAGTTTACCCAAACTCATGTCCATTGAGTCGGTCATGCCATCCAGCCATCTCATCCTCTGTCGTCCCCTTCTCCTCCTGCTTCATCTTATACTTACACAATATTATTACACAATTAAAATGTTAATTAAAAAATAAAGCTAGAAAAAAGACACCCTTGGACTGATGCAACTCCATACCAACTGATCTCCCTACTTCCACTCTTGTCTCCTACACTCTGAACCCCACCCAGTAGCTGAAGTAATCATCTTACAAGATAAATCAAATGTCTCTTCTTAAACTTCCCAATAGCTTCCTCCTAACACTCAGAATAAAATCCAGATCAACATTAGGTAGCACACATGCTAAAAAGACATTTGCCCTATCATGAAGGCACATATGCTCATTCAAGTCTACATGTGATATGTATAAGTAAGTAAGTGAGTGAAGTCGATCAGTCGTGTCTGACTCTTTGTGACCCCATGGGCTGCAGCCTACCAGGCTACTCCATCCATAGGATTCTCCAGGCAAGAATACTGGAGTGGGTTGCCATTGCCTTCTCCAGGGAATCTTCTCAACTCAGGGATCGAACCCAGGTCTCCCACATTGAAGGCAGACGCTTTAAACTCTGAGCCACCAGGGAAGCATAAAAAAAGAAATCTAAAGGGTGGGGGTGGGATGAGAGATTAAAAATAAAAGGAAATATATTAATAAACGCAAATTTTGTTTCATTTTTTTTTTAATTTCTTAAAACGTCTGCTAACCTTTCAGATCTCCTCACCTATTCTTCCTCTTCACTGCACTTCTACCACACTTAGATCCTCCAACATGACAAGTACTTTCTCTCCTCAGGCCTTACACTTATTAACCTGCCTGGAATATTATTGTCCACAGCTTTTGTCTCTGTTGGCTTGTTCTTATCTTTCAGATCTCAACTCAAAAGTAATCTCCTCACAGAAGCCTGACTGACTTAAGTGACCCCCCAATCATTTTTCATTATATCTCATTATTTTCTTTCATAGCACATCTCTGAAATCATAGTTTTTAATCTTGCTTGTTTATTCATTAACTATCTAGTTTGTCCATTGTCTGCCTCCCTCCACTAGTCTGTAAGTTCCAAAAGGGCAGGGACAAAATATCTTCAAAATATCTCATTCACGCAATACTCCAGCACCGAGTTCAGTGCCTGGCATGTAGTTAGTAATTAAAAAAATGTTTTGAATGAATAAGTGAGTACTACTCATCAGAATGCCTTTTAGCAAACATTTATTTATCTCAAGTTTTATGCTACTGCATGCGACTTTTTTATAAATGAGCAAACACAATATATTCAATATTCTTCATAGGAAATGTACAGCATAGAAAGGGTCTTCACTCATGCCCACACCAAACTGTCTCTTTTCTAGTAAACATTTACTTGCTATCACAAAACGTTTCTAGACAAGTTTGAGTAATTTCTTAATCAATACATTTGACTTGCTATCACAAAACGTTTCTAGACAAGTTTGAATAATTTCTTAATCAATACATTTGATCATTACTTTTCACTTTTTTTTTTTTGCCTTTTACTCCTCTGATTAAATAATTTCAATTGATACTTCTTTGTGCTCACTGATTCTTTCTTCTGCTTGGAAGAAGCAGAAGCTTCTGTTTAAGCTCTCCATAGAATTTTTCAGTTTAGTCATTGTATTCTTCAGCTCCAAAATCACTGTTTGATTCTTTTTATGTTTTTTATTTATTTGTTGAACTTCTCATTTTGTTCTTGTATTGTTCTTCTGATTTTATTATACTGTTCTTCTGTGTTTTCTGGTACCTCTCTGAACATCTTTAGAATAATTATTTTTACTTTTTCAAGAAATTCATGACTATCCATTTTTTTGAGGTCAGTTATTGAAAGTTTATTGGTTTTCTTTGGTAGTGTCATGCTTTCCTGATTTTTCCTGATCCCTGCAGTAGTCTTACACAGGTGCCTGTGCATTTGAAGAAGCACTCACCTAACCCAGATTTTATGGACTGACCTTTACCTGAAAGTAAGAGCAAACTGGAGTGTGTTGTAGACCCAGGTCAAGTGGTGCAGGGCAGCAAGTTCATGGGTGTGTGGCACTTCCAGGTCCAGTAGCTAGGGACCAGGACAGACAGCAGTGGTGGAGCAGACCTGGTGGTGTGCACACACTCAGCAGTGGGGAATAGCTGCAGGTGCCTGAGTAGTGGCAGAGGCCAGTTGCAGACACACATATAGTAGTAGAAGCCAGAACTAGCACCAAGGGCTGAAGCCAACTGTGGGTATAAAAGTAGCTGCAAGGGACCTGATTATCAGTGCCTTCTACTGTGACTTCTGGGTCTTGACATGGGTGCATGGCAATGGGAGCCAGTGTGGAGTTGAGGCTAGAGGCATGTAGGTGCACATCTGAAGGGTATAACCTTGAATGTGTATATGTTGGAGAGGGACAGCCATGGGGATCTAGGCTGTCATCTTGTACTCGTACACCTCCAGAGACCTGGGATGGCTGCCACTGCAGGTCACGGCTCTGCTAAGTTGAGGAGAAAGCCAGTAGAGACTCAGTAAGTCATCACAGCAGGAAGGATACAAGTTTAGACGTAGTGGAGAAGGAGGAACTTGTTAATAGTCATTCCTTCCAGGGTGAAACTGTATGGAGCTGGTGGTGATAACCTCTCCTGTGGACAAGGTGGAAAGTGGTGAGTGTCTGGCTTCCTCAGTTGTATGGGTCATAGACAGAAAAACCTGTTTCTCTTCCACAGCACCCAATGTACTAAAGCAGGACATACATGACTTGGGGAGGAGGGAAGAGAATGGGAAAGAAACAAGTAAGAATAATAAAGGGGATTAAACAGATGGCGACTTGCTAACTGCTTCAAGACTTCAGCAGGAAGTCTACTCAAAAGGCTCTGGGAACACCCAACCCAAGGATCTCCCCACAGGGTGCATATGTACCCCCAATGCCCCAAGTGCTAAACCTATATCTCCCCTAATCTACAGGTAGATCCTTGTACAAGCTCCAAAGTGCAGCAGCAAAGAGCAGATCTGATGATCGGGGTACTCTTCAGAATAATGGACCATGACTTGCAGACAAGTGAGAAGTCAAAACTAGAACTGTATCACCATCTTCTGGAAAAGAAAGTGAGGTTTTCACTTTCTTGGTGAAATTGGTGAGTTGCTGAGTTGTAACAAGAGCAGCTTGTTGAGTTGTAACAAGAGAAGACATAAGAACTTAACTCTGCCACAAGAAGGAGCAAGAAAAGTGGAGCAGATCTGCCCAACAACAGCTGAGGAAACCTCAGCTATACCAATATCAATGAATAGGACTTCATGTGAAAGGAACCAGTAAGATTTAAGGAGGTATCTGCTACTTCAAATACAAAAGTGCCAACACAAAACTACAAAGAACATGAAAAATCAAGGAAATATGTCACTGCCCAAAGATATCAATAATTTTCCAATGACCAAGCTCAAATGCATAGGATGTTGTTATCCATCTGATAAAGGATTCAAAATAGCTGTTTTAAACAAACTCAACAAGCTATAAGAAAACTCAAAAAGAAAATTCAAAATGAGGGAAAAATACATGAACAAAATGAGTTCTTTAAAAAGAGAAATAATTTTTTAAAAAAAGAACCAAACAGAAATTCAGGACAATTCAATAAATAAAGTGAAGAATAAAATAAAGAGCATCTGTAGTGCAGTACAACAGATGGAAAAGAGAATATGTGACTTGGAAGATAGGAATTTTGAAATACAGTTAGAAGAGAAAAAATGAAAAGGGCAAAAAAAAGCCCCCACTATCTGTGGAGTCTCATCAAAAGACTAATAGATGAGATTAGTTGGGATTAATAATTGATGGGATTAGCTGGGATTATTAATTAATATCAGT
This sequence comes from Ovis aries, assembly GCF_016772045.2. Lineage (NCBI taxonomy): Eukaryota > Metazoa > Chordata > Mammalia > Artiodactyla > Bovidae > Ovis > Ovis aries. Next base: position 49,555,498 of record NC_056080.1, read on the forward strand.
TAATCATCATTTAATCATTAATAACAATTAATTATAATTGTTATATAACAATATAATTATATATAATTTTTATATAATTTTTATAACAATTATAATTATTTAATAATTAGGATTCCCAAATGAAAAGAGAGGGAGATTGGAGTAGAAAGTTTATTTAAAGAAATAATAGTGAAGCACTTCCTAAACATGAATAGACTTGGACATCCAAATTCAAGAACTAATAGATCACTCTATTACCTCAATGCCAAAAGTCATTGTCTAAGACACAATATAATGAAACTGTCAAAAATCAAAGATACAGAAAGAATCTTAAATACAGCCAGGGGAAAAAAGCAACCCATGAATGAGCCACCATTAAGCTATCTGCAGATTTCTCAACAAAAGTCCTATAGGCCAGAAGAGAGTGGGATGAAATACTCAAATTGTAGAGAGATAAAACTTTTCAGCCAGGAATACTCTATCCAGCAAAGTTAAGAAGAAGAAATATGAAGAAGAAATAAAGACTTTCCCAGACAAACAAAAGCTTATGGAGTCCACCCCTACTAGACATGCCTTGCAATGAATGCTGAAAGGAGTTTTTCAAGCCAAAATAGATACTAATCAATGACATGAAAGCATCCAAAACAAAAAAAATACAACACACTGGTAAAGATGAAAAACAAAGTTGGGTTTGGAAAACTAATTCTATAATAGAATGGTGTGTTAACCACTTAACTACAGTATAAAGGTTAAATGACAAGAATATTAAAAATAACTGATGCTGGGAGGGATTGGGGGCAGGAGGAGAAGGGGACGCCAGAGGATGAGATGGCTGGATGGCATCACTGACTTGATGGACGTGAGTCTGAGTGAACTCCGGAAGTTGGTGTTGGACAGGGAGGCCTGGCGTGCTGTGATTCATGGGGTCGCAAAGAGTCGGACACGACTGAGAGACTGAACTGAACTGACTATACTTTGTTAACAAGTGCACAACACAAAAAGAACTGCGATCAAAGGGGGGCATAAAAGGGTAAAACCATTGTAGGTAATCAAAGACAAGTTGCTATGAGCATAAAATGAATTGTTTTATCTAGGAGATGTTTTATTTAACCTTCATGGTAACCACAAAGTAAAAATCTAGAATAAGTTCATTCAGGAAATATTTTTTTAAAAGACGAAACAGAGCATACCACCATGAAAAATTATCAATTTACACTGTTAGGGAGAATTAGAGGGGAAAATGAGCACTATAAATACAAACAACCAGAAAGCAACCAATAATATGGTATTTCCAGTCATAAAATGATTACTTTAAATGTAAATGCATTGAATTAACCAATCAAAAGGCACAGAATAGTTGAATGGATTAAAAAAGACTCAACCATATGCTACATACAGTGGTTCAAACAGTAAAGAATCTGCCTGCAATGTGGGAGACCTGGGTTCAATCCCTGCGTCAGGAAGATGCCCTGAAGAAGGGAATGTAAACCCACTCCAGTATTCCTGCCTGGAGAATTCAATGGGCAGAAGAGCCTGGCAGGCTACGGTCCATGGCATCACAAAGCATTGGACACAATTGAGCGACTAACACTAATATGCTGCATACAAAAGATTCACATCAGTTTTAAGATATACATAATGCTCAAAGTAAAGGACTGGGAAAAGATATTCCAGGCAAGTGGAAACCAAAAGAAAGTGAAGGTAGGATTTCCCTGGTGGCTCAGACAGTAAAGTGTCTGCTTACAATGCAGGAGACCTGGGTTCGATCCCTGGGTCAGGAAGATCCTCTGGAGAAGGAAATGGCATAAGCAAGGTGAAAAGACAGCCTTCAGAAGGGGAGAAAATAATAGCAAATGAAGTGAAAGTCGCTCAGTCATGTCTGACTCTGAAACCCCACAGGCTGTACAGTCCATGGGATTCTCCAGGCCAGAATACTGGAGTGGGTAGCCTATTCCTTCTCCAGGGGATCTTCCCAATCCAGGAATTGAACCAGTGTCTCCTGCATTGCAGGCGGATTCTTTACCAACTGAGCTATCAGGGAAGTCCAAGCAAATGAACCAACTGACAAAATTACTCTCAAGAATATACAAGCAACCCCTGCAGCTCACTTCCAGAAAAAATAAATGACCCAATTAAAACATGGGCCAAAGACCTAAACAGACATTTCTCCAAAGACATACAAATGGCTAACAAACACATGAAAAGATGCTCAACATCACTCATTATCAGAGAAATGCATATCAAAACCACAATGAGGTACCATTTCACGCCAGTCAGAATGGCTGCTATCCAAAAGTCTACAAGAAATAAATGCTGGAGAGGGTGTGGAGAAAAGGGAACCCTCCTACACTGTTGGTGGGAATGCAAACTAGTACAGCCACTGTGGAGAACAGTGTGGAGATTCCTTAAAAAACTGGAAATAGAACTGCCTTATGATCCAGCAATCCCACTACTGGGCATACACACTGAGGAAACCAGAATTGAAAGAGACACATGTACCCCAATGTTCATTGCAGCACTGTTTATAATAGCCAGAACATGGAAGCAGCCTAGATGTCCATCAGCAGATGAATGGATAAGAAAGCTGTGGTACATATACACAGCTGAGTATTACTCAGCCATTAAAAAGAATACATTTGAGTCAGTTCTAATGCGGTGGATGAAACTGGAGCCTATTTTACAGAGTGAAGTAAGCCATAAAGAAAAACACCAATTCGGTATACTAACGTATATATATGGAACTTAGAAAGATTGTCATGATAACCCTGTATGTAAGATAGCAAAAGAGACACAGATGTATAGAACAGTCTTTTGGACTCTGTGGGAGAGGGCAAGGGTGGGATGATTTGGGAGAATGGCATTTAAACATGTATAATATCACATGTGAAATGAATCGCCAGTCCAGGTTCGATGCATGATACAGGACACTCGTGGCTGGTGCACTGGAGTGACCCAGAGGGATGAGATGAGGAGGGAGGTGGGAGGGGGGTGCAGGATGCAGAACACGTGTACACCCATGGTGGATTTATGTTGATGTATGGCAAAACGAATACAATATTGTAAAGTAATTAGCTTCCAATTAAAATAAATTTATATTTAAAAAAACAAAGTGAGGGTAAATATTTTTATATTAGACAAAATAGACTTTTAGCCAGACATAGTAACAAGAAACAAAAAGATCATTATATGATGATAAAGGAATGAGAAAATAATTGCAAATAAAACAACTGACAAAGGATTATTCTCTAGAACATATAAGCAGCTCATATAGCTCACTTCAGTACTCTTGCCTGGAAACCCCATGGATGGTGGAGCCTGGTGGGCTGCTGTCTATGGGGTCGCACAGAGTCGGACACGACTGAAGCAGCTTAGCAGCAGCAACAGCATATAGCTCAACATCAAGAAAACAAGCAGATCAATTGAAAAAATGGGCAGAAGATCTAAACAGACATTTCTCCAAGGAAGACATACAGATGGCTAATAAACACATGGAAAGAAGTTCAACATCACTCATTATTAGAGAAATGCAAATCAAAACTACAATGAGGTATTATCCCACACTGGTCACAATGCCCATCATCAAAAAAATCTATAAACAATAAATGGTGGAGAGGGTGTGAAGAAAAAGGGAACCCTCTTGCTCTGTTGGAAATGTAAACTGATACAGCCACTATGGAGAACAGCATGAAGATTCCTTAAAAAACTAGGAATAAAACTAACAAGTCACCCAACAATCCCACTACTGACCATATACCCCAATGAAACCATAACTGAAAAAGACACATGTACCTCAATGTTCATTGCAGCATTATTTACAATAGCTAAGACATAGAAGCAACTTAGATGTCTATTGACAGATGAATGGATAATGAAGTCATAGTACATATATAAAATGGAATATTACTCAGTCATAAAAAAAGAATGCATTTGAGTCAGTTGAACGCATGTAAGAATTAAAGATTTTAAAATTTAAAAAAATAAAAAACTAAAAAAAATAATAATAAAAAAATAAATTAAAAAAATAAAAAAAATAAAAAGGAGGATGAACCTAGGGCCTATTATACAGAATGAAGTAAGTCATAAAGAGAAAAACAGATATCATATACTAACACACATATATATGGGAACCTAGAAAGATGGTACTGATGAACCTATATGCAGAGCAGCAATGGAAATGCAGACATAGTGAACAGACTTGTGGACAGTGTGGGAAGGAGAAGATGGGATGAATTGGGAGAGTAGCACTGAAGCATATACATTACTATGTGCAAAAGTGATAGTCAGTGGGAATTTGCTGTATGACACAGCACGTTCAAATCTGGTGCTGTGTGACAACATAGAGGGGTGGGATGGGTGGGAGGTGGGAGGGAGGTTCATGAGGGAGGGTCTATATATACACCTATGACTGATTCATGTTAATGTATGGTAGAAACCAACACAATATTATAAAGCAAGTATCTTTCAGTTGAAAATAAATAAAAATTTAAAAATCATTAATATCTGCACACACAACATGGAACAACAACATTTGTTAAGCAAATAGTAACAGATCTGAAGAAAGAAATACAAAACAATACAATCATAGAAACTTCAATACCCCAAAGTCAGCAATGGATACCTCATCCAGACAGAAAATATAAAAGGAAAAAATGCACTTGAATGATACATTAATCTAAATGAAACTGAAAGAAATTTATAGAACATTTCATCCAACAGCATCAGAATACACATTCTTCTAAAGAGCAGACAGCAAATCCTCCAAAGTAGATCATAATGACAGGACATGAAACAGGTGTTAGTAAATTCAAGAAGTGTAAAATCATAGCAAGTATCTTTTCTGACCAGAGTGGTGTGAAACTAGAGATCAACAACAGGACAGATGAAATATCTACAAATATGTGGACAATAACTAAATGACAAAACTCTCAAACAACCAGTCAGTGAAGAAGTCAAAAGGGAAATTAAACAGTATCTTAAATGAAAATGGAAACACAGCATACCAAAACAAAGCAGTTCTGAGGAGAAAACTTAGTGCTAAATGCACATGTTAAGAAATTAGAAAGAAATAAAATAACTAATTTTACACCTCTAAGAACTAGAAGAAGAAGAACAAATTATTGATAACGTTAGCAGACGAAAGGAAGCAATAAAGATCAGAGTGGAAATAAATGAAATAGACCAGAAAAACAATAGAAAAGATTAACACCCCTAAAATCAGTTTCTGAAAAGATAAATAAAACTGACAATATTTTTTGCTAGACTAACAAAGAAAGAAAAGAGAGGCAAATAAAATTAGAATGAAAGAGGAGATATTAAAATTGATACTACAAAATCCATATGATTATAAGAGACTACTATGAACATTTATACATCAATAAGCTAGATAACCTAGAACAAATTGACAAGTTCCTACAAACACACAACCTACCAAGACTAAATCTAGAAGAGGCTTTTGCTGACCAGATCAATAATGAGTAAGGAAACTAGTCATCAAAAACTTCCCAACATAGAAAACCCTATGATTAGATATCTTCATTCATCAAAAACCTCCCAACATAGAAAACCCTATGATTAGATATCTTCACTGATGGATTCTACCAAACATTTAAAGATTAACACCAACTTTTCTATCAGTTCAGTTCAGTAGCTCAGTCATGTCCGACTCTTTGCAACACTATGAACCGCAGCATGCCAGGCCTCCTTGTCCATCACCAACTCCCAGGGTCCACCCAAACCCATGTCCATTGAGTCAGTAACGCCATCCAACCGTCTCATCCTCTGTGGTCCCCTTCTCCTCCTGCCTTCAATCTTTCCCAGCATCAGTGGCTTTTCAAATGAGTCAGTCCCTTACATCAGGTGGCCAAAGTATTGGAGTTTCAGCTTCAACATCAGTCCTTCCAATGAATACCCAAGACTGACCTCCTTTAGGATGGACTGGTTGGATCTCCTTGCAGTCCAAAGGACTCTCAAGAGTCTTCTCCAACACCACAGTTCAAAACCATCAATTCTTCGGTGCTCAGCTTTCTTTATAGTCCAACTCTCACATCCATACATGACAACTGGAAAAACCATAGCCTTGACTGGATGGACATTTGTTGGCAAAGTAATGTCTCTGCTTTTGAATATGCTATCTAGGTTGGTCATAACTTTTCTTCCAAGAAGTAAGCGTCTTTTAATTTCATGGCTGCTATCACCATCTGCAGTGATTTTGGAGCCCAAAAAAATAAAGTCTGACACTGTTTCTACTGTTTCCCCATCTACCTGCCATGAAGTGATGGGACCGGACGCCATGATCTTCATTTTCTGAATGTTGAGCTTTAAGCCAACTCTTTCACTCTCCTCTTTCACTTTCATCAAGAGGCTCTTTAGTTCATTTTCACTTTCTGCCATAAGGGTGGTGTCATCTGCATATCTGAGGTTATTGATATTTCTCCCGGCAAGCTTGATTCCAGCTTGGGCTTCTTCCAGCCCACCGTTTCTCATGATGTACTCTGCATAGAAGTTAAATAAGCAGGGTGACAATATACAGCCTTGACGTACTCCTTTTCCTATTTGGAACTAGTCTGTTGTTCCATGTCCAGTTCTAACTGTTGCTTCCTGACCTGCAAACAGGTTTCTCAAGAGGCAGGTCAGGTGGTCTGGTATGCCCATCTCTTTCAGAATTTCCCACAGGTGATTGTGATCCACACAGTCAAAGGCTTTGGCATAGTCAGTAAAGCAGAAATACATGATTTTCTGGAACTCTCTTGCTTTTTCCATGATCCAGCAGATGTTGGTAACTTGATCTCTGGTTCCTCTGCCTTTTCTAAAACCAGCTTGAATATCTGGAAGTTCCCAGTTCACATATTGCTGAAGCCTGCCTTGGAGAATTTTAAGCATTACTTTACTAGTATGTGAGATGAGTGTAATTGTGCATTAGTTTGAGCATTCTTTTGCATTGCTTTTCTTTGGGATACTTTCTATAAAATTGAAGAGCAGGAAACACTTCCAAACTCATTTTTACAAGATCAACATTACCCAGACGTAAAAACAAGATTAAGAATACTGTAGAAGAAAAATATAGACCAATATCCCAGATGAATACAGATGCAAAAATTCTCAACAAAATATTAGCAAACTGAATTCAAGAATACATTAAAAGAATAATATACCTTGACCAAGTACAATTTATCCCTGGGATGCAGTGATGTTTCAACATACACAAATCAATAAAAGTGATATATCACATTAAAAAATGAAAGAAAAATCATAGGATTATCTCAATTGATGCAGAAAAAGGATTTCACACAAAAAAGCATCATTTCATGATAAAAAAAATCCTTGACGATTGTGTATATAAAGAACGTACCTTAAAGACCTTATATGACACACCCACAGGTTACATGGTTGACAGTTGAAAGCTTTTCCACTAAGATCAGGAACATAGAAAGCGTGCCCATTCTCACTAGTGTTATTCAATATACTACTAGAAGTCCTAGCTAGAGCAATTAGGCAAGACAAACAAATATAAAGCATCCTAATCAGAAAGGAAGAAGCAAAACTGTCATTACTTGCAGATGATATGATCTTATATATAGAAAATCTCAAAGGTTCAACCAAAAAATGTTGGAACTAATCAACAAATTCAATAAAAATGCAGGCTATAAAATAAACATCGTCATTTTAAGTCACTAACTACCTAGTAGAAGCACAAGCTGGAGAAATATCAATAACCTCAGATATGCAGATGACACCACCCTTATGGCAGAAAGTGAAGAGGAACTAAAAAGCCTCTTGATGAAAGTGAAAGTGGAGAGTGAAAAGTTGGCTTAAAGCGCAACATTCAGAAAACGAAGATCACGGCATCTGGTCTCACCACTTCATGGGAAATAGATGGGGAAACAGTGGAAACAGTGTCAGACTTTATTTTGGGGGGCTCCAAAATCACTGCAGATGGTGATAGCAGCCATGAAATTAAAAGACGCTTACTCCTTGGAAGGAAAGTTATGACCAACCTAGATAGCATATTCAAAAGCAGAGACATTACTTTGTCAACAAAGGTCCGTCTAGTCAAGGCTATGGTTTTTCCAGTGGTCATATATGGATGTGAGAGTTGGACTGCGAAGAAAGCTGAGTGCCAAAGAACTGATGTTTTTGAACTGTGGTGTTGGAGAAGACTCTTGAGAGTCCCTTGGACTGCAAGGAGATCCAACCAGTCCATTCTGAAGGATATCAGCCCTGGGATTTCTTTGGAAGGAATGATGCTAAAGCTGAAACTCCAGTACTTTGGCCACCTCATGCGAAGACCTGACTCATTGGAAAAGACTCTGATGCTGGGAGGGATTGAGGGCAGGAGGAGAAGGGGACGACCGAGGATGAGATGGCTGGGTGGCATCACTAACTCGATGGATGTGAGTCTGAGTGAACTCCAGGTATTGGTGATGGACAGGGAGGCCTGGCATGCTGCGATTCATGGGGTCACAAAGAGTCAGTCCTGACTGAGTGACTGAACTGAACTGAACTGAACTGAACTACCTAGTCAGCTATACGACCTAATGTATGACACTTATTTGTGTTTCAATTTCTTCATCTTTACAGATTATTTATATCTCAGTTCCTTCACTTATACAATTTAAAAATTAAGCATCTAAAAAAAAATAAAATAAAATAAAATAAAAATAAAAATTAAGCATCTAACAGAAAAAAAAAATCCTGAAATCTGTTGCACTTCTATATACTAAAAATAAAACATCTGAAAAAGAAAGGAGGAAATCTTTCATATTCACAATAGCATCAAAAGTAATAAAATGCTTGGGAATAAATTTAATCAAGCATGTGAATGATCTATATAACAAGAACAAGATTTTGTTCAAAGAAATCAAAGATGACACAGGCAAATGGAAAGATATCCCATGTTGATGAATTGGAAGAATTAATACTGTTAAATTACCCCTATCTACCCAAAGCCATCTATAAATTCAAAGCAGTTCCCATAAAAATTCCAGTGTTATTCATCTCAGAAATAGATCATAAAATCCCAACATTTGTATACAGCTCCAAAAGACTCAAAATAACCAAAACAATCATGAGAAAGAACAAAGAAGTAAGGCATCACACATCCTGGTTTCAAACTATAGTACAAATCTATAGTAATTAAGACAGTATGGTACTGGCATAAAAATAGACACAAAAACCAATGGAAAAGAAGAGAGAGCCCAGAAATCTCCACCTATATGGTCAACTAATATTTGGCGAGGGAGCCAAGAACACTCAGTAGGGAAAGGGTAGTCTCTTCAACAAATGGCATTGCAAAAACTGGATAACCACATGCACAAATATGAAATCAGGTCCCTATATTACACCACTCACAAAGATCATTTGGCCGTAACATTTGTTAACTCATCTTATGACACACGAAGAATCAAATTTCTGCTCTAAATGATGTTCTTCCTTGTTTATTAAAAATACTAGGGAAATGGTTTCGTTTAGGAGAATCTTGGCTTAAAACTTTATTAATGACATGGTCGTTCCTACTGTCAATTTTGATCACATCTAACTCTCTATAAATGGACATACACAATGCACATGCAAGGTAAAATTGCACTAAGTGCTACTGGACAACTTGGAATTGACTGCTAGTCCTTGCCAGACATCTTACTAGCATATCCTACTGAAAGAAAAAAAAAAAAAACAGGCCATTAAGACCCAACACTGAGGGACATGATGGATCAAAGGCAGGTAAGCAACCACTCTGGCATTGAGGGACTAACTATTTTATCACCTAGTGCTTTCTAACAAAAAAAGTATCAAAAGGGGGAAATTGATGAAATAAAATTTATATTCTATGGCAAAGCAAGAAAAACTTTGAACATAATATTTTTCTTTGCCCATTCAGGTCTCTTTCCTTCCCTTTACTGGGTATTATGCATCTGCATTAACCAGACCTCCTGAGGATATAATATTCCTTTTTAATCTCATAAAGAGTCACAAATTCTGAGGACACAATCTTCCTTCTTATTATTATAAGGGGCCACAATAACCCATGATCTGCCATTCCACTTTGTATGTGTAGATATGGATTGTTTAAACTGACAGCACATCATTTGACATATAAACTTCTGTCTCAAAAACTTATATAACTGTGCTTTGACTCTAATGGGTGGAACAGTCCTGAGAACTTTCTGAAAGACTGTCTCCCAGGTAATAATCTTCAGGTTGGCTCAAATAAAATTTTCCATTTCTTTCTTAGAGCAACTAATTTTTTTTTCATTGACACTTGAAAACTCTTATTATCCTTCAAGACTCAAACATCACCTCCTCTATCAAGTCTTCTTTGACTTCTTTACCCCAAATGCCACCAACATCCTTTCTACTCATGTTAACAATTTGCTCACTTGCCAATTTTCCAATTCCTCTCTCCTGAATTTATTCAACCTTTCTCTAACCTGTGCCCTTACCCACAAAATGGGTATAACCCTACTGGGAATTTCAGTGAGACACATGCAAAGTTTAGTGTGGGCCCTAGCATATGGTAAGTGATCAACCAGTAGTAGATGTTAGCTAGAACTTTGTCTGCCTCCCAGCTAACCTCCAGGGCAAGGTTGAGGTCTTATATTTGTGTATTCCCATCCTGTAGCACAGAGCTATCCACATAGAGGGCTTCCAAGGCATGTATGTTGAATAAGTGAGTGTTTAATGAATCAGTTTTGTTTCCTCCTTTCAAAACTATCTACTTTATATAAGCAGAAATGGTTAATATATAGAGTCAGGTTTAAATAACCTACAGCAGAAAAGGACTCTGAACCCTGTTGAGTATTTTCTGCTCTACTACCATACCATCAGCAAAAGTGCCCCAAGCCCATAGTCCTATTATAAAGACCAGCTTTCCAAGAACATAATAGAGGCTATCTTATCTCATTATCAGGTTACATTAAGTGGATAATAATATTCGTTGAGGCCTATCTGTTTCCCTGAAACACTATGGAGAGCGAATACTGACCTTGCAGCTTCTCCAGATGCTACTTTGGTCCCATCCATATTATCACCAATGAGTCGGTGATGGCATCATTGACTCAATGGACATGAGTTTGAAACAACTCTGAGAAACAATGAATGACAGGGAAGCCTGGCATGCTGCAGTAAATGGGCTCACAAAGAGACATGACTGAGCAATTGAACAACAACAAATATTATCACCAAAGGAAAAGAGTTCTCTAACCTCACTTTTCCATAACTCTACTCCATTCCCCTCCAACCCACATTATATTGATACTCATTACCTGCCTTTTGTTATATGACTCTTCCTGCTTAGAATATCTTTTCCCCTTAACTCTGGCTATTCAGATCTTACCTATACTTCAAGCCTTCACAGAAAAAAAAAATGAAGTGGGTATCATGCTCTGTTATAAGAGTTTATCAAAAAGAGAAGAATGGAGTCGAAGGAAAGGTAGAGGTGGAGTAGTACATGTTGTAAGAGGAGAAGGAACACATGGAATTCCTGATAGCATGAACAAAGACATGAGGTTTGTGAAAGATCATGGCATGTTCGAGAAGTAGCTGTTAGCTTAATGTAACTCCTGTGATAAGGAAGTCACAGGCAATAAACATGAAAGGTAGGTTAAGGACAAATTTTGAAGTGTCTTACTAAAAGGCAAGGATTTAATCCTGTAAGTGAAGGGGAGTTTGAATAATTCTAAACATAGGATTGTTAAGATAAAAACATGTATTTTAGAAATATCCTAAAATGTAGACTACACTGGAAATTATATTACTTTGCTAGGACTGCAACATCAAAGTCCTAAAAACCAGGGGATTTAACAACAAAAATGTATTGTCTCACAGTTATGAAGGCTGTAACTCTGAAACCAAAGTGCCATCAGGTTTGGTTCCTCCTGAGGGTTCTGAGAGAAGAATCTATTCTAGGCCTCTCTCCTTGGCTTACAGATGACTGTCTTCTCCCTGTGTCTCTCCAGATCATCTTTCCTCTATGAGTCTTTCTGTCCAAATTTCCCCTTTTCATAAGGATACCAGTCATATTGGAAGAGGGCTTGTCCTAACTATTTCATTTTAACTTGATTACCTCTGTAAATACCCCGTCTCCAAATACAGTCACATTCTATGGTACCAGAAATTAGGAATCCAATATATTTTGAGAGACATAATTCAACATATAACAAAGGTCACAGAGATTGCTGCTGCTGCTGCTAAGTCACTTCAGTCATGTCCAATTCTGTGCAACCCCATAGACGGCAGTCCACCAGTCTCTGCTGTCCCTGGGATTCTCCAGGCAAGAACACTGGAGTGGGGTGCCATTTCCTTCTCCAATGCATGAAAGTGAAAAGTGAAAGTGAAGTCACTCGGTTGTCTCCGACTCTTAGTGACCCCACAGACTGCAGCCCACCAGGCTCCTCTGTCCATGGGAATTTCCAGGCAAGAGTACTGGAGTGGGGTGCCATTGCCTTCTCTGGTCACAGAGATTAGAGGCAGATAAAACAACAGTAAGGGGCTATGTTAATAGGCCAGGTCATACATGATGGAAAATTACTCAAAGACATTACAAGTAGGAATGGAGAGGATACAAAGATTTAAGAAGGAAAATCTAGAAGCTATGGAGAAGAAAGAGTCATAGATGACCCTAGGCTTTATTGCTAGGCTTTTATTGTTTGGTTGATTATGTGACTGTTGGTCAAGGAGAGAAACTGGAGTCAGGGAGTTTGATGTTGAATTCAATTTTAAACATATTAAGTGTAGAGATGTCAAGTTAAGATGTCTGATTAACAGACAAATGGATGGGTCCAGGATAAGAAAAAGCATCCAGCTGGAGATGAAGACTGTCATATAGGCTATATAAATGGCAGTTGAAATTCTTAAGTGGATAAGATGATCTAAATAAGGAGTATAGAGTAGCAAGATAAGAGAAGAAGAAGAGCAATCAGAGAGGTTCATGGAAATCCACGGTAGAGTATTATCACAGAAGACACGGAATGAAAGGCTTTAAAGATGGAAGGAAAGTACAAGCTTAAATGTAGTAAAGCTAAGTATGTTGAAAACCTAAAGAGAAAGTACATGACAGACATTTAGGAGATCTTCAGGTAACTCTTGCGAGAGCAGTTTCAATAATGATCTAAATGGAAACTGTCAAAAAATAGGGTGGTAATTTGAGTAAGGGCTGTTAAATAAAGATTGACTTAGGAAATAAATGTGTTTGCAAACTAAAGACTAGGCAGTAGAGCATAATAATCAAGGTGTAGACTTTATAGACCTGGGTTCAAATCTCACATCTGCTCTTTCCAAGTTGTATAAACTTGGGCAAATTGCTTGATTTTTCTGTCTCAATTTCCCTAACTGAAAAATTGGGAAAACAACAGTACCTACTAAATAGGATTATTGTGAACATTATATGAATTGATAAATGCAAAGTGTTCAATAGACGGCTTGGCCACAGAGTAGGTATTCAATAGGGCTTCCCTGATAGTTCAGGTGGTAAAGAATCCGCCTGCAATGCAGGAGACCCCAGTTCTATTCCTGGGTTGGGAAGATCCACTGGAGAAGGGATAGGCTACCCGCTCCAGTATTCTCGGGCTTCCCCTGTGACTCAGCTGGTAAAGAATCTGCCTGCAATGCAGGAGACCTGGGTTCGATCCCTGAGTTGGGAAGATCCCCTGGAGAAGGGAAAGGCTACCCACTCCAGTATTCTGGCCTGGAGAATTCCATGGACTGCATAGTCCATGGGGTTGCAAAGAGTTGACAGGACTGAGCAACTTTCACTTTCACTTTTCACTTTCAGGTATTCAATAAATGTTACCTATATAAGGTGGGAATGGTTGGATGGGTGGAAGAACCAAAGAAAAAGGAATTGAAGAAAAAGCAGCTGATGGAACAACTTTTCAGAAGGTATGGGAGAGAATGAATCCTCTTTAACTTACTAGCTCTGTGTCCTTTGGTAAGGCACTTTACATTCCTGTGCCACAGTTTCCTATTCTATAAAATGTAAATGATAATATTGCTTACCTCACAAGGTTATTGTGAGGATTAAATTAAATGATACATGAAACACACATCCCTACTGTGAAGAACTTGAGGAGAAGAATAGTATATAATCTACATGAAATTATGTGCACCAGCAAGACTGAAATTTAAAAAAAAAAAAAAAACAAGTTTTTAAGTGAATAATTTTCACAATTTCATGCTAGAGTGAAACAGTGTTATACAATCTTGTGAATGTTTTTTTAACAAGGTTAAACATTCTTCTAGTGCTACTAAATTTATTGTGAATTTTTAAATTAAATTATGCTGAAAATATTTTTTATATTTCAGTAGTTTCAAATATGTTTGAAATCCTTTTCAGATAATTGTTATGAAACAATGGCTAGTATAAAATTAAATTAGTTACATGAATTCAGCAATAAGCTTATTAATTTTTCAAATCATAATATCATAAATTCAAATATCAAAATCATAAAATCATAATCTATCTTGATTGTGTTAAGACAAACAACTGAAGATTTATCCTTACAAGAGAAGAATTTTAAATATAATTGTTGATTATTTATCTCCTTTAAAAATGACTCCCTATCTCACTCAGAATAAAATCCAAAGTATTTAGAAGATCCTGTAAGATCTGACACTTCTCTGTCTCTCTGAAATCATGTGCTACCACTCTCCTCTTCACTCCAGTGATACTGGCTTTGCTATTTCTTTAACACATCAAGCCTTTGAAATTCTATTTTCTCTGTCAAGAATACTCTTCCCTTGGGTATTCCCATGGCTAGTTCTCTCATTTTATTCATATATATTCTTAAAAATCATCATATCAGAGAAGCCCTCCTTGACTCTTTATTAAATAGCTCTCCTCAGTCCCTCTGCTATCTTATTCAACGGCCCCCCCAAAAAAAATCCATCCACTAACATACCCTCATTAGAATACAGTCTCCAAAAAGGCAGGGGACTTGTCTTGCAGACTCTCCAGAGTCTTGTGCAGTGATGGCACAGAGTAGGTTCTCAGTAAGTATTTGTTGAATTAATTAATGAATGAATCTCATAACACAATGTACTTTCCTATTGATACCGTTGTCTTTCATAGGTCTTTATCCTTGAACACTGAGAAAAAACCAGGAAGAAACTCAGACCAAAGTAAATGTAGGCATAGGCTATACTAGTCTAAGCAAGAACAGTCTAGGCTACCGGATTCCAGAAGTGGAGTTGGGGGATCGAAACTACTGCTTGTGACATAGAGAGAGAGAGAGGACAAAGTGTTCTTTCTGCAATTATTTCTTACGAAGCCCTTTTGCCTCTGTGTAGACAAAAACTGTCTGCAAGCCCAGAAAGCAGAATGAATGACAACAAACTAATTTCTCTGGGAAAGTCACTTGAAACCTTTCTATTGCTTGCCTATAATAACTGTTAGTAGGTTCACAAAACTTTCACTGTCCTAGAAAGAGATTAACCATATTTCATCAATCATATTTTATGACAGCTATATCCTGCATCTAGAAACTTTCCCAAAGAAAAACCAACATAAACACAAAGGGACAATCAAATATTAAAATAGAAGTACAGCAATACCTAACATATTCCATGGTTATCAAATTTAGAAGGTTGGATATGGAGTCAGCACACAGTTCCTTCCCACTCTCCATGGCAGGGTGTGGGTAGCAGATTTTAGTGTGTGTGACAAGTACAAGTGGCTCTTGGCTCTAGAACAGGATTGTACTCCCACTGGTGAAAGTAGCCAGGAGGGTTCCATTTGAATTCATGTTTTCTTTGTTTCTAGGACCCCATAGACCAGTGACTTTAGAGAGAAAGAACACTGAGGCTTTCTTCTTTATCTGAATCCAGTGGATTCAATGTCATGGCCATTCAGAATAAGGTCATTTTTGGGGTTTGGAAAACCAATTGAGAAAAGAAGGGATGGAGGAAGGTGCTTTAATAAATGGTGCTGAGAAAACCTAAAATGAATACAGGCCCTTAATGGGAGTTGACACTGGAGATGCACTGAAACCTAGCACATTAAAAAACAGAGGGTCTCTGCCTTGCATTTAATACCAGAGATGACTGAACTGGTAAACTGCAGAGTGCTAGAAGCTATGACATTCCATTGACCAAATAGAAATGCATAGATACACACAGATAATTCATACCTTAAAAAAAAAAAAAAGACATCCAGAGTAAAATATTAGACCTAAAACCTTAAACATATTTTATTATCTTTGACATACAGGATATCATTAGGCCCCATCCAGACCTGCCATCCTCCTTAAGCAGAAACATAAGAAAAATAAACTTGCAAGAGATGCCACTGATCCACATGAGGCCTTCTAACAAGTTTCCACCACACTAGTTCTTTTATTTAACAGCAGAAGGGAGCTGGTCAAGCCCTCCTGCCCAAGACAATCTTCCAGCCTGGACATGGACATGGGAATAACAGATCAGTCAAGGTAGCCTTAGCTTCCCTATTGAAACATCCTGCCCTTCCCTCTTTGCATGCCATTTTGACTTGAGTTCCTATCTCTTTCAGCTGAATCTCCCAGTCACTTGGGCTTGGGCATATGGATGCTTGGTACTAAAGACAAGACAATGAAGATGAATAATGGGAACCTTCACGTGACACATGCTTGATAAATGCTGAAATCGAATTCAACATTCGACTCTAGGAAGAAACCTTGGCCACCAATCAGTTAAGAAAGGAGTCAGTGACATCACTCTACATGGTCCTGACATATTACAGACATTCAGCAGTGGGATCAGTCACAGACAATGAACCTAGCTTTTGATAAATATTTGTAAAATAAATTATTTTTTCAAATCTTGATAAATTTTCCTCTTGAGCTAAAACTGCAAGGCCAGTTGACTCTGCAGTTAACTAATGTACAACTTGGCAGCATAGCCCAGGATGCGCCCCCTGAGAATCAACTGGATATTAGAACAAGTTTGAAGGCTGGTATAAGGAGGAAAAACTTGCCTCTCTGTACAAATTCCCCCAACACACCTTGTGTCATAGTAAAGATGAGTCAGTGCCATCCTTTTCGAAATCAAATTTTCAGTATCTATTTCCCACAGCCGAACTGGTGCACTGCCGCTTTAAGAAGCTGGGCAAGATGGAGCCCTCCCAACTCACAGCTAGAAGCTTTAAGCAGCCAGATAACGCGCTGGATTGTGACAAAAAGAAAAAAATGCCTGGAGGGGTAAGTCGAGGCTCTAAGAGCACGAGAGGAAATCAAGGCTCTAATCAAACAACCAGCAAACTCGGAGCTTCCTATCCGGTGGATGGCAGCTCCGCTAGGCTTTAAAGCGCCACCCCTCCTCCGTTCCCCTCCCCTTCTTACCCCACCCTACCCGGTCCAACCCTCTGTGTCCTCCTTGAAAGAGTCTCCTTCGGTAAGGTGGCTCTTTGCCGCCCAGAGAATACCCCAGTGAGGGCAGCAAAAGGAAGGGGAGAGGGTGGGTAAGCAAAATGAAAGGGACTTACTTTCGGATTCTGCGCCTCCAAAGGCATCCTCTGCTCCCAGCCCCGGGCCAGGCCGATGGGGCGGGGCCGGGGTTGAGGTGGTGGACCCGGGGTCTTCACTCACTCGTACTACAAATCTAATTCAGTGGAGTTAGGAACGGGCACCGACTAAGGCCGGTGTACAGTAGGTTTTAATTATCTCAAAAGGAGATAGAAGGGTCTGAGAGAGTTGATCAGGGTAGGAATGGAGGTGAGCTCTAAAACCCTCCTGTCCTCCCTTTCCGGCTAGCTTCCCCCTGGCATTAGCGGTTTCAGGGGCTACGGTTTTCTTTTTTCTTCCTTTTGGTTTCTCCCAGCTGCCTGTCCCAGACCCCACCCAGCGGCTCCACCCCATCCACTGCTACACATTCTGTCAATCACCAGCCCCTTTAAAGCTGCACCGCACAACTTGGGTTTTCATCTCTCTTTGGCGGGCAGACAGAATCACGGGGTTCGTGGCATTTCCAACAATACCTCCGACCTCTCTGTTGAGTTTAGGAAGCTGATATTAGTTGCTAGTGGCGGCCTTCTCTCCCCCTCTGCCCCGAAGCTTGCACAGTCGGCTCCACCCAAGCTCCTTCCGGCGGGCCAGACCACCAAACCCCACCCCATCTCTTTTCTTTACTTTGTTTCTAGTTTTTTTTGGTTTTTGTTTTTTGTTTTTTTGTTTTTTTTAAATGGTTCTCTAGGCTTCCAGATCGCCAAGAAGGTTCCCGCAGCGCCCTCCTTGGCGCTGCTCAATCTCATAGTTTCTTTGCTGAAGTGGCTACAGAAGATTTCCTGTGCCTGGGTACTCTCCGTTTTGCCTGGCCCAATGTGTTCAGTCTTCTCTGTCTCATCTGTGTAAATCTCCAGGTTTATGAATACAATCAGAAAGGAGAAGGCAGGGATTCCCCAAAATGTGCTTCATTGCTCTTAGCCAAAACAAGCGCCCCCATTCCATAATTAGGCTGCATAAAGTTGGAGCAGGACCCTGAGGTCCCATCCACAGGTATTAGTGGAACTCTAGAATGACTCATCAGAAATCATGTTTAATGTCTTTCTCCGTTCCAGTTAATGGGAACATCTGGTTGTTCAGGCCAAAACGCAGAGACATCTAGTCAAAGCTGTGGTTTTTCCAGTAGTTATGTATGGATGTGAGATAAAGAAATCTGAGTGCCAAAGAATTGATGCTTTTGAACTGTGGTGTTAGAGAAGACTCTTGAGAGTCCCTTGGTCAGCAAGGAGATCCAACCAGTCCATCCTAAAGGAAATCAGTCCTGAATATTCATTGGAAGTACTGATGCTGAAGCTGAAACTCCAATACTTTGGTCACCTAATGTGAAGAACTGACACATGGAAAAGATCCTGGTGTTGGGAAAGATTGAAGGAGGGAAGAGAAGGGGACAACAGAGAATGAGATTGTTGGATGGCATCACCGACTCAATGGTCATGAGTTTGAGTAAACTCCGGGAGTTGGCGATGGACAGGGAGGCCTGATGTGCTACAGTCCATGGGGTTGCAAAGAGTCAGAAAACAACTGAGCTACTGAACTGAACTGAATCCTTAAATCTTTTTCTTTTGTGCTTCATATCCAGTTCTTCAATAAATCCTGTTGGCCATTCTTTAAAATTTGTCCAAAATCGCTCACCATTTCCTGGTCCCATGCATGCATGCTAAGTTGTGTCCCATTCTTTGCAACCCCATGGACTGTAGTCCTCCAAGCTCCTCTGTCCGTGGGATTCTCCAGACAAGAATACTGGAGGGGTTGCCATGCCTTCCTCCAGGGAATCTTCCCCACCTAGGGATCCAGCCCATCTCTTGTGTCTCCTGCATTGACAGTCAGATCATTTACCACTAGCGCCACCTAGGAAGCCCTTCCTGGTCCTAGACACCACCATCAATAGATCCAGCCCCTGCCTACCTCTTTGATGTGATTTATAAAAACATTGTATACTCTCCTCTAGCAACACTGGGGTTGGATGGCATCACCGACTCAATGGACATGAGTTTGAGCAAGCTCCAGGAGGTGGTGGAGGACAGGGAAGCCTGGAGTGCTGCAGTCCATGGGATCGCAAAGAGTCGGGCATAACTGGGTGGCTGAACAGAACAGCAACAGCAACACTGATCTCCTTTTTATACCCATATGCTAGGATCTGTCTGACCTGAGGAACTTTGCACTTCCTTTTCTTTCTACCTGGTTCTACCCATGGTGGGCCTCTATATCCTTCAGAACTCAGGAAAGAGAGATTAAAGTAAGTTGGATGGCCCAGGCATTCTCTGTGACCTTATCCCTTCCCTTTTTATTTTTATCACAACACTGATCACAGTCTAAAACAATATTATATGTGTGTTTGCTTCTGTGGTAACATGTATTTCCCACTAGAGTATAACTTCAGTAAGAACAGGGACTTAATCTATTTTGTTCTCTGCTCTGTCAGCATACTGAACAGTGGCTGCCATATAGTGGGGGATCAATTAATATTTGTTGAAAGAATGATTGAAGGCAGGTTCCTCTTACATCTACCTCAATGTTATTTTGTTTTTAAACAACAAACAAAAAAGACAGAAAAGAGAAATGAACCTGGTTATGAAACACTGGCCCCATGAATTCCCTCTTAGAACATCTGGATACCTTGTCTCTGAGCAGAGTTAGCCATGATTGGAGCAGTAGTAGTGTGCTTTAGGGTTTAGGCTTTAGTGTGCTTTAGATTTTGCAGCTGATTGCTGGGGGTTGAATTCAGTGTTCTTAGTTTTGTCATGTCAGTGCTAAAGAGCATAGTTCTTGAGGGCCTGACTCATTTGAATTAATAAAATTTTGTCTTTAAATGTGTTCCTTTTTTGGAGTCAAATTATCTATATGTTCTGTCACACCTACTCCCCCAAGTATGTAGTAAAACTCATTGGATTCCTACTACTTCCCAATGAAGTTGTTGTTCAGTTGCTCAGTCATGTCTGACTCTTCATGACCGCATGGACCACAGCACGCCAGGCTTCCCTGTCCTTTAACATCTCCCAGAGTTTGCTCAAACTCACATCCATTGAGTCAGTGATACCATCCAACAATCTCACACTCTGTTGTCCCCTTCTCCTCCTGCCTTCAATCATTCCCAGTGTCAGGGTATCTTCCAGTGAATTCACTCTTCACATCAGGTGGCCAAAGTATTAGAGACTCAGCTTCAGCATCAGTCCTTCCAATGAATATTCAGGGTTGATTTCCTTTAGGATCTACTGGTATGATCTCCATGCTTTCCCAGGAACTCTCAAGAGTCTTCTCCAGCACTACAGCTCAAACACATCATCTCTTCGGTGCTCAGCCTTTTGTTTTGTCTAGCTCTCACATCCATACATGACTACTGGAAAAACTAGAACTTAGATGATACAGACCTTTGTAGGCAAAGTAATGTCTCTCCTTTTTAATATGCAGTCTAAGTTTGTGATTGCTTTTCTTCCAAAGAACAAGCGTCTTATAATTTCATGGCTGCAGTCACCAACCATGATGATTTGGAAGCTGAAGAAGTAAAGTCTCTCATCATTTCCATTTTTATCCATCTATTTGCCATGAAGAGTCTCTCATCATTTCCATTTTCCCCCATCTATTTGCCATGAAGTGATGAGAGCGGATGCCATGAGCTTTGCTTTTTGAATGTTGATGGTGATATTCTCTCATATTGTCTCCCACTTGCCTTCTCCCACATAGTCCAAAAGTCTGTTCTTTATATCTGTATCCCTTTCTAAATTTCATATCTATGCATTAATATACTGTACTGATGTTTCTCTTTCTGACTTACTTCACTCTGTATAATAGGCTCCAGGTTCACCTCATCAGAAATTACTCAGATGTGTTCTTTTTTTTATAGCTGGGTAATATTACATTCTGTATATGTACCACAACTTCCTTATCCATTCATCTGCCAATTGACGTCTAGGTTGCTTCCATGTCCTAGCTATTGTGAACAGTACTGCAATGAACCTGGGATACACGTCTTTATTTTTATTTATGCTTTTTAATTTTAAATTTTTTTAAAAAATTATATTTTTTAATTAGAGGCTAATTACTTTACAATATTCTCTTGGTTTTGCCATACATCAACATGAATCCACCACAGGTGTACATGTGTTCCCCATCCTGAACCCCCCTCCCACCTCCCTCCCCATACCATCCCTCTGGGTCATCCCAGTGCACCAGCCCCAAGCATCCTGTATCCTGCATCGAACCTAGACTGGCGATTCATTTCATATATGATATTATACATGTTTCAATGCCATTCTCCCAAATCATCCTACCCTCTCACTCTCCCACAGAGTCCAAAATACTGTTCTATATGTGTCTCTTTTGCTGTCTCGCATACAGGGTTATTGTGACCATCTTTCTAAATTCCATATATGTGCGTTAGTATACTGTATTGGTGTTTTCCTTTATGGCTTACTTCACTCTACATAATCGGCTCCAGTTTCGTCCACCTCATTAGAACTGATTCAAATGGATTCTTTTTAATGGCTGAGTAATACTACATTCTGTATATGTACCACAGCTTTCTTATCCATTCATCTGCTGATGGACATCTAGGTTGCTTCCATGTCCTGGCTATCATAAACAGTGCTGCAATGAACATTGAGGTACATGTGTCTCTTTCAATTCTGGTTTCCTCTGTGTGTATGCCCAGCAGTGGGATTGCTGGGTCATAAGGCAGTTCTATTTCCAGTTTTTTAAGGAATCTCCACACTGTTCTCCATAGTGGCTGTACTAGTTTGCATTCCCACCAACAGTGTAAGAGGGATCGCTTTTCTCCACACCCTCTCCAGCATTTATTGCATGTAGACTTTTGGATAGCAGCCATTCTGACTGGCATAAAATGGTACCTCATTGTGGTTTTGATGTGAATTTCTTTGATAATGAGTGATATTGCGCATCTTTTCATGTGTTTTTTAGCCATCTGTATATCTTCTTTGAAGAAATGTCCATTTAGTTCTTTGGCCCATTTTTTGATTGGGTGGTTTATTTTTCTGGAATTGAGCTGCAGGAGTTGCTTGTATATTTTTGAGATTAGTTGTTTGTCAGTTGCTTCATTTGCTATTATTTTCTCCCATTCTGAAGGCTCTCTTTTCACCTTGTTTATAGTTTCCTTTGTTGTGCAGAAGCTTTTAATTTTAATTAGGTCCCATTTATTTATTTTTGCTTTTATTTCCAGAATTCTGGGAGGTGGGTCATAGAGGATCCTGCTGTGATTTACATGTCTTTAAATTGTGGTTTCTGCAGGGGGTATGCCCAGCAGTAGGATTGCTCGGTTCTATGGCAGTTCTATTTCCAGTTTTTAAAGGATTCTCACAGCGTTCTCCATGGTGGCTGTACCAGTTTGCATTCCCACCAATAGTGTAAGAGAGTTACCTTTTTTCCACACCCTCTCTAGCTTTTATCGTTTGTAGACTTTTTGATGGCAGCCATTCTGACCAGTGTGAGATGATACCTCATTGTGGTCTTGATTTGCATTTTGCTGATAATGAGTGATGTTGAGAATCTTTTCATGTGTTTGTTAGCCATCTGTATGTATTCTTTGCAGAAATGTCTATTTAGTTCTTTGGCCCATTTTTTGATTGGGTCATTACTTCTTTCTGGTAATGAGCTGCCTGAGCTGCTTGTATATTTTGGAGACTAGTTCCTTGTCTGTTGCCTCGTTTCCTATTATTTTCTCCCATTCAAAAGGCTGCCTTTTCACCTTTCTTACAGTTTCCTTCGTTGTGCAAAAAACTTTTCAATTTAATTAGGTCACATTTGTTTATTTTTGTTTTTATTTCCATTACTCTGCAACGTGGGTCATAGAGGATCTTGCTGTGATTTATGTCAGAGAATGTTCTACCTATGATTTCCTCTAAGAGTTGTGTAATTTCTGGTCTTACATTTCTATTTACTCCATTTTGAGTTTATTTTTGTGTATGGTATTGGAAAGTGTTCTCGTTTCATTCTTTTACATATGGTTGAGTAGTTTTCCCAGCACCACTTATCAAGTTAAGTTCAGTTCAGACACTCAGTCGTGTCCAACTCTTTCTGACCCCATGTCCATCACCCTGTCCATCACCAACATCCTTGTCCATCACAAACTCCTGGAGATCACTCAAACTTATATCCATCGAGTCAGTGATGCCACACAGCCATCTCACCCTCTGTCGTCCTCTTCCCTTCCTGCCCCCAACCCCTCCCAGCATCAGGGTCTTTTTCAGTGAGTCAACTCTTCACATGAGGTGGCCAAAGTATTGGAGTTTCAGCTTCAGGATCAGTCCTTCCAATGAAGGCCCAGGACTGATCTCCTTTAGGATGGACTACTTGGATCTCCTTGCAGTCCAAGGGACTCTCAAGAGTCTTCTCCAGCACCACAGTTCAAAAGCATCCATTCTTCGGTCCTCAGCTTTCTTCACAGTCCAACTCTCACATCCATACATGACTACAGGAAAAACCATACCCTTCACTAGACAGACCTTTATTGGCAAAGTAATATCTCTGCTTTTCAATATACTATCTAAGTTGGTCATAATTTTCCTTCCAAGGAGTAAATGTCTTTTAATTTCATGGCTGCAATCACCATCTATAGTGTTTTTGGAGCAACCAAAAGTAAAGCCTGACACAGTTTCCAGTGTTTCCCCATCTATTTTTCATGGAGTGATGGGACCAGATGCCAAGATCTTCGTTTTCTGAATGTTGAGCTTTAAGCCAACTTTTTCACTCTCCTCTTTCACTTTCATCAAGAGGCTTTTTAGTTCCTCTTCACTTTCTGCCATAAGGGTGGTGTCATCTGCATATCTGAGGTTACTGATGTTTCTCCTGGCAATCTTGATTCCAGCTTGCGCTTCTTCCAACCCAGTGTTCCTCATGATGTACTCTGCATAGAAGTTAAATAAGCAGGGTGACAATATACCGCCTTGACGTACTCCTTTTCCTATTTGGAACCAATCTGTTGTTCCATGTCCAGTTCTAACTGTTGCTTCCTGACCTGCATATAGGTTTCTCAAGAGGCAGGTCAGGTTGCCTGGTATGCCCATCTCTCTCAGAATTTTCCACAGTTGATTGTGATCCACACAGTCAAAGGCTTTGGCATAGTCAATAAAGCAGAAATACATGTTTTTCTGGAACTCTCTTACTTTTTCAATGATCCAGCAGATGTTGGCAATTTGATCTCTGGTTCTCTGTCTTTTCTAAAACCAGCTTGAACATCTGGATGTTCATGGCTCACATATTGCTGAAGCCTGGCTTGGAGAATTTTGAGCATCACTTTACTAGCAGGTGAGATGAGTGCAATTGTGTGGTAGTTTGAGCATTCTTTGGCATTACCTTTCTTTGGGATTGGAATGAAAACTGACCTTTTCCAGTCCTGTGGCCACTGCTGAGTTTTCCAAATTTGCTGGCATATTGAGTGCAGCACTTTCACAGCATCATCTTCCAAAATTTGAAATAGCTCAACTGGAATTCCATCACCTCCACTAGCTTTGTTTGCAGTGATGCTTTCTAAGGCCCACTTGACTTCACATTCCAGGATGTCTGGCTCTAGGTGAGTGATCACACCATCGTTTTTATCTGGGTCATGAAGATCTTTTTTGTACAGTTCTTCTGTGTATCCTTGCCACCTCTTCTTAATATCTTCTACTTCTTTTAGGTCCATACCTTTTCTGTCCTTTCTCAAGCCCATCTTTGCATGAAATTTTCCCTTGGTATCTCTAATTTTCTTGAAGAGATCTCTAGTCTTTCCCATTCTGTTGTTTTCCTATACTTCTTTGCATTGATCCCTGAGGAAGGCTTCCTTATCTCTCCTTGCTATTCTTTGGAACTCTGCATTCAGATGCTAATATCTTTACTTTTCTCCTTCGATTTTTGCTTCTCTTCTTTCACAGCTATTTGTAAGGCCTCCTCAGACAGTGATTTTGCTTTTTTGCATTTCTTTTCCATGGGGATGGTGTTGATCCCTGTCTCCTGTACAATGTCACAAACCTTTGTCCATAGTTAATTAGGCACTCTATCTATCAGACCTAGTCCCTTAAATCTATTTCTCACTTCCACTGTATAATCATAAGGGATTTGATTTAAGTCATACCTGAATGGTTTAGTGATTTTCCCTACTTTCTTCAATTTAAGTCTGAATTTGACAATAAGGAGTTCATGATCTGAGCCACAGTCAGCTCCCGGTCTTGTTTTTGCTGACTGTATAGAGCTTCTCCATCCTTGGCTGTGAAGAATATAATCAATCTGATTTTGGTGTTGACCATCTGGTGATGTCCATGTGTAGAGTCTTCTTTTGTGTTGTTGAAAGAAGGTGTTTGTTATGACCAGTGCATTCTCTTGGCAAAACTCTTTTAGCCTTGTCCTGCTTCATTCCGTACTCCAAGGCCAAATTTGCATGTTACTCCAGGTGTTTCTTGACTTCTTACTTTTGCATTCCAGTCCCCTATAATAAAAAGGACATCTTTTTTGGGTGTTAGTTCTAAAAGATCTTGTAGGTCCTTATAGAACCATTCAACTTCAGCTTCTTCAGTGTTACTGGTTGGGGCATAGGCTTCAATAACCTTGATATTGAATGTTTTGCCTTGGAAACGAACAAAGATCATTCTGTCATTTTTGAGATTGCATCCAAGTACTGCATCAGACTCGTTTGATAACCATGATAGCTACTCCATTTCTTCTAAGGCATTCTTGCCCACAGTAGTAGATATAATGGTCATCTGAGTTAAATTCACTCACTCCAATCCATTTTAGTTCACAGATTCCTAGAATGTCGACATTCACTCTTGCCATCTCCTGTTTGACCACTTCCAGTTTGCATTGATTCATGGACCTTACATTCCAAGTGCTTGTGCAATATTGCTCATTACAGCATCGGACCTTGTCTATCACCAGTCACATCCACAACTGGGTATTGCTTTTTCTTTGGCTCCATCCCTTCAGTCTTTCTGGAGTTATTTCTCCACTGATCTCCAGTAGCATATTGGGCACCTACTGACCCGGGGAGTTCCCCTTTCAGTATCCAATCATTTTGCCTTTTTGTACTGTTCATGGGGCTCTCAAGGCAAGAATACTGAAGTGGTGGTTTGCCATTCCCTTCTCCAGTGGGCAACATTCTGTCAGACCTCTCCACCATGATCCTCCTGTCTTACGTGGCCCCACATGGTATGGCTTAGTTTCATTGAGTTAGACAAGGCTGTGGTCCATGTGATCAGATTGGCTAGTTTTCTGTGCTTATGGTTTCAGTGTGTCTGTCATCTGATGCCCTCTCACAACATCTACAGTCTTACTTGGATTTCTCTTACCTTGGATGTGGGGTATCTCTTCACAGCTGCTGCAGCAAAGTGCAGCCGCTGCTCCTTACCTTGGATGAGGGTTATCTCCTCACGGCCGCCCCTCCTGACCTTGGAAATGGAGTAGCTCCTCTCGGCCCTCCTGTACCCATGCAGCTGCTACTCCTTGGACGTGGTTTTGCTCCTCTCACCACTTATCAAAGGGACTGTCTTTTCTCCATTGTATATTTTTGCCTCCTTTGTCAAAGATAAGGTGTCCATACGTATGTGGATATATCTCTTGGCTTTCTATTTTTTTTTTCATTGATCTATATTTCTGTCTTTGTGCCAGTACCATACTGTCTGGATGACTGTAGCTTTGTAGTAGAGTCTGAAGTCAGGCAGGTTGATTCCTTCAGTTCCTTTCTTCTTTCTCAAGATTGCTTTGGCTATCTGAGGTTTTTTGTATTTCTATACAAACTGTGAAGTTATTTGTTCTAGTTCTGTGAAAAATATCATTGGTAGCTTGATAGGGATTGCACTGAATCTATAGACTGCTTTGGGCAGTATACTCATGTTCACTAAATTTTTTTCTTCCAACCCATGAACTTGCTATATTTCTCCATCTATTTGTGTACTCTTTGACATGTCACCCTGCTTATTTAACTTATATGCAGAGTACATCATGAGAAACGCTGGACTGGAAGAAACGCAAGCTGGAATCAAGATTGCCAGGAGAAATATCAATAACCTCAGATATGCAAATGACACCACCCTTATGGCAGAAAGTGAAGAGGAACTAAAAAGCCTCTTGATGAAAGTGAAAGAGCAGAGTGAAAAAGTTGGCTTAAAGCTCAACATTCAGAAAACGAAGATCATGGCATCTGGTCCCATCACTTCTTGGAAAATAGATGGGGAAACAGCGGAAACAGTGTCAGACTTTATTTTGGGGGGCTCCAAAATCACTGCAGATGGTGATAGCAGCCATGAAATTAAAAGACGCTTACTCCTTGGAAGAAAAGTTATGACCAACCTAGATAGTATATTCAAAAGCAGAGACATTACTTTGCTGACTAAGGTCCATCTAGTCAAGGCTATGGTTTTTCCAGTAGTCATGTATGAATGTGAGAGTTGGACTGTGAGGAAGGCTGAGGACCGAAGAATGGATGCTTTTGAATTGTGGTGTTGGAGAAGACTCTTGAGAGTCCCTTGAACTGCAAGGAGATCCAACCAGTCCATTCTGACGGAGATCAGCCCTGGGATTTCTTTGGAAGGAATGATGCTAAAGCTGAAGCTCCAGTACTTTGGCCACCTCATGCGAAGAGTTGACTCATTGCAGAAGACTTTGATGCTGGGAGGGATTAGGGGCAGGAGAAGAAGGGGACGACAGAGGATGAGATGGCTGGATGGAATCACTGACTCGATGGATGCGAATCTGAGTGAACTCCGGGAGTTGGTGATGGACAGGGAGGCCTGGCGTGCTGCGATTCATGGGGTCCCAAAGAGTCGGACACGACTGAGCGACTGAACTGAACTGAACTGAACTGACTTCTTTCATCAATGTTTTATAGTCTACTATATACAGGTGCTTTGTTTCTTTAGGTAAATTTATTCCTAAGTATTTTATTTTTTTCATTGCAGTGGTTAATGGGATTGTTTCCTTAATTTCTCTTTTTGTTTTCCCATTGTTAATGTATAGAAATGCAAGAGATTTCTGTATATTAATTTTATATCCTGCAACTTTACTATATTCATTGATTAGCTCTAGTAATTTTCTGGGGTGTCTTTAGGGTTTTCTATGTAGAGGATCATGTCATCTGCAAACAGGGAGAGTTTTACTTCTTTTCCAACCTGGATTTTTTAATTTCTTTTCTGATCCGATGACTGTGGCTAGGACTTCTGAAACTATATTGAATAGTAGTGGTGAGAGTGGACACCCTTGTATTATTCCTGATTTTAGAAGAAATGCTTTAAACTTTTTGCCATTGAGGATAATTTTTGCTGTGAGTTTGTTGTATATGGTTTTTATTTAGTTGAGGTATGTTCCTTCTATGACTGCTTTCTGTAGTTTTTAACATAAATGGGTCTTGAATTTTATCAAAGACTTTCTCTGCATCTATTGAGATAATCATATGGTTTTTGTCTTTCAATTTGTTAATATCGTGTATCACATTGATTGATTTGCACATATTGAAGAATCCTTGCATCCCTGGGATAAAGCCCACTTGGTCATGATGTATGATCTTTTTAATATGTTGTTGGATTCTGTTTGATGGAATTTTGTTGAGGATTTTTGCATCTGTTTTTCAGTGATATTGGCCTGTAGTTTTCTCTTTTTTTTTTTTTAAAATCTTTAATTCTTACATGCATTCCCAAACATGAACCCCCCTCCCACCTCCCCTCCCCATAACATCTTTCTGGGTCATCCCCATGCACCAGCCCCAAGCATGCTGCATCCCGCGTCAGACACAGACTGGCGATTCAATTCACATGATAGTATACATGTTAGAATGTCATTCTCCCAAATCATCCCACCCTCTCCCTCTCCCTCTGAGTCCAAAAGTCCGTTATACACATCTGTGTCTCTTTCCCTGTCTTGCATACAGGGTCGTCATTGCCATCTTCCTAAATTCCATATATATGTGTTAGTATACTGTATTGGTGTTTTTCTTTCTGGCTTACTTCACTCTGTATAATCGGCTCCAGTTTCATCCATCTCATCAGAACTGATTCAAATGAATTCTTTTTAACGGCTGAGTAATAGTGTAGTTTTCTCTTTGCAGCAGTTCAGTTTAGATTCTGACTTGCTCTTATAGGATGTGCAAATTTTTGCTTCCACTGTTCTAGGCAGAGGTGTTAATAATTTGTCATCACCACAAGAACTTTATGTCAAGGGCATTCAGTTCTTGGCGAATGCTATACTTTGAAAATATATAGCATATATTCCACTGATGATATTTTAGATCTAGGTGAAAGCAGTAGGAGGCCTTTGGTTTTAAAGTATTGATGCTGTGCTTGGAAAGTTGAGAAGTAAGCAGTGGCTTTTGCTTTGAGGTTGAAATGAGCTTGCATAGGAAGCTTGGAATCACTTCCTTAGAAGCCACAGCTATCCTTTAAGTTATCTATCAATGGCCCTTGGCCCTGCTATGGTCTTCTCCTACAGATAAGGTAAGGAAGAATCAGGGAAAACACGCTACTTGATATCCTCAGCTGGTTTCCTCTGATGAGAAACTCAAAATTGAAACATGTACAGAAACATTATGGAGAACCCCATCAGACCACGAAGGGTTCGAATCAGCTTCAGATAAAGCCGTTTAGCTTGAAGCTTAGCCATTTAGCTTAGAAGATCCATGTAGATTTTCTAAGGAAAACCCCCCAAACCAACATGTCAGGGCAAGAGAAGACCCAAAACTAAAGCCTCTGGGGAGTCCTGGAATGAAGTCCTCACTGAAGGTGTCAAGGAGCCTTTTTTTGACTCTGATGTAGGTGAGAGATCTAATCTTCATCCTCTGCTGAGTGAGACACAAAGACAAAAGTGCAAATCAATTTCCATCAGTTTGACCTCATGCTCCTAGTGAAAGAACCCAAATCATATAGAGTTGAGGTAGAGTTGGGATGAAAAGTCACGTTTTGTACTACTGTAAGCTTCACATGTATTAACTCACTTAATGCTCAGATTAGCCCTATAAAGCATACACTCTTAAATAATCCCTGTTTTAGAGGTTAGGAAACAGAGGGACAGAAAGATTGACTAACTTGCCTGAAGTCATACAGCCAATAATGTATGAAGATTTTGGGATTCTAACTCGGGAATCTGGCTGCAAAATCTGAGTACTTAATTACTAGCTTTATTACATCCCAGCCACCCAGTGAACTAATTCTATACATCAGTATCTCCTAGTAATTCTTCATCCATGAATGTGGGACCAAAAACTCTCACCAAACTACATACAGGATTTTTATTACCATACTGACATTACTTTTAAACCTTATTATGGAGAAAAAAGGCTACTGCCTCCTTCGTGACTTTGAGCTACACTGCAAGGCTTTAGCCTATAAAATTACTTAGGTTTCTCTACCTCCTCCCAGGGTATCAGGCCTATGAGACAGACTCTTACTATTGAGAGCTATTCCCAGAGGGCTAGGTACTGCCTCTTAAGCTGGCTGAGCTGGCTTGTAACTGGTCTCTTCCTGTGAACACACTTCAACTATCCTCACTCCAATCCCTTATAAAGGATTTTTTTTTTTCAATTTTCCTTTCCACAGTTGAACCCAAGCCAGGATGTGGATGAGCTCACTGTACTTCCTCCAGGCTCAGTTTGAAGTTTTTGGCCCATCATCAGGGGCTAAAATTTTGTCATACTTCCCCAAACATTCCTGCTCTGTTAGCTTCCATTATTTCCCCTGAATTTAGTTTCTCTAGTGGATATCTGGTGTTTTTACTGTCTCAGCAAGTGTCCCAACTTTAATTAGTTAATATCATCCTGATTTTATTCTTGGTAATTGCTTCTCCTTCCAGATTCCCTTTTGACCCAAACATCTGACTCCCATGTAAGAGGGTATATGCATGACTCAGGCCAAGTCAATTTGTTCCTGTGGCCATAGCAATTTGTATTGAAATGGATATGTAACCCAACTCAGGTAATGAGAGCCAATCCTAGGAATGTTGAGGAAATACCATGAAACACTTGCTTGGAACTCACAATTTAGTTTCTTCCCTTCTCCCCTTCTCTGCCTTACTGCTCTTTGTCCCATAGTACCTACCACATATTAGATGTTTCAAGATAAAGATATATAAAGTCATCAAGACAGTATGGTACTGGCACAAAGACAGAAATATAGATCAATGGAACAAAATAGAAAGCCCAGAGATAAATCCACACACATATGGACACCTTATCTTTGATAAAGGAGGCAAGAATATACAATGGAGTAAAGACAATCTCTTTAACAAGTGGTGCTGGGAAAACTGGTCAACCACTTGTAAAAGAATGAAACTAGATCACTTTCTAACACCACACACGAAAATAAACTCAAAATGGATTAAAGATCTAAATGTAAGACCAGAAACTATAAAACTCCTAGAGGACAACATAGGCAAAACACTTTCCGACATACATCACAGCAGGATCCTCTATGAGCCACCTCCCAGAATTCTGGAAATAAAAGCAAAAATAAATGGGATCTAATTAAAATTAAAAGCTTCTGCACAACAAAGGAAACTATAAGCAAGGTGAAAAGACAGCCTTCTGAATGGGAGAAAATAAGAGCAAATGAAACAACTGACAAACAACTAATTTCAAAAATATACAAGCAACTTATGCAACTCAATTCCAGAAAAATAAACGACCCAATCAAAAAACGGGCCAAAGAACTAAATAGACATTTCTCCAAAGAAGACATACAGATGGCTAACAAACACATGAAAAGATGCTCAGCATCACTCATTATTAGAGAAATGCAAATCAAAACCACAATGAGGTACCACTTCACACCAGTCAGAATGTCTGCGATCCAAAAAACTGCAAGCAATAAATGCTGGAGAGGGTGTGGAGAAAAGGAACCCTCCTACACTGTTGGTGGGAGTGCAAACTAGTACAACTACTATGGAAAACAGTGTGGAGATTCCTTAAAAAATTGCAAATAGAACTGCCTTATGACCCAGCAATCCCACTGCTGTGCATACACACCGAGGAAACCAGAATTGAAAGAGACACATGTACCCCAATGTTCATCGCAGCACTGTTTATAATAGCCAGGACATGGAAACAACCTAGATGTCCATCAGCAGATGAATGGATAAGAATGGATAAGAAAGCTGTGGTACATATACATTTGAAGAATACATTTGAATCAGTTCTGATGAGATGGATGAAACTGGAGCCAATTACACAGAGTGAAGTAAGCCAGAAAGAAAAACACCAATACAGTATACTAACACATATATATGGAATTTAGAAAGATGGCAATGATGACCCTGTATGCAAGATAGCAAAAGAGACACAGATGTGTATAGCGGACTTTTGGACTCAGAGGGAGAGGGAGAGGGTGGGATGATTTGGGGGAATGGCATCGAAACATGTATACTATCATGTAAGAATCGAATCACCAGTCTATATCCGATGCAGGATACAGCATGCTTGGGGCTGGTGCACGGGGATGACCCAGAGGGATGTTGTGGGGAGGGAGGTGGGAGGGGGTTCGTGTTTGGGATCACATGTACACCTGTGGTGGATTCATGTCAATGTATGGCAAAACCAAGACAGTATTGTAAAGTAAAATAAAGGAAAAATAAGAAGTTAAAAAAATATATCAAGTAAGAATAAAATAAATAAATAAAAATAAAAGATATATAAAGATGTTTTATACATAAATGCTTTCTCTAATGCTTTTGGAAGTTTTTGTTGGCTTTGCTACATAATGTTGATTCCTATTCTAGGCACTTTTAAAGTATCAGATCATTTCAAAGTCCACTCTGAGTTTTTTAACATACCCCCTCCTTTCCCTTCTTAGCCAATTCAGAGTCAACTTGATGGAATAGTAGAATGGATTGTAATTAAGTTAGTCATATTACATGGGTAAGGTGTAATTTGCAGGACCTTTTTTTCTCAGTCTATATACTTCCTAAACTATCACATCCCTTGCAGTTGTGAGGATGTAATATAAACTACACCATGATCCTGGGTTCTCTCATGACTCCCTGGTGCCAAGCAAGAGGTGAAACAAGTGCATGATACTGAGATGTTCCAAATAGGTTTCTAGTTATTTATTGGAATATAGTTGCTTTACAATGTCATGTTAGTTTCTTCTGTACAGCAAAGTGAATCAGTTGTACATATATCCACTTTTTTTTTTTTTTTTTAGATTCCATTCCCATTTAGGTCACCACAGAGCAAGCACTGAGTAGAATTCCCTATGCTATATAGTAGGTTCTCATTAGTCATCCATGTTTGTATGTAGTAGTGTATATATGTCAATCCCAATCTCCCGATTCATCCCAACCTGCTTTCCAACCTTGGTAACCATAAGTTTGTTCTCTACATCTGTGTCTCCGTTTCTACTTTGCAGATAAGTACATCTGTACATTTTTTTCTGGATTCCATATATAAGTCATATTATATGATATTTGTTTTTCTCTTTCTCAATTCCTTCACTCTGAATGACAGGCTCTAGATCCATCCATGTCTCTGCAAATGGCACTGTTTTGTTCCATGTTCTGGCTGAGTAATATCCCATTGTTAATATGTACTACATCTTTATCCAGTTCTCTGTTGATGGACATTTATGTTGCTTCCATGTCTTGGCTATTGTAACTAGTGATGCAATGAACATTGGGGTACATGTGACTTTTTCAATTATGGTTTTCTCAGGGTATATGGCCAAGAGTGGGATTGTGGGTCATATGATAGCTCTGTTTTCGTTTTAAAGGAAGCTCCATACTGTTCTCCATAGTGACTATGCCAATTTACATTCCTACCAAAGGAAACATTCCTAGGAGTGTTTTTTTTTCTCCACACCCTCTCCAGCATTTATTGTTTTTACATTTTTTGATAATGATCATCCTGACTGGTGTGAGGTGATGCCTCATTGTAGTTTTTATCTACATTTCTCTAATAATTAGCGATGTTGGGCATCTTTTCATGTGCTTTATGGCCATCTGTATGTCTTTGGAGAAATGTCTATTTAGATCTTCCACCCATTTATTTTTCTTAATATAGATATTTTATTGAAGTATAATTGACTTACAATATTTCAGGTGCACAGCAAAGTGATTAAGTTATACATATATATGTATATTACTTTTTAGATTATTTTTCATCATAGATTGTTATAAGATATTGACTATAGTTCCCTGTGCTATACAGTAAAACTTTGTTGTGTGTTGCATATCTATTTTTTAATTAGAAATCTAGCATTCTATTCATAGTAAGTCAAACAAGTGAAACAAAAAATGCCATAAATTTTTTAGTTAGGCAAAATTCATGTTTTCTAAAATATGTATTATACATACTATATATATATATATATATA
This sequence comes from Ovis aries, assembly GCF_016772045.2. Lineage (NCBI taxonomy): Eukaryota > Metazoa > Chordata > Mammalia > Artiodactyla > Bovidae > Ovis > Ovis aries. Next base: position 49,590,209 of record NC_056080.1, read on the forward strand.
TATATATACACAAAAGCTTTTCTATTATGCTTGATAAATGCTTGAGAAAGAAAATTTTAAAAAACAGAGATGGAGAAATTGGAAAATATAAAACAAATAAAATAGAAAAAGTGAAAAAATAGATAAAAATGAAATATCATACAGTTCAATTGTTTTTAAACATGGCTGTTCATTAAAAACATATCTAGAGCTTTGGAGAAAAAAGCAATACCAGGGCATCTGTATTTTTCAAAACATTTGAAAATAATTCTGATATGCATCTGAATTTTAAAAAGTGATTACAAGCTTTGGTATGAAATAGTAGTTTTGTTGATACAGAATTCTATTATTTTTCTGTTGACCAGTCATGATACAATGGTATTAAGTAATAGTTACATAATCACAATAGTAAAAGATGTTTATCAGTTTTCTTGATCAATAGCCAGGCAAAAAATAAAAGATAATTACAATTGCAAGCCATAATGGGAACATGATTAACCTAACAGTATAAAATAATTACATACAGTTTGGGGGGTTAAGTAGAGTGATGTGGTAAGTGGAAATGCATACATGTATATGTTTTCATCCACCCGGCCAGTCTATATCTTTTGGTTGGTGCATTTAAACCATTTACATTTAAGGTAATTATCAATATATATGATCCTATTCATTGCAGATGGTGATTGCAGCCATGAAATTAAAAGACGCTTACTCCTTGGAAGGAAAGTTATGACCAACCTAGATAGCATTTTAGGAATCAGAGACATTACTTTGTCAACAAAAGTCCATCTAGTCAAGGCTATGGTTTTTCCAGGGGTCATGAATGGATGTGAGAGTTGAACTATAAAGAAAGCTGAGCACCGAAGAATTGATGCTTTTGAACTGTGGTGTTGGAGAAGACTCTTGAGAGTCCCTTGGACAGCAAGGAGATCCAACCTGTACATCCTAAAGGATATCAGTCCTGGTTGTTCATTGGAAGGACTGATGTTAAAGCTGAAACTCCAGTACTTTGGCCACCTCATGCAAAGAGTTGACTCATTGGAAAAGATCCTGATGCTGGGAAAGATTGAAGGCAGGAGGAGAAGGGGACAACAGAGGATAAGATGGTTGGATGGTATCACTGACTCAATGGACATGGGTTTGTGTGAACTTTGGGAGTTGGTGGTGGAAAGGGAGGCCTGGGGTACTGTGGTTCATGGGGTTGCAAAGAGTTGGACACGACTGAGCAACTGAACTGAACTGAACTGATTGAGAGTAAAGAATCTGCCTGCAATGTGGGAGACACAGGGAAGTGAGGTTTGATCCCTGGGTTGGAAAGATCCTCTGGAGAAGGAAATGCAACCCACTCCAGTATTCTTGGCTGGAAAATTCCATGGGCAGAGGAACCTGATGAGCTATAGCCCTAAGTGTCACAAAGAGTCGGATACGACTTGGTTACTAAGCATATGATCCTATTACTATTTTCTTCATAGTTTGGGGTTTATTTTCTGTAGGTCTTTTCCTTCTCTTGTGTTTCCTACCTAGAAAGTTTCTTTAGCATTTGTTGTAAAGCTGGTTTGGTGGTGCTGAATTCTTTGAATTTTGCTTGTTGGGAAAGCTTTTGATTTCTCCATCAAATCTGAATGATAGTCTTGCTGGGTTGAGTATTCTTTATTGTAGAGTCTTCCCTTTCATCACTTTAAATATATCATGCCATTCACTACTAGCTTGTAGAGTTTCTGTTGGGAAATCAGCTGATAACCAGATGGGAGTTCCCTTGTATGTTATTCATCATTTTTCCCTTTTTCCTTTAATAATTTATCTTTGTCTTTAATTTTTGTCAGTTTAATTACTATGTGTCTCAGTGTGTTCCTCTTTGAGTTTACCCTGCCTGGGACTTTCTGTGCTTCCTGGACTTGGTTTACTATTTCCTTTCCCATGTTAGGGAACTTTTCAGATATTATCTCTTCAAATATTTTCTCAGGTCCTTGTTCTCTTTGTTCTCCTGGGACCCCTATAATGCGAATGTTGATGTGTTTAATGTTGTCCCAGAGATCTCTTAGGCTGTCTTCATTTTTTTTTTTTCTATATTCTGTTCTATGGCAGCGATTTCCTTCATTCTGTCCTTCAGGTCATCTATCCGTTCTTCTGCCTTGGTTATTCTGCTATTGATTCCTTTTAGTGTATCATTCATCTCTGCTTGTTTGTCCTTTAGTTCTTCTAAGTCTTTGGTAAACATTTATTGCATCTTCTCCATTGTTTTCCTGAGATCCTGGATCATCTTCATTATCATTCTGAATTCTTTTCCTGGAAAGCTGCCTATCTCCACTTCATTTAGTTGTTTATCTGGAATTTTATCTTGTCCCTTCATCTGGGATGTAACTTTCTCCTTTTTCATCCTCATTAACTTTCTGTAATGTGATTTTTTCTTCTAGCCACTGTGGGACTGTGATTCTTCTTGCTTCTTCTGTCTGCCCTCTGATGAGGAGGCTAAGTGGCTTGTGTAGGCTTCATGATGGGAAGGACTGCCATGGGGAAAACTGCTTCTTGCTCTATAAAGCTTTAATCCAATTATCTGCTGATTGGTGGGGTTACACTCCCTCCCTGTTAGTTGTTTGGCTTGAGGTGACCCAGCCCTGTGGTCTAGGGGCTCTATGGTAGGGTTAATGGTGATGTCCAAGAGGGTTTATGTCAAGAAGGACCTTCCAGAACTACTGCTGCCAGTGCCTCTATCCCAGTGGTGAGCCCCTGCCAACCCATGACTCCACAGGAGATCCTCCAATACTAGCAAGTTCTTTTTCTTCAGTGTCCTGTAGGGTCACTGCCTCTTTCCTCTGGGTCTTTGTGCATGCAAGATTTTGTTTGTGACCTCCAAGAATGGAGGTTCTGTTTCCCCTCAGCCCTGTTACACTCATTTTTTTTTATTGGTTTGTGTATGTGTGTGTTGAGCTGCATTAATTGTTTTTACATTTTGAAAATTAATCCCTTGTCAGTTGCTTCATTTGCTAATATTTTCTCCCATTTTGAGGGTTGTCTTTTTGTTTCATTTATGGTTTTTTCTGCCGTGCAAAACTTCTAAAATGTTTAGTTCCCATAGACCAAATAGACTTAATTTATATTTATAGGGCATTCCATTGAAAAGCAGAAGAATATACTTTCTTCTTAAGTGCATATGGAACATTCTTGAGGATATATCAAATCTTGGGTCACAAATCAAACAATAAATTCAAAAATAATGAAGTCATATCAAGTATCTTTTCTAACCATGGATCTGTGAGATTAAAAATCAATTACAGAAAAAAAAACTGTAAAAAAAACACACAGATACATGGAGGCTAAACAATATGTTAATAAATAACCAGGGAGTCACTAAAGAAATAAAAGAGGAAATAAAATACCTGGAGACAAATGACAATAAAAACCTATGTGACACAGCAAAAGTTGTTCTAAGACAGAAGTTTATAGCAATACAGTCTTACTTCAAGAAACAAGACAAATATCAAACAACCAAAACTACATGTGAAGCAACTAGAAAAAGAAGAAAAAACAAGTGTAAACTAAGAAAAATGAAAGAAATTATAAATACCAGGGCAAAAATAAATAAAATAGAGAGGAAAAACAATAGAAAAGTTCAGTGAAACTAAAAGTTGGTTCTTTGAACAGATAAAAATACTGATAAACCTTTAGCCAGACTCATCAAGAAAAAAGGGAGAAGATTCAGTAAAATTAGAAATAAAAAAGAAAGAAGTTACAATGGACACCATAGACATGCAAAGGATCATTAGAGGTTACTACAAGCAACTCTATGTCAATAAAATGGACGACCTAGAATATATGGACAAATTCCTAGAAAGGTACGACCTTCCAAAACTGAAACAGGAAGAAATAGAAAATATGAAGAGACCAATCACAAGTACAAAAATTAATAGTACGGTTGAAAAAATTGAATTAACACAGATTAATTCAATCAAACATTTGAAGAAGAGTTAACACTTACCCGTGTAAAACTCTTGCAAAATATTGTAGAGGAAAGAATACTCTCAAAACCATTCTATGAGGCCACCGTCACTCTGAAACAAAAACCAGACAAATATAATGCAATGAAAGAAAATTACAGGTCAGTATCACTGGTGAACATAGATTAAAAAATCCTCAACAAAATACTAACAGAATCTAACAACACATTAAAAGGATCATACATGTGTTCAAGTGGGATTTATCTCAGAGATGCAAATATTTTTCAATATACACAAATTAATCAATATGATATACTACATTAACAAACTGAAGAATAAAAATTATATCATCATCTCAATAGATGCAGAAAAATATTTAACAAATTTTAACACCCATTTATGATAGAAACTTTATAGAAAGTGGACTTAGAGGAAACTAACTCAACATAATAAAGGCAACCTATAGCCAATATCATACTCAATGGTGAAAAGATAAAAGCATTTCCCCTAAGATCAGGAACAAGACAAGGATGTTCACTCTCACCACATTTTTTTAATATAAATTTATTTATTTTAATTGGAGGCTAATTACTTTAAAATATTGTAGTGCTTTTGTGATACATTGACATGAATCTACCATGGGTGTACATGCATTCCCCATCCTGAAACCCCCTCCCACCTCCTTTCCCATCCCATCCTTCTGGGTAGTCCCAGTGCACCAGCCCCGAGCACCGTGTCTCATTAATCGAACTTGAACTGGCAATCTGTTTCACATATGATAATATACATGTTTCAATGCCATTCGCCCAAATGATCTCACCCTCGCGTTCTCCCACAGAGTCCAAAAGACTGGTCTATACATCTGTGTCTCTTTGCTGTCTCACATATAGGGTTATTGTTAACATCTTTCTAAATCCCATGTATATGTGTTAGTATGCTGTGTTGGTGTTTTTCTTTCTGGCTTACTTAACTCTGTATAATAGGCTCCATTTTCATTCATCTCATTAGAACTGATTCAAATGTATTCTTTTTAATGGCTGAGTAATATTCCATTGTGTATATGTACCACAGCTTTCTTATCCATTCTTCTGCTGATGGACATCTAGGTTGCTTCCATATCCTGACTACTACAAACAGTGCTGTGATGAACACTGGGGTACATGAGTCTCTTTCAATTCTGGTTTCCTTGGTGTGTATGCCCAACAGTGGGATTGCTGGGTCATATGGCAGTTCTATTTCCAGTTTTTTAAGGAATCTCCACACGGTTCTCCATAGTGGCTATACTAATTTTCTTTCCCACCAACAGTGTAAGAGGGATCGCTTTTCCCCACACCCTCTCCAGCACTTATTGCTTGTAGACATTTAGATAGCAGGCATTAGGACTGGCATGAAATGATACCTAATTGTGGTTTTGATTTGCATTTCTCTGATAATGAGTAATGTTGAGCATCTTTTCATGCTGTATGTATTCTTTGGAGAAATGTCTGTTTAGTTCTTTGGCCCATTTTTTGATTGGGTCGTTTAATTTTCTGGAATTGAGCTGCAGGAGTTGCTTGTATATTTTTGAGACTAATTCTTTGTCAGTTGCTTCGTTTGCTAATATTTTCTCCCATTCTGAAGGCCGTCTTTTCACCTTGCTTATAGTTTTGTTTGATGTGCAGAAGCTTTTAAATTTAATTAGGTCCCATTTGTTTATTTTTTCTTTTATTTCCAGTACTCTGGGAGGTGGGTCATAGAGGATCCTGCTGTGATTTATGTCAGAGAGTGTTTTCCCTGTTTTCCTCTAAGAGTTTTAGTTTCTGGCCTTACATTTAGATCCTTAATCCATTTTGAGTTTATTTTTGTAAATGGTGTTAGAAAGTGTTCTAGTTTCATTCTTTTACAAGTGGTTGACCAGTTTTCCCAGCACCACTTGTTAAAGAGATTATCTTTTCTCCATTGTATATTCTTGCCTCCTTAATCGAAAATAAGGTGTCCATAGATGTGGATTTATCTCTGGGCTTTCTATTTTCTTCCATTGATCTATACTTCCATCTTTGTGCCAGTACCATACTGTCTTGATGACTGTTGCTTCGTAGTAGACCCTGGAGTTAGACAGGTTCACTCCTCCAGTTCCATTCTTCTTTCTCAAGATTGCTTTGGCTATTCGAGGTTTTTTGTATTTCCATAAAAACTGTGAAATTATTTGTTCTAGTTCTCTGAAAAACAACGTTGGTAGCTTGATAGGGATTGCATTAAATCTACAGATTGTTTTGGGTAGTATACTCATTTTCACTATATTGATTCTTCTGATCCATGAACATGGTATATTTATCTATATATTTGTGTCCTCTTTGATTTATTTCATCTGTTTTATAGTTTTCTATATATAGGTCTTTTGTTTCTTAGGTAGATATATTCCTAAGTGTTTCATTCTTTTCATTGCAATAGTGAATGGAATTGTTTCTTTAATTTCTTTTCTATTTTCTCATTATTAGTGTATAAGAATGCAAGGGATTTCTGTGTGTTGACTTTATATCCTGCAACTTTACTATATTCATTGATTAGCTCTAGTAATTTTCTGGTGGAGTCTTTAGGGTTTTCTATGTAGAGGATCATGTCATCTGCAAACAGGGAGAGATTTACTTCTTCTTTTCCAATCTGAATTTCTTTTATTTCTTTTTCTGCCTTGATTGCTGTGGCCAAGACTTCCAAAACTATGTTGAATAGTAGTGGTGAGACTGGGCACCTTTGTGTTGTTCCTGAATTTAGGGGAAATGCTTTCAAGTTTTCACCATGGAGGATACTGTTTGCTGTGAGGTGGTCATATATAGCTCTTCTTATGTTGAGGTATGTTCCTTCTATTCCTATTTTCTGGAGGTTTTTTTTTTTTTTTCATAAATGGATGTTGAATTTTTTCAAATGCTTTCTCTGCATCTATTGAGATAATCATATGATTTTTATCTTTTAATTTGTTAATGTGTATTATGTTGATTGATTTGTGGGTATTGAAGAATCCTTGTATCCCTGGGATAAAGCCCACTTGGTCATGATGTGTGATCTTTTAAATATGTTGTTGGATTCTGTTTGATAGAATTTTGTTAAGGATTTTTGCATCTATGTTCATCAGTGATATTGGTCTGTAGTTTTCCTTGTGTGGCATCTTTATGTGGTTTTGGTATTAGGGGGATGGTGGCCTCATAGAATGCATTTGGAAGTTTGCCTTCTTCTGCAATTTTCTGGAAGACTTTGAGTAGGATAGGTGTTAGCTGTTTTCTAAATTTTTGGTAGATTCACCTGTGAAGCCATCTGGTCCTGGGCTTTTGTTTGCTGGAAGATTTCTGATTAGTTTCAATTTCTGTGCTTCTGTGGGTCTGTTAAGATTTTCTGTTTCTTCCTGGTTCAGTTTTGGAAAGTTGTACTTTTCTAAGAATTTGTCCATTTCTTCCAACTTGTCCATTTTATTGGCATATACTTGCTGGTAGTAGTCTCTTATGATCCTTTGTATTTCTTTGTTGTCGTGGTTTTTCATTTTCATTTCTAATTTTGTTGATTTGATTCTTCTCCCTTTATTTCTTGATGAATCTGGCTAATGGTTTGTCAGTTTTATTTATCTTCTCAAAGAACCAGCTTTTAGCTGTGTTGATTTTTGCTATGGTCTCTTTTGTCTCATTTGCATTTATTTCTGCCCTAATTTTTAAGATTTCTTTCCTTCTACTAACCCTGGGGTTCTTCATTTCTTCCTTTTCTAGTTGCTTTAGGTGTAGAGTTCAGTTCAGTTCAGTTCAGTCTCTCAGTCGTATTCAACTCTTTGTGACCCCATGAATTGCAGCACGCCAGGCCTCCCTGTCTATCACCAACACCCAGAGTTCACTCAGACTCATGTCCATCGAGTCAGTGATGCCATCCAGCCATCTCATCCTCTGTAGAGTTAGGTTATTTCTTTGACTTTTTCTTGTTTCTTGACGTAAGCCTGTATTGCTATGAACCTTCCCCTTAGCACTGGTTTTACAGTGTCCCATAGGTTTTGGTTTATAGTGTTTCCATTTTCGTTTGTTTCTATGCATATTTTGATTTCATTTTTGATTTCTTCTGTGATTTGTTGGTTATTCAGCAGCGTGTTGTTCAGCCTCCATATTATGGGATTTTTAATCGTTTTTCTCCTGTAATTGAGATCTAATAATACTGCATTGTGTTCAGAAAAGATGCTTGGAATGATTTAGGTTTTTTTGAATTTACCAACGCTAGATTTATATCCCAGGATGTGTTCTATCCTGGAGAAGGTTCCATGTAAACTGGAGAAAAAAGTTGACATTTATTGTTTTGGGGTGAAATGTCCTATAGATATCAATTATATCTAACTGGTCCATTGTGTCATTTAAACTTTGTGTTTCTTTGTTAATATTCTGTTTAGTTGACCTATCCATAGGTGTGAGTAGGGTATTAAAGTCTCCCACTATTATTGTCAACATCCACTGGATCATGCAAAAAGCAAGAGAGTTCCAGAAAAACATCGATTTTTGCTTTATTGACTATGCAAAAGCCTTTGACTGTGTGGATCACAATCAACTGTGGAAAATTCTGAAAGAGATGGGAATATCAGACCCCCTGACCTGCCTCTTGAGAAACCTATGTGCAGGTCAGGAAGCAATAGTTAGAACTGGACATGGAACAGCAGACTGGTTCCAAATAGAAAAAGGAGTACGTCAAGGCTGTATATTGTCACCCTGCTTATTTAACTTCTATGCAGAGTACATCATGAGAAACGCTGGACTGGAAGGAACACAGGCTGGATCAAGATCACCAGAAGAAATATCAATCACCTCAGATATGCAGATGACACCACCCTTATGGCAGAAAGTGAAGAGGAACTAAAAGCCTCTTGATGAATGTGAAAGAGGAGAGTGAAAAAATTGGCTTAAAGCTCAACATTCAGAAAACGAAGATCATGGCATCCAGTCCCATCACTTCATGGGAAATAGATGGGGAAACAGTGGAAACAGTGTCAGACTTTATTTTTCTGGGCTCCAAAATCACTGCAGATGGTGACTGAAGCCATGAAATTAAAAGATGCCTACTCCTTGGAAGAAAAGTTATGACCAACCTAGATAGTATATTCAAAAGCAGAGACATTACTTTGCAGACTAATGTCCATCTAGTCAAGGCTATGGTTTTTCCAGTGGTCATGTATGGATGTGAGAGTTGGACTGTGAAGAAGGCTGAGCGCTGAAGAATTGATATTTTTGAACTGTGGTGTTGGAGAAGACTCTTGAGAGTCCCTTGAACTGCAAGGAGATCCAACCAGTCCATTCTAAAGATCAGTCCTGGGTGTTCTTTGGAAGGAATGATGCTAAAGCTGAAACTCCAGTACTTTGGCCACCTCATGTGAAGAGTTGACTCATTGGAAAAGACTCTGATTCCTGGAGGGATTGGGGGCAGGAGGAGAAGTGGACAACAGAGGATGAGATGGCTGGATGGCATCACTGACTCGATGGACGTGAGTCTGAGTGAACTCTGGGAGTTGGTGATGGACATGGAGGCCTGGCGTGCTGCGATTCATGGGGCCACAAAGAGTCAGACACGTCTGAGTGACTGAACTGAACTGAACTGATTATTGTGTTATTGTTAATTTCCCCTTTCATACTTGTTAGCATTTGTCTTACATATTACAGTGCTCCTATATTAGGTGCATGAAGTGAAGTGAAGTGAAGTGAAGTGAAGTCACTCAGTCATGTCTGACTCTTTGCGACCCCATGGACTGTAGCCTACCAGGCTCCTCTGTCCATGAGATTTTCCAGGCAATAGTCCTGGAGTGGATTGCCATTTCCTTCTCCAGGGGATCTTCCCAACCCAGGGATCGAACCCAGGTCTCCCGCATTGTAGACAGACGCTTTACTGTCTGAGCCACCATATATTTATAATTGTTATATCTTCATCTTGGATTGATCCTTTGATCATTATGTAGTGTCCTTCTTTGTCTCTTTTTACGGCCTTTATTTTAAAGTCTATTTTATCTGATATGAGTATTGCTACTCCTTTTTTTTATTTTTGGTCTCTGTTTGCATGAAATATCTTTTTATAGCCCTTCACTTTCAGTCTGTTTGTGTCCCTTGTTTTAAGGTGGGTCTCTTGTAGACCACACATATAAGGGTGTTGTTTTTGTATCCATTCAGCCAGTCTTTGTCTTTTGGTTGGAGCATTCAACCCATTTACATTAAAGGTAATTATTGATAAGTATGATCCCATTACTTTATTGTTTTGGGTTCAAGTTTGTACACCTGCTGGGTATTTCTCTGTCTCTTCATCTTGTTCATATTGTTGTGTTTGGGGTGGCCTTTCTGTATTCTGGCAGTTTGTGGAATTCTCTCTGTTCTGGAGTTTCTTTGCTGTGGGTGGGGTTGTATGGGTGGCTTGTCAAGGTTTCCTGGTTAGGGAAGCTTGTGTTGGTGTTCTGGTGGGTGGAGCTGGATTTCTTCTCTCTGGAGTGCAATGGAGTGTCCAGTAATGAGTTATGAGATGTCAATGGGTTTGGAGTGACTTTGAGCAGCCTGTATATTGAAAGTTAGGGCTGTGTTCCTGCATCACTGGAGAATTTGCGTGGTATGTCTTGCTTTGGAACTTTTTGGCCCTCAGCTGGTGCTTGGTTTCAGTGTAGGTATGAAGGTGTTTGATGAGCTCCTGTCGATTAAAGTTCCCTAGAGTTAGGAGTTCTCTGGTGTTCTCAGGATTTGGACTTAAGCCTCCTGCTTCTGGTTTTCAGTCTTATTTTTGCAGTAGCCTTAAGACTTCTCCATCTATACAGCACCATTGATAAAACATCTAAGTTAAAGATGCAAAGTTTCTCCACAGTGAGGGACACCCAGAGAGGTTCACAGAGTTACATGGAGAAGAGAAGAGAGAGGAGGGAGATAGAGGTGACCAGGAGGAGAAGAAGGGGAATCAAAAGAGGAGAGAGCAAGCTAGCTAGTAATCACTTCCTTATTTGTGCTCCACAGTCTGGACTGCTCAGTGATGTTCATGGAGTTACACAAAGAGAAGAGAGAAGAAGGAGACAGAGGTGGCCAAGAGGATAAAGGAGGAATCAAAAGGAGAGAGACAGATCCAGCCAGTAATCAGTCCCCTAAGTGTTCTCCACCATCCGGAACACAGAAAAAGGTTCACAGAGTTGGGTAGAGAAGAGAAGGGGGAGAGAGGAGATAGAGGCAACCTGGTGGAGAAAAAGGAGAGTCCAAAGGGGGAGAGAGCCGTCAAGCCAGTAATCTTGCTCCCTAGTAAAAATGGGTACTGAAGATTGGGTTTTTAAAGGTACAAAATTGACAACAAATACCAAAAAGCAAAGATTAAAAATCTAGAGTAGAAGTTCGATTTTCAAAACTACAATATTAAAGAAAAAAATCACAAAATTATTATATATATATATATATGAAGTTTGCTTTTAAAAATAAGGTCTCACCTTTTTTCTTTTTTTGCAAAGTAATAGTAGGTTATAAAATGAAAATTAAAGGAGTAATAGAGGACTTAAAAAATAAAGAATGATAGGAAAAATAGTAAAAATATATCTAGGAGTTTCTCTGGTGTTGTTTTGGGCAGTTAGGGGTCAGTTCATTTTCGGATAGTTCCTTGATCTGGCTTATATTTCTCAAGATCTATAGGCCCCTTCCTATGTAGTCGGTACTAACTACAGGGTTTTAATCTATTGCACCTGTCACTTCCAAGGAGGTTCCCTCTGTTTTAGCTTCTGTTTGCTGGTCTGTTCAGTGTCTAATTTCTGCCCTGACTCAAGGGGGTGGTGGTGGTCACATTTTTAGGCTCACTTGTTCAGTCGTACTGTGGGGAAGGAGGGATGCTGCAAGCAAATAACACCAGCACGTGTTCGCAGTTTCTTGGACACACTGGGTTTGTCCCTCCTCATGGTGTGTGTGCTTTCCCTGTCTACACTGCTTAGGCTCTAGGTTGCTCTGCTGGGAACTGTCTGAGGCTGGCCCTGTGTTATATGCACTTCCCAGGTCTAAGCTGCCCAGGTTCAGGTACTCGGGTAGTCCTCTGAGGCGCAGACTCGGTTGGGCCTGCATTTTGTGCCCTTCCCAGGTCCAAGCAGCTCAGGTATTTGGCCAGTGCAGTCACTGCGACTTATTGCCTCCCCCGTCCCTGCTGCTCAGTTTTCTGGGTGTACAACCCAGCGCAACTTCTCAGGCTGATGTTGACCGTCCAGAATCCCAAGAAGTCTTGGTGAGCAATGAAGCCTGCTTGCAGTTTTGTAGATAATGCCTCTCTGGGGCTCTGATTGCCCCCTTCCATCTCTGGCTGCCCTCGCCTGCCTGTCACCGGAGGGGATAGACTGGTGTGCAGCCAGCTAGCACTGCTCAGTCCTTTGTTCTGTGAGTGGGCCTGATGGTGTCTTGGTTAGGGCTTTTCGCGTAGCTCTAGTCAGTCCTTTGTTCTGTGAGTGGGCCTGGTGGTGTCTTAGGTTAGGGCTTTTTGCGTGGTAGCTATTCCACAGTCTGGCTTGCTAGCCCAAGTTAGTTCCCTCAGATTGCCCTCGCAGTATTCAGGCCTGGTCCTTACTCTAAGCAATGCAGCCCACATCTCCCTGCCCAGCACCCGCTTGCTAGTGGCGGATGCAGGCATCTGCACTGCTTCTCCACTGGGGGAGTTACTGTTGGACACATAATCTGTGGGTTTTAATTATTTATTTATTTTTCCTCCCGGTTATGTTGCCCTCTGTGGTTCCAAGGCTCACCACATACTCAGCAGTGAGAGTGTTTCCTGGTGTTTGGAAACTTCTCTCTTTTTAAGACTCCCTTCTTGTGATGGTGCTCCATCCCTACCTCTTTTGTCTCTCTTTTTGTCTTTTATATTTTTGCCTACCTCCTTTCGAAGACAATGGGCTGCTTTTCTGGGTACCTGATGTCCTCTGCTGGCATTCAGAAGTTGTTTTGTGGAGTTTACTCAGCGTTCAAATGTTCTTTTGATGAAATTGTGGGAGAGAAAGTGGTCTCCCTGTCCTATTCCTCCACCATCTTAGGACTGCCCCGATATATATGGAATTTAGAAAGATGGTAACAATGACCCTGTATACAAGGCAGCAAAAGAGACACAGATATAAAGAACAGACTTTTGGACTATGTGGGAGAAGGCAAGGGTGGGATGATTTGAGAAAATGGCATTGAAACTTGTATATTGCTATATGTAAAATAGATAACCAGTACAAATTTGATGCATGAAACAGGGCACTCAAAGCTGGTGCTCTGGGACAACCCAGAGGGATGGGATGGGGAAGGAGGTGGAAGAGCGTTCAGGATGGGTAAACACATGTGTACCCATGGCTGATTCATGTCGAATCACCACAACATTATAAAGAAATTATCCTCCAATTAAAGTTAATTAATTAATTTTTAAAATGGAACAGCAATGCTGGCAGGTAGCTGAAGGTGACAGGCAGTCCCCTCAATAAGAAAAACTCTGTCACAGTGGGGAAATCATCTGGGACCAAAAGGACCTTTCAGGGATCAGAAGAGAATGCAGCAATTCATGTATGGAAGGCAGGACAAAGTACAAAACCCACACATGATCTGTTCCCCAGCTCTGTGCACCCCAGCCTGAATTGTGAGTTGTCTTTTGTAAAAGGGGGCTGGGTGTTATAAAGTGGGGTTTGGAGCACAGAAACAGGGGTGGGACAGCTGTTGACTGTGGAAAGACAGCCTAAAGGGACAAGAGCTCCACAACCAGAATGTCTAAAGAAAAAGCCTGAGATACCATAGAAGCAAATCTTCATTGTTGAGAGGCACAAGGGGCGGAGTCACCATTATAACACCTTTCTCCAACCAGCAGGGGCACAGCTGCCATTATAACCCCTTTCCCCCAACCGCAGTCTTAATCACCCTCTGAGAGCACTGGGAGAGGCTCTTACCTGAGCAGGCTGCTCCCCACATTGGGCCAGAGTCTCCTCTGCCTGTGTGGGCTCCAGGAGCCTGAGTACTTCCCATCCCAAAGCCTCCTTAAGAATCAACCTTGGGAGCCCCTGATATGAGAGTATGCCATTGCTGGCAAGGGCTGAGTGCTAAATCATGGCTTGGAGAATAGAACATGAGAGAGGAACACTGTTGGGTGCATGGATACAACAGAGGGGATTGGATTGAGGGGATTCATGGCCAGGAATACCCCTAGAGGAAGTGTGGTATATCCGGAAACTGAGACACCATTGTTAAGATACTTGTAGGGGGGCAAGGCCATCACCTCTCCCATATGCCAGCTCTTGCTTCTGTAGGCACTGGAAGGGATGCTCCACTGCTGCTGCTGCTGCTAAGTTGCTTCAGTCGTGTCCGACTCTGTGCGACCCCATAGACAGCAGCCCACCAGGCTCCCCCGTCCCCAGGATTCTCCAGGCAAGAACACTGGAGTGGGGTGCCATTCCTTCTCCAATGCATGAAAGTGAAAAGTGAAAGTGAAGTCATTCAGTCATGTCTGACTCTTAGCGACCCCATGGACTGCAGCCCACCAGGCTCCTCCGTCCATGGGATTTTCCAGGCAAGAGTGCTGGAGTGGAGTGCCATTGCCTTCTCTGGGGATGCTCCACACTCTGCCCAAATGCCTGCCTGTCCCCCTGCCACAGGCAACTTGGAGACATACCAATGGTGGCTAGAGTACCCCTCCCCCATCATGAGTGAATAAGTGTGTCCCAAGCTACTGCTGCTTTTGCTCCCTCTCACCTGGGCAAGGAACAGTTGCCTGAGGGTGCTGAACACACAGTGGTAGGGTCAAAAACAACATTGAGCCCCAGGGGCAGTGCAACTAAGGAAGAAGAATGGAAATCTTTCTATGTAGCAGCAAAAGCTGTGGATTCAGAGATCAGGTGGAAAAATTCTGCATCTGAGGAATACCTGAATAGACAATGAATTTTTCAACAATTGAGACCTGTCTAGCCTTCAAAACACTGGACTCTTAAGTACAAGTACATGTGGGAACTGGGCCAGATTAGAGGCTGAATTGATTCCACAGTGCCCACAGCTGGTCCAGAGACCTACTTAGAGATATTGGAGGCCTCCTGGAGAGGTATGGGGTCTAGCTCACTCTGGGAGCAAGGACACTGGCAGGGGACCCAGGAAAATATTCTTATTACTATAATTCTTTAATGTCTCATTTTGCTCAGTTGTTGGTATTGTTGCTTTTATCATTTTTATGTTATTTTAAATTCTAATTTTAATTATTTTTAAATATTTTAAATATATATATGTATTTACTTTTCCATTTTTACTTTTTGTCATTTTGTGGTTTATCTCTTTTGTTTTTATTTTTCATTTGTTACTACTTTTATTGTTTTATGTATACATTTTATCTTTTCTTTGCTTTTTATCATTATTTATTTTTCTGTTTGCTTTATTTACCATTCTTTGTTTTTGAGAAGCTAGGATCCCTGCTTTTCACTAACCTGATTCTCAAACAGGCAGGATTCAGGCATTGGATACTTTCCTTCAATACATAAACATCCTGCACTGAAACTGTTAATAATAGGAAGTTCAGCACCTTAAACTTTAATTTATTGCAGTCACTGTGGCATGTGATTGATTGATTGATTGATTATGCCATACTTGAATGACTTAGTGATTTTCTCTTCTTTCTTCCCATTAAGCTTGAGTTTTGCAATAAGGAGCTTATGATCTGAGGCACAGTCAGCTCCAGGTCTTGTTTTTGCTAGCTGTATAGAGCTTCTCCAGCTGTGGCTGCAAAGGACATAATCAATCTGATTTCAGTATTGATCATCTGATGATGTCCATGGGTAGAGTTGTGTCTTGGGTTGCTGGAAAAGAGTGTTTGCTATGACCAGTGTGTTCTCTTGACAAAACTCTGTTAACCTTTGCCATGCTTTATTTTGTCCTCCAAAACCAAACTTGTTTTTCCAGGTAGCTCTTGGATTCCTACTTTTGTATTCCATTCCACTATGATAAAAAGTACATCTTTTTTGGTGTTAGTTATAGACAGTGTTATAGGTCTTCATAGAAGTGTTCATCTTCAGCACCAATTGTTGCAACATTAACTTGGTTTACCATGTTGTTGAATGTTTTGCCTCAGAAACGAACCAAGATTATTCTATTGTTTTTAAGTTTTATACTCAAGTACTGCATTTTAATATCTTTTGTTGACTATGAGGGTTACTCCATTTCTTCTAAGGGGTTCTTGCCCAAAGTAGCAGATATAATGGTCATTTGAATTAAATTCACCTATTTTTCTCCATTTTAGTTCACTGATTCCTAAGATGTTGATGTTCACTCTTGCCATCTCCTGCTTGACCATATCCAATCTACCATGATTCATGGACCTAACATTCCAAGTTGCTATACAGTACTTTTCTTTACAGCATTGGACTTTAGTCTCACTACCAGACACATCCACAACTGAGCATCATTTCCACTTTGTTTCAGCCTATTCATTCTTTTTGGAGGTATTAGTAAGTGCCCTCCACTTTCCCCCAGTAGCATATTGGACACCTTCTGACCTGGGGGCTTATCTTCCAGTGTCACATTTTCTTGCCTTTCATACTGACCATGTGGTTCTCCAGGCAAGAATACTGGAGTGGGTTGCCCTTTGCTCCTCCACCAGATCCTTTTGTCAGAACATTGTACTATGACCTGTCTGTCTTGGGTGGCCCAGCCTGGCATGGCTCATAGCTTCATTGAACTGTAACAGTCCATTTGCCACAACAAGGCTGTTATCCATGATAGGGAAGAAGAAGGTGTCACAATTTTAAATATCTATGTACCCAACATAGGAGCACCCCCATATATAAAGCAAATGCTAAGAACAACCATACTAGGGTATATTGACAATAACATATGAGAGTAAGTGATTTTTACACTGATGGACAGATCATCTATGTAGAAAATATATAAGAAAATACAAACTTTATATTACAAAATAGACCAAATAGACTTAATTTCCATTTATAGGTTTTTCCACCCCAAAGTGGTAGAATGCACTTTATTCTCAAGTATCCATAGAACATTCTCTAGGATAGATCACATCATGGGTCACAAATCAAGCTTCGGTAAATTGAAGAAAATTGAAATTGTATCAAGCATCTTTTCAGACCACATGCTATGTGATAAGAAATCAATTACAGAAAAAAAAATGTAAAAAACACAAACACATAGAGGTTAAGCAATACACTACTAAATAACCAAGAGATCATTGAAGAAATAAAAGAGGAAATTTAAAAACACCTAGAAAAACAATGTAACTATGATGACCCCAATCCTATGGGATGCATTGAAAGTAGTTCTAAGAAGGAAGTTTATGGCAATTCAATCTTACCTCAAGAAATCATACAGTGTATTAGTCACTCAGTTGTGTACAACTCTTTGTGATCCCATGGACTGTACCCTGACAGGGTCCTCTATCCATGGCATTTCCCAGGCAAGAATACTGGAGTGGGTAGCCATTTCCCTCTCCAGAAGATCTTCCCTACCCCAGGATTGAACCCATGTCTCCTGCACTGCAAGAAGACCCCTTACCATCTCAAATAAACAACCTAACCCTATACCTAAAGTGAATAGAAAAAGAACAAAAAACCAAAAGTCAGTGGAAGGAAAGAAATCATAAAGATAAGAGCAGAAATAAATGAAATAGAAAACAGTATCAAAGATCAGTAAAACTAAAAGCTGGTTCTTTGAGAAGATAAACCAAATTGATAAACCTTTAGCCAGATTCATCAAGAAACAAGTGAAGAGATCAATAAAATTAGAAATGAAAAAGGAAAAGTAACAAATAACATCACAGAAATATAAAAGATCATAAGAGTTCATTGGTAGGACTGATGCTGAAGCTGAGACTCCAATACTTTGGCCACCTGATGCGGCGAGCTGACTCATTGGAAAAGACCCTGATGCTGGGAAAGATTGAGGGCAGGAGGAGAAGGGGATGACAGAGGATGAGATGGTTGGATGGTATCACCAACTCAATGGACATGGGTTTCAGTGGACTCCAGGAGTTGGTGATGGACAGGGAGGCCTTGCATGCTGTGGTTCATGGGGCTGCAAAGAGGCGGACATGACTGAGTGACTGAACTGAACTGAAGAGTCTACTACAAGCAACTATATACCAATAAAATGGAAAACCTGGAAGAAATGGACAAATTTAGAAAAGTACAGCCTTTCAAAAATGAACCAGGAAGAAATAGAAAATATGAACAGATCGATCACAAGTAATGAAATTGAAACTGTGATTAAAAATCTTCCAACCAAGAAAAGTCCATGACTAGAAGACTTCACAGGTGAATTATACCAAACATTTAGAGAAGAACTGACACCTAGCACTCTTAAACTTTTTCAAAAAATTGCAGAGAGACGAACACTCACAAAATCATTCTATGAGGTTACCATCACCCTGATAGCAAAACTGGAAAGAGATATCATAAGAAAAGAAAATTACAGGCCCAAATCACTGGAGAAAATGGAAAAATATTCAACAAAACACTAGTAAATTGAATCCAATGACATATTAAAAGCAGCATGCACCATTATCGAGTGGGATTTATCCCAACAATGCACGGATTCTTTAGTATACACAAACTATTCAATATGACACATTATGTTAACAAATTGAAGAATACATACCATATGATCATCTTAGTAGATATAGAAAATTGTTTAGTTAAAATTCAACGTCCATTTATGATAACTCTTCAGTAAGTAGGCATAGAGGGAAGATCATAAAGTCCACATATCACAGACTAACAGTGAACATTATTCTTCATGGTGAAAAGCTTAAAGCATTTCCTCTAAGATCAGGAAGAAGACAAAGATGTCCAGTCTTGCCACTATTATTCAACATAGTTTTGGAATTTATAGCCATAGCAGTCAGAGAAGAAAAATAAAAGGAGTCCAAGTTGGAAAAGAAGAAGAAAACTCTCATTATTTGCAGATGACATGATACTGTACGTAGAGAACCCTGAAGATGCCTCCAGAAAATTACTAGACTAAGCAATGAATTTAATAAAGTCACAGGATACAAAATTAATACACAAAAGTCTCTTGCATTCCTCTACATCAACAATGAAAGCTCAGAAAGAGAAATTATGGAAATAATCCCATTTAGCATCACAACAAAAATAATAAAATACTTAGACATACACCTACCTAAGAATATTATTAGATACTGATGAAAAGAAGTCAAAGGTGACACAAATCAATGGAGAGATATATCATGTTCTTAGATTGGAAAGATCAATATTGTGAAAATGAGTAAACTACCCAGAACAATCTACAGATTCAGCTCAATCCCTATTAAGTTACTAATGGCATTTTTCACATAATTAGAACAAAAAAATTTTCAATTTGTATGAAAACACAAAAAGACCTTGAATGGCCAAAGGAATCTTGAGAAAGAAAAACAGAGCTGGAGGAATCAAGCTCCCTGATTTCAGAGTATACCATAAAGCAACATAAATCGAGACAGTATGGTACTGATACAAAAACAGAAATATAGATCAATGGAACAGTATAGAAGCCTGGAGATAAACCCATGCATGTATGGTCATCTTAGATTAGATGTGGCAAAAGAAGGCAAAAATATACAGTGGAGAAAAGACAGCCTCTTCAGTAAGTGGTGATGGGAAAACTGGACAGATACATGTAAAAGAACAAAATTACAATACTTCCTAACACCATACACAAAAAGAAACTCAAAATAGATTGAAGACCTAAATGTAAGGTTGGACATCATAAAATTCTTAGAGGAAAACAAAAGAAATACACTCTGTGCCATAAATTGCAGTAAGATCTTTTTTTGACCCACACACCTCTTACAGTAATGAAAATAAAAACAAATGGAACACAATTAAACTTAAAAGGTTTTGCACCACAAAGGAAACCATAAACAATACAAAAACACATAGCATATTGAAAAGCAGAGACATTACTTTGCCAACAAAGGTCCGTCTAGTCAAGGGTATGGTTTTCCCAGTAGTCATGTATGGATGTGAGACTTGGACTGTGAAGAAAGCTGAGCACCAAAGAACTGATTCTTTTGCACTGTGGTGTTGGAGAAGACTCTTGAGAGTCCCTTGGACTGCAAGGAGATCCAACCAGTCCATTCTGAAGGAGATCAGCCCTGGGATTTCTTTTGGAAGGACTGATGCTAAAGCTGAAACTCCAGTATTTTGGCCACCTCATGTGAAGAGTTTACTCATTGGAGAAGACTCTGGTGCTGGGAGGGATTGGGGGCAGGAGGAGAAGGGGACGACAGAGGATGAGATGGCTGGATGGCATCACCGACTCGATGGACATGAGTCAGTGAACTCCGGGATTTGGTGATGGACAGGGAGGCCTGGTGTGCTGCGATTCATGGGGTCACAAAGAGTCGGACATGACTGAGCAACTGATCCGAACTGAACTGAAGGTTGGTCATAACTTTTCTTACAAGGAGAAAGCATCTTTTGATTTCATGGCTGCAATCACCATCTGCAGTAATTTTGGAGCCCCTAAAAATAAAGTGTGTCACTGTTTCCATTGTTTCCCCATCTATTTGCCATGAAGGGATGGGACCAGATGCCATGATTTTATTTCTCTGAATGTTGAATTTTAAGCCAACTTTTCCACTTTCTTCTTTCACATTCATCAAGAGACTCTTTAGTTCCTCTTTGCTTTCTGTCATAAGTATTGTGTCATCTGCATATATTAGATTATTGATATTTCTCCCAGAAATCTTGACTCCAGCTTGTGCTTCATCTAGTCCATCATTTCTCATGATGTACTCTGCATATAAGTTAAATAAGCAGGGTGACAATATACAGCCTTGACATACTCCTTTCCCAATTTGGAACCAGTCTGTTGTTCCATCTCCAGTTCTCACTGTTGCTTCCTGACTTGTATACAGATTTCTCAGGAGGAAGGTCAGGTGGTCTGGTATTCCCACCTCTTGAAGAATTTTCCACAGTTTGTTGTGATCCACAGTCAAAGGCTTTGGCATTGTCAATAAAGCAGAAGTAGATGTTTTCCTGGAACTCTGTGACTTTTTTTGATGATCCAATGGATGTTGGCAATTTGATCTGTGGTTCCTCTGCCTTTTCTAAGTCCAGCTTGAACATCTGGAAATTCATGTTTCATGTACTGCTGAAGCCTGTCTTGGAGAGTTTTGAGCATAACTTTCTAGCATGTGAGATGATTGCAATTGTGTGGTATTTTGAGCATTCTTTGGCATTGCCTTTCTTTGGGATTGGAATGAAAACTGACATATTCCACTCCTGTGGTCACTCCTGAGGTTTCCAAATTGGCTGGCATATTGAATGCAGCACGTTCATGGCATCATCTTTTAGGATTTGAAATAGCTCAACTGGAATTCCATCACCTTTACTTGCTTTGCTCATAGTAATGCTTCCTAAGGCCCACGTGACTGCATTCAAGGATGTCTGGCTCTAGGTGAGTGATCACACCATTGTGATTATCTGGGTCGTGAACACCTTTTTTGTACGATTCTTCTGTG
This sequence comes from Ovis aries, assembly GCF_016772045.2. Classification (NCBI taxonomy): domain Eukaryota; kingdom Metazoa; phylum Chordata; class Mammalia; order Artiodactyla; family Bovidae; genus Ovis; species Ovis aries. The sequence goes on from NC_056080.1 coordinate 49,611,577, forward strand.
TATTCTTGCCACCTCTTCTTAATATCTTCTGTTTTTGTTAGGTCCATACCATTTCTGTCCTTTATCGAGCCCATCTTTGCATGAAACATTCCCTTGGTATCTCTGATTCTCTTGAAGAGATCTCTAGTCTTTCCCATTCTATTGCTTTACTCTATTTCTTCGCATTGATCACTGAGGAAGGCTTTCTTATCTCTCCTTGCTATTTTTTGGAACTCTGCATTCAGATGGTTATATCTTTCATTTTCTCATTTGCCTTTCACTTCTCTTCTTTTCTCAGCTATTTGTAAGTCCTACTCAGACAACTAGTTTGCCTTTTTGCATTTCTTTTTTCTTGTGGATGGTCTTGATCAGTGCCTCCTGTACAATGTCACAAACCTCCATCCATAGTTCTTCAGGCACTCTATCTATTTGAATCTATTTGTCTCTTCCACTGTATAATCATAAGGGATTTGATTTAGGTCATACCTGAATGGTCTAGTCGTTTTCCCTAATTTCCTCAATTTAAGTTTGAATTTGGTAACAAGGAGTTCATGATCTGACCAGAGTCTGCTCCTGGTCCTATTCTTACTGACTGTATAGAGCTTCTCCATCTTTGGCTGCAAAGAATACAATCAATCTGATTTTGGTATTGACCATCTGGTGATGTCCATTTGTAGTCTTCTCTTGTGTTGTTGGAAGAGACGTTTGCTATGACCAGTGCATTCTCTTGGCAAAACTCTATTACCCTTTGCCCTGAGTACTCCAAGGCCAAAGATGCCTGTTACTCCAGGTATTTTGTGACTTCCTACTTTTGCATTCCATTCCCCTATACTGAAAAGCACATATTTTACGCCTTGGAAATGAACAGAGATCATTCTGTCGTTTTTGAGATTGCATCCACGTACTGCATGTCAGACTCTTTTGTTGACTATGATGGCTACTCCATTGCTTCTAAGGGATTTTTGCCCACAGTAGTAGATTTAATGGCCATCTGAGTTAAATTCACCGATTCCAGTCCATTTTAGTTAGCTGATTCCTAAAATGTTGATGTTTACTCTTGCCATCTCCTTTTTGACCACTTCCAGTTTGCCTTGATTCACGGACTTAACATTCTAGGTTCCTATGCAATATTGCTCTTTACAGCATCAGACTTTACTTCCATCACCAGTCACAGCCACAACTGCATGTTGTTTTTGCTTCAGCTCTCTCTCTTCATTCTTTCTGGAGTTATTTCTCCACTGATCTCAGTAGCATGTTGAGCACCAACCAACCTATGGAGTTCATCTTTCAGTGTCCTATCTTTTGCCTTTTCATACCATTCATCGGGTTCTCAAGGCAAGAATATTAGTTTTCCATTCCCTTCTCTAGTACCAAATTTTTTCATAACTCTCCACCATGACCCGTCTATCTTGGGTAACCCTACACAACATGGATCATAGTTTCATAGAGTTAGACAAGGCAGCCCTGTCTAACTCAATGAAACTAAGCCATGCTCACGGGGTAACCTAAGACGGGCAGGTCATGGTGGAGAGGTCTGACAGAATGTGGTCCACTGGAGAAGGGAATGGCAAACCACTTTAGTATTCTTGCCTTGAGAACCCCATGAACAGTATGAAAAGGCAAAATGATAGGATACAGAAAGAGGTACTTCCCAGGTCATTAGGTGCCCAATATGCTACTGGAGATCAGTGGAGAAATAACTGGAGAAAGAATGAAGGGATGGAGCCAAAGCAAAAACAATACCCAGCTGTGGATGTGACTGGTGATAGAAGCAAAGTCTGATACTGTAAAGAGCAATATTACATACGAACCTGGAATGTCAGGTCCATGAATCAAGGCAAATTGGAAGTAGTCAAAAAGGAGATGGAAAGAGTGAATGTCGACATTCTAGGAATCAGCAAACTAAAATGGACTGGAATGGGTGAATTTAACTCAGATGACCATTATATCTACTACTGTGGGCAGGAATCCCTCAGAAGAAATGGAGTAGCCATCATGGTCAACAAAAGAGTCCAAAATGCAGTACTTGGATGCAATCTCAAAAACAACAGAATGACCTCTGTTTGTCTCCAAGGCAAATCATTCAGTATCACAGTAATCCAAGTCTATGCCCTAACCAGTAATGCTGAAGAAGCTGAAGTTGAACGGTTCTATGAAGACCTACAAGACCTTTTAGAACTAACACCCAAAAAAGATGTCCTTTTCATTATAGGGGACTGGAATGCAAAAGTAGGAAGTCAAGAAACACCTGGAGTAACAGGCAAATTTGGCCTTGGAATGTGGAATGAAGCAGGGCAAAGGCTAATAGACTTTTGCCAAGAAAATGCTCTAATCATAGCAAACACCCTCTTCCAACAACACAAGAGAAGACTCTACACATGGACATCACCAGATGGTCAACACCGAAATCAGACTGATTATATTCTCTGCAGCAAAAGATGCAGAAGCTCTATACAGTCAACAAAAACAAGACCAGGAGCTGACTGTGGCTCAGATCATGAACTCCTTATTACCAAATTCAGACTTAAATTGAAGAAAGTAGGGAAAACCGCTAGACCATTCAGGCATGATCTAAATCAAATCCCTTATGATTATACAGTGGAAGTGAGAAATAGATTTAAGTGCCTAGATCTGATAGTTAGAGTGCCTGATGAACTATGGAATGAGGTTTGTGACATTGTACAGGAGACAGGGATCAAGACCATCCCCATGGAAAAGAAATGCAAAAAAGCAAAATGGCTGTCTGGGGAGGCCTTACAAATAGCTGTGAAAAGAAGAGAGGCGAAAAGCAAAGGAGAAAAGGAAAGATAGAAGCATCTGAATGCAGACTTCCAAAGAATAGCAAGAAGAGATAAGGAAGCCTTCTTCAGCGATCAATGCAAAAAAATAGAGGGAAACAACAGAATGGGAAAGACCAGAGATCTCTTCAAGAAAATTAGAGATACCAAGGGAACATTTCATGCAAAGATGGGCTCGATAAAGGACAGAAATGGTATGGACCTAACAGAAGCAGAAGATATTAAGAAGAGGTGGCAAGAATACACAGAAGAACTGTACAAAAAAGATCTTCACGACCAAGATAATCACGATGGTGTGATCACTCACGTGGAGCCAGACATCCTGGAATGTGAAGTCAGGTGAGCCTTAGAAAGCATCACTGTGAGCAAAGCTAGTGGAGGTGATGGAATTCCAGTTGAGCTATTTCAAATCCTGAAAGATGATGCTGTGAAAGTGCTGCACTCAATATGCCAGCAAATTTGGAAAACTCAGCAGTGGCCATAGGACTGGAAAAGGCCAGTTTTCATTCCAATCCCAAAGAAAAGCAATGCCAAAGAATGCTCAAACTACCGCACAATTGCACTCATCTCACACGCTAGTAAAGTGATGTTCAAAATTCTCCAAGCCTGGCTTCAGCAATACGTGAACCGTGAACTTCCTGATGTTCAAGCTGGTTTTAGAATAGGCAGAGGAACCAGAGATCAAATTGCAAACAACAGCTGGATCATCAAAAAAGCAAGAGAATTCCATAAAAACATTGATTTCTGCTTTATTGACTATGCCAAAGCCTTTGACTGTGTGGATCACAATCAACTGTGGAAAGTTCTGAGAGAGATGAGAATACCAGACCACCTGACGTGCCTCTTGAGAAATCTATATGCAGGTCAGGAAGCAACAGTTAGAACTGGACGTGGAACAACAGACTGGTTCCAAATAGGAAAAGGAGTACATCAAGGCTGTATATTTTCACCCTGCTTATTTAACTTCTATGCAGAGTACATCATGAGAAATGCTGGACTGGAAGAGGCACAAGCTGGAATCAAGATTGCCGGGACAAATATCAATCACCTCAGACATGCAGATGACACCACCCTTATGGCAGAAATGAAGAGGAACTAAAAAGCCTCTTGATGAAAGTGAAAGAGGAGAGTGAAAAACTTGGCTTAAAGCTCAACATTCAGAAAACAAAGATCATGGCATACGGTCTCATCACTCCATGGGAAATAAATGGGGAAACAGTGGAAACAGTGTCAGATTTTATTTTGGGGGGCTCCAAAATCATTGCAGATGGTGACTGCAGTCATGAAATTAAAAGACGCTTATTCCTTGGAAGGAAAGTTATGACCAACCTAGACAGCATATTCAAAAGCAGAGACATTACTTTGCCAAGAAAGGTCCGTCTAGTCAAGGCTATGGTTTTTCCTGTAGTCATGTATGGATGTGAAAGTTGGACTGTGAAGAAAGCTGAGCACCAAAGAATTGATGCTTTTGAACTGTGGTGTTGGAGAAGACTCTTGAGATTCCTTTGGACTGCAAGGAGATCCATCCAGTCCATTCTAAAGGAGATCAGTGCTGGGTGTTTTTCGGAAGGATTGATGCTAAAGCTGAAATTCCAGTACTTTGGCCATCTCATATGAAGAGTTGACTCATTGGAAAAGACTCTGATGCTGGGAGGGATTGGTGGCAGCAGGAGAAGGGGACGACAGAGGAAGAGATTGCTAGATGGCTTCACTGACTCAATGGACGTTAGTTTGAGTGAACTACAGGAATTGGTGATGGACAGGGAGCTTGGCGTGCTGCCATTCATGGGGTCACAAGGAGTTGGACATGACTGAGTGACTGAATTGAACTGAACTGAATGAAGATAATGCAACCTCCTTCAAAATGTCCCATGCATGCACTGCTATCCTCAGTGCCCCTAACCCAGCAACAGGCCACCGCCGACCCACAGGTCCATTGGAGACTCCTGGACACTTGCAGGCAAGTCTAAATACCCTAATCCTAAGTATTTGGGGGTACAGAAATGAATAAGGCACAGTTTCTGCCAGTAGGCAGCTCAAGTTCTGGTTAGAAAGCTGTAAATAACTCATTTCATTATAACTTTAAAAGCAAAATGTAGAAAGTTGTAGCAGGTGCTCTGGGAATTCCCATAAAAGGGTGGGTGCAATGAGTTAATGAGATCGATATTATTATCCCAGATTTTCATATGAATAAATTGAGGCTTAAAGAGGTTAAGCAACTTGCACTTTACCTCACAATGCCATGATTGAGCAGGAGACTAGAACCAATATCTTTTGAATACAAATATAGTACATTTGTCTTTGTTTTGTGTGTGTGTCTATAGAAAAGTTGCTATTGGCAGAAAAGCAGTGTCCAGGTGGTCAAAAAAAAAAAAAAAGGTAAGTGTAGTATTAGTGGGGTAATAGTTAAAGATTTTGCATGTTTTACCCTTGAGAAATAGCTGTTGTTCTTAGGAACTCAGAATGAGACTGGAAATAGGAAAAGCTGAGGCTTAGGGCAGAGTTCCTTAGTTAAAAAGGTACAATGTAAGCCTCTCCTTATCTCACCTCTTATTGACAGATCTTTTTAGGGCTCTGCTAGAGTTTTAGGCCTCATTAACTGCATGCTGTATATTAGCCAGATCTCTATAAGCACTGCAGTGTCAATGGAATATATCATAAACATAGCTTTAGATAATTCAGATCTCAGCATAATATTTTTAATATGACTATTGAAATGTGACTTAGTCTCTCTACTGCCTACTGTTGATGTAGAAAATACATTCAAATGGAAATTGAACAATTTTTTTAAATGCTCACTCTTTACTAGCACAAGTTAAGTATTCCTTTTTGAACAATTTTGCAACACACCCTTGCAAACTGCACTGTGAATCCGTAAGTTTGGATCACCAACCTGAGACCAATCAACTGAGAGGTGTCTAAAGTTGGTAGTCTAAGTTAGATGGAATTGTGAAACTAAATGGTACTTAATGTATACTGTTTGCTTGGGAAAAAGAGAGTTGTTTTGTTAGCTGAATATTATGTCTTAAAGTGTTTTCCAAGAAGTTGATTTTAGAACATCACATGGAATTTATACATACCAAACCCTCTTATTTTGAAATAAAGAGATCTAAAAATGTATTACTAGAAAAACTGATTGTAATTTCAAAAATGCTGAATCAATGTTTGAAGAATATTGGTTTTGGTGGGAAACCAAGTAGTTACTTTGCCTGTGTTACACACATGTCTGCATTTAGTATGGCAGTAACATTTCCTGGAACTTCATTTAAGAATCGTGGTAATTATACCTCAACTAAGTTCACTTAATGAACATTTGAGAATTATCATTTCCTAGGAACTGTTTTAGGTACGTTAGGATGTAACAGGGAATAAGACAAAGTCCTTATCTTCAGGAAAGTCACATTTTAGTGTGACAGACAAAACACAAACCAGTGAACAAAAAAGGTTTGTTGCCATTTCAGGCAGTGATAAGTACTTTTTAAAATCTGAAAAACAGGGTAAAAAGTTACAGAATAACAAGTTCAAGTGAGGCTATCTCCCAAAGTCAGAAAAGTTTTTTCTGAGGAGACATTTGAGCAGAGGCCTGAATGAAAAGAAGGAACAAGGCAAGTGAAGAAGTGCTAAACCCTAATGCACAGTCAGGCTTAGTGTAATTAAAAAATAGCAAGGAGAACATTATGGATGGAATTCATCAGGCCAGGGGGAAAGTGATAGGAAAAGAGATCAAAACAGGTCATATAGGTCCCTATAAGCAGTATTTCTTCCAAGTGTGTTGAGAAGGAATTTGAGAGAACTTTTGTTTGTTTTGCATATGTCTTTACCTGTGTTTTACTTTTCTCTTTAATTAAAATGTATCTTTTTTATTATGGGAAGTTATAGAATCAAGATTGCCAGGAGATGGGGAACTGAAGATTGTCCTGGCCGCGACCTGAGACCTCCATGAGTGGAGGGAAGAGTGATCTACGTCTTTTCCCCCAGCAGCTTGGACCAGTCCCAGCCCCCCACCGCATTTCCCCACCCCGGGGGAGCTGGGGTATTCCTGCCAAGCACCTTGAATCTGAAGGGCCTCAAAGTGGGCAGGGCCAGGGTCCAGAGGGGGTGGGGGTGGGGTTCCTGCTCTGCCCCTGCCCATCCCCACTCCATCTTGCCTTCCTGTCCTCTCATCTATCCTCTGCCCCCACTGGAGACAGAAGATTTTTATTTTCTATTATTTATAACCTTGGGCCCCCTGTTCTTTCTTCCCATTAACTTGAGTCACCTGCATAAGACAAACAGACATGCCCCGCAAGGATGGTTGGATAAGGACTTTTACTTTTTATTACATAAAAATATTTTTAAAAATTAAAAAAAATAAAATTTTAAACTAACTTAAAAAAAAAAAAAGATTGCCAGGAGAAATATCAATAACCTCACATATGCAGATGACACCACCCTTATGGCACAAAGTGAAGAGGAACTAAAAAGCCTCTTGATGAAAGTGAAAGAGGAGAGTGAAAAAGTTGGCTTAAAGCTCAACATTCAGAAAGTGAAAATCATGGCATCCGGTCCCATCACTTCAATGCAAATAGATGGGGAAACAGTCTCAGACTTTATTTTGGGGGGCTCCAAAATCACTCCAGATGGTGATTGTAGCCATGAAAGGAAAAGATGCTTACTCCTTGGAAGGAAAGTTATGGCCAACCTAGATAGTATATTCAAAAGCAGAGACATTACTTTGCCAACAAAGGTCCATCTAGTCAAGGGTATGGTTTTTCCTGTAGTCATGTATGGATGTGAGAGTTGGACTGTGAAGAAAGCTGAGCACCAAAGAATTGATGGTTTTGAACTGTGGTGTTGGAGAAGACTCTTGAGAGTCCCATAAACTTCAAGGAGATCCAACCAGTCCATTCTAAAGGAGATCAGTCCTGGGTGTTCTTTGGAAGGACTGATGCTAAAGCTGAAACTCCAGTACTTTGGCCACCTCATGCAAAGAGTTGACTCATTGGGAAAGACTCTGATGCTGGGAGGAATTGGGGCAGGAGGAAAAGGGGACGACCGAGGATGAGATGGCTGGATGGCATCACTGACTCGATGGACATGAGTTTGAGTGAACTCTGGGAGTTGGTGATGAACAGGGAGGCCTGGCGTGCTTCAATTCATGGGGTCACAAGGAGTTGGACACGACTGAGCGATTGAACTGAACTGAGAGAGAATAATACAATTAACCCGTTTTACTTATCATCCAGCTTTAATAATTATCAAGTCATCAAGTCATGGTTTCTTTTGTTTCTTCTGTATACTCACCTACTCCCCACACATCTTCAGATAATTTTGAAATAAATTTCACACTTCCTATCCTTTTATCATTTGGCATTTATGTCTGAAAGATAAGGACCATCTGAGTGTTTTGTATGCACAGCGTTAAATAAGGAAGATTACTTTGAAGATGAAACAAAATAAGTGTCTATTACATATCAGGTACTCTCCAAATGGCAGTTATTATCACTATTCCTCTGACAGGATGCTGAGGAAGTTGCAATCTTGACTGAAACTGAGACCAGGATAACCGTGTAGAGTGGAGACAGAATTGAGGATCCGACTGGGGAGGAAAGTCAGCCAGGAGCAAAGTATGGTAGAGATGTAATAGAAATGGATATGCATAAGGTAAAGTAGCTATTGCCATCATGGTGGTCAAATCAGAGCCATGTCTGTAGAGAGTCACAAGAGAGTCAGGCACACCTGTGAATTAAGCTCTCTCACTACCACAAGTGATATCTCTGCTTATGTGAAGCCTTAGGAAGGCAAATCCACAGCGCTTTCTAGTGACCCTGCCCAGGTTTAGTGTTGCCAGAGATCTGTAGACTCCAATGCCTCATGACATTTCAGTGTTATAAAACTACAGTTTCTGGGGAGTTTATCAAGTCATCTTCCCTTTAACATTCTCCTGAGTCAGGTATTCCAGTTTCATCTCACCATGGATCTACCAACTGAATGAACTAATATTATTGCTGTTATTATTATTTTTCACCATTGTAAAGTACAAATATACACCAGGCATTGTTAGGGCACTTCAGAAACATTATCTCATCTCATCGAATTATGTAAAGCTGATGTTATTACTACCATTTTACTGATGAGGAAATTGAGGGTGGGAGAGTTTAGGAGACTATTCAAAATAATACACTTAGAAAGTACACACCTGGTCTAACTTTAATGTCAAACATCTTAATTCTACACTAGGCTACCTTAGAGAAAAGGCACTATCTTTCATATTCAGACACCTTGGTAGCTCTTGGCAACATGAGCCACTGAAAATTGCACCCCAACTATCTCCTTAAGTAGGTGGCAGAAGGATGAGCAGACATCTGGTTTGGGGGGGTGGTGGTTAAGATTCATTCCCTGAGACTTCTACCTAAGAAAGTATGGCTGGAGGCAGAAAAGTTTCTGGAGTGGAAAAGTATAAAGTATGCATAACCTTAGCCGTACTTTTCTTCCTAGATACTAATCAGAGAATGCCTCAAAGTAAGATGATGTCTCCTTATCTCAGATTATGTCAGAAAGTGTGAAAAGAACTAATCTTATTCCCAAGGGTCCACAGCAGCAGAATGTCTTTTCTTGCCCAATGTTTCAGGAGGCATTTTAGCAGTCTGGCTTAGAAGGACACCAAGCAGCTGGCTTAGGAATTTGAACTCTTCCTCCAAAGAAAAACCTAAAAAAAAAAAAAAAAAAGTTCTGACTATATAGCAATCCAGAACTTAGTAACTAGAGCTAGATTTATTCTTGAACTCAATTAATCCAGCCAATGTTGCTTGCTCCTTCTCTAGGAAATGTCTGGAAAAGCTTTATTCATTCATTCATCAACTACTTACTGAATACTTATGACATGTCAGGAATGTACTATATTGTAGTGAGTCAGTGAGGAGGCAAAATAGACATATCTAGAACCCCATGAAGAGTATGAAAAGGCAAAAAGTTATGACACTGAAAGATGAACTCCCCAAGTCAGTAGGTAACCAATATGCTACTGGAGAAGAGTGGAGAAATGGCTACAGAAAGAATGAAAAGGCTGAGCCAAAGAAAAAACAACACACACTTGTGGATGTGACTTGTGATGGAAGTAAAGAACAATATTGCATAAGAACCTGGAATGTTAGATCCATGGATCAAGGTAAATTGTAAGTGGTCAAACAGGAGATGGCAAGAGTGAACATTGACATTTTAGGAATCAATGAACTAAAATGGACTGGAAGGGGAAAATTTAATTCAGATGACCGTTATATCTACTACTATGGGCAAGAATGCCTTAGAAGAAAAGGAGTAGCCCTCATAGTCAACAAAAGAGCCTGAAATGCAGTACTTGGGTGTAGTCTCAAAAATGACAGAATGATTTCAGTTCTCTTCCAAGGTAAACCATTCAATATCACTGTAATCCAAGTCTATGTCCCAACCAAAAGTGCCAAAGAAGCTGAAGTTGAATGGTTCTATGAAGACCTACAAGACCTTTTAGAACCAACACCAAAAGAGACGTCCTTTTCATCAAAGGTGACTGGAAAGCAAAAATAAGAAGTCAAGAGATACCTGGAGTAACAGGCAATTTGGCCTTGGAGTACAAAATGAAGCAGGACAAAGGCTACAGAGTTTTGCAAAGAGAAAGCACTTGTCATAGCATACACCCTCTTCCAACAACTCAAGAGATGATTCTACACATGGACATCTCCAAATAGTCAATACCAAAATCAGATTGAATATATTCTTTGCAGCCAAAGGTGGAGAAGCTCTATACAGTTAGCAAAAAGAAGACCAGGAGCTGACTGTGACTTAGATCATGAACTCCTGATTGCAAAATTCAGACTGAAACTGAAGAAAGTAGGGAAAACCACAAGACCACTCAGGTATGACCTAAATCAAATCCCTCATGATTATACAGTGGAAGTGAGAAATAGATTCAAGGAATTAGATCTGATAAAGTGCCTGAAGAACTATGGTCAGAGGTTCATAACATTGTACAGGATGTGGTGATCAAAAATATTCCCAAGAAGAAGAAAAACAAAAAAAGGCAAAACGGTTGTCTGAGGAGGCCTTAAAATAGCTGAGCAAAGAAGGGAAAGGAGAAAAGGAAACATATACCCATCTAAATGCAGAATGCCAAAGAATAGCAAGTGAAGTGAGGTCGTTCAGTCATGTCTGACTCTTTGCGACCCCATGGACTGTAGCCTACCAGGCTCTGAGGAGCCTCTCAGTCCATGGAATTTTCCAGGCAAGAGTACTGGAGGGAGTTACCATTTCCTTCTCCAGGGGCTCTTCACAACCCAGGGATCAAACCCGGGTCTCGCACACTACAGGCAGACGCTTTACCATCTGAGCCACCAGGGAATAGCAAGGAGATATTTTTAAAAAAGCCTTTCCAAGCAATCACTTAATTCAAGCCAGGCTTCAGCAATATGTGAACCGTGAACTTCCTGATGTTCAAGCTGGATTTAGAAAAGGCAGAGGAACCACAGATCAAATTGCCAACATCCATTTGGATCATCAAAAAAGCGACAGTTTCAGAAAAACATCTACTTCTGCTTTATTGACAATGCCAAAGCCTTTGACTGTGGATCACAACAAACTGTGGAAAATTCTTCAAGAGGTGGGAATACCAGACCACCTGACCTTCCTCCTGAGAAGTCTGTATACAAGTCAGGAAGCAACAGTGAGAACTGGAGATGGAACAACAGACTGGTTCCAAATTGGGAAAGGAGTATGTCAAGGCTGTATATTGTCACCCTGCTTATTTAACTTATATGCAGAGTACATCATGAGAAATGATGGACTAGATGAAGCACAAGCTGGAGTCAAGATTTCTGGGAGAAATGTCAATAATCTCATATATGCAGATGACACCATACTTATGACAGAAAGTGAAAAGGAACTAAAGAGCCTCTTAATGGAAGTAAAAAAGGAAAGTGAAAAGCTGGCCATATATACAGATGACACCATACTTATGACAGAAAGCAAAAAGGAACTAAAGAGCCTCTTAGTGAAAGTAAAAAAGGAAAGTGAAAAGCTGGCTTAAAACTCAACATTCAAAAAAATGAAGATCATGGCATCTGGTCCCATCACTTCATGGCAAATAGATGAGGAAACAATTAAAACAGTGAAAGAGTTTATTTTCTTCCTCTCCAAAATCACTGCAGATGGTGACTGCAGGCACTGAATTAAAATATGCTTGCTCCTTGGAAGAAACCTATGACAAACCTAGACAACATATTAAAAAGCAGAAGCATTACTTTGCCAACAAAGGTCCATATACTGAGAGCTATGGTTTTTCCGGTTGTCATGTATGGATGTGAGAGTTGGACCATAAAGAAAGCTGAACACCAAAGAATTGATGCTTTTGAACTGTGGTGTTGAAGAAGACTCTTGAGAGTCCCTTGGACTGCAAGGAGATCAAGTCAGTCAATCCTAATGGAAATCAATCCTGAATACTCATTGGAACGACTCATGCTGAAGCTGAGACTCCAATACTTTGGCCACTTGATGCGAAGAACTGACTCATTAGAAAATGCCCTGATGCTTGGAAAGATTGAAGGCAGGAGGAGAAGGGGACGATAGAGGAAGAGATGGTTGGATGGCATCACTGACTCACTGGACATGAGTTTGAGCAAGCTCCAGGTGTTGGTGGATAGTGAAGCCTGGCATGTTGCAGTCCACGGGGTCACAAAGAGTCAATCACTACTGACTGACTGAACTGAAGTGATACTCTCAAGGAGTTTCCATTATTGTGGAAGATCTTTTTTGCAAGCAGACTGTCTTTTTGTCTTCCTAACCACAAGGCCTACAACAGCTAAATATACAGGACTACTCAATCAGTACTTACTAACATATGAAGAGAAATTGGAGTTGACACCCTATGGAGCTAATTTATAGTCAATCTCTTCTAGAGATAGTGTGTCTGTCCAGTTCTAGCTACCTTATTCTGAAGTTCCTGAGTTATACAAGGTATAGACATCTCTTTTTCTAACATCTTCTGTGCTACTCGAGCAGTGCAGTAGGAGAGGTTAGTGGCACACACTAGATGCCTAGATTCAAGTCCCAAATCTGTCACTCACATAGCATGTAACTTGTGGGCAAGTAACCTAATCTCTCTGTGTCTCATTTTTATCATATATAACAGTAACTAATTAATGGAATTTTAAGGACAAAATGAATATATATTAACAATATATTTGGACTTCCCAGGTGGTGCTAGTTGTAAATAACCAACCTGCCAGTACAGGAGACATAAGAGATATTAGTTCAATTCCTGGGTCAGCAGATCCCCTGGAGGAGGGCATCACAACCCACTCGTGTTCTTGCCTGGAGAATCCCATGGACAGAGAAGCCTGACAGGCTGCAGTCCATAGGGTCGCAATGAGTCAGACACCACTGAAGTGACTTTGCCTGCAATAATGTAATTAATGTAGCTATTTATAAGAGTGCATGATACATGGTAAGCAATCAATAAATGTTGGAAATCATAATTGTTGTTCTGGAGCTAAAATGAAGGGAGGTACCAAATATTAGCAGTTTGCAACTGAGCTACTCCAAAGAATTCAGTGTCTTACTTTTTATGGGGTGAGAATTTAGCTACTTTCTCCTACACTGAGTTCAGTCTTTCCAGTTTCAAGTAGTGCTCAAGAGGAGTATATGTGTGATGTTGAAAATAGATCACAAATGAGGCAATCTTTCACTCAGAAGCTGTAGACCAGATTCTGAGGAATTTCTTTTGGGATAAGACCAGCCTAAAGAAGAAATTCTACAGGAGCTGTGGAAAAATACTTCCCTTGATATTGCTTCCATCCTCTTTTATTCCCTGTATAACCTTGCTTCTTGAAGGAGCAGCTGCTTTGCTTCATTAATGTCCACATACTTTTCAAGCCCAAGTATGGTTTCTGCCTTCTCCACTCCAATGTAACCATTTCTGACAACACAGACTGACCTTGAGAACATTATGCTATGTGAGATGTTAAAGAAAGACCAATACTGTATCATCTCATCTATATGTGGAATCTAAAAATGTCAAACTCATATAAGAAGAATAAAATGGTCATTTCCAGGGGCTGAGAAAGTGTGAAAGTGTTAGTCATTCATTTGTGTCTGACTCTTTGCAACTCCATGGACTGTAGTCCACCAGGCTTCTCTGTCCATGGAATTCTCCAGGCAAGAATACTGGAGTGGATTGCCATTTCCTTCTCCAGGGGATCTTCCCAACCCAGGGATTGAACCTGAGTTTCCTGCATTGCAGGCAAATTCTTTACCATTTGAGCCACCATAGCACCCATAGGGGCTGAAGGGTGGGGGAAATGGGGAGATGCTGATCAAATAGAACAAATTTCCAGTTATAAGATGAATTAATTCTGAGGATCTAATTACAGTATGGTGACTATAATTAAGAAGAGTGTATTGTATGCTTAAAATTTGCTAAGAAAGTAGATTTTAAGTGTTCTTTAACAGAAAAATAAAAGGTAACTATGTGGGGTGATGGATGTCTTAGTTGCAATAATCATTTCACAATGTATTTGAAATACATTTGAAATCACAATGTTGTACACCTTAAGAAAACAAATATGACATTGTACAACATAAATGTATACAATTTTTATTTGTCAATCATACCTCAATAAAGTTGGAAAAAATGCTAATTGTTTTCCACTAAATCTCATGCAGTGAGGACATTTATATACAATGAGGCCAGAAACCTTGTTAGTGAAGACTGCAGAAAGACCTTAACTGCTTTCCTGCTTTACAAGGAACTCAGGAATTTAAGTGGGAAATCATAAGGTGGCCTTTGCTGTGAGACACCCAAAAATGTTGCAAAGTTTTTCCCTCCTATTCTTAAAGGGCCGCAGAGGTGGTGCATTTGTAAAGAATCTCCCTACTACCACAGGAGATGGCAGAGACACGCATTTGATCCCTGGGTCAGGAAGATCCCCTGTAAGAGGAAATGGAAACGACTCCAGTATTCTTGCCTGGAAAATCCTATGGACAGAGGAAGCTGGCAGGCTACAGTTCAGGGGGGTCACAGAGACTCGGAAACAACTGATCAACTGAGCACATGGAGACATAGAAGTTATAAATATCTGCTCACAGCTGTCCAATTCTTGCAAAAAATAACAAATACTGAGAAACTGCTTAGATTTGACCTAAATCCTTCAAGCTGGAGATTTTTTTTTTCCCTCCTATTTGACTCTGCTTTTTACTGCCAACTGTGGTAAAGCTTCTTATTTCATGTAGCAAAGTCCCACTGAAAACAAGAGTAATACAGATTCACAAGCATTTGGCTTACTATTTCTATAGCAGCCAACACAGTGGTAATCTCTCAGCTAGGTACCATAAACGGGTGCATCTCAAACTCTCCAGCCTAAGAAGACCATTAAATTCAGGGAGGCAACATAATTTCAAGGTTAAGTGCACGAGCCCTCAAGTTATAATACCTGAATTCAAACACCAATTTCACCACTACTGTTTAAATGTGGCCAAATTTCTTATCCTCTCTGAACCCAATTTCCCCATCTAAAAATAGTTATTATACTTACCTCATGGTATTCTTGTGAAGACTAATGAGATGATCCGTATTAAGGATTTATAACATGACACTTAGTAAATACTGGACTAAAATTAACACTTTCCATTTGGCAACCCATCTACACTTTCATATCCTATTGTGTTAACAAATAAAGCTGATTGAAACTGGAAAAAGTTAAGTCCCTACACAAACTACCCATATGTTAGCAATGGTTTCCACTTGGAACATATTACTTATTAAATAGAAGCTTCCTAGTCACTGCTTTAATCTGCTTTAATCTAAGACAGTACTATTCAAAGTTTTAGATCACTTTGAGACTCAGTGGTCTAAACTATATATTTTGCTATAATGTCTTCAACTTATCCTTGCAAACCTGGTGAACATGTTTTCTCATTCCTGCTTCCATATCTATATTTCCTTTTTTTTCCCCTTAAAGCAGTGTTTCCCAAAGTGGGTCAGCAGAATCAGTATCAGAAACACCTGGGAACTTATGTCAGAAATGTAGATTCATGGGCCCCACCCTCAGTTCAGTTCAGTCACTCAGTCGTGTCCGACTCTTTGCGAACCCATGAATCGCAGCATGCCAGGCCTCCCTGTCCATCATCAATTCCCAGAGTTCACTCAGACTCACGTCCATCGAGTCAGTGATGCCATCCAGCCATCTCATCCTTGGTCGTCCCCTTCTCCTCCTGCCCTCAATCCCTCCCAGCATCAGAGTCTTTTCCAATGAGTCAACTCTTCGCATGAGGTGGCCAAAGTACTGGAGTTTCAGCTTTAGCATCATTCCTTCCAAAGAAATCCCAGGGTTGATCTCCTTCAGAATGTACTGGTTGGATCTCCTTGCAGTCCAAGGGACTCTCAAAAGTCTTCTCCAACACCACAGTTCAAAAGCATCAATTCTTAGGCACTCAGCCTTCTTCCAGTCCAACTCTCACATGACCACAGGAAAAACCATAGCCTTGACTAGACAGACCATAGTCGGCAAAGTAATGTCTCTGCTTTTGAATATACTGTCTAGGTTGGTCATAACTTTTCTTCCAAGGAGTAAGTGTCCTTTAATTTCATGGCTGCAATCACCATCTGCAGTGATTTTAGGCCCCCCAAAAATAAAGTCTGACACTGTTTCTACAGTTTGCCCATCTATTTCCCATGAAGTGATGGGACCAGATGCCATGATCTTGGTTTTCTGAATGTTGAGATTTAAGCCAACTTTTTCACTCTCCTCTTTCACTTTCATCAAGAGGCTTTTAGTTCCTCTTCACTTTCTGCCATAAGGGTGGTGTCATCTGCATATCTGAGGTTATTGATATTTCTCCTGGCAATCTTGATTCCAGCTTGTGTTTCTTCCAGCCCAGGGTTTCTCATGATATACTCTGCATAGAAGTTAAACAAGCAGGGTGACAATATACTGCCTTGACGTACTCCTTTTTCTATTTGGATCCAGTCTGTTGTTCCATGTCCAGTTCTAACTACTGCTTCCTGGCCTGCATACAGATTTCTCAAGAGGCAGGTCAGGTGGTCTGGTATTCCCATCTCTTTCAGAATTTTCCACAGTTGATTGTGATCCACATAGTCAAAGGCTTTGGCATAGTCAATAAAGCAGAAATCGATATTTTTCTGGAACTCTCTTGCTTTTTTGATGATCCAGAGGATGTTGGCAATTTGATCTCTGGTTCCTCTGCCTTTTCTAAAACCAGCTTGAACATCAGGAAGTTCACGGTTCACATATTGCTGAAGCCTGGCTTGGAGAATTTTGAGCATTAGTTTACTAGCATGTGAGATGAGGGCAATTGTGCAGTAGTTTGAGCATTCTTTGGCATTGCCTTTCTTTGGGATTGGAATGAAAACTGGCCTTTTCCAGTCCTATGGCTACTGCTGAGTTTTCCAAATTTGCTGGCATATTGAGTGCAGCACTTTCACAGGATTTGAAATAGCTCAACTGGAATTCCATCACCTCCACTAGCTTTGTTTGTAGCGATGCTTTCTAAGGCCCACTTGACTTCACATTCCAGGATATCTGGCTCTAGATGAGTGATCACACCATCATGATTATCTGGGTCGTGAAGATCTTTTTTGTACAGTTCTTTTGTGTATTCTTGCCACCTCTTCTTAATATCTTCTGCTTCTGTTAGGTCCAGACCATTTCTGTCCTTTATCGAGCCCATCTTTGCATGAAATGTTCCCTTGGTATCTCTAATTTTCTTGAAGAGATCTCCAGTCTTTCCCATTCTGTTCTTTTCCTCTATTTCTTTGCATTGATCACTGAAGAAGGCTTTCTTATCTCTTCTTGCTATCCTCTGGAGCTCTGCATTCAGATGCTTATATCTTTCTTTTTCTCCTTTGCCTTTCACTTCTCTTCTTTTCACAACTATTTGTAAGGCTTCCCCAGACAGCCATTTTGTTTTTTGCATTTCTTTTCCATGGGGATGGTCTTGATCCCTGTCTCCTGTACAATGTCACGAACCTCATTCCATAGTTCATCAGGCACTCTATCTATCAGATCTAGGCCCTTAAATCTATTTCTCACTTCCACTGTATAATTATAAGGGATTTGATTTAGATCATACCTGAATGGTCTAGCAGTTTTCCCTACTTTCTTCAATTTAAAGATCTACTGAATCTGAAACTCTTAGTTGTGGTGTGTGGGGCACCAGTTTTGTTTTCGCGTGTGTGTGTGCATGTGTGTGTGCGTGTGTGTGTGTGTGTGTGTGTGTGTGTAGCAGAGTTTTATTAAAGTATGAAAAAAGACAGAGAAAGTTTCTGATATAGACATCAGAAGAGGGACAGAGAGTGCCCCCATCGCTAGTTTTAACAAGGAAGCTATATACTTTTTCAATTGGTTATTACAGTAAATCAAAGAATGTATCAAGGCTGTAAAGATCTTACCAGGCCCACTCCCACAATATATATTTTAAGATAACAGGATTAGAACTAACAATAGAAAGATCTTACCACACCCAGAAAAGGCAGAGGAACCTTAGAAAAGGCAGAGGAACCAGAGATCAAATTGCCAACATCCTCTGGATCATCAAAAAAGCAAGAGAGTTCCAGAAAATATCGATTTCTGCTTTATTGACTATGCCAAAGCCTTTGACTGTGTGGATCACCATAAACTGTGGAAAATTCTGAAAGAGATGGGAATACAGACCACCTGACCTGCCTCTTGAGAAATCTGTATGCAGGTCAGGAAGCAACAGTTAGAACTGGACATGGAACAACAGACTGGTTCCAAATAGGAAAAGGAGTTCGTCAAGGCTGTATATTTTCACCCTGCTTATTTAACTTCTATGCAGAGTACATCATGAGAAATGCTGGGCTGGAAGAAACACAAGCTGGAATCAAGATTGCCAGGAGAAATATCAATAACCTCAGATATGCAGATGACACCACCCTTATGGCAGAAAGTGAAGAGTAGCTAAAAGCCTCTTGATGAAAGTGAAAGAAGAGAGTGAAAAAGTTGGCTTAAAGCTCAACATTCAGAAAACCAAGATCATGGCATCTGGTCCCATCACTTCATGGGAAATAGATGGGGAAACAATGGAAACTGTGTCAGACTTTATTTTCTGGGGCTCCAAAATCACTGCAGATGGTGACTGCAGCCATGAAATTAAAAGACACTTACTCCTTGGAAGAAAAGTTATGACCAACCTAGATAGCATATTCAAAAGCAGAGACATAACTTTGCTGACTAAGGTCCGCCTAGTCAAGGCTATGGTTTTTCCAGTGGTCATGTATGGTTGTGAAAGTTGGACTGTGAAGAAGGCTGAGCGCCGAATTGATGCTTTTGAACTGTGGTGTTGGAGAAGACTCTTGAGAGTCCCTTGGACTGCAAGGAGATCCAACCATTCCATTCTGAAGGAGATCAGCCCTGGGATTTCTTTGGAAAGAATGATGCTAAAGCTGAAGCTCCAGTACTTTGGCCACCTCATGAGAATATTTGCCTCATTGGAAAAGTCTCTGATGCTGGGAGGATTGAGGGCAGGAGGAGAAGGGACGACCAAGGATGAGATGCCTGGATGGCATCACTGACTCGATGGATGTGAGTCTGAGTGATCTCTGGGAATTTGTGATGGACAGGGAGGCCTGGCGTGCTGCGATTCATGGGGTCGCGAAGAGTGGGACAGGACTGAGCGATTGAACTGAACTGAACTGAACCAGACCCACGCCCATAATATACATTTTAAGATGACAGGATTAGTCAGAAGGTTCTCAAGAAGGAGAAACATGTCCTCAAGCAGGATACATTGCCACTGATACAGAGTTTAAGGGAAAAACATATCCTTGAGCAAGATGAGTTGTTTTGTTGTGCAATCATCAGCTCTGGGCTTAAAGAAAAAAAAAAAAAAGTTTGTCCTTTTCTCCTCCTTGAGAGCCCCAGACTCCTCTCTCCTCCTTGGGGACCCCAGACTTCTTATCAGTCTACCTAGGAATTGACTCTCTCACCTCTGCTTTTCTTTTAGGAAAATTATGTTGCCAAGGGAAAGGGGCATTGTTTTCATTCCATAACTACCTCCTACTGTTGAAGGGCATGGTCCCTAAAATGTTGAGGCAACATATTCTCCTAACCTCAGAAGGTCTCTGATCCAAGGGCCCCAAGTAATAGTTGGAGGAGGCTGTGGCACTCATAGGAGCCTGAACAACCATTTGTAACTTAAAAGCTTTCAGAGGGTTAGAAACAAACCCCGTTTCACAGTTACAGATGTAAGGCAAAACAGTCTTTAAACCAAGTTAAAATATAATCAAAATTAAAGGTTACACTATACCCATAGTTTGGAGAAGGCAATGGCACCCCACTCCAGTACTCTTGCCTGGAAAATCCCATGGACGGAGGAGCCTGGTAGGTTGCTAGGAGTCGGACAAGACTGACCACCTTCACTTTCACTTTTCACTTTAATGCATTGGAGAAGGAAATGGCGACCCACTCCAGTGTTCTTGCCTGGAGAATCCCAGGGACGGGGAGCCTGGTGGGCTGCCGTCTATGGGGTCGCACAGAGTTGGACAAGACTGAAGCGACTTAGCAGCAGAAGCAGTAGCATATCCATAGTTTCATCAGTCCATCTTAGGATTGTTAGACATCATCAGATCAAGAAGAGGCATCACATAAGATTGTTGTTGGTGAAAGTTTTTGCAGAGTTGAAGAAAGTCCTTTCTTTGAAGCAGAGAATCTCATCATGGGAAGTCTTCAATTGATGAGGAGGGGGAGCACTCCACAGACCCAGCGATTAGACCTACTGTGGAGGCTGGGTCAGTGGTCACCTCCTGGAGTTCTCGTAATGTCTGCTGAAAAACTGAAAGCTGAGTCACATAGTTCATTAATTCTAAGGCTTTAGGATCTATGACAATATCTGTGCACAAAAATGGTCTGTCATAGAGACAGTCCTTTCTTAGGGGCAATTTGAGCCCTCATTAAAGCTATGGGTAAGTTTTTAAACCAACCGTCTTGTGTTTTCTGAGTTAGCTTATACAGATATCTCTTAATAATGTCATTAGCCTTTTCAACTTTTTCTGAAGATTGGAGTCTCCAGGAACAGTGTGATATTCTATTCCTAGAGCTTTCAACACCCCTTGAGTTATAGCAGCTTTAAAGAGAGAACCATTGTCACTCTGAACTTTAGAGTTTAAGATCCCACTTATATCATGAGAAATCAGTACAGTAAGATTTCACCTATTCATCAACTTTAGAGGATACTGCTTTTGACATGGAAATAAGTGAGGGTCTTTGAGCTTGATAATGACAGGAACAGCATTTTGTGTTCAACTCACAGTTTTTCCATCAGCCCACACTCTAGGATTTACATTTTGTTCTGTTAAAAACAGCAGGTTCCATATTCATGAAAACAGAGGCCTGGACCTTGCTCAGTATATCTCTCCCTAGAAGAGTTGAGGGAGACTCTGGCATGATTTGAAACTCAAGAAAATAGCACAGAGTCCTAGTTACAGCTTAAACGATAACTGAAATATAAACGTTTGTCCCATCCAGACAGTCCCATTACAGTAGTGGATCAGTAGGAAAGCGGACCAGGGGCTTCAGTGAGCACAGAGAAAGTTGCCTTGGTGTCCAAGAGAAAATCAACTGATTGTCCTTCCCCCCACCCCGTTCCTCAGGTATAATTAGGATGGGAGCTTGTGTGAACCCCTGGGCACCTTCAGTCCTGATTGTCCTGAGAGTCCGACCCCTGGGGCCTATACCTCGGAAGGCAGTCTCTCCTCAGGTATGGTCCTTTACAGACCGGACATGGGGCCGGGGTTAGCTTAGATGCCTGAAGGCAATCCCACTTGAGATGCCCTTCCTTTCCACAGTAACAAGCTCATCCCTTTTCACATGGGTTCCTCTGGGCATTTTTCCTCAGGCTGTTTCAGAGCAGATCTAACAGCCATGCTGGGGCTTCAGTCTTTTGCCTGGTTCATTTATTGCCTCCTATTTTCCTCCTCATATCCTCTACCATAATATACCATCTGAGCCAGCTGCAACAGTTTTTCTAAAGACTGATTTGGTCCAAATGCCTGTTTTTGTAACTTATTGCAGATATCTGGAGCTGACTGAGTGAGAAATCTATCTTTTAAGAAAATTTCTCCATCTGCACTTTTGGAATCAATGTCAGTAAACTTGCAGAGAGCCTCCAGTAGTCTATACTAGGAATTTATCAGGAGTTTCCTTCTCTCCCTGTTCTATGTCAGTCAACTTAGCATAGTTTAAAGTCTTCGTGTGCGCTTGCTTGAGTCCTTCAAGACTACATCCAGCAAAGTGGCTCTGTTATGGGAACTGCTTGGCTCCCCATAGGGAGGAGGGCTATTTCGTGTTCCCTCTTTCCCCTTGTCTCATGTTCAAGCCATTCATCTCCAAAAGTAGTAGCTTCCCCCAAAACTCAAGCTATTGAGTCAGGGGTCAGCATCTGTCCCAAGACATACATTGTATCTCTCCAAGTAAGGTCATAAAGTAAAGTTAGTCCTGTTAAGGCTTCCATGTACTTTTTAGATCCTCTAAATAGTCTCAACCACAATTGGAACTGTTTGAATCTCTACCGAGACTGAGGCAACCCCTCCTGGAAGATGCCTTGATTCTCAGCCTGTTCAGTTGGAAGCCCCAGACACAGGGGCAAAGTAAGAGGACAGGAGGCTGCTAAAAAGGTTTCACACCCAAACCTGCACCCTTAGGACATAAGTCTGCCATGTCTCACAGAGAGATAAAGAGCAACACATATGGCACTTCTACCTATTTCTCTTGTTTTCTACAGAACCAATCTAATTGTAAAACAGTATCATAATTAAGAGACCCTTCAAAAGGCCAGTGTTCCCCATCTTCCAAAGGATACCGTGGCCATTCAGTATCACAGAAGATCAGGTGTGTCTTTTTAAACTCTGGGGATCAAACTTGTCCAAGTTTTTTAAAATACATTTTAAAGGAGTGGTTCTGGAACTGCTAGCTCCCATCTGTAAGAGAGAAAGAAGTGGCATCCACAGCTGTGGCTTCTTTCCACTGGAGGCGTCCCTCCGAACTCCAGATAGGGGTTAGACAGACATCCCACTAAAGCATTCCTTCCCTGGTAGGACTTAGTCTGTCCCTTACTAACACAGGTACCTTACTTGTCCCTCCTGGTTCTACCACGAAGGCAGGGTGGAGATGCACAGAGGTAAGACCTGATGGCATCCCAGACTGATTTCTAGTTCCTTACCACCAAAACCTTTGTTTGATTTTCCCTTGTCTCTGATGCCACAGAGTGTAACAGAGTAGATTTTCAGAATGTTTCCCAAGCTAGGACTATTAGGGGAAGCATCCATGTCCTATGTGCCTGTGCACATTTCTGAGTACAGTCCTGATCACAATAGAAGAGGTGAGTTATAAAGGGATGAACAACAATCAAGATGTCTGTTCTGAGTGTCACCACACCAGTGTATGTGATAGCAAAAGGGTTAGCCAGCGAGGAAAACTTTTTTTTTTTTTTCCTTAAGCTACTAGGGCTGATCTTTCCAGTTCATTCCCACAGATTCCACAAAAGGAATATCTAAGGCATTGAGACAAAAGTCACCAGAGAGCCTCCTCTGATTCACTAACAGTTAGCACTACCAATGGAAGAAGCCCACTGTACTTCCAATCTGACCAGATCCTACAATTCCTAATCTGTGTCCTCAAAAAGCTCATGGTCACCAGCAATATTTTTATCCACATAGATTAGAGGGACAGCTGTGACAAAGACTTACTTTCAGGTCACTGGCCTCAGAGGCAGGCAGCCAAGAGAGTGACCTCTAGCCTGAGGGGCATTCCTGGAGCTAGAGCTGCATCTCACTCCCAAATGTGCTCTTATAACTTTCAGCTAAGTAAAAGTACACAGTAACAGCATGGATCACAACTCCCTTGAAAGTCTATGACCCAATAGATTAGGTTAGTAGTTCTGATTTCCCACACAATTATGAAATGGTCAAAGAGACCAGGAAAAGATGACCCAGAAAGGAAAGTTTGTTCCACACGCTTTGCCCATTTCTGGCTGCTCCCCTCGCAGGGACGTTGAGTGTCTCTTGACATTGGTAGATCAGTATAAACACCCAACAAGGCTCTCCTTTTTGGGGCTGCCTTCAGTCATTCTGAAGCACCATGAAACCACAGAGCAGGGCTCATCACTTGGTTCACACAGGGCATATCATTCATTCACACAAGCACACCATAGAGTTAGTGAAGTAAAAGGAGAAATGTATACTGAGAAAGCAGAGAGGCTAGAGCTCTTGAGTGTTCTTACTTTGTCCTGAAGATTCAAGATGAGCCCCCAAGATGATAGCTCACAGTGAATGATGTTGGATTTGTGATGTCTGAAGAAGATTTAGCTCTGGGACCAGGGACCAGACTCAAGAGCTTTTGTATAGCAGAGTTTTATTAAAGTATGAAAAGGGACAGAGAAAGCTTCTGACATAGACATCAGAAGGGGGACAGAGAGTGCCCCCCAGCACCAGTGTTTTTTATCTGTAATCCTCCAAGTGGTTCTGATGCATGCTCAAGACCATTGCCCTATCCTACTAAAATAGCTAACAAGGCCTATAAAAAGAATTAATTCACTGTATCACTAAACTCATAAGTTTTACATCATTAGTTTTGATTTCTTCTCTCCAACTCTTTCTGTGTACATGTCTTCACTGTCCACTTGTGTTATTTCAGTTTCTAAGTGGCACATCTTTGGGCAAATATCTCAAAACATTTTTTTCTTGTCTTCAGTGACAAAGAAGACCAGCTGTTCATTACCATTAGGATTAAGTCAAATCATAACCTTATTTTTCTAACCTTTCATAATTTTATACATCCTTTAAGTTCAAGTTATAACTAGAATCGAGAAAAGGTTGAATGAAGAGCAAACAAAGTAATCATGTAACAGCTTTTTCTGGTGCTCAACTAATTGAATATCTATATATCTATATCTAGGGCTTCCCTGGTAGCTCAGCTGGTAAGTAATGTCTGCAATGTGGGAGACCTATATCTACCTTCCAAAGGAGAGAAAAAAAAACCAAAATAAAACACTTTTGGGTGTTTTCCTTCAAATCTCGCAAAGGATAAGGAGACCATGCCAAATCATTAGTCACAGAACAGACTCCCTCTTCACTTGCTCTTTTCATTTTCCTAGATATTAATAGGACAAATAATCTAGAACATCAAACTTAAACTCTTCTTCTATAGAAGATTAATGCAACTGTTGATAAAATTAATCCCATAAGATTCTTTTAAGAATTTA
The DNA here is from genome assembly GCF_016772045.2 of Ovis aries. NCBI lineage: Eukaryota > Metazoa > Chordata > Mammalia > Artiodactyla > Bovidae > Ovis > Ovis aries. The sequence continues at coordinate 49,636,596 of NC_056080.1, forward strand.
CATTTTTAATCTACATAATGACAGCATGTTCTTTGCTACTCAGTAAAAACTCTATTTATCTCCATTGGGGACAATAAGATGAGGAAAGATGAGGTTCTGGCTGTCTGGAAGAAGTTTCTTCATGAAATAAAATTGAGATGAATCTACTGTGCTGTAGATTCCCTAAATGCTTTTGTGTTCTGTTTCAGTTCTATACAAACTGAAAAAGTTACGGCTTTGAGTAATTCTAGTCAGGACATGACTGAGCGACTTTACTTTCACTTTTCACTTTCATGCATTGGAGAAGGAAATAGCAACCCACTCCAGTATTCTTGCCTGGAGAATCACAGGGACGGTGGAGCCTGGTGGGCTGCCATCTATGGGGTCGCACAGAGTCAGACATGACTAAAGCGACTTAGCAGTAGCAGCAGTTGGTGTTGCCAGGCTCTTCTCCCAGTTCACAATGGGTCATCTTTTCCTTGGGAATGAAGTCAAATAAAGCCCCACCTTGAATGAGGCTTTATAATAATACTTAATGAGTATAATGGGCTTCCCTGGTGGCTCAGACGGTAAAGCGTCTGCCTGCAACGCGGGAGACCTGGGTTCGATTCCTGGGTTGGGAAAATCCCGTGGAGAAGGAAATGGCAATCCACTCCAGCACTCTTGCCTGGAAAATCCCATGGATGGAGGAGCCTGATAGGCTACAGTCTATGGGGTCGCAAAGAGTTGGACACGACTGAGCGACTTCACTTTCACTTTCTTTCATTTTAATGAGGATAATGAAAGCACATCCCATTAGGTATTATGGAATATATAAATTAACCATTCTTGGGCCTCATAGAAAGAAGACTTACATCTCATAAATACTATCTATTTCCCCTCAACTTTTAATTCATTCCTTCTCTAGTTGCATCTTGAAACAGACTTTCAGCACACTTCAGGCCTGGATTACTACCTGTTTCTCCAGCTGCCATCAGTCAGCCCACAGGTTAACTTTCTTTCAAAATTCCTTTGCCATTTCCTATCATATTATATCAAAACTCTTCTGCCTAGCTTTAAGGCTATCATTTGGCTCATCCTTCCCAACCAACTTTATTTTATACTATTTCCCAAACAGCAAGTCTTCTTCCCCTAGGTTAACTGTGAAATTCATTTTCTTTTTCTTAGGGAAAAGCTGAAGAAACAAGGGAAAGAAAAAAAAGAAAAGAATGTTACTGAAATCTGTAATAGCAAAACTTTATTTATAATTGCATTTAAGGAATATTTTTAGTGCATGCTGAGAAAACAGTAATATTCCAAACATATAGGTTACTATCTGATGAGGAATATAAGATGATGCTGGAAAAGGCTTCGGCATACACAACAACTGAAACCAGGTTACTAGAACACTTACACTATTAGAACATTGTTATCAGAACACTTACATATCACCTACTTTTATGTCACACCACATTCATAGACAGTTTATCTTCTAACTTCTTACAGGCTATTTGAGTAAATAGCATTCAAGGTTATACATGAAGACTGGGGAGTAGAGAAGAAATGCAGAAGTGATAAGCATCACAACATTTCAGAGCCTATATATACTAATACAACATTAAGAAATAGTATTCCATTTATTTTTCTGAAACAGCATTTGGCAATGTTTTAACGCATGAGAAGACACTGCTTTGGCCCATCCACTCTTTCCAGCTTTTCAAAGTGTTTCCTGGCATTGCGAATATTGATCAGAGTAGCTGCAGAAGCTGAGGATGGAGTAGGGAAGATATCCAACAGTTAGTACAAATAGCCAAAGGAATATATTACTAGTAAAAAAAAAAAAAAATGAAAGAGAGCCAAATTCCTCAATTTATGTCACAGAGAACCTATGTCCCAAGTTAATCAGAGTTTAATTTTTCTGAGTAAAAGATTTATTTATATTCTAAACATAATATTTTCAAAATAAATTTTCAAACTTGTTTAGTTTGGGGCTAATAGTAAAACATTATCTTCTGCTATATTCTAATATTACCCTAAGATAGATAATTTAACAGATAATTTAAGTTTCTGGGAACATCCTAGAAATACTGCTAGAACCTGTATTTTAACAGTTGTGATTGATATAGCTATTATGGCATGGAGGCACCAAATATCTCTCTCTATGCCCCTAACAAAAATATGGGAGTACAGTATTTAGAAATATACAATGACATATAAAATGGTTCAACAATGAAAAGTTCAGAGCTTAGAGTGACTAGTCCTTTAAAAATATACCCCATGTGGAGCACAAGTCATACATTTGAGTTTGTTTTCTTTAAAATCCCCAGATTTAGTAATTTGATTTTTGAAGCTCCCATGAAGAAAAATATAATACCCTAGAGTCTAAATTATTTCTAAACTTCAAAATATAAATTGATTAAAAAAACTATTTATCATTAGACAGAATGTGGTCCAATGGAGAAGGGAATGGCAAACCACTTCAGTATTCTTGCCTTGAGAACCCCATGAACAGTAGGAAAAGGCAAAATGATAGCATACTAAAAGAAGAACTCCTCAGGTTGGTAGATGCCCAATATGCTACTGGAGATTACTGGAGAAATAACTCCAGAAAGAATGAAGCGATGGAGCCAAAGCAAAAAGAATACCCAGTTGTGGATGTGACTGGTGAAAGAAGCAAGGTCTGGTGTGTTAGAGAGCAATATTGCATGGAATGTTAGGCCCATGATTCAAGGCAAATTGGAAGTGGTCAAACAGGAGATGGCAAGAGTGAACGTCAACATTCTAGTAGTCAACGAACTAAAATGGAATGGAATGGGTGAATTTAACTCAGATGACCATTATATCTACTACTGTGGGCAGGAATCCCTTAGAAGAAATGGAGTAGCCATCATGGTCAATAAGAGAGTCCGAAATGCAGTACTTGGATGCAATCTCAAAAACGACAGAATGATCTCTGTTCATTTCCAAGGCAAACCATTCAATATCAAGCCTATGCCCCAACCAGTAATGCTGAAGAAGCTGAAGTTGAACAGTTCTATGAAGACCTTAAAAGACCTTCTAGAATTAACACCCAAAAAAGATGTCCTTTTCATTATAGCAGACTGGAATGCAAAAGTAGGAAGTCAAGAAACACCTGGAATAACAGGCAAATTTGGCCTTGGAGTACAGAATGAAGCAGGGCAAAGGCTAATAGACTTTTGCCAAGAGAACGCACTGGACATAGCAAGCACCCTTTCCCAACAACACAAGAGAAGACTCTACACATGGACATCACCAGATGGTCAACACCAAAATCAGATTCATTATATTCTTTGCAGCCAAAGATGGAGAAGCTCTATACAGTCAGCAAAAACAAGACTGGGAGCTGACTGTGGCTCAGATCATGAACTCCTTATTGCCAAATTCAGACTTAAATTGAAGGATGTGGGGAAAACCACTAGACTATTCAGGTACGATCTAAATCAAATCCCTTATGATTATACAGTGGAAGTAAGAAATAGATTTAAGGGAGCAGATCTGATAGGGTGCCTGATGAACCATGGACGGAGGTTCGTGACACTGTACAGGAGACAGGGATCAAGACCATCCCCATGGAAAAGAAATGCAACAAAGTAAAATGGCTGTCTGGGGAGGCCTTACAAATGGCTGTGAAAAGAAGAGAAGTGAAAGGCAAAAGAGCAAAGGAAAGATATAAGCATCTGAATGCAGAGTTCCAAAGAACAGCAAGGAGAGATAAGAAAGCCTTCTTCAGTGATCAATGCAAGAAATAGAGGAAAACAACAGAATGGAAAAGACTAGATCTCTTCAACAAAATTAAAGATACCAAGGGAACATTTCATGCAAAGATGGCCTTGATAAAGGACAGAAATGGTATGGACCTAACAGAAGCAGAAGATATCAAAAAGAGGTGGCAGGAATACACAGAAGAATTGTACAAAAAAGATCTGCATGACCCAGATAATCACAATGGTGTGATCACTCACCTAGAGCCAGATATCCTAAAATGTGAAATCAAGTGGGACATAGAAAGCATCACTACGAACAAAGCTACTGGAGGTGATGGTATTCCAGTTGAACTATTTTAAATCCTGAAAGGTGATGCTGTGAAAGTGCTGCACTCAATATGCCAGCAAATTTGGAAAGGTCAGCAATGGCTACAGGACTGGAAAAGGTCAGTTTTCATTCCAATCCCAAAGAAAGGCAATGCCAAAGAATGCTCAAACTACTGCACAATTGCCCTCATCTCACATGCTAGTAAACTAATGCTCAAAATTCTCCAAGCCAGGCTTCAGCAATATGTGAACCGTGAACTTCCTGATGTTCAAGCTGGTTTTAGAAAAGGCAGAGGAACCAGAGATCAAATTGCCAACATCCACTGGATCATCAAAAAAGCAAGAGAGTTCCAGAAAATATCGATTTCTGCTTTATTGAGTATGCCAAAGCCTTTGACTATGTGGATCACAACAAACTGTGGAAAATTCTGAAAGAGATGAGAATACAGACCACCTGACCTGCCTCTTGAGAAACCTATATGCAGGTCAGGAAGCAACAGTGAGAACTGGACTTGGAACAACAGGCTGGTTCCAAATAGGAAAAGGAGTATGTCAAGGCAGTATATTGTCACCCTGCTTATTTAACTTATATGCAGAGTACATCATGAGAAATGGTGGGCTGGAAGAAGCACAAGCTAGAATCAAGATTGCTGGGAGAAATATCAATAACCTCAGATATGCAGATGATACCACCCTTATGGCGGAAAGTGAAGAGGAACTAAAAAGCCTCTTGATGAAAGTGAAAGAAGAGGGTTGAGAAAGTTGGCTTAAAGCTCAATATTCAGAAAACCAAGATCATGGCATCTGGTTCCATGACTTCATGGCAAATAGATGGGGAAACAGTGTCAGACTTTATTTTTTGGGCTTCAAAATCACTGCAGATGGTGATTGCGGCCATGAAATTAAAAGATGCTTACTCCTTGGAAGGAAAGTTATGACCAACCTAGACAGCATATTAAAAAGCAGAGACATTACTTTGCCGACTAAAGTCTGTCTAGTCAAGGGTATGGTTTTTCCTGTGGTCATGTGTGGATGTGAGAGTTGGACTGTGAAGAAAGTTGAGCCCGAAGAATTGATGCTTTTGAACTGTGGTGTTGGAGAAGACTCTTGAGAGTCCCATGGACTTCAAGGAGATCCACCCAGTTCATTCTAAAGGAGATCAGTCCTGGGTGCTCATTAGAAGAAGTGATCCTGAAGCTGAAACTCCAATACTTTGGCCACCTCATGAGAAGATTTGACTCTTTGGAAAAGGCCCTGATGCTGGGAGGGATTGGGGGCAGGAGGGAAGGGGACAAGAGAGGATGAGATGGCTGGATGGCATCTTCGACTCAACGGACACGAGTTCGAATAAACTCCGGGAGTTGGTGATGGACAGAGTGGCCTGGCATGCTGCAATTCATGGAGTTGCAAATAGTTACACACGACTGAGTGACTGAACTGAACTGATTTACCATTAGTACTAATTTATTTTCATTGTGGTAAAATACACATAAAATGAAATTTACCCTTTTAACCACTGTTAAATGTATAGGTCAGTGGCACTAAGTACATTCACAGGGTTGTGCACTATAAAATAGTTTTTAGTATCTTTAATAATGTACAACTTCTAAAGCAATTAGTTTAAAGAATATGTGGCTTTGAATCTATGTCAGCTAAGTATAAACTTACGAATAGATGGATCAGACATCACGACCATCACATAAGTGTTGGATGTAAAAATGTCAATGAAAGCAGCAAAGTTAGAGTTCCTGACTTCCATGCTCTGGAAAGAGGCAGCTAGCTTGCTATAGGAGAAAGGGGAAAAGTGAGTAAAGGACATAAAATAATAGTAATATCAGACATTCTTATCTTTCATATTAACATTTGCATACCATTATATCTCATCCATCACCTCATTAAGACAGTTAATCACTAATCTCAGTTTGTTTTCCAAGGAAACTCTAATGCCAAATTTAACATGTCTTGGAAAGTGGCCTTGACAGAAAGCAGATTAGGACTTGACAGTGACTGTGAAGTGAAAAGTGGGCTTAGACCTAGATTCATGTTGCCAAAGATTTCTCTAATATTTAAGCTTATTCAGTTGAAATTTTCCTATCATTGAGATTAACAACCATACCTTTTGAATATTAGTTATGTTGAAATTCCATCTTTGAAAACAAAAAGAGCAATAATATTTATAAGCCATTTACAATTTCTTCTTTAAAAATGTTGGTATAAACATACCAGAAAGTCTCAAAATATGCTAAAGCATTAAAGGGATTACTTACACTTATTCTATTGTCTGAATATCAAAGTTTTACCACAATAAGAATTTTGATTATTAAATCTTTACTAGATTATAATGTTCAGCCATTCCTACTTCCTACATTCACAATGCTAAGATTCACACTAGATTTAAACAAAGCTGAGACAATATAATCAGACATTTTTAGATGCTCTTCTTTGTACCATTCCTGAAATCAGTACCACACTATTTTTATTATTGTAGTTTTATAGTAAATCTTGGTATTTGATAAGGTAACCCTCCTTCTTTTTTTTTCAAAACTCTCTTGGACATCGTCTGTTTATTTCTTCCCAAATAGTAAAAAACATCTTGAAAGGGTACTCAGCTTAGATATTTTTCATATGCTTCTTCTGCATCAGTTGATTTTGCATTAAAGGATACTGTCTTTCACTTCAGTCAAGAAGTTTAGAGTTGAGTTTTTGTCTTGCTTTAAAATTCTGTTTATTTATTTTGGCTGTGTTGGGTCTTCATTGCTGCACAGGCTTTTCTCTAGCTAGGGGAGTAGGGGCTATTCTCTAGTCGCAGTGCATGGGCTTCTCATTGTGGTGGCCTCTCTTGTTGTGGAGTATAGGTTTAGTTGCTTTGTGGCCTGTGGGATCTTCCCAGATCAGGCATCGAACCCACATCTCCTGCATTGGCAGGCAGATTCTTTACCATTGAGTCACCAGGGAAGCCCCAAATTTGTTTTTAATATGAGGGACTATGCTGAATAGAGAACTGGAGTCTACTAAAGGTATTTGAACCTCTCAAATATGACCATTTTTTCCTGAGATAAATATTGAATACATCACACAAGATCTCTTACCTGCAGCTCAGCTTAAATTGCTTAATAATGTTGCTGATTTTCTCGAATCTGTGGGCATCGCGCTGTTCTTTACACTGATAGTGAGAAATCACCTACAAAAAAGAGCAATGCCCTTTCAATCCATGCAGCATTGTCATATCACCCTCTACTACTCCTCAAGCCATTACATTCATCAGTCTCTTGATCACCCTGATTTTCAGGGTAGTTAGCAACTGGCTTTACTGTCTTTATTGCTCTGTCCCATTTTCTATCAGCATTTTGGATAAATTCAACATCCCTAAGGATGACCCATCCAGTAATATTTGGTTATAATTTTATTAGAACATTTAAGTATTATCTATTTTGCTTCACTGCTAGCCTTTCTCACTTACTTTAAATATTCATCTTATTTCAATATTTCACAGAATGGTTGTTGATTCAAACAAAGTACAAATCAAAAAGGAAAAATGAATAAAAATTCTTAGCTGTTCTTGAGGTATACTTAATGTACTTAATTTTAATGAAGGCTATAACCAAGTGATTTTTGGTATTATATTTTAAAATCTTAACTGATTGATTCTAACCTCTGAGGAAGTACTATTCATAAATGAAAAATAAACCTATTCATGATGGACACCAATGCCAGCTGAAAATGCATCCCCTAACACTTTCAGATTAATAAAACCACAAAAGTATTCCCCACAGGCTGATGTTAAGTTTCTAGTAGGAAGCAAAACTGAGTCATTTGCCAGAAGAAAATTCACAGGGCAATTCCTTGAAATTTCAAAAACATAATTCCTAGACCAATGGTGGACTAGATTCCTGTTGCTTGACTTCAAGCACCTCAGTGAAAATGGTCAAAGCACCTAAACACAGTCCTCAAGAGAAACCAAAAGCTACTTGTTATTGGTGAAAAACAGAGTTCATATTAAATTAACCCCTATGATCATATGTGGTAGATGTGGCAGGAAAATACCACTAAGCAGGATTCCATCATGCCATGTGTATCAAGACAGACAAAAGCTCACTTGCTTACTGCTATTCACACTAGTGGGAAAGACAGGACTCAGGATAATGAACTTCCCAGCAAGTAACCCCTGCCTATGGGATGAAGCAGAAGACACTGATTAGGTCTTGTTGCCTCAGCTGTACCAGTTAGCAGGAAGAACGACTACCAAGTATGCTGCCATTAAAAACAATATTTCTACAAATTTAAGAGGAAAAACTGCACCTGCATTCTCTGCACTCTGTTGGCTGTAATAAGAAAAGAAACCAATGTTTGACAGTTTGTCAGCTATATGCTAAACTTTGTACTAGGATTTAATGTTACCATGATAGCATATTCAAAAGCAGAGACATTACTTTGCCAACTAAGGTCCGTCTAGTCAAGGCTATGGCTTTTCCTGTGGTCATGTATGGATGTGAGAGTTGGACTGTGAAGAAGGCTGAGTACTGAAGAATGGATGCTTTTGAACTGTGGTGTTGGAAAAGACTCTTGAGAGTCCCTTGGACTGCAAGGAGATCCAACCAGTCTATTCTGAAGGAGATCAGCCCTGGGATTTCTTTGGAAGGAATGATGCTAAAGCTGAAACTCCAGTACTTGGCCACCTCATGTGAAGAGTTGACTCATTGGAAAAGACTCTGATGCTGGGAGGGATTGGGGGCAGGAGGAGAAGGGGACGACAGAGGATGAGATGGTTGGATGGCATCACTGACTCGATGGACGTGAATCTGAGTGAACTCCAGGAGTTGGTGATGGACAGGGAGGCCTGGCATGCTGCGATTCATGGGGTTGCAAAGAGTCGGACACGACTGAGCAACTGAACTGAACTGAACTGAACTGTCCTATTTTAAACCACATACAAATTATGATATAGTTATTATCTCTATTTTATAAAAGGGGAACCAAACTCAGATTAAAATATGTGCCTATCATATATATGTTGTTTACAAGAGATCCACTTCAGATCTAGGGACACAAAGAGACTAACAGTAAGGGGGTAGAAAAATATATTCCATGCAATTGAAATCAAAAGAAAGCTGGAATAACAATACTCACATCAGACAAAATAGAGTTTAAAATAAACTGTTATAATACACAAAGGAGAATACTACAAAATGATCAAGGGGTCACTCCAACAAGAATACATAACAATTGTAAAAATATATGCACCCAACATAGGGGCACCTTAATATATAAGGCAAATACTATATGTCAAAACCAATACAATATTGTAAAGTAATTAACTTCCAATTAAAGTAAATTTATATTAAAAAATTTAATTTAATTTAAAAAAAGAGAGTGACAGTAACACAAAAATATTAGGGGACTTTTAACACCACAATTTCATTAAGGACAGATCATCCAGACAGAAAAATCAATAAGGAAATGCAGGCCTGAAATGACACATTAGACCAGATGAACTTAACTGGTATTTATAGAGCTTTCCATCCAAAAGCAGCAGAATACACATTCTTCCCAAGTGCACATGGAACATTCTCCAGAAATGATCACATACTGGATCACAAAGTGAGCCCCACCAGGTAAATTTAATAAAATTGAAGTCATATCAAGCATCTTTTCCCACACAACACTATGAGGTTAGAAATTGATTATAAGAAAAGAAAACTAAAAAACACAAATACATGGAAGCTAAATAATATGCTACTAAACAACCAATGGATCACTGAAGAAATCAAAGGGGAAATAAAAAATACCTAGAGATAAATGAAAATGAAAGCATGATGATTCAAAACCTATGGGACACAACAAAAGCAGTTTTAAGAGGGAAGCTTATAGCAATATAATCTTATCTAGGAAACAAGAAAAATCTCAAATAAACAACCTAACCTTAAAGCAACTAGAGAAGAAGAATAAAACCCAAAGTTTAATAGAAGGAAAGAAATCATAAAGTTAGAACAGAAGTAAATGAAATAGAGATGAAGAAAACAATAGCAAAGATCAGTGAAACTAGAGCTGGACCTTTGAAAAGATAAATAAACTTGACAAACCATTAGCCAGACTCATCACGAAAAAAAAGAGAAGAGGATTCAAATAAAATTAGAAATGAAAATGGAAAAGTTACATAGAGCTGATACCACAGAAATAAAAAGGACTGTAAGAGATGACTACAAGCAAATATATGCCAATAAAATGGAAAATCTGGAAGAAATGGACATGTTTCAGCACAACCTTCCAAGATTGAACTAAGAAGAAATAGAAAATATAAACAGACCAATCACAAGTAATGAAATTAAAATTGTGATTAAAAATCTTCCTACAAACAGAAGTCCAGGACTGGATGGTTTCACAGGTGATTTATATCAAACATTTAGAGAAGAGCTGATACCTATCACTCTCAAACTCTTCCAAAAAAACACAGAGGGTAGAATACTTCCAAACTCATCCTACAAGGCCACCATCACCCTGATACCAAAACTAGACAAAGATATCACAAAAAAAGAAAATTACATGCCAGTTACACTGATGAACACAGAAGCAAAACTCCTCAACAAATATTCTTTCAAGCTGGGAGTTTATTTGATTTCATCCCCTACAGAAAAGATGAGCCATTGTGAACTGGGAGAAATGGAGGTTGACAACACTAACTAGAACTACTCAAAGCCCTAACTTTTTCAGTTTCCACAGAACTGAAATAGAACACAAAAGCATTTAGGGAATCTACAGCATAGTAGACTCATCTCAATTTTCTTTTCTCTGTGTCATAAAGAAACTTCTTCCAGACTGCCAGAACCTCACTTTTCCTCATCTTACTATCCTGAATAGCAAGCTTTTACTGAGTAGAAAAAACAAAGACACAGATGAAAGAAATCAAACATGACACAGATAGAAAGATACACCATGTTCTTGGATTGGAAAATGAATATTGTCATAATTACTATATTACCTAAGACAATCTACAAATTAAACACAATCCCTATCAAATTACCAATGGCATTTTTTATAGAACCAGAACAAAAAAATCTTAAAATTTGTATGGAGAAACAAAATTCCCTGACTATCCAAAGCAATCTTGAATAAGAAAAGCAGAGCTGGAGGAATCAGGCTCCTTGACTTCAGACTATACTACAAAGCTACAGTAAATGAAATAGTATGGCACTGGCATGAAAATAGACATATAGATTAATGGAATAGACTAGAAAGCCCAGACGTAAATCCACGACCTATGACCAATTAATCTACAACAAAGGAGGCAAGACTATATAATGAAGAAAAGACAATCTCTTCAACAAATGGTTCTGGAAAAACCAGAGAGCTACATTTTTAAAATTAAATTAGAACATTCTTTATCATCATACACACAAAAACTCAAAATGGATTAATGACCTAAATGTTAGACTGGACAGTATAAGACTCTTGAGAGGAAAACATAGGCAAAACACTCTGACATAAATTGCATCAATATCTTTTTCAATCCATCTCCTAGACTAATAGAAATTAAACACAAACAAATGGGATTTAATTAAACTGAAAAGCCTTGACAGTAAAGGAAACCATAAAGAAAGCAAAAAGATAACTCACAAAATGGGAGAAAATATTTGTAAACTATGCAGCTGACAATGAATTAATCTCCAGGCTTACAAACAGCTCATGTGGTTATCAATATCAAAAAAACAAACAACACATTCAAAAACCAGGCAGAAGACCTAAATAGATATTTCTCCAAAGACATACAGATGGCCAAGAGGCACATGAAAAAATGCTCAACATGACTAATTATTAGAGAAATGCAAATCAAAACTATAAACAAGATGTCACCTCAAACCAGTCAGAATGGCCATCATGAAAAAAACCTACAAACAATAAATGCTGAAGAGGGTGTGGAGAGAAGGGAACTCTCCTACACTGTTGGTGAGAATTTAAGTTGGTACAGCCACTATGGAAAATAGTATGGAGGTTCTTTAAAAAACTAAAGCATCTTTTCATGTGTTTGTTAGCCATCCGTATGTCTTCTTTGGAGAAATGTCTATTTAGTTCTTTGGCCCATTTTTTGATTGGGTCGTTTATTTTCTGGAGTTGAGCTGCATAAGTTGCTTGTATATTTTTGAGATTAGTTGTTTGTCAGTTGCTTCATTTGCTATTATTTTCTCCCATTCAGAAGGCTGTCTTTTCACCTTGCTTATAGTTTCCTTTGTTGTGCAGAAGCTTTTAATTTTAATTAGATCCCATTTGTTTATTTTTGCTTTTATTTCCAGAATTCTGGGAGGTGGATCATAGAGGATCCTGCTGTGATTTATGTCGGAGAGTGTTTTGCCTATATTCTCCTCTAGGAGTTTTATAGTTTCTGATCTTACATTTAGATCTTTAATCCATTTTGAGTTTATTTTTGTGTACAGTGTTAGAAAGTGATCTAGTTTCATTCTTTTACAAGTGGTTGACCAGTTTTCCCAGCACCACTTGTTAAAGAGATTGTCTTTACTCCATTGTATATTCTTGCCTCCTTTGTCAAAGACAAGGTGTCCATATGTGTGTGGATTTATCTCTGGAAAGATGCTCAACATCACTCATTATTAGAGAAATGCAAATCAAAACCACAATGAGGTACCACTTCACACCAGTCAGAATGGCTGCAATCCAAAAATCTGCAAGCAATAAATGCTGGAGAGGGTGTGGAGAAAAGGGAACCCTCCTACACTGTTGGTGGGAATGCAAACTATTACAGCCACTATGGAGAACAGTGTGGAGATTCCTTAAAAAATTGCAAATAGAATTCCCTTATGACCCAGCAATCCCACTTCTGGGCATACACACCGAGGAAACCAGAATTGAAAGAGACACATGTACCCCAATGTTCATCGCAGCACTGTTTATAATAGCCAGGACATGGAAACAACCTAGATGTCCATCAGCAGATGAATGGATAAGAAAGCTGTGGTACATATACACAATGGAGTATTACTCAGCCGTTAAAAAGAATTCATTTGAATCAGTTCTGATGAGATGGATGAAACTGGAGCCAATTATACAGAGTGAAGTAAGCCAGAAAGAAAAACACCAATACAGTATACTAACACATATATATGGAATTTAGGAAGATGGCAATGACGACCCTGTATGCAAGTCAGGAAAAAAGACACAGATGTGTATAACGGACTTTTGGACTCAGAGGGAGAGGGAGAGGGTGGAATGATTTGGGAGAATGGGAATTCTAACATGTATACTATCATGTAAGATTGAATCGCCAGTCCATGTCTGACGTAGGGTGCAGCATGCTTGGGGCTGGTGCATGGGGATGACCCAGAGAGATGTTGTGGGGAGGGAGGTGGGAGGGGGGTTCATGTTTGGGAACGCATGTAAGAATTAAAGATTTTAAAATTAAAAAAATAAATAAATAAGAAAAAAAAAAAAAAACTAAAGCATGGTTGTCCTATGATCCGGCAATACCACTCCTTGGCATATATCTCGATAAAAGTATAATTCAAAAATATACATGCATCTCTATGTTCACAGGAGCACTATTCACAAAAGCTAAGACATGGAAACAGCCTAAATGTTCACTGACAGTGAATGGATAAAGATGTGGTACATAAATATAACTGAATATTCGGTTCAGTTCATTTTAGTCGTTCAGTTGTGTCCTACTCTGCGACCCCATGAATCACAGCACGCCAGGCCTCCCTGTTCGTCACCAACTCCCAGAGTTTACTCAAACTCATGTCCATTGAGTCAGTGATGCCATCCAGCCATCTCATTCTCTGTCGCCCCTTTCTCCTCCTGCCCCCAATCCCTCCCAGCATTAGGGTCTTTTCCAATGAGTCAACTCTTCTCATGAGGTGGCCAAGTACTGGAATTTCAGCTTTAGTATCAGTCCTTCCAATGAACACCCAGGACTGATCTCCTTTAGAATGGACTGGCTGGATCTCCTTGCAGTCCAAGGGACTCTCAAGAGTCTTCTCCAACACCATAGTTCAAAAGCATCAGTTCTTCGGGGCTCAGCTTTCTTTACAGTCCAACTCTCACATCCATACATGACCACTGGAAAAACCATAGCCTTGACTAGACAGACATTTGTTGGCAAAGTAATGTCTCTGCATTTGAATATGCTATCAGCTTTCTTCACAGTTGAGTAACTGAATATTACTCAGCCATAGAAAAGAATGAAATAATGTCATTTGCAGCAACATAGACTGACCTAGAGATTATTATATTAAGTGATTAAGTGAAGTAAGCCAGAAAGAGAAAGATAAATGTCATATGACATCATTCATATATGGAATCTGAAAGAAATGATACAGATGAACTTGTTTGCAAGACAGAAACAGACTCACAGACTTAGAGAAGCAACATGTGATTGCCAGGGTGGACAGGTGGGTGTAGGGATAGATTGGGAGTCTGGGATTGACACATAGATGCTGCTATATTTTAGAATAGATGGCCAATGGGGACCTACTATATAACACAGGGAACTCTGCTCAATATTCTGTAATAACCTAAATGAGAAAATAACTTGAAAAAAAAAAAGAATAGATCCATGTATATGTAAAAAAAGATGTATCTAAAATCACCAAGCTTTGGTAGAGCTCAGAAACAAATTTACTGTGAGCTATTCTTAGGGTTATATTTATGCAGCTGATCAGCAATTACTTATGCAGTTTTTGTGACATGTCAAATGAGTTTTCATTACTGTTATTAAACATTTTACTTATAAATATAATATTGGGTTTTTCATACTCCATCACAGCCATATACATAGTACGAGATATTATTAAGTTGAATTTATAAAAAAAATAATGCCAACATACCTCTTTGCCCTTTCACCTCACCATCTGAACTCTTATCTATGTCACTGAGTTGACCATTACATCTCTTCCATGTTAAGTTTTAAACTATTTTGGAAAAAGGGGTGTGATGCAAGTTTTCTCAAAGGAAAATACCCATCATTTCATAATACCCATCATTTCAACGGGAAATAGGAATTATTTAAGACAAATGGACAATTATTAACAAAATAAATTTTATAGTAACAAATACCTGCAAATGTCTAAGTGCTACTAATTACTAAAGACCAACACACAAAAGAACTTCTTTCACGTTACTTGCTGACAATACTACTTCATAAATAAAGCTATGTATGCTGAAGTAATGACAAAGAAAACGCATCTTTCTGAAAGTGGCAACATATTCTCCATTGCTGAACAGAAGGTGAGTGTGAAATACATCTGCACAGCAGAAAGTTCTTACCAGAAAAGTGGCTCTCTCAAAGAGAAGTACTTCATCAGCCTCGATAATTTCAGCAAAATTCCTTAGGTTCATTTCCAGCTGCTGGACATTGGGGATCAGCTGATAAACAATGCTGGACCAAGCCTAACAGAACAGAAGCACAGTGCAATATTACTAACTGGTAAACAGGCCCAGATCTTTGCAAATGAGTAAGTATACTATGGGCTTCCCTGGTGGAAGTATACTATAATATATAGGCAGGAAAATATAGTGATAATTGAGTCCTCAACAAATTCTAGTAACAAATATAACACAAATGAAATGAGAAAATGAAACTAATATTTTATTTTTGTTGTTCAGTTAGATTTTTAAAAGTTTCAAACACTTATGAAATGCTTCTTTCCACTGATAGTTAAACATCAACAAATACTTTAATTCAATCATATTGCCTTAGGGAAAGCTGAAAACTCTGATTTACTGGGCTAAAGAACTTTTAATCTAGTCATTCAAATAGATAAGACCAATAGTGTAGATTGCTCTTAAGATCAGAACCTAATATTTACATACATCCAATAATCAATTCAGTGTAAATACCAGAGCCACATAGAAAAATGGCCCCTCCCCTCAATGGGATAACACACAAGAGAAATTACAAGAGAAAATAGTGGCTTTATTTGAAAAGGCTTATTGTCAGCTGTATAAATTATTGATCTAATCAAATTAAAAATGGTCCACGTGTGTTTGCCTAAAACTGATTTCATCCAGAGGAGTATGACTATAATAGGAATTTAAATTAATCACACCCTCCCTCTATTTTCTTAAGGCTCTTTTATTTGAATTTTCATTATATTATTCCTTTCAATTTCATTCCAATTTGTCTGGTAGGGTGTATCATCTTCTCTCCCCTACTAGAGCACAGGAACCTGGTCTTAGTTATTTGTGTGTCCAACAGTATCAAGCAGATATGCAATGAGTGCTTGTAGGATAAAACTTAATAAATATAAAAAATTTATGTCAGCTCTATGTAACATTTATGTAAGAGATGTAAGAGCCATGTTTCTGTTCCAATTAGTTTTATTACTTAGGCATGGGGGTTCAGGTTCCAAGTTCCCAGGTCGGTGTTAATGTCACTGCTGAATTTACCTTGGAGAAGGCACCAAAGCTAACCACAGCAGAGACATTGTCACTCACAGCAGTGTTGTGATTAGCCAATTGTCTTTGGTCGTGTTATGTATTGCCATCCTTCACACCGCAGTTGGTTCTTATCAGTGCGTCATGTCCATCCTTATTCACGGTTACCTGTTCTATGGGAATAAGGCTTTGAGAGAAATTCGGCCCAAATTAATCTAGAACAGTATTTCCTAGACAGGTATCTCAAAATGATCTGTTATTAGAGTGAGGCTGGGTCAACATAATATTGGGAAAAATTAATTAGTTAAAAAAATAAATCAGTGGTTATGTTTTAAAGTCCAACTGTTTTTCTCCTTGGCAAATCAGGTTTCTGTGCTTTTGGTTGAAGATACTTGTCAGAAGCAGTTGATACTGAGGCTGTAGCTATGAGTCACTGAAAAGGATGCTTTCCTACCCAGACTTGTCAATGAATACCAGAAACAGTCTGAAGGAAAGGTCTGACCACAGAAGACCCCAAAGAAGCCAGTCTTTCAAATCACTAAATCACTGGGAGAAAGGGAGAAAGCAGGATAAGGAGCCTAATGTGCCAATGAGGTAATTTCAACTTCATCCATAACACAGCTATTATTGTAACCTTTACAACTACTATAAGCAGTGTGGTATCCATTCCAGCAATAGGAACAATTTCTTTGGTTGAAAGAATGCTAGTCTTTAATTTTGCATGAAAGTTGCAGCTATCATATTCTTGGAATAACACGTCTCATTCTAAGACTCCCTTTCCAATTTCTCCCCTAAATACTGTTCTTCTATTGCCATCCAAACTTAGACAGACTAGCTTATATCCTGTAGAGGTACCTGAATATTAGATACAGTTCCAATCAGCATTGAGACCAAAACAGGTCAAAATGGATGATGGCCAGTGAAACCTCTACTGTCATGAAGATCTGCATCATATTAATCAGGACCAAACTGGGCTAATTCAGTGTGATCTGGTAGGTACGTCGACCCAACCTAAAATCAAAACCAAAATCTCTTAAGGTTAAGTTGGATATTTTTCAATGTATTGTAGATAATTTCTTCTTTTAGCTCAACACATCTAGATTGCTATGAAAGAGTCTAAAATCTTTTAGTTCTGATAATACCTTTCTAGCTTTTTTTCATGCTCTTTAAACTCAGGGAAACATACACACCTTATAGAGAGTTTCATCCCAGATAGATGTTCGGAAGCAAGAGCATTCCAATGGGCGAGACAAACGCCTCAGATCTTCTTCTCGCTCTTTAAAAATCTGAAGTAAAAATACCAATATACTGATCAGCATATAACAGCTCTCTTCTCTCACTGCAAAATCTGAGGTGTAATATTTCAAAATATTTTAAACAGAGATATTTCATTTTCCACCAGAGGAATTTTTAAATGTGTACCTTGCTTTACAGACTAGGATGGCAGAGATGCTTTCAGGTCAGGTCTAAAAAGTGCAATAGCTACTAGAATTCTTCAGGACTGTGCTGCTTATTCTGAGTACTCACTGAGAGTACTATGTTGGAAAATAAAATTCACCATATAGAGAAATCTTAATAAAGTATATCTAACATTCCAAATCACCCAAGCTGGGTTACTTTTAAGATATCCATACCAATATCAAGATTTTATAAATCAAAATACTTAAACTTGTATAGATATGTTTCTCTCTCATACACACAGGCATACATTCATACATATTATTTCTGTACAGGCTGTATTTATTTGGCTACATAGATATAACAACTCATTACACACAAATACACACACACACACACACACACACACACCCATATGCACATGGAAAAACATCTATTTATACAAATATAAACAGATACACAGATATTTTCCAGAGCTTGCATGAGTGTATGTTCAACACTGTGATGGATAATTTTATATTACCAATTTGACTAGGCCATAGGACCCAAACATTTGGTTAAACACCAATTTAGATGTTGCTATGAAGATATTTTTGATGAGATTAATATTTAAATCAATAGACTTTCAGTAAAGCAGAGCCCCCTCCATAATATGAGTAGGCTTTATATAATTGGTTGAAGGCCTTAAGAGAAAAAGACTCCCATTTCCCAGGAAGAGGGAATTCTGCCTTCCAGACTGCCTTCTGACCCAAGCTTCAACATTGACTCTTTCCTGGGTTATCAGCCTGCCTGTAGATATCAGACTTGTCAACCTCTGCAATCATATGAGTCAATTCCTTAAAATTAATTCAGTCTCTCTCTTATTCTCAAATACTTCTTATTTGTTCTCTTTCTCTGAGGAACCTGCGTAATACACATATAAGGAAACACTTTATTTTGCTTGAAATTGCTATTCACAGAACACCCTAGCCATTTTACTCTAAAACTTCCAAGTTTGAATCTTTAATGAAAGAGTATACTTCTGTTAATTAAGCTTAAATCCCACAAAGAACATTAATGTATCTTTGGGGATATTTGCATAAGCATTTAGAAAACATTAAGTTGATCACTAAAATTTATAAGTACTTAAAAAATTCATTGGAATGCTCTAGGATTTTCTGTGGTAAATTGGGCCAGGGAAACAAAACAGAAAACTCTAAACTAATAAACCCTCACAATCTTAAGGCCAAGCTACATACAGAATTTTCAGCGGAATTAAGAAAAAATTAATACTTAGTGAGAGGGAAAAGGAATTAGAAAGGATAGACACTCCAAAGTCCTTTACAAAGTCAAATACTGAACTGTCAAGTTGTTTCTAAAAGCCTGGAAGTTAACCCAGAAACAACAAAACATATGCAAATGCCAGAACACTGAAGGCAATCATATAACTAATTATGGAAAAAAGTATTCTTGACCACAGTTATTATCAAAAAAATTCTTAAGCTAAAGGGGATCCTTAGACTCCTAGGTTCCAACCCAAAGAGGAACTGTATTCTTCTATATCACCAGTATATTTTGAAACTGTTTTCCTCAACTTTATTTACTCTTGGAAATAGAGAATCTTCTCTTTCAGCTTAGACTTTAAAATCCAATCTTCTCATTTTATATTGAGCAAACTAATGCTGGACTGTATTTGTGACTTTCCAGTCCTGGGTTTCATAGCTACCTAGGAGTTTGCCCTTTCTACCGTGTCTTTTCTGGTTTAATATTTGTGTACTAATTTCTATGGTAGAAAAGAAGATAAATTAAAAAAAAAAGAAAAGAAGATAAATATACCATATCAGTGCAATTATGAGCTCTTGGAATTGTGCCTAACACTGTGTAATTGGCATTTGAATTGGTGCATACCAGTTTCCTAGGTCAATCTAGAGACAGTTGTGAGCTTTCTTCATCTCAACGCTGGTAGGTCTTCTAGCCTTGAGAATAACTGTCTGTTCTGAAGGACAGTAAAACAAGGGCAGCAAATATATTTTAAAAATATATAAAGCTGCTTAGTGATATCATGTGGTTAGGATCCTTTCCTAAATTTGAACATTATTTGCTAAATGAACATTATCTTTCCCTTACGAGAGAAAGTTTGTTTGTAAGTGTTTTTAGAAACAGATGTCAACTTTATTTTGAAAGCCTATACTGAGATTTTTTTTTCCCTAAAAATGAATGGTACAAATTTCCCTATATCTCTACAAAAGAAGTTTACAAAGTACATCAATCATTTGGTGCATCACCCTTTCTACTTACCAGGTCCCGTTGATCCTCCTGTACCAGATCCATTTTGTGCAACAAGCAAAAGATTTTGGCATCTGGAGAATTCTGCAGAATGGCCTCCAGGCATGATTGGTAATAGTGCATGTCCTTTTCCAGTTCGCGGCTTTCCACATCAAAGACATAAATCAAAACCTCCACATTTCGGAATATGTTGTCTCGTTGGCTAGTAAAATAATTTTCCATGAAGGTGTCCTGTCTAGGAGGTAAAAGAAAATCTAGGTAGTAAGCAAATATCACTTAATCACTCCTATTTATGATCTATTTTTGTTGGCTTAATCAATGTGAAAGATAATGCTAACATTTCAAATTAAAAGGCAAATGATAATAATAAATCAGGATGGGCTCACTTTCTTACTTATTAGGCCACACCTTGCACCACATTTTGCCCCCCTCCTTGCATTCCAAATATATTTGACCTTCTGATAGTTCTAGAGGCCCATGGTCTATCCACCATGCTGTTCACTCTGTCTCACGTGTTTCATACTTTTACATCTAATTAATGGTTACTTTTTCCATTGGATTTCAGTATAATCCATACTTCCTCACAGAAACCATCCCTGCCCTCACTGACTTGGACAAATCCAGTCACCACAGACCCTTATACCAACACATTGGTCTTATTTGTAACACTCACCACAAGTGTGATATTACACATATTTGTGTGAGTTCTTAATTCAGTTCAGTCGCTTAGTCATGTCTGACTCTTTGCAACCCCATGAATCACAGCACGCCAGGCCTTGCTATCCATCACCAACTCCCAGAGTTCACTCAGACTCACGTCCATCGAGTCAGTGATGCCATCCAATCATCTCATCCTCTGTCGTCCCCTTCTCCTCCTGCTCCCAATCCCTCCCAGCATCAGTCTTTTCCCATGAGTCAACTCTTTGCATGAGGTGGCCAAAGTACTGGAGTTTCAGCTTTAGCATCATTCCTTCCAAAGAAATCCCAGGGCTGATCTCCTTCAGAATGGAATGGTTGGATCTCCTTGCAGTCCAAGGGACTCTCAAGAGTCTTTTCCAATACCACAGTTCAAAAACATCAATTCTTCAGTACTCAGCCTTCTTCACAGTCCAACTCTCACAGTCATACATGACCACTGGAAAACCATAGCCTTAACTAGACGGACCTTTGTTGGCAAAGTAATGTCTCTGCTTTTGAATATGCTATCTAGGTTGGCCGTAACTTTTCTTCCAAGGAGTAAGTGTCTTTTAATTTCATGGCTGCAATCACTATCTGCAGTGATTAGTGGCATTCAATTCCCTAGACAGCAGGCTCCATGAAAGCAAGAACTATGGCCATTACTATTTGACATGGTTTCTCAGCTTTTAGCACAGAGCTTAGCATAGAACAACTACCACAGAGTAGCTGTTCAATTAATATTTACATGAATAACTAGTCAAATATTCTAAACTATAGGAAAATGGCTCCAAGTTAATATTTTAGTAGATTTTTCTCTTTGCTTCTTAGGCTATATGCAGCTTTCCAAGAAATTTTCAATTACCAGCTACTAGAAGAAAACAGTAGTCTTTTGTCCTGAACAACAACAATAACAACAACAACAAAAATCAAGGAATAGTATCAACAACATGGTAGCATGAAAAGCTACCTTTGTCTCTCCCCTTTAATCTACAATCAGTAAAACATTTACAACTCAGCAAAGCTAGAGAATTCCACACACCCTCACCTCTAAAGGTGGATGGACTGGAATAGATAAAGGAGGCAGAACCTAAGGAACAGTAAAAGCATTACCTGCATTTCTGACTCTCTAATCAGGGCAGCTAAGCCCACAGACCCATATAACCTGGCAGAAGCAGGGTAGGCAGTGCACACAACTCCAGCCTCCTGGCTGGAGTGACACCTATGACCACAAGTAGTGGGAATGGGGGCTGGGGCCCTGTGTCTCCAGCTCCCTGTTCTTCCCCAGTAGCAGCAGAGCCTATGAACCTTAGAAAACCAGATAGGGAAGAGGTACTGGTATGAACTTGGCTCCCCCTCCCCCTCCCCCCTGCAGTGGCAGAGCCTATGACTCAGAGGATACTGGAAGCAAGGGAAAAATCACCATCCAGGTACACCAAGAAGCTTCTGCCAGTTAAACAGGCAGAAGCAAGGTGCCAATGAATCTGAAAATACAAGAAGTGATAATGAGCACAAGAGCAGGGGGCACACTTCTGACAGAGATAGCTCAGGTAAGAGAAACCAAAAACTTACACTGAAGTGCCACCTATGGAAAAAGAAAAGACCTCTAATTTCTAACTTGTTCCATATCACATGCTCTGTCAGAAGAAACATCAGGAAAAACTATAGTAACATTACACCACAAAAAGAAAATAGCAATTCTCCAGAAATTAAACATAAAGTCAAAGAATAATGTGATCTGATAGAGAATTTAAAATAGCTATCATGATAAAACTCAACAAGCTACAAAAACTCAGAAAGGCACTCCAATGAGCTTAGGAATAAAACTAATAAACAGAAATGCTTTACCAAAAAGATTGAAACTTTAAGAAAGAACTAAAATTCTGGAGCTGAAAACTCATAATAAATGAGATGAAGACTGCATTAAAAAGCACTGGAAATAAAGCAGACCATATGAAAGAGAGAATTAGCAAGTATGAAGACAGAAATCTAAGATGCAAAACAATGAGGAAATTCTATAAGAGCTATCTGACTCTTTTAGGTAGGGCAACATTAGGATAGTGGACATCCCAGAGGGAGAAGGGAGCAGAGTTTATAAAAGTTGAGGGAGTTTATCAATACTAGAGCTGCCTTACAAGAGATGCTGAACAGAGTTCTTATACCAGAAACAAAAAGACAAAAGTACACGAAACTTGGCATAAATAAAGTGATAAATGCATTTCCTCAATGGCTCAGTGGTAAAGAATCCACTTGCAATGCAGAAGACGTGGGTTTGATCTGCAGGTCAGGAAGATCCCCTGAAAAAGGAAATGGCAACTCACTCCAGGATTTTTGCCTAAGAAATCTCATGGACAGAGGAGCCTGGAGGGCTACCGTCCAAAAGGTTATAAAGAGTTGGACACAACTCAGCATGAGCATGAGAAGGTGACAGAATCAGAAAATTGCAACTGTCAGAACAGGTTTTTAAATGCTTTATTATAGCATAAAGGTTAAAAAGGGAGAAAATGCAAAAAAAAAAAAAAAAGGCAAAAAACCCCCCAAAACTATAGCTACTTTAATTTGGTAACAAACTCACAATATAAAAAGGGGAAGTTTGAGACAACAAAAACACAAAAGAAGAAGAGGAAAACAATGTAGTTAAATGAAAATAAGATGCTATTAACAGAACAAGGACTACTTATCTATGTGATATTTGATATACACTTCATGGTAACTGGAAGACATTAATCTAAAATGGAGACACAAAACATACAAAAAGAGGAAACAGAGGAAAATATCAGAAAACTACCAACCAAAAATGGCAGACAGAAACACAAGGAAAATAAACAATAAAAATATAGAGCAAGTAGAAAACAAAAGACAAAATGGCAGTACTAAGTCCTCATCCATCAATAATCACCCAAAATGTAAGTGAACTGAATTTACATGAAAAGATACAGAACAGCTGGATGAGTTATAAAGTAAGACCCATATTAAAAAGTCAGAAACAAAAGATATCATAAAAATACAAATGATGAGAATAACAAAAGATACCATAGAAGTACAAAGGATTGTAAGAGAATATTCCAACAAATTGGGCAGCCTAGAAAAAAAATGGACAAAATCTTAGAATCATAAAACCTTCTAAGACTGAACCATGAAGAAATAGACAATTCGACCAGGCTGACCACTAGCACAGAGGTTGAAACAGTAATCAAAAAACTACCAAAAAACAAAAGCCCAGGACAAGATGGCTTCAGATGAATTCCACCAAACATTCAAGGAAGATTTAATAGCTACCCTTCTCAAACTACTCTAATAAATTGAAGAGAAGGGAACACTTCCTAACTCATTTTATGAAGCTAATATCACCCTAATACCAAATCAGACAAAGCCAACACACACAAAAGGAAAATTACAAACAAGTATCTCTGATGCACATAGATGCAAAAATCGTCAACAAAATAACAGCAAACCAAATATAATACATTAAAAGGATCATGCACCATGATCAGTGGGATTTACTCTAGGGATACATGGATGTTTCAACACCTGCAAATCAATCCATATGATATACTACATTAATAAAGTGAAGCATAAAAATCATATGATTATTTCAGTAACTGCGGAGAAAGCATTTGACAAAATTCAACATACATTTATGATAAAACTCAATAAAGTAGGTATAAAAGGAATGTGCCTCAACATAACAAAGGCTGTATATGATAAACCTACAGCTAACATCATACTCATTGGTGAAAAATTGAAAGCTTTTCTCTAAAATCTGGAACAAGACAAGAATGCCCACCATCAACATAGTATTGGAAATCCTAGCCAGAGCAATTAGGCAAGAAAAGGACATGAAAGATATCCAAATTGGAAAGGAAGAAGCAAAACTGATTTGTAGATGACATGATTTTGTATAAAATCCTAAAGTCTCCACCAAAAAAATAAATAAATAAACAAACACAGTAAAGTTGAAGGATACAAAAACAATATACAAAAACCTGTTGTGTTTCTATACACTAATACTGAGATAGAGAGATTAAGTAAACAATCCCACTTATAACTATGACAAAAAGAATAAGATATCTAGAAGTAAATTCAACCAAGGAGGTAAAAGAACTATACATTGAAATCTATAAATCGCTGATAAAAAAGAACTGAAGAAACAAATAAATGGGAAGATATTGTGTGCTCTTGTATTAGAAGAATATTGTTAAAATGTCTCTATAATGCAAAGCAATATGCAAAATGAATATAATCCTTATTAAAATTCCAAGAACATTTTTATAGAAATAGAAGAAATAATCCTAAAATTTGTATGGAATTACAAAAGACACAAATAGTGAAAGTAATTCTGAATAAAAGAACAAAGCTGGAGCTATAACACTCCCTCTTTTCAAAATACTACAAAGCCACAGTAATCAAAACTACATGGTATTAGCAGAAAAATAGATACAGATCAAGGAGCAGAACTGAGAGTCTAGAAATCTATGCATATACAGAAACTAATTTATGGCAAAGAAGCAAAGAATATGTAATGGACAAAGTATAGTCTCTTCAATAAATGGTGTTGGAAAAAATGAAGAACAACATCAAAAAAAAAAAAAAAAAGAAACTAGACCACTCTCATACCATACAGAAATGAAATGAAACTAGACTAATCTCATACCATACAGAAAAATTAACTGAATATGGAAAATGGTTTAAAGACTTCAACACAGTATTTAAAACCATAAAACTCCTAGAAGAAAACTTAGGCAGTATGGTATTTGACATCAGTTTTAGCAATATCTTTCTAGATATGTCTCCATAGGCAAGGGAGACAGAAATAAAAATAAACAAATGGAACTACAACAAATTAAAAAGCTTCTCCACAGCAAAAGAAACCAACAACCGAACGGACAACCTACTGAATGGGAAAAGACATTCAAATCATATATCTGATAAGGTGCTAATATCCAAAATATATAAAGAATTCATAGAAACTCATCATCAACAACAAAACAATCTAATTTAAAAATGGGCAGAGCAGCTGAATAGACATTTTTCCAAAGGTAGGCAAATGGTTAACAGGAGCATGAAAAGATGTTCAATGTCACTGATTACTAGGGAAATGTAAATATAAACTACAATAATCATCTGAGGCCTGTTACATTGGCTATTAACAAAAAGGCAGGAATAACAAGTGGATAAATAACAAGTGGGAAAAGGGGAACCTTTATAAGCTCTTTATGGGAATGTAAATTGGTGCAGCCAGTATGGAAGATATAAGTTGTTGCTGTTGTTCAGTTGCCAAGTTGTGTCAGACTCTGCGATTCCATGGACTGTAGCACAAGAAGCTTCTCTGTCCTCCACTATCTCCTGGAGTTTGCTCAAATTCATGTCCGTTGAGTTGGTGATGCTATCTAACCATCTTTCCCAGCATCAAGGCCTTTTCAATGAATTGACTCTTTGTATCAGGTGGCCAAAGTATTGCAGCTTCAGCTTCAGCATCAGTCTCTTCAATGAATATTCAGGTTGATTTCCTTTAGGAATGACTGGCTTGATCTCCTTGCTTTCCAAGGGGCTCTCAAGATCTTTCTTTTATACTTCTTTGTATTCTTGCCACCTCTTCTTCATCTCTTCTCCTTCTGTTAGGTCCTTACTGTTTCTGTCCTTTATTGTGGATTCTCACAATAAAGGAAGAAATATGGAGAGTCCTCAAAAAATCAAGACTACAGCTACCAGCTATCCCACTTCTGGATATTTATTCAAAGAATATGAAAACACTAACTTGAAAAGATACATGCACCCCTATGTTCACTGTGGCATTATTTGTAATAGATAAGATATGGAAACCACCTAAGTGTCGATCAACAGATGAATGGATAACAAAGATGTCATATCTATATACAATGGACTATTATTCACCCATAAAAAAGATGAAAACTTGACATATGCAACAACACGGATGGATCTTAAGGATATTATTTTAAGTGAAATAAGTCAGATGGACAAATACCATATGATCTTACTCATCATATAAAAAATAATAAATTTAAAGATCAAACTAAAAAACAAACATATAGATATAGAAAACAGAGTAGTGGTTATTGGAAGGAAAGGGGCAGGAGGTGGGTGGAAAGGATAAAAAGGGTAAACTGTATGGATAGAAACTATATTTTGGGTTGTGAGCATGCTGTAGGGTATACAGAAGCAGAAATACAATGTTGTACACATGAAATCTATATGATGGTAAAAACCAATGTTACCTCAACAAAAATTAAATCTTAAAAAAAAAAAATGAAACAACTATATAAATAGAGAAGGAAAGAAAAAAAAATGTACTATGAAGGCTTTTGTCATAGCCACCAAATACTGTGTATGTTAATCTAGTGTGGTGTAGCTTTCAATGCTTTTCTTACTGTGTGATAAACAGAAGGTGATCAATAGGCATTTGCTGAGTGAATGTTGAATAGATTTCTAGAAAACAAGAATACTCATTGAATTGGGGTGGGGGTTTCTGGTAAATTTAACTTTCTAAATTTCTGGAGGCCATTCTGAAAATCTATGGTTTTTCTTTCCTAAAGGAAAGAATCTAGCATGAAACCTGGCATATGGCATGGTGTCAATAAATAGCAGTTCCTTTACAAAAAATCGTGAGTGTAGCTTCTAGTCCTACACTCTGCTATCAAGTTGCTATGTGACCTTGGGAGATTCATGATCTCACTGGACTTCAGCTGCCTTATCTGTAAAAATGACAATAACATGTTAGTAACTAAAAGCAAAGGACTTGGACTAATCTCTTGATACAGATTACAGAATTGAAAGCAATGATACTAAAGAAGGATTTACATGGAGAAAGCTACTAATGTGTTAAGTGAACCACCAGTTAGCAATAATGAAGTTATTTTCTGATTTGTTATTGTTTCACCAAATACTCATTGAGCACCTATTCCCTAGTTGGCTCTATACTAGGAGCTAGGAGATACTGAGCTAATTATAACATTTCTTTACTTTGTGAGGCACTCTGAAATATGTGTGTGTATGCATATATATATATATATATATATACATATATATATATATATAATTTCAATCATCAAAACTCTGTGGGTTGATACCATCATTATTCCTATTATACAGACGAAAAAACTGTAGCTTAGAGTGTTTAAATGATCTATCCAAGATAACACAGCTAATAGAGCTGAGATACAAACCCCAATCTAATTCCACAGCCTAAGGGCTTCTAATTATTGTGTACTATATATTGCTACTGTAGCATAGAGATGCAAGAATAGAAAGCACACCATATGGAAGAGAGCTCCATATGCACAGTGAATGTGTATTTGTGATGGGATATTCTGGAAGTGTGTTGGACATGAGAGGAAAAACTATCTATTCCTCCAACAGTGGGAAACTCAGCTGGAGAACTGAGATCCAAATAACTGCTTAGACTGCCTGGAGATAATTATTAAAATATCAAAGAATGAGGTGGTATGGTGTGATAGCTAAGAGCTCAGCATTGGTGTTAGGCCACTTGAGACAGAAAAAGAGGATGATTAATCCCATACCATAGATACTTAGATATAGCTTGTGTGAATACTGCTTAAACATGTCAAATATAGAGGGCATTTTCACAATAATAGAAAAGTCAGATATCTTCATTCAATCAAGTACCAATTCTGAAGTAATTTTTATCTAATGTATCTATTACAAATGATAGTTACTCTAGTATATTTGCTGTGTCCATGGGATTGCAAAGAGTCAGACACAATTTAGTGACTAAACAGCAGCAATAACATTCTCTGTGCTGATTATACTAGATGCCATGATTATTGTCATTGACCTCATGAAGAATTAAGCAAATGGTACTTACCCACCACAGTCCCACAGGTTCAATACCAGGTTTCCCAGAAACCGAACATGAGAATGTTCTACATCAACTGGAAAACAAATATGACAAATCTAATAATTGTAGCATGCAAGATAAAATTCAAAATAAAGCACTAACCCATGGAATTTAGAAGGACCAAAGCGGAGTGAAATGCTCAAAGCTACAACAAGAAGGTGATTTTCAGCTTAGCAGTGTGGTTTAGTGGCAAGGTGGGCACCTAAACTATCCTGAGCTACAGAAATGGCTTTCATGTAAGTCATTATATTTTAGTAGTTTTAGTGCTTAGAGAAGAAAAAATCTCCAATTATAATACTGTTAAAATTTCAACATGTAAGACAGACATATACCATTTAATAGCTCTTTTCTGACCTATCAATACATTCCACAAAAAAATTAAAATGAAAAAGGACAACAAAAACCAAATACAAACGAATATAAAACATAACCAAACTCACTCCCTCTACTGATTTTCTTATTTTGATTAGTGACCCTATCATTTACCCATTTCAAGGGGTCATTTTTGACTCCTCTGTCCACATTCAATTCATTGCTATTCCCAATTCCATTCTTTGTTTCACTATCTGCTACTAATATTAGGGAAGGCTCTTACCTTCTCAGGCCTATACAGCTACAGTAGCTCCATAATTACCTCCCACCAGGAAGCCTTGGAGGCTTCCCTGATGGCTCAAACAGTAAAGAATCCGCCTGCACTGTAGGTAACACAGGAGATGAGGGTTCAGTTTTTGGGTCAGGAAGTTTCCCTGGAGGAGGAATGGCAACCCACTCCAGCATTCTTGCCTAGAAAATCCCAAGGACAGAGGAGCCTGGTAGGCTACAGTCCATAGGGTTGCAAACAGTTGGGCATGACTGAGCATGCACACGCTCAGTCTCAGGAAGCCTTACTCACTTTACTTCATCCTATAGACTTCTGCCAGGTTCATCTTCTTAACACTACTTTGAACATGTCACTCCCCAGTTTATAAACTTTCAATGGCTCCTCCATGCCTACAGAGGGGCATGCAAGGTCCTTCAGAATTTGGCTTCCAATCTACCTTTATGTTCCCCAATGAATCATATTAATAAAGCCTTTTGCTCCAGTCCAATTTTATTCACAGTTTATTCACAGTCCTCCCAAACCCCTCTACCTCCCCAGCCTCCAACACACCTTATATCAGGGGTCGCAAACTTGCTGATAGAAGCCAGCCCAGTAAACGTACAAGTGTGAAGTTGATCATGTATGGAGAGTAAATATCCACCAAAGGGGACAATGGAATGGGCAGCAATCACTTAGCTCTAGCTCATTTGCCATGCAGAAACATGGGCTCAGGATTTCCAGATCTTTAAATTTTCAATAGTAGCAGGAAATCCAGAGTTTTTGTGGAAACTTTTACTTATCGATAACTAATTCCAATTTTTCTAAAACATTGCACAGGCCAAACAAAACACATCTACAGGCTTTATCCAGCATACAAGCTGCCTGTTTGCGACCTCTGCCTTCCATGTCCCTCCCCACCCTATACTTTGTCTATATTCTGTTCATCTGCCTAGAAAATCTTCCCCACCTTTCTTCCAAAGTTAGATTCATCTTCTAAGACCCAGCTTAAACCCCATCTCCTCTAAAAACCCTACCTAGCCACCCCCACTTACCATCATCGCACCCTCTGAATTCATTTAAACATTTATTAAGCATCTACTCTCTGCCAGGCACTTATAAATCATAAGGAATAATAATGAAAATTCTTTTCCTGGAAATTTCTTGAAGTCTACCAATTATCATCTTTATAATTTCTGTAACAGTTAATCAACACACAGTGGTGTTTCTTCTCTGACTATCTTGAAGCTGTTGCTTAAACTGACTGCTATCTAACTTTGTGGAATTTTATCTTCTAATAAACTAGATCATAAACACCAAAACATTACTTAAAAAATACAGGCATTGGAATCAAACAGCTCTTAACTCAAATACACATTCTACCTCTCTGTGTGACCTTGGGTAAGTCACTTAACCTCTGAGTATCAGTTTCTTCTTCTATTAGGAAAAAAGGTGGGAGCCATACTATTGACCTCACAGGATTAAAGGGATTATCATACCTCAAGTGCCTGGCATGTAGTAGTTGCTCAAACTATTTCCCTTTTCCCCCTTTCTCCCCCTCCTTGGAAAAGGAATCATATCTTACATGTCTTTGTATTTCCAACAGAGTCTACGAGAGAGTAGGTGCTCAAACTGCTATTAATTTGAAGACTATGTAAACGGTCTAGTACTAAAAAAAAATGGAAAGAAGTACTACTGAGAAAGGGAAAGACAATAACAAAAGAAGTGACAGGATTCAGTGACTTTAGATATGGAGCACATGGGATAAAAATCTGGTTTCTACTCCCATATCATAAAAATTGTTCTCATCAATGGCCCCATTACCAAATCCAGTGGACTTTTCAGTCCTTGTCTTACTTTCTGCACATGACACTGTTGACTATTTTCTTCTCAAAAAAATTCTCTTCTCTTGGCCTCTGATAGGAGACCTATAACTGCTCCAGCAGGTCCTCTCTCACAGGTTCCTGTTCTTCTTTCTGTCCCTTAAATGTTGGAGTTCTTCAGGATTCCATCTTTGGCCACCTACTCTTCTATGTTATTTTATATGTTATTCTTCACATTATTTTAACATTTGGATACTGATAATCCATAATTATTTATCTATAATACAGATTTCTCTCTTCCCTTTCTGAATCATATATTGGACATCTTTATTTGCATATATTGCAAGTATCCCAAACTCAATATATCCAAATATAACATCTCCCCATTCTTCCCACAAAATCTATTCCTCTTTTAGTCTTCCCTAATTCAATGACTTTAACCAGGTGACTAAGCCCAAACCTTAAGTTTTATCCTGAGTTCACTCTTTCCTGCTTCATTCCCCTAAAACATACCAGCAAGTCCTGATGACTTTACCTCTTAAATATATCCCAAATCCATTTGCTTCTCAACATATTCACTACTACTACCCTAACCCAAGTTAAGCCCCCATCATCTCTTACCTGGTCTACTAAAAAGAGTTCCCTAATTTGTCAATCTGTTTCTTCCCTTGCCTCTCTCCAATCTATCATCCATATTACAGATATAATGATCTCTCCACAATGCAAATTTTATTTAATCCTTCTTTAAAAAGAAAAATAATAACATGTCTCTATGCACGACTGCATACACTCAAAAAATAGGGCCAGAAGGATAACCTCAAATTATTCGTGGTGGTTGTCTATAGGAAGTAGGCCTGAGAATGAGGGACTTTTCACAAGTATTACTTTTGTAATCAAAATTGAAAATTAAAAATAATGAAACCTGATCATATTACTTTTCTGTTAGAAACACTCTAAGGGTTTCCCTCCAACTTCAGTTTAAACTACCTGACTTGGCATACAGGGCACTTTATGATCTAATCCCTGCTTTCTGCCTCTCTCTTCAGTCTCAGTTCTCCTACAGGGCCCTCTGGCTCCCCTAGTCTTCCTGTCTTGCTATCATAAGAGCAACTGGAAAGAACCAAGAACAGAGCTTTGAGAAAACACATACACTTATGGGGCAGAAAGAAGAAATTCTTTTTCTTTTAAAGGGAGGGATGATTAAAGATAAAGGAATAAAACCAGGGTAATAAAGCATTAAATAAAAGCCAAGAGATCAGAGAATTTTGAGAAGGTAGGAAATCTTGGAGCTGTCAACAGTGTTTAAGACTAAAATACTTCATAAGCACAATTTTTGCTGACAAGTTAACTATTCCAACAAACATTTTAATAGCCCCATAATAAATAAATACCACCATTCTGTATCCTTACTTCAAATTCCAAAACATAGTACACTCTAAGTTTAATAAAAGGAAACTGGACTTTTTTCAGCAATGACAAACTAGAAGAACACTAAAACATTCAAGGTGATATAATATTTTAGAATATGTACTCTTTCACTACTCTTAAAGAAAATTAGCAATTGAACAAAAATGAATAGTAAGCAAAAATCAATATACTATACATATTTTTATTTAGTCCATAAATTTAGCAGTAGAACTCAGACTTTTCTTCCAGAAATGACAAGCTAGTTAATGATACACTAAAGCATTAAGGTCAACATAATATTTTGAAGTACACTTTTATGAACTTTAAGAAATACAGTAATTACTAACAAAGTATTATCAATAAAGGTACCACTTGAGATAGCCCCAAGAGCCCTGTCCCATGCACAGGAAGCTCCAGAAAAACATTTGTTAAATAAATGGCCTGTTTAAACATATAGGGTTCATATAATTTGAAATATTATGTTTATAACTTTTTAATGAAGCTGCTAGATTATTTCAAAACTATTTTAAGTAGATTGACTAGCTCTGAAATTTGGGTGATAAGACTATTCATCAGACTCAAAGTGGTCATTCAACTCTGATTAGCTAAAGACAAAAATATTTATTAGACTAAAAAACAACTTCAATGAAAGGTGCAGAACTTAAAACACAAAGAGAAGTCTGCCAGAAATTGCAGCTGTACCATAATGAATAAAGCAGGAGCACAGACTGACATTCTAGCTCTAACATTCATGAGTTGAGTGAGCTTAACTTCAAGGTCATATTTTCTTCATCTATTAAAATAAAGTTCATATGAGAACTGAAGTAAATAGAACAGCAATATAATTAAACATTACCTTCATCTGTTCTACTGAAACCATTTGATTAAGGTCCAAGTATTAAACTTGGAAGAACAGAAAAAAAATTAAAATATAACCAATCAAAACAGGGAGGAGTCTGAATAGGTACTCTCTAGAAGGAAGTCTCTTGAGGCATAATAGACCATAGGACCCTGTCCTGACCAAAACTGCTGATAAATGACTTAGATGAAAACTAGATGAGATGCTTATCAAATGTAAAAATTGCACATAGCTAGGAAGGATAGTTAACATATCAGATGAGCAAATAAGCAGCTAAAATGAAAACAGGATCCAACTCCTTTTCTATGGATAAGGAAACTGAGGCCCAGTGAGATAGTAACTTGTTCTAGATTTCAGTTAACATTTCATGGGCTAAAACAATCAAAACTGAATAATTCAATAAACATTTATTCATATGTTCAAAATGTTTTCTGCACAAGAATCAGAAGGAGGATTTGTGTTTTAATAAAAATATATGTGAAAAGGATTTTTTTTTAGTATGACTCAGTATAATGAAAGCCACTCCATAGAAGAAGAGTGGGGGCTAGACTGTGCTAACAGCAGTGTGATACCCAGGACAAGAGATGTACTTGTCATACTCTCCTGTGATTAGACCATGTCTTCATTTAAATCTCAGCTCTAAAAAAATACAGACATATTCAAATAAGTCCTTAAAAATGCTTCAAAATGATGTCAAATGAGAGAGAGATGGGGGAAACAGAGATTTTTAACTTAAGGAAGATAAGATTTGGGAGGCAAGGGATGGCTAGGATAGATTGAGACATTAATCATACCAAAATATTTGCAGAGACTCAAGAGAACATAAAGGGTACCAACTAATAGAAATAAAGGGAAACAGATCTGGGGCTTTAACTAAGAAATAACTTTCTAATCATTAAAGCTTACCCAATTATGAGAGTCTATACTATACTCTAAGCACTTTAAGAACAGAAAAGAAGTTTCTTTCTCCTTTGTATCCTAGCATCTGGAACATAGGAGTGTTTTAAAAATGTTTGTTGTTCTTGAAACCAGAATGAAATAACCTTTGAAGTAGCTTGTGTAGCTTGTCCCTAAAAGTGTTCAAGATGCTAGTAACCCAGATCAGGAAAAATTGAAAGCCAGGTAGGATAATGGTTTTGTTACCTAAAGGCCAAGGACCAAGGAAGAATCCAAAAATACATGGATGCTACAAAATGAAATGGCATTATAGCCTAAAGACAGAAAGGGTCTCCCAGGAGCACAGGTCCACTGGGCATCCATGGCAGCCCAGCTAGCTTGTACTAAGAAATCAGATTTAAGATTCAAACCATAAAGAGCAATGAAACATTTCTCAAGTCAAAGCTTGAATTCCAACAAGAACATCTATGTATACCCAGGAAGAGAAATAGCAGAGTACAGATCCAGATAATCTTCCTCTGACAGCCTCCCAACCCCAGGAATTTACCTTTTAATAAGACTAGGACTAACTACTGCTTTAAAAATCATAGATTTTAATGTTATGCTTGTCAATACCTATAAATTAATTTCTTTTTACATAATAACAGTTAAAAACAAATACCCTCCCCCACATAAAAAATGAACAAACAAAAGGACCCCTATGCTTGTTGAGAAAGAACAGGGTAAAAATGAAGTTGGACAAGGATATCCCATTTGGTAAGCAACCTAGAAAGGAAAGAACTTCTCCAAGAGAGCCAGCAGTAGTAACCAGAATTAGGTAACGTCCTTCAGAGAAGGAATGAAAAAAAAAAGGAAAAGTGCTCAAAAACAAATCCGTCAGTTTCTGTATCACCAAGTTACTGCAACCAAGTGTGTTATTCAGATTAAGATCACACGACTTTACAATAAGATAAAACATCTTACTTGTTGCACCAAGACGACGTGTGTCTCTTGCAATATAATTTGCAAAGATAATAGACCTCATGCTGGTCTTACCCGACCCACTTTTACCCATCAACAGCACCTAAAGACAAAATGGGAAAAAAGAAAAGAAAAAAGTCAGCAATCAAGGGCAAATCAAATCTAAAGGGATCTATTTATCTCTTGAACTTGGTATTTTACTGAAGTGACAGTACACACAACCTAAAGTGGATACTTGTAACTGACTAGTTCTCTGACCAGTGTGAACATGGAGGCACCTAGAATTCCAGAGACCAGTCACTTACCTGTCATAAGTCACAATTTCTCTTGGTGATAGAATCACAGTGAATTTACCATGTTATAAATACATACTATCATACATTCAGTATTACATTAGTGAGATAAAGGAAACTTCAATAATCTGATAAAAGGAATCAACAGGAAACTCTCATAATCTAATATTTTATGCACTGCACTATCTGTCAGGGTATGTCAGTTTAAATGAAAATTCACCCTCCAACTCAGAGTCAACCTTACCACTTCTGCCATTAATTTGATCCCTTTTACTCACCTTCATGATTTTGTTCCATTATTTACTCTTTCGCACTGTGCATGTGCTCAGTCGCTCAGTTGTGTCCGACTGTTTGTAACCCCATGAAGTGTAGCTTGCCAGAATACTCTGCCATGGGATTTTCCAGGCAAGAATACTGGAGTGGGTTGCCATTTCCTTCTCCAGGGTATCTTCCCAACCAAGGGATCAAACCAACCTCTCCTACATTGGCAGGTGGATTTACCACTGAGACACCTGGGAAGTCCTAGTTACTCTTTTATTTCTTTTCATAAGTGTCCCATTGCTTACAGGATCAAGTCCTTAAACTACATATAAGACCCTCCTTGATCTGGCTTATCTATTCCTCTGCCTTTGTCTTCTGACCCTCCTAACCTGAAACTTGTAGAGTCCAGCTACAATGAACTGAACTGCTTGTAGTTCCCTTGAATGTGTCAGGTCTCCAGGGAGCCCAGTTCTATGTCATTTTTTAGGCTGAAATCTCTTCCATTAACTTTACACTCCCTTTTCTTTCTTCAGCTAAGCTCCACTTATCCTTTAAGACTTGGCTCAGCAATCATCTCAAGAATTTCTCTGATTCCAGAAAACATAGGCAAAACACTCTCTGATGTAAACCACAGCGGGATCCTCTGTGACCCACCTTCCAGAGTAATGGAAATAAAAGCAAAAATAGACAAATGGGACCTAATTAAATTTAAAAGCTTCTGCACAATGAAGGAAACTATAAGCAAGGTGAAAAGACAGCCTTCAAAATGGGAGAAAATAATAGCAAACAAAGCAACTAACAAAGAATTAAACTCAAAAATATACAAGCAGCTCCTGCAGCTCAATTCCAGAAAAATAAATGACCCAATCAAAAAATGGGCACTAAATAGACATTTCTCCAAAGAAGACATACAGATGTCTAACAAACACATGAAAAGATGCTCAACATCACTCATTATCAGAGAAATGCAAATCAAAACCACAATGAGGTACCATCTCAGGCTGGTCAGAATGGCTGCTATCCAAAAGTCTACAAACAATAAATGCTGGAGAGGGTGCAGAGAAAAAGGAACCCTCTTACACTGTTGGTGGGAATGCAAATTAGTACAGCCACTATGGAGAACAGTGTGGAGATTCCTTAAAAAACTGGAAATAGAACTGCCATATGACCCAGCAATCCCACTGCTGGGCATACACACTGAGGAAACCAGAATTGAAAGAGACACATGTACCTCAATGTTCATTGAAGCATTGTTTACAATAGCTAGGACATGTAAGCAACCTAGATGTCCATCAGCAGACGAATGGATAAGAAAGCTGTGGTACATATACACAATGAAATATTACTCAGCTATTAAAAAGAATGCATTTGAATCAGTTCTAATGAGGTGGATGAAATGGGAGCCTATTATACAGAGTGAAGTAAGTCAGACAGAACACCAATACAGTATATTAATGCATATATATGGAATTTAGAAAGATGGTAATGATGACCCTATATGTGAGACAGCAAAAGAGACACAGATGTAAAGAAGACTTTTGGCCTCTGTGGGAGAAGGCAAGGGTGGGATGATTTGAGAGAACAGCATTGAAACATGTATATTATCATATGTGAAACAGACCGCCAGTCCAGGTTCAATGCATGAGACAGGGTGTTCAGGGTTGGTACACTGGAATGACCCAGAGGGATTGGATGGGGAGGGAGGTGGGAGGGGGTTCAGGATGGGGAACACCTGTATACCCATGGCTGATTCATGTGAATGTATGGCAAAAACCACCACAATACTGTAAAGTTTTTAGCATCCAAATAAATAAATTAATTAAAAAATAATAATTTCTCTGATTCTAATACCCTAGGCTGGCTTAGGTATATTTCATCTCTTTTCTCCCATTATACTCTTATGACACTGCAAAGACCATAATGCATTCTAGTTATTCAATTTTTATTTTGGTGTGTCTCTCACAAGACTCTGAGCTCCTGCATGGCAGGGAGAAACCCCTTTGAGTCTTCAGTGCCTAACATACAACAGTCATTTAAAATATGTTCATCAAAAGAATGAGCAAGCTATCAAAACAAAGATATAAAACAAGCAAATTTTTAGCAATGAGAATTGTCCAATAGAAACAGTGAAGGTAAACACCTTCTAGTCAGTGACAGCATTTAACAAAGACACTTGCACTAAGAGAGAAACTAGGTGATGTAACTTTTAAGAGCCTTTTTCTCACTTAAAATTTATGAACTATAGTTCTAATTACTTTGATTTTCAAATGAGGGGTACACATTTTATCTTCAATTCTAAGATATTTTATAAAAAATTATAAGTACATATATTGAGAATATTAA
Source organism: Ovis aries (assembly GCF_016772045.2). Classification (NCBI taxonomy): domain Eukaryota; kingdom Metazoa; phylum Chordata; class Mammalia; order Artiodactyla; family Bovidae; genus Ovis; species Ovis aries. The sequence goes on from NC_056080.1 coordinate 49,674,621, forward strand.
AAAAGTAAACTACACTCAGTTCAACTTAATCTAACTATTTAGCTATATAACTTTATCTTACTAAGGAAATGTCACTAATAATATTGTTTAAAGTTGTTAGAAAAAAGTTTCAGTTTTACTCTTAATCATTTACAAATTTTTGGTATTTTTAGGCATCCTTGTTGATAGCAACTTTAGACAGGCTCATCAAGAACATTTCCTCTGCAAACTGAAGTTTTATAACTGAATTATTAGATAAAGGCTAAAGTGTATTTCTTTTTTTGTTAATTGAATATTCAGTTCAGTTCAGTTGCTCAGTCGTGTCCAACTCTTTGCAACCCCATGAATCGCAGCACACCAGGCCTCCCTGTCCATCACCAACTCCCAGAGTTTACTTAAACTCATGCCCATCAAGTCAGTGATGCCATTCAGCCATCTCATCCTCTATTGATGTGACTGGTGATAGAAGCAAGGTCTGATGCTGTAAAGAGCAATATTGCATAGGAACCTGGAATGTCAGGTCCATGAATCAAGGCAAATTGGAAGTGGTCAAACAGGAGATGGCAAGAGTGAACGTCGACATTCTAGGAATCAGCAAACTAAAATGGACTGGAATGGGTGAATTTAACTCAGATGACCATTATATCTACTACTGTGGGCAGGAATCACTTAGAAGACATGGAGCAGCCATCATGGTCAACAAAAGAGTCTGAAATGCAGTACTTGGATGCAATCTCAAAATGACAGAATGATCTCTGTTCATTTCCAAGGCAAATTATTCATTATCACAGTAATCCAAGCCTATGCCCCAACCAGTAATGCTGAAGAAGCTGAAGTTGAACAGTTCTATGAAGACCTACAAGATCTTTTAGAATTAACACCCCAAAAAGATGTCCTTTTCATTATAGGGGACTGTAATGCAAAAGGAGGAAGTGAAGAAACACCTGGAATAACAGGCAAATTTGGCCTTGGAATACAGAATGAAGCAGGGCAAAGGCTAATAGAGTTTTGCCAAGAGAACGCACTGGTCATAGTAAACACCTTCTTCCAAAAACACAAGAGAAGACTCTACACATGGACATCACCAGATGGTCAACACCGAAATCAGACTGATTATATTCTTTGCAGCCAAAGATGGAGAAGCTCTATACAGTCAGCAAAAACAAGACCGGGAGCTGACTGTGGCTCAGATCATGAACTCCTTATTGCCAAATTCAGACTTAAATTGAAGAAAGTAGAGAAAACCACTAGACCATTCAGGTATGACCTAAATCAAATCCCTCATGATTATACAGTGGAAGTGAGAAATAGATTTAAGGGAGTAGATCTGATAGAAAGAGTGCCTGATGAACTATGAAAAAGAAATTGAATATTAATACACAATATTTATCCTTGGGTTGGTCAGATCCCCTGGAGGAGAGCACGGCAACCCGCTCCAGTATTCTTTCCTGGAGAATACCATGGAGAGAGGAGCCTGGCCAGCTACAGTCCATAGAGTCTCACAAAGCTGGACATGACTGAAGCAACTTAGCATCCATACAAACAATATTTATGACAAAATAATTAGTTACAATAGTTTCAGGTGTACAGAACAGTGATTCATTTTTTGCAGAGTATATTCCACTACATGTTATTACAAGATATTGGGTATAATTCCCCATGCCATACAGTAATTATTTGTTGCTTATCTATTTTTATATAGTAGTTTGTATCTGTTACTCTCATACCCCTAAATTGTCCCTCTCTCCTTTGTAAACAGCAGTTTGCTTCTGTTTTTGTCTCTATTTTGTGTATAGATTCATCTGTATTAGTTTTTAGATTCCACATATAAGTGACATCACATAGCATTTGTCTTTGTTTTATTTGACTGAGCATAATATTCTTTAGGCCCATCCATATTGCTGCAAATGGCAATATTTCATTTTTTTTATGGTCTTTGATTTTTAATTTAAGAAATCTTATTTTAATAGCTTGTGAAAGACTTATCAAGGTTAACTGTATTAAGTAGTAATTTAAGTGCTCTATCTGCATTTGCTCATTTAAGCTTAATAACAATCTTATGAGATAGGTAACATTATTATCACCATTTTATAAATGAGGAAGCTGAAAACTTAAAAGGGTCAGAAATTTGCTCCAGAGCTGTGCCCTTATCGATTATCACTAAACCCCAAGGTGGGGAACATTACCATAAGAGCACAATTCCATTTGGAGAACTCACATGAAACCTTATAGTGGTAATATCTGAGCTGGGTTCAACATAAATGTACAGGCAGAGACATGTGTAGTGCATGTGCCTAATTTGCCCAAAATGCAAATTAATCTGTAAACTTGGAGAAAAACAGATTCTGCCTGGCTGTGATAGGGTTTAAAGGTGTGGCAGATGATTTAGTCAGGAATATAATTTATTTATTTTAAATATAAATTTATTTAGTTTTTTGGAGGCTACTTTATAATATTGTATTGGTTTTTAAAAGGCATTCTATAAGATGAATCTATTGGATTGTATTCAGTGGGCTTTGGGAAGTTATAAAAAGTTCTTTAGTATGTGAATGGGAGATTTCTATGTTAGAAAAAATTAAATCTGATAGCAAAGAAGGGGACAAGAGTCAGGGAGAAAATGTAGAAGGCTCCTACAACCGTCAAGAAAAGATGGCAAATGTAACCACAATTATATTTCCTAAACAGTAATTTCTTACCTTTATTTCATGTTTTTGATGTACTTAACACATCTTACCTTTTTCTTCATGGCTGTATTTGGTAGCACCCACCTGCAGATATAAACCAAAAGACAGAGTTTCCATGATCCAGCTGCCTTGGAAATTGGAATGAAAGAATTTTTTTTTTCAATGCGGAGGTGCAAAAGAGCATATTTAGCACAACAGCTAAGTACAGCTGTGTGGCAGACCTTAGTTAAGTAGAGGTCATCAATTTCCTAAATTATAAAACTGTGTTTATTCTCCCTTCTCCCCTAATTACCTGCTGAGGAGATAGCTCCTAGGAAAATGTATTTAGAAATATAAATGAATTAAAATTCAACATTCAGTTTTTTATCACCTTAAAAATTTATCAAAGCAACATGTACAAATGTTTTAATAAATCAAACAATATTGTCATATTTGAATATCTTTTTTCAGTCAGCATATTATTATAAATCTTTATTCCTTCAGCTGTCCTTCCAAGTCATATCTCACTCATCACAGGCACAAAGTATATAAATTCTCAAATTCAAGTACAAATTGGCACAGAAAGCATTCTCAAGCCACTGATCTCTGCCTAGGAAAAACCAGCTCTCTTTTCAGTCTTCTTATTCTCAACATGATGACGTCAAATCTTCTTTATGGACAATTCAAAACAATCCAGATTGCCTCTTTACACAATTCTCACTCCCCAGAGTGATATCACGCCTGTCCCAACAACCAGGCCTCTTGATAGCTTATCCAATCACCAAAAGCAACCTTACTGGCAAACCGAAGCAATTTATCATAGGGTGGGGTATTCTAATTCACAATACTCCCTTCAGTTAGAACGTCTATGCCCGCCCCCCCCCCCCACCACCTCCGCTTCCAGTTTTCAGTTAATACCCTTCACCTACCCAAGCGATCCTTCCGGTTCCCCTATAGGAGGATCCATCCTGGGCCCCAGATTCTCTTTCTCCATCTTTTTTTCAGAGTCAGATTCTTCCATCGTGCAACAAGTCTTTTCCAGTCTCTTCTAAATCCGCAGTACTCTCTCCCTTTTTTTTTTTTTTTTCCTTGTTCACCCCCTCAGCCGCCTGTTCTCGTCGCGTACGGTCCTTAGGCCTGTTCTATTCTCGCCTCCGCCTTTGTCCACTGGGGGGTCCGCTTTCCGCACGGTTACCTTTACCGACTGGAACTTGGCCTCAAGGCACCGCCGAGCCGGCCAGCGCAAAGGCTGTGATTCGGTGATGCAAAGGAAGAGATGGAGGATGAGAAGGAAAGAGGGATAGCGGGAGGTTCGTCTCAAGTTTGGGCCTCAGGACCCAAGGTCTTGAAACCCAAAGGGGACTTCACTCGCAAAGAGGTGGGGATGAGGAAGGCAGAGGTGGCAGAAAGAGCAGACCCATGCCGTAGGCACCAAGCGATGAATGCCTCAGTAGGCTCCTTGTTCCCGAGCCTAAGTGCTCCGGAGAGTCCGCTGGAGGCAGCGGCGACTACGACCTAATAGCCCGCCCTTCAGGAGCGCAGGTAAACCACCGCAGCCACCCTACTGCAGGCCAGGATCACGTGGGCACCTGCCTTAAACCCGGAGCTTGTCACGTGACTGCCGCTTCCCTAGGGGCCAGTGGGCTGAGACGAATACCATAGAGACTGCGCGGAAAAACAAGAGTGCCACCCGTTGCCGTCACGTGGCCCAGGCTCTTACAAAACCCAAGCTCCGTTGAGCGCTGCCAGCCTGAAGGGGCTTTCCTTGTGGGCCACCTGGCCCCACCTTCCACGGAGAATTAAAGGAGCCAGTTGTAATTTTAGTGTCTCAAAGCTAGGGTTGTTTTTTTTTTTTTTTTTTTTTTAACTGTAACGTCACCCTTGATGTTTTTCAGTGATGAGAGCCAAACATTTGTTTTTTCTCCTTGTTTCTTTACGTATTTGTGTTTTTATTACTGATATTAACCCATATGTGTGACTGAGCTTGGAACTAATGAGTTAATACATCCAAAGTGCTTACAACTGCTTCTTCCGCATAGTGCTCAATAAAAGTAATTATTGCTGGGATCAGGGGTTCATCAGGAAATTTAGGACTTACACATAGTTCTCTGAAAGTAAGGGAATTATATAGGGGCATATCACAGGTGGCTCTAGTGATAAAGAAGATATCTCTTATGTGCAGGAGACATAAGAGACTGGAGTTCGATTCCTGGGTCAGGAAGATTCCCCTGGAGCAGGACATGGCAGCCCACTCCAGTATTCTTTCCTGGAGAATCCCATGGACAGAGGAGCCTGGTGGGCTGACCAACTAAACACGTACAGATATAGATATATGTATTATATCTATAATGTAATATATATTATATCTATATATATGTGTGTGTATACATAAATATATATAAGCCACATGTATATATTCCTTAAAAAGGAAGGAAAGAAAGACTGGAGGGAGAGTAGGAAGAACAGAACAAAGGGAAGGAAAATTGTACAGAAACAAGATACTGTTTTGCCCCCAGATGTCTCCATTTAACCTTCTATATGATTCCGTCTTACAACAAATGACTTGCCTCAAGAAAAATTCATTCTATTCTGACCATGATTCTTTAGCTCTGTCATTGTTCAGTTACTCAGTCATGTCCAATTCTTTGGGACAATCCCACCCCTCCATGGGCTGCAGCACCCAGGCTTCCCTGTCCTTCACTGTCTCACGAAGTTTGCTGAAACTCATGTGCATTCAGTCGGTGATGCCACCCAACCATCTCATCCTCTGTTGCCCCCTTTCCTCCTGCCCTCAATGTTTCTCAGCATCAATTCTTAGGCGCTCAGTCTTCTCTATGGTCCAACTTTCACATCCATATATGACAACTGGAAATATCATAGCTTTGACTAAAGAGACCTTTGTCAGCAAAGTGATGTTTCTACTTTTTAATATTCTGTCTGGGATTGTCATATATTTTCTTTCAAAGAGCAAGCATCTTTTAATTTCAGGGCTGCAGTCACCATCTGCAGTGATTTTGGAAGACGAAGAAAATAATGTCTGTCACTGTTTCCATTATTTCCCCATCTATTTGCCATGAAGTGATGAGACCAGATGTCATGATCTTAGTTTTTTGAAACTTGAGTTTTAAGCCAATTTTTTTCACTCTCCTCTTTCATTTTCATTAAGAGGCTCTTTAGTTCCTCTTTGATTTCTGCCATTAGGGTGGTGTCATCTGCATATCTGAAGTTATTGATATTTCTCCTGGCAAACTTGATGAAGCTTAAGCTTCATCTAGCTGGGCATTTTAAATGATAGTCACTGCATATAAGTTAAATAAGCAGGGAGACAAGATACAGCATTGACATATTCCTTTCCCAATTTTTAACCAGTCCGTTGTTTCATGTAAGGTTCTAACTGTTGCTTCTTGTCCTGCATATAGGTTTCTCAGGAGATAGGTAAGGTGGTCTGGTAGTCCCATCTCTTGAAGAATTTTCCACAGATTGTTGTGATCCACACTGTCAGAATGTTAGTGTAGCTGATGAAGCAGAAGTAGATGTTCTTCTGGAATTCCCTGGCTTTTTATGTGATCCAGCAAATGCTGGCAATTTGATCTCTGGTTCCTCTGCCTTTTTAAAATCCCATTTGTACATCTGGAAGTTCTCAGTCCATGCACTGTTCAAGCCTAGCTTGAAGGATTTTGAGCATTACTTTGCTAGTGTGTGGGATGAGTGAAGGTGGGTAGTAGTTTGAACATTCTTTGGCATTGCCCGTCTTTGGGATTGGAATGAAAACTGACCTTTTCCGGTCCTGTGGCCACTGCTGATTTTTCCAAATTTGCTGGCATATTGAGTGCAGCACTTTAGCAACATCATCTTTTAGGATTTGAAATAGCTCAGCTGGAATTTCATCACCTCCACTAGCTTTGTTTGCAGTAATGCTTCCTAAGACCCGCTTGACTTCACATTCCAGGATGTCTGGTTCTAGGGAGTGATCATACCATCATGGTTATCTGGGTCATTAAGACTTTTTCTGTACAGTTCTTCTGTGTATTCTTGCTACCTCTTCTTAATATCTTCTGCTTCTATTAGACCCATTCTGTTTCTGTCCTTTTTGTGCCCATCTTTGCATGAAATATTCCCTTGTTATCTCTAGTTTTCTTGGAGAGATCTCTAGTTTTTCCCATTCTGTTGTTCTCCTCTATTTCTTTGCATTGTTCACTTAAGAAGGCTTTCTTCCTTCTCTTTACTACTCTTTGGAACCCAGATGGGTATATCATTCCTTTTCTCCTTTGCCTTTCACTTCTCTTTTTTTCTCAGCTATTTGTAAGGTCCCTTCAGACAACCAGTTTACCTTTTTGCATTTCTTTTTCTTGGGGATGGTTCCAGCCACCACCTCCTGTACAATGTTATGAACCTCTGTCCATAGTTTTTCAAGCAATCTGTCTATCAGATCTAATCCCTTGCACCTGTTTGTCAAGAGATTGACAATCCCTTGACATAATCAAATCATAAGCGATTTAATTCAGGTCATACCTGAATGGCCTAGTGGTTTTCCCTACTATCTTAAATTTAAGTCTGAATTTTTCAATCAGAAGTTCATGATCTGAGCCAGTCAGCTCTCTGTCTTGTTTTTGCTGACTGTATAGAGTTTCTCCATTTTTGACTGGAAAGAACATAATCAATCTGACTTTGGTATTGACCATGGGATGTCCATGTATAGAGTTGTCTCTTATGCTGTTGGAAGAAGGTGTTTGCTATGACCAGTGTGTTCTCTTGGCAAAACTCTGATAGCCTTTGCCCTGCTTCATTTTGTAGTCCAAGGCCAAACTTGCCTGTTATTTCATGTATCTCTTGACTTCTTACTTTTGCTTTCCAGTCCTCTATGATGAAAAGGAAATCTTTGTGTGTGTGTGTGTGTTAGTTCTAGTAGGTCTTGTAGGTCTTCATAAAACCATTCAACTTCAGCTTCGTTGGCATTAGTGGTGGCAGCATATACTTGGATTACCATGATATTGAAAGGTTTGCCTTGGAAATGAACAGAGATCATTCTGTCCTTTTAGAGATTGCATCCAAGTACGGCATTTCAGGCCCTTTTGTTGACTATGAGGGCTGCTCCACTTCTTCTAAGGGATTCTTGCCCACAATGCTAGATATAATGGCCATCTAAATTAAATTCACCTATTCATATCCATTTTCATTCACTGATTCCTAAGATGTTGATGTTCACTCTTGCCATTCCTGTTTCTTCCAGTTTACCTTGATTCATGGACCTAACATTCCAGGTTCCTATGCAATATTGTTCTTTACAGCATCAGACTTTACTTTCACCACCAGACACATTCACATCATTTCTGCTCTGGCTCAGTCTCTTCATTCTTCATGGAGATATTTTATCTTTATCTCTATCACTTGCTAAATCCCCTTCCTACTTCCTACCACCTGCCCTCAAACCAGCTCCTGTTCTAATTTTCCCTGGGTGGTGAAAGACCTTGCATCTCAAACCAGGAAGTCATTTTATTATTTTTCTTCTAATTTTACTGAGATGTAACTGACACAAAGAATTGTATAAGTTAAAGGTGTACAGCATAATGATTTGACTTACATACTTCAAGAAATGGTTATCATAAGTTTAGTGAGAATCCCTCACCTCATATAGAGACCAAATTAAAGAAATAGAATTTTTTTTCTTTTGATGAAAACTCAAAATTCACTCCCTTAAGGGTTTCCATGTATGACAGCACTAGTATATTTAGTATGTTACATTACATCCCTAGTACTTACTTGTCATATAACTGGAAGTTTGTACATTTTGACTGCCTCCATTCAATTCCTTCTGCTCCTGCCTCCCGCTTCACCTCTGGTAACCAAATATGATCTCTTTTGTTCTGAGTTTGTTTGTTTGTTTTTAAAGCACAATTGACCTACAATACTATATTAGTTCCTGTTACATAACATAGTGATTCACTGTTTCTATGCATTTTGAAATGATCTTCATGGGAGTTCCATACAAATCTTTGTATGTCATCATACAAAGATTTTACATATTTATTGACTACATCCTCACATGTAAATTTCATACCCATGACTCGTGTATTTCAAGCTGGAATTTTGTACTTCTTAATCTCCCTCATCCATCCTTTTGTTTCAAAGCAATGGATCTCAGGTCCTTGAGAAAGACACTTCTGCACTGTAGGGGATACATATTTACAACTGTAAGCTCTTTTGAGTAAATGTTCTGAAGAAAGTAGGTCAGAGGCCTGTCATAAGGTTGGAACAAACAGTAAATTCTCCTTGCTGTGTTGAGATTTCTCAGGCAGGCTAGGTAGGAGGGGTCAATGGGGACCTGGGGGTCATCCTAGAGGTTTGGCAAGTCTCTTGGAACAGGATTTTGCACAGAGTTATGTGCTGAGACTTCCTCAGTTCTCATTAGCCTATTTTCTACAGTCTCCATGTTCCTCCCTATTCTTACTGCTGCTTTTTTTGTTCCAGCTGATATAATATCTGGTCTGGATAATTGCAATAGACTCCTATTTTCCTACAGTTGTAGCTTCAAAGGAGTTTGGAATGGGTGGAATAATCTTCATTAGTCATCTCACCTCTCAAAATGCACTCAATGTTAAATAATATGTCCTTATTATATAAAGGTAGCTTTCAATATAGCCTTCAACCCCTAGTACCACCAGGCTTTACCAGTAACACTATGCCCTTAAACCACTCTTTTATAGAAAGTCATTTTCTTCCTGTGGCTAGTCTCTCTTTCCTTCTCCTCCAAACCATCACACTTTAGCCATTTTAACTACCTCTCTAAAGTTCCATGAGGAAAAGTTGAAGAAAGGAAGGAGAAGGGATAAAGAAGACAAGTGGGGAGATGAGAAGAGGGAAGGAAGAGAGGAGAAAGAAGAGGAAAGAGGAGGAATAGAGGTAGGAGGACGGGAGTAGAAGAAAGAGATTTGAAAAAGATTGAGGAACTAAAAGAAATTAAGAGTTGGTTCCTGAGAATAAAGAAGACTGTTAGTACAATGCATTCTTATACAGTCTAGAGGTTAAGATTCTGGTTTTAACCCAAGTATCATTGGCTGCTAATATTCACATTTTCATTAAAGAGTCTTACACAGATAGAAGGTGAGAGTTACTTTTCACTTTTGACAAGTTAATTTTTTAAACTTTTTATGATAGGTTCTTTTCCAAAAGTTTTGATTAAGCTCTGCAGAGTTATTCATGCATTCATTCAACAAATACTTATTGAGCAGCCATTCTTGCCAGGAACTGTGTTAGACACTAGAGATACAAACATTCTTTTATTTCAGGTATTGTTGCCTGTCATATGCTCATGTCTAATACATCAGCTTCACTATACTCTTACACAATTATACACATACATACAAACACATCAGCATTCCCTCTGTCCAGATCCTACCCAATAGTTTTAATCATCCATCTTAGCAAGAATATAGAGCCCCTAGGATCCAATTTAGGGAAATTTATTCCTTAAATTCATTCTAGTCACCTTATCCTCAACCACACATGGGTCTCCAATTCCCAAAGTGCCCCTCATAACTTCCTTTCCCTTCTCCTCCACCCTTCTCTTCTTCCTGTTCCTGTAGTTCACTGTTACTGCCCAGAGTCCCATGAGCTTATTCCTATAGCCTGCTGGCAGGTCTTTCTTCCCCATCCCCATTTCTTTGCTTGAAATATCAGGAAATGATCTTCCTGTTAACTTGACATAAGTCTTTAAGGAATGAAAGTCTAATAGACATATTTCTGGTTTCCTGTCCAGCATGTAAAGAGCTCATGAGTTGCTACTCAATACTAGCAACAAATAAGAGGCTGAGAAAACTGATAAAACACCAAGACTTCTTAGATTCATTAAAGACAATGAAGTCACAGTACAAACTGCTTCCATTAAAATTGCAGAGATACATGGATGGATACAGAGAATGATAACTTTCTGGAACCAAAATCCACACATAGAGACCTCTGTGGGAATTATTACCAAAGTAGCAAAACCTGAACTCTAATGGACAATTTGCTAGAGGCTCAGTGTGGGCAAGTTTGAAAGATAAAAACTCCAGAGCAGCCTTGTCATAGTTGGAGCTGTATATTTTCATGAGTTTTATCTCCAGAAGTTCTATCAGGTCCTCAGAGTGAATATCCCCTGGTACTGGCAGTAGGAGAAAAATTGTAATCATTTTGAAATAAATTAGAACTTTCTGTTATTCTTAACAAGGCCATCAGGAGAATCTGTTTTAGTAGAGCATAAACTACTGGGTTATGAGTTGGGCTTCTCTGATAGCTCAGTTGGTGAAGAATCTGCTTGCAATGCAGGAGATACTGGTTCAATTCCTGAGTTGGGAAGATTCGCTGGAGAAGGAATAGGCTACCTACTCCAGTATTCCTGGGCTTCCCTGTGGCTCAGCTGGTAGGGAATACGCCTGCAGTATGGGAGACCTGGGTTCTTGCCTATTTCTGTGGGCAAGAATCAATATGCTAGACTTGCCTGACTTAACTCAATATGCTAGCAAATTTGGAAAACTCAGCAGTGGCCACAGGACTGGAAAAAGTCAGTTTTCATTCCAATCCCAAAGAAATGTAATGCCAAAGAATGCTCAAACTACCACACAATTGCACTCATTTCACAAGCTAGTAAAGTAATGCTCAAAATTCTCCAAGCCAGGTTTCAGCAATATGTGAACCATGAAATTCCAAATGTTCAAGCTGATTTTACAAAAGGCAGAAGAACCAGAGGTCAAATTGCCAACATGTGCTGGATTATCGAAAAAGCAAGAGAGTCCTTGAAAAGCATCTATTTCTGTTTTATTGACTATACCAAAGCCTTTGACTGTGTGGATCATAATCAACTGTGGAAAATTCTGAAAGAGATGGGAATACCAGGCCACCTGGCCTGCCTCTTGAGAAACCTGTATGAAGGTCAGGAAGAAACAGTTAGAACTGGACATGGAACAAGCTGGTTCCAAATAGGAAAAGGAGTATGTCAGTGCTGTATATTGTCACCCTGCTTATTTAACTTATATGCAGAGTACATCATGCAAAATGATGGGCTGGATGAAGCACAAGCTGGAATGAAGATTGATGGGAGAAATGTCAATCACCTCAGATATGCAGATAACACCACCCTTATGGCAGAAAGTGAAGAGGAACTAAAAAGCCTCTTGATGAAAGTGAAAGAGGAGAGTGAAAAAGTTGGCTTAAACCTCAACATTCAGAAAACGAAGATCATGGCATCTGGTCCCATCACTTCATGGGAAATAGATGGGGAAACAGTGGAAACAGTGGCTGACTTTATTTTGGGGGGGCTCCAAGATCACTGCAGATGGTGACTGCAGCCATGAAATTAAAAGACGCTTACTCCTTGGAAGGAAAGTTATGACTAACCTAGGCAGCATATTAAAAAGCAAAGACATTACTTTGTCAACAAAGGTCCGTCTAGTCAAAGCTATGGTTTTTCCAGTGGTCATGTATAGATGTGAAAGTTGGACTATAAAGAAAGCTGAGTGCCAAAGAATTGATGCTTTTGAACTGTGGTGTTGGAAAAGACCCTTGAGAGTCCCTTGGACTGCAAGGAGATCCAACCAGTTCATTCTAAAGGAGACCAGTCCTGGGTGTTCATTGGAAAGACTGATGTTAAAGTTGAAACTCCAATACTTTGGCCACCTGATGTGAAGAGCTGGCCCATTTGAAAAGACCCTGATGCTGGGAAAAATTGAGGGCGGGAGAAGGGGATGACAGAGGATGAGATGGTTGGATGACACCACCGACTCTATGGATATGAGTTTGAGTAAGCTCTGGGATGAGATGGCTGGATAGCATCACGGACTCGATGGACATGAGTTTGAGTGAACTCTGAGAGATGGTGATGGACAGGGAGACCTGGCGTGCTGCGATTCGTGGGGTCGCAAACAGTTGAACACGACTGAGAAAGTGAACTGAACTGAAGCTCTGCGTTGGACAGGGAGGCCTGGTGTTCTGCAGTTCATGGGGTCACAAAGACTCAGACACAACTAAGCGACTGAACTGAACTGAAGTATAAGTTATAATGCCTTCTTATTTTTAATTTTATTTTTTGTAGCTAAAAATTGGTCAATTTTTTAAACAGAAAGAGTTCTGATTTTTTTTTATGCTTTCTACTATTTTTCTGGTATCTTTCATTTATTTCTGTTCTGATCTTTATTATTTGCCTCTTTTTGTTTAATTTTAGGCCAGATTTGTTCTTCTTTTTTCTTGAAGTCTAAATTTATGTTACTTGAAGTATAATTTTAGGTTGCTAAATATCTTTCTTATGCTGTATTATAGCCATTTATCTCTATAAACTCACCTCCAGAGCTGTTTTTCTGCATCCCATAAATTTTGATATTTTATTTCCATTTTAATTTATTTCAAAATAACTTTTTATTTTCCTCTTTATTTTTTGACCCATTAGTGGTTCTTAAGTGTTTTTTTCTGTATTCACGTATTTATAGATCTTGTCACTTTCCTTTTGTTTCATATCACTGTGGCCAGAAAAACTTGTTGGTATGATTTTCATCTTCTTCAGTTCTGTTCACTTTAGTTGCTCAGCCATGTCCAACTCTTTGTGACCTCGTGCAGCATGCCAGGCTTCCCTGTCCATCACCAACTCCCAGAGCTTACTCAAACTCATGTCCATAAAGTCGGTGGTGCCATCCAACCATCTCATCCTCTGTCGCCCCCTTCTCCTTCCACCTTTAAACTTTCCCAGCATCAGGGTCTTTTCAAATGAGTCAGCTCTTCACATCAAGTGGCCAAAGTATTAGGGTTTCAGCTTCAAAATCAGTCTTACCAATGAACACCTTAGACTGATCTCCTTTAGGATGGACTAGTTTGACTCCTTGCTGTCCAAGGGACTCTCAAGAGTCTTCTCCATCACCACAGTTGGACATGACTTAATGACTAAAAAACAATTCTTTTTCAAGTTATTTTCCCATTTAGGTTATTACAGAATATTAAGCAGCATTCCCTGTGCTATATTAGGACCTTGTTGGTTATCTATTTCAAATATAGCAGTGTGTATATGTTAATCCCAAACTCTCAATCTATCTCTCTCTCCCATCCTTCCCCTTAGTAACCATTAGTCCATTCTCTTGTCTGTGAGTCTCTTTCTGTTTTGTAAATAACTTCATTCAAACATTCAGGGAAGAGTTCACACCTTTCCTTCTGAAATTATCATGCAAAAATGCAGAGGAATACTCCCAAACTTATTCTATGAGGCCACCATCATCTTCATACCAAAACCAGAGAGATAAAAGAAAATTACATGCCAATATAACTGGTAAACATAGACACAAAAATCCTCAACAAAATACTAGCAATCCAAATTCAACAATACATTAAAAGGGTCAAACACCATGATAAAGTGGGATTTATCCTAGTGATGCAAGGATTTTTCAGTATCCTCAAGTCAGTGTAATACACACCAACAATTTGAATAAAAAACCATATGATTGTCTCACTGTATGATGGGAAAAAAAGCTTTTGACAAAATTCAACATCTATTTATGATAGAAACTCTCCAGAAAGTGAGCATAGAGGCAACATACCTCAACATAATAATATGACAAACCTACAGTTAAGCTCATTCTCAATGGTGAGAAGCTGAAACCATTACCTCTAAGACCAGGAACAAGACAAAGATATCCACTCTCATCACTATTATTCAACCTAGTTTTGGAAGACCTAGCCATGGCAATCAGAGAAGAAAAAGAAATAAAGTAATCCAAACTGGAAAAGAAGAAGTAAAACTGTTTGCAGATGACATAATACTATACATAGAAAAACCTACAAGATGCTACGAAAATCCTACAAGATGCTACCAGAAAACTACTAGAGTTCATCAGTGAATTTGGTCAAGTTGTAAGATACAAAAAAAAAAAAAAAAAAGAATACACAGAAATTGGTTTCATTTCTAGACAATAATAATGAAAGATCAGAAATAGAAACTTAAAAACGCAACTCCATTTATCATCGTATCAAAAAGAATACAGAATTTCCTGGCAGTACAGTGGTGAAAGGGTAACAGGCAGGTAGGCCAGGGGTCTCCAAACGGAGGAAATAGGCTGCAAGTGTCAGACATTTTTATCTCTCTTAAGTGGAAGGAGGAAACAAACTAGTGATTTTTTTTTTCTTCTCTATATAAATTTAAAAGGAGGTTTCTCTTAAAATGCTGTGTTGCCATAATGACACCTGGTTTCACCTGAAGTTAACTATTCTCAAACCTGGAGTTAACCAATGCATTTTTCTTATGGAAATGTTTGTCTTAAGCTATGTTAATGTACTATGCATTTACCCCAAACTCCTGTCTTCAAGTTAGTTCTGCTTAATGGCTCAGAACCTACTTGACAAACCAGTATGTTATACTCAGATATTGTTCCCCTAATCTATGTAAATGAAACTATTTGTATGGTAAACTGCCCCTCTACAAGATTCAAGTCAATCATTTTATGGCCAGGGATGAATCCTCTGGTGCCAAGATTATCCCAAAATGCATCTCATGAATGAGGGGCCTGGTGCCATTCTGAGTTTTAAGACATTCCTTTCTTCCATTAACAGACTGCTAATGACTATATAACATCCAGCTGTAGACTAGCAGGGGGGTATTCTTTCTGTCCCTGTCAGGAGCCATGCTAGGCATTACTGACAAAATGGAGGCATGGCCCCAGACTCCTCTCCTCATTCTGCAGGCACGGCCCCAGGATGAAGGAATTAGCCCTTGTAATTCTGACTTGTCTTTTCCTCTCATTGGCTGAGTTGACTGAAAAGGAATATTAAGCTGTTTATTGTGCTTGAGAAAAGCATGAGAAAGCACAAAGTCTTCTACAGTTGTGCCCAGAAAATAATCTAGAAAATAACCATTGACATTTGCTCAAGGATCTTTAAAAAGAATGTTCCAGGATGGGCAGGTAGGCTGCAGCTTGAGGCCATGGGAATGATTATTATCTGAGACTTGTTTGTGAGGAGAATGTTTATGGCAAAAGAAGTTTGCTGAGTTTAAGTTTGAGGGTTAATTAAGAATAGCTGGAATCAAGATTGCTGGGAGAAATATCAATAACCTCAGATATGCAGATGACACCACCCTTATGGCAGAAAGTAAAGAGGAACTAAAAAGCCTCTTGATGAAAGTGAAAGAAGAGAGTGAAAAAGTTGGCTTAAAACTCAACTCTCAGAAAACGAAGATCATGGCATCTGGTCCCATCACTCCATGGGAAATAGATGGGGAAACAGTGGAAACAGTGTCAGACTTCATTTTGGGGGGCTCCAAAATCACTGCAGATGGTGACTGCAGCCATGAAATTAAAAGACGCTTGCTCCTTGGAAGGAAAGCTATGACCAACCTAGATAGCATATTCAAAAGCAGAGACATTACTTTGCCGACTAAGGTCCATATAGTCAAGGCTATGGTTTTCCAGTAGTCATGTATGGATGTGAGAGTTGGACTATAAAGAAAGCTGAGCACTGAAGAATTGATGCTTTTGAACTGTGGTGTTGGAGAAGACTCTTGCGAGTCCCTTGGACTGCACGGAGATCCAACCAGTCCATTCTGAAGGAGATCAACCCTGGGATTTCTTTGGAAGGAATGATGCTAAAGCTAAAGCTCCAGTACTTTGGCCACCTCATGCAAAGAGTTGACTCATTGGAAAAGACCCTGAAGCTGGGAGGGACTGGGGGCAGGAGGAGAAGAGGACGACTGAGGATGAGATGGCTGGATGGCATCACGGACTCGATGGACATGAGTCTGAGTGAACTCCAGGAGATAGTGATGGACAGGGAGGCCTGGCGTGCTGCGATTCATGGGTTCGCAAAGAGTCAGACAGGACTGAGCGACTGAACTGAACTGAACTGAAGCTGATTTTGAGAGAATCAGCTGAAGCAGGAACTCTGTTTGTAGGGCAACAATGATGAATCTGGGTGGGGGAAACTGGGAGTGTCAAACCTCTGATGTAATGCTTTTGTCAAAGTATAAAAGAGAACCTGTTTGGCCACCTCGTGAGAAGAGTTGACTCATTGGAAAAGAGTCTGATGCTGGGAGGGATTGGGGGCAGGAGGAGAAGGGGACGACCGAGGATGAGATGGCTGGATGGCATCATGGACTCGATGGACGTGAGTCTGAGTGAACTCCGGGAGATGGTGATGGACAGGGAGGCCTGGCATGCTGCGATACGTGGGGTCGCAAAGAGTCGGACACGACTGAGCGACTGAACTGAACTGAAACTTGAAATAAAGATGTAGTTCCGTACTTCGAGTCAGAGGCTACATCATCACCCGTTGATGTAGTCCCGTACTTTGAGTCAGAGGCTACATCATTGTCCACCGATGTAGCTCTGTACTATGAGTCAGAAGTTACATCATCGCTGACACCGTCCATCTTTTCAGGTTGAATCCCTGGCTGCTGGAGCTGGACTCCAGCATGCCCCCTTCTGATGTGTATGTCAGAAGCTTTCTCTATCTCCTTTATACTTTAATAAAACTTTATTACACAAAAGCTCTGAGCAATCAAGCCTCTTCTCTAGCCCTGGACTGAATTCTTCTCCTCCAGAGGTGAAGAATCCTGGTGTCTTTTCATTCAGGAACAACCTTTCGGTGGTTAAGACTCTGTACTTTCACTGGGTTCGATCCCTAGTGGGGGAACTAAGATCTCACAAGACACGTGGCAAAAAAAAAAAAAAAAAACACCTAGGAGTATACCTACCTACTGAGACAAAAGATGTGTATTAAAAAAATCTATAGACACCATTGAAAGAGATTGAAGATGACACAAACAACTGGAAAGATATACTATTTTCTTGAATAAAAGGAATTAATATTGCTAAAATGACCATACTGGCCAAGGCAATCTGCAGATTCAATGTGCCTGATATAAATGCTTTCAAATTACCAATGGCATTTTTCACAGAACTAGAACAAAAGAAATCTTACAATTTGTATGGAGATATAAAAGACCCTGAATAGCCAAATCAGTCTGGAGAAAGAAAAACAGGGCTGGAGTAATCAGACTCCCTGACTTCAGATTATACTACAAAGTTGCAGTCAGTCAAAATATTATTGTACTGGCACAAAAACAGATGTATAGGTCAATGGAACAGGATCAAAAACCTAGAAATGAACCCATTCACCTATGATCAATTAATCTACAACAAAAGAGGCAAGACTACACAATAGAGGAAAGACAGTGTGTTCAGTAAATGGTGCTTGGAAAACTGGACAACTACATATAAAAAAATGAAATTAGAACATCCTTTAACAGCATACAGAAAAATAAACTCAGAGTGGATTAAACACCTAAATGTAAGACCAGACACTGTAAGACTCTTAGAGGAAAGCAGGCAGAACACTCTTTGACATAAATCACAGCAATATCTTTTCTGAGCCATCTCCTAGAGTAATGGAAATTTTTTTTTCAAAATGGGACTTAATTAAACTCAAAGCTTTTGCACATCAAAGGATAATAATAATACTTTATTAGTTACTAATACTTTATTAGTTTTATAAAGTAATAATAATAAAAAAAATTCAACCCACAGAAGGGCAGAAAATATTTGCAAAGGATATGGCCAACAAGGAATTAGTCTCTAAAATTTACAAGCAGTTCCTGTAGCTCAATATCAAAAGAACAAACAACTCAATCAAAAAATGGGCAGAAGATCTAAATAGACATTTTTTCAAAGAAAACATGCAGATGGGCAGGAGGTACATGAAAAGATGTTCAACATCACTAATTATTAGAGAAGTGTAAATCAAAACTACAATATCACCTCACACCAGCCACAATGGCCATCATCAAAAAGTCTGCAAACAATAAGTGTTGGATAGAATGTGGAGAAAAAAGAACATTCTGTTTATGAGAATGTAAATTGGTACAGCCACAGTGAAGAACAGTATGGAGGTTCCTTAATAAACAAAGAACTACCATATGATTCAACAACCCCACCCTAGCATATATCCAGAGAAAAACATGGCTCAAAAGGATGCATCTACCTCAGTGTTCATTGCAGTGCTGTTTACAATAGCCAGACATGGAAGCAATCTAAATGTCCTTTGAAGGTGAATGGATAAAGAGTGGTACATATATGTAATGGAATATTATTCAGCCATTAAAAAGAATGAAATAATGCCATTTGTGGCAACAGGGATGGACCCAGAGATTATCATACTAAGTGAAGTAAGTCAGACAGAGAATGACAAATATCATATGATATCACTTATATGCAAGGTCTAAAGCCATTTTTGAAAACTTTGTTTCCAACAATTTAATTAGTTGGCAATTATAAGCCTTTCTTTTCCTGTCAGAAGATAATGCTAGAGCTCAAGTTATTTATTTCTCTTACTGGAGCTGAAAGTGAAAGTGTTAGTCATTCAGTTGTGTTTGACTCTGTGCATGGAATTCTCCAGGCAAGAATACTGGAGTGGTTTGCCATTCCCTTCTCCAGGAGCTGAGCTGACTTGATGCTAAATTTGCTGAGTGTGCACATATATGCTTGCAGGGGAAGAAAAACACTGACAACAGGGTGGATGAGGTGTGTACTTAGATCTTTGGGCTTTGAGTGTGCCCAGAGCTCAGCAGGGCAATTTTCATGTGGGTGAGTTCCAGAGGTCAGTGTGCAGACCTCTTTCTGGAATCATGGGTAGACAGCAGGCCATATGTTAACTTAGTTTTCTTTGCCTTTTTCCCTTTTTTCCCCTCCCTAGAGTCAAGGAGGTCTCTCCTAAGAAATCCAGGTTTTACTGAAGAGCAATGGGACCCTCCAGTTTAAATCCCTGTGGCCAGGCAGACTTTCACTGAGCTGTTTCACTTTCCACCTCTTCTACTAGAATGATCACTGCCACACTAGTGATGCTGCTGCTGCAACTCCATTGGCTCCACAGTCTCTTCCAACGTCCAATTAATTCATATTTGGATGCAAGGAGGAATGGATCCCTCTTGTGTTCTACTTTGTAGAGCAGAAATGCCTTTATTTGGTTATAAATGTCCAGTTAGTTGTAAATAAAAGGGGAGGGAAAAGGAACAACTCATGACGACATAAGCAATCTGGGGAAGGTCTTTTTTGCATTGTGGTAATAAGGCATTTTATTAGCATCTTCAACTTTATATATCTAATTCCTTCTCCAAATTTGGAAAATTTTCAGCTATTTCTTTAAACACACTCTCTGCTCCTTTCTCCTTTTCTTCCCTTTCCAGTAAGCCAATTATTTGTATATATATTTTTTCTCATCATATCTAATAAGTCCTGTAAGGCTTCTTCATTTTTAAAAAATCTTAGTTTTCTCTCCTTATCTGAATCATTTCTAAATTCCTATCCTCCAAGTAGCTAATTCTTTCTTCAATCTTATCTGCCCTATTTCCTAAGCTCTCTCAGGCATATTTTATTTCATTCATTGAGTTCTACAGTTCTACAATTTTTCTGGTTCTTTTAAACAATTTCAATCTTTTTTGGTAAAGAACTTTTTCTGTTCATTAATTTTATTTCTAAGTTTTAAAAAGTACCTTTCTGGGTTTTTATTTAGATTGTTGGATCCTTTCACAAGAGGTTTTATGAATTTTTTCAAGTAGATTGCAATATTCCATATTTTTTATATTACATCTTTTTTTTTAACTTTATTTTACTTTACAATACTGTACTGTATCCTGCATCGAACTAGACTGGCGATTTATTTCTTACATGATATTATACATGTTTCAATGCTATTCCCCCAAATCATCCCACCTCTCCCTCTCCCACAGAGTCCAAAAGTCTGTTCTATACATCTATGTCTTTTTTGCTGTCTCACATACAGGATTATCATTACCATCTTTCTAAATTCCATATATATCTTCTTATACTGTTGGTGGGAATGCAAACTAGTACAGCCACTATGGAGAACAGTGTTGAGATTCCTTAAAAAAATGGAAATAGAACTGCCTTATGACCCAGCAATCCCACTGCTGGGCACACACACTGAGGAAACCAGAATTGAAAGAGACACGTGTACCCCAATGTTCATCGCAGCACTGTTTATAATAGCCAGGACATGGAAGCAACCTAGATGTCCATCAGCAGATGAATGGATAAGAAAGCTGTGGTACATATACACAGCTGAGTATTACTCAGCCATTAAAAAGAATCCGTTTGAATCAGTTCTAATGAGGTGGATGAAACTGGAACCTATTATACAGATTGAAGTAAGCCAGAAAGAAAAACACCAATACAGTATACTAACACATATATATGGAATTTAGAAAGATGGTAACAATAACCCTGTATGCAAGACAGGAAAAAAGAGACACAGATGTATAAAACAGTCTTTTGGACTCTGTGTGAGAGGGAGAGGGTGGGATGATTTGGGAGAATGGCATTGAAACATGTATAATATCATGTAAGAAACGAATCGCCAGTCTAGGTTTGATGCAGGATACAGGATGCTTGGGGCTGGTGCACTGGGATGACCCAGAGAGATGGTATGGGAAGGGAAGTGGGAAGGGGGTTCAGGATTGGGAACTCACGTACAGCCGTGGCAGATTCATGTTGATGTATGGCAAAACCAATACAGTATTGTAAAGTAAAATAAAGTAAAAAAAAAAAAAAGGTACTCAGCATCACTCATTATTAGAGAAATGCAAATCAAAACTACAATGAGATATCACCTCACACTGTCTGAATGACCATCATCAAAAAGTCTACAAACAATAAATGTTGGAGAAGTTGTGGAGAAAAAAGAATGCTTTTGCATTGTTGGTGGGAATGTAAATTGATGCAGCCACTATGGAAGACAGTATGGAGATTCCTTAAGAAACTAGGAATAAAACCACCATATGATCCAGCAATCCCACTCTTAGGCATATATCCTGAGGAAACCAAAACTGAAAAATACACATGTATCCCATTGTTCATTTCAGCACTCTTTACAATAGCTAGAACATGGAAGGAATCTAGATGTCCATTGACAGATAAGTGGATAAAGAAGTTGTGTTACATATACAGAATGCAATGTTACTCAGCCATATAAAGGATCACATTTGAATCAGTTCTAATGAGGTGGATGGACCTAGACTCTACTACACAGAGTGAAGTAAGTCAGAAAGAGAAAGATATATGCCATATTCTAACACATATGGAATCTAGAATAATGGTACTAAAGATTTTATTTACAGGGCAGCAATGTGGAAACAGACATAGAGAATAAACTTATGGACATGAGGAGAGGGGAGGAGATGGTGAGATGGAAAAAAAAAAAGATGCACTTCCCAGAGTCATGCCAACAATATTAAACACCCCAAATTTCGAATTATAGGTGTCCCAGAAGAAGATGAAAAGAAAGAGCATGAGAAAAACTTGACAAAATAATAGCTGAAAACTTCCCTAATATGGGGAAAGAAATAGCCACCCAAGTCCAAGAAACCCAGAGAGTCCCGAACAGGATAAACCCAAGGGGAAACACCCCAAGACACATATTAATCAAATTAACAAAGATCAAACACAATGAACAAATATTAAAGGCAGCAAGGGAAAAGTAACAAATATCACATAAGGGGATCCCCATAAGGATAAAGCTAATCTTTCAAAAGAAACTCTTCAGGCAATAAGGGAATGGCAGGACATACTTAAAGTGATGAAAGAGAAAAACCTAAAACCAAGATTACTCTACCAGCAAGGATCTCATTCAGATACTAAGAAGAAATCAAAAGCTTTACAGACAAGCAAAAGCTGAGAGATTCAGCACCACCAAACCAGATTTTCAACAAATGCTAAATGATTTTCTCTATACAGGAAACACAGTAAAGGCTTATAAAGATGAACCCAAAACAACAAAGTAAATGGTAATGGGATCATACTTATCAATAATTAACTTAAATGTAAATGGGTTAAATGCTCCAACCAAAAGACAGAGACTGGCTGAATGGATACAAAAATAAGACCCCTATACATGCTATCTACAAGAGACCCACCTCAAACCTATGGACATATACAGATGAAAGTGAAGGGCTGGAAAGAGATATTTCATGCAAATGGGAACCAAAAGAAAGCAGGAGTAGCAAAACTCATATCAGATAAAATAGACTTTGAAATAAAGACCATGATAAGAGACAAAGATGGACACTACATAATGATCAAAGGATCAATCCAAGAAGAAAATATAACAATTATAAATATATATGCACCCAACATTGGAGCACCTCAGTACATAAGGCAAATGCTAACAAGTATGAAAGGGAAAATTAACAGTAACACAATAATAGTGGGGGACTTTAATACCCCATTCACAACTATGGATAAACCAACCATGCAGAAAATTAGCAAAGAAACACAAGCTCTAAATGATACAATGGACCAGTTAGACCTAACTGATATCTACAGTACATTTTGCCCTGAAACAATGGAATTTGCTCTTTCCTCAAGTGCACCCAGAACATTCTCCAGGACAAATCACATCCTGGGTTGTAAAACTAGCCTTGGTAAATTTTTAAAAATTGAAATCATTTCAAGTCTCTTTTCTGATCACAATGCAGTAAGATTAGATGTCAAGTACAGGAATAAAAACTACTAAAAATGATTGCTTCTGATTAACCAACAGATCAAGGAGAAAATCAAAATATGCATAGAAACAAATGAAAATGAAAACACGACAACCCAAAACCTATGGGATTCAGTAAAAAGCCTTGCTAAGAGGGAGAGTCATAGCAATACAAGCCTACATCAAGAAACAAGAGAAACATCAAATGAACAACCTAACATTGTACTTAAAGAAACTAGAAAATGAAGAAAAGAAGGACCCCAAAGTTAGTAGAAGGGAAGGAATCATAAAAATCAGAGCAGAAATAAATGGAAAAGAGACAAGGGAGACTATAGCAAAAATCAACAAAAGTAAAAGCTGGTTCTTTGAGAAGATAAATAAAATAGACAAACCATTAGCCAGGCTCATCTAGAAAAAAAGGGAGGAGAATCAAATCAATAAAATTAGAAATGAAAATGGAGAAATCATAACAGAAAACACAGTAGTACAAAAGATTATAAGAGACTACTATGAGTAATTATATGCCAATAAAATGGACAACATGGAAGAAATGGACGAATTCTTAGAAAAGTATAACCTTTTAATGCTGAACTGGAAAGAGATAGAATATCTTAACAGGCCATCACAAGCAAGGAAATTGAAGCTGTAATAAAAAATCTTCCAACAAACAAAAGCTCAGGACCAGATGGCTTTAGGTGAGTTCTACCAAAAATTCAGAGAAGAGCTAGCACCTGTCTTACTCATACTCTTCTAGAAATTTGCAGAGGAAAGTAAACTTCCAAATTCATTCTATGTGGCCACCATCACCCTAATACCAAAACCAGACAAAGACCACACAAGAAAAGAAAACTACAGGCCAATATCACTGATGAATATAGATGCAAAAATCCTCAACAAAATTCCAGCAAACAGAATCCAACAACACATTAAAAAGATCATACATCATGACCAAGTGGGCTTTATCCCAAGGATGCATGGATTCTTCAATATTCACAAATCAATCAATGTGATACATCATATAAACAAACTGAAAGATAAAAACCACATGACTATATAAATAGATGCAGAGAAGGCCTTTGAGAAAATTCAGCACACATTTATGATCAAAACTCTCCAGAAAGCAGGCATAAAAGGAACATACTTCAACATAATAAGAGCCATATATCACAAATTCACAGCAAACATTATCCTAAATAGCAAAAAATTGAAAGCATTTCCTCTAAAATCAGGAACAAGACAAGGGTGCCCACTCTCACTACCATTATGCAACATCATTTTAATCAGAGAAGAAAAATAAAAAGAATCCATATTGGAAAAGAAGAAGTAATATTCTCCCTATTTGCACATGATGTGATCCTCTACATAGAAAACCTTAAAGACACCACCAGAAAATTACTAGAGCTAATCAATGAATATCGTAAACTTGCAGGATATAAAATTAACACACAGAAATCCCTTGCATTCACATACACAAACAATGAGAAAACAGAAAGAGAAATTAAGGGAATAATCCCATTCATTATTGCAATGAAAAGAATAAAATACTTAGGAATAAATTTACCTAAAGAAATAAATAATGCTCAAAATTTTCCAAGCCAGGTTTCAACAGTGTAAACCAAGGAATTCCAGATGTTCAAGCTGAATTTAGAGAAGGCAGAGGAACCAGAGATCAAATTGCCAACACCTGTTGGATCACTGAAAATGCAAGAGAGTTCCAGAAAAACATATACTTCTGTTTTACTGACTACACCAAAGCCTTTGACTGTGTGGATCACAACAAGCTGTGGAAAATTCTTAGAGATGGGAATACCAGAACACCTTACCTGCCTCCTCAGAAATCTGTATGCAGGTCAAGAAACAACAGTTAGAAATGGACATGGAACAGCAGACTGGTTCCAAATTGGGAAAGGAGTATATCAAGGCTGAATATTGTCACCCTGCTTATTTAACTTATATGTAGAGTACACCATGAGAAATGCTGCACTAGATGAAGCACAAGCTGGAATTAAGATTGCTGGGAGAAATATCAATAACCTCATATATGCAGATGACACCACCTTTATGGCAGAAAGTGAAGAAGAACTAAAGAGTCTCTTGATGAAAGTGAAAGAGGAAAGTGAAAAAGCTGGCTTAAAACTCAACATTCAAAAAACTAAGATAATAGTATCCAGTCCCATCACTTCATGACAAATAGATGGGTAAACAATGGAAACAGTGAGAAACTTTATTTTCTCAGGCTCTAAAATCACTGAAGATGTTGACTGTAACCATGAAATTGGAACACGTGTATACCTGTGGCAGATTCATGTTGATGTATGGCAAAACCAATACAATATTGTAAAGTAATTAACCTCCAATTAAAATAAATAAATTAATATTTTTTAAAAAGTCATTTGCTCCTTGGAAGAAAAACTATGGCCAACTTAGACAGCATGTTAAAAAGCAGAGACATTACTTTGCCAACAAAATCTGTCCAGTCAAAACTATGTTTTTTCCAGAGTCATGTATGGATGTGAGAGTTACACCATGAAGATAGCTGAGCACTGAAGAATTGATACTTTTGAAGTGTGGTGTTGGAGAAGTCTCTTGAGATTCCCTTAGACTGCAAGGAGATCCAACCTATCCATCCTAAAGGAAATCAGTCCTGAATATTCATTGGAAGGACTGATGCTAAAGCTGAAACTCCAATACTTGGGCCACTTCATGCGAAGAAATGACTAATTTGTAAAGACCCTGTTGCTGAGATAGGTTGAACTCAGGAAGATAAAGGGATGACAGAAGATGAGATGGTTGGATGGCCCTAAGATAGATTGAAGTTAAGAAGATAAGGGGATGACAGAGGATGAGATGGTTGGATGGCATCACCGACTCAATGGAAGTGAATTTGAGCATTCTCCATAAGTTGGTCATGGACAGGGAGGCCTGGTGTGCTTCAGTCCATGGGATCGCAAAGAGTCAGACACAACTGAGCGACTGAACTGAAAATGAATACATAGATTTCATTAGATAGCAATGATATCTTTACAATATTATGTCTTCCAGTCCATGAATGTGCGATGTTATAGAAGAACATAGAAGTAAGTCAGATGTACTGGTGCCGTCTTTAATGTCTTTGAACAGTGTTTTAGAGTTTTCCATGTATAAGTCTTCTGTCTCTTTAAGTTTATTCTTAGCTTTTTATTCTTTCTGATTTTTTTCCCCAATGAAATAATTTCCTTAATTTATTTTTCAGATTATTCATTATTAGTGTGTAGAAATGCAATAATTTTGTTTGTTGATTTTGCAGCCTGTAATTCTCCTAAATCCATTAGTTAGTTTTAACAAATTTTTTGCATTTGTTTTTGTGGTGCCATTAGAGTTTTCTCCATATAAGAAATACAATTGTAGGAAAAGAGATAATTTTATTTATTCCTTTCAAATTTGGATGACTTTTGTTTCTTTTCCTTTCCCATTTGTTCTAGCTAAGAATTCCAGTAGTATTTTGAATAGAAGTTGTGAAAGCAGGTAGCCTTTTCTTCAGTCCTTTACTATAGAGTATGATGTTAGGCATGAGCTTTTTGTACATAGGTTTTATTATAGAGACAGTTTCATTCTATCTAAGTATTTAGGTTTTGTTTATTTTCTCTAATATTTTTCTGTTCTCTATTTTGTCTCTTCTGTCATCTTTATTGTTTCCTTTCTTTTTATAGATTTTTTTAAAGTTTCTTCATATCTTTAAGTTGTAACATCGTTTGTTAATTAGAGATCATTATTCTTTTTTATACAACCACTTACAGATGCACATTCTCCCCTTAGACTGCTTTTGTTGTACCCCATGAGTTTTGGTATGCTGTGGTTTTGTTTTCATTTGTTTCAAGATATTTTTAAATTCCCTTGTGATTTCTCTTTGGACTCATTGATTATTTGAGAATGTATTAAATTCTACATGCTGCAGGTTTCTCAAAAGACACTTTGTACAATGTCAATATTTTAAAATTCATGAAGATTAGTTTTGTTTCCTAACATTGTCTATTCTGGAGAGTGTTCCATAGACACTTGAAAAAAAAATGTGTAGTGTCCTATCATTGGGTGAAATGTTATGTATTGCTCATCCATCTTTATAAATTAAAATAGTGTTCACTATCTCCTTTGAAAAGTTAATTAATTTTGTTTTTAGATATTTCACTAAATTTTTTGGATTGAAGTTATAATTTTGTCTTACATTCAGCAGAAAATACCAAATTGCCTTTTCAGCTTCATTATTTTCCTTGTTATGCACCCTCATTAGTTTTTTTTATTTTAAAAAATTGTCAGTAATAAAGTAACCACAGCCATTTTAAGTTTTTTTGTCATCTCCAAAATACTATTATTCTGATGCTTCACTAAAAATGTTTCTAACCAAATTCAGGCCTGATTTTTTTTTATCTTTAATAAAGAAAATCTGTCTCAGAGTACAGGCTTGTGACAGCGTTCCTTATGTAACTTTGAAACTATTGCAAAAGATAGGTCAGGATTAGAACAATTCTAGTAGAAAAGGAGATATGTTTATAAGAACACTAAACCCAAGATCAATCAGAAGAATAATTTATTGCATAAGAATCAATGAACAGAGAGTGAGGGATAATTTTGGGTTTTGTTTGGAATATTGTTGATATTTAACGTTCTGTCTTCTGGATATATAAGAAACTCTTCTCTTTCCATAAAACCCATAACTATTCAGTAGAGTATGCTTTTATAAACATAAATAAAACATTTGTAAGTGATATCTTTTTATATCTGCCTAACACCTCCAGAATTTGAAAGTTATTATTGAGTAGTCTTATTTTCATGACAACATAATTATGTGCATAGTTTCAATAAAAATCTGTCTTCCTTGTAACTAGGAGATAACTGGAAACAACGATTGTGCAATCAAGGCTTTGACTAGAATGCCATATTTGAGAATGATGCTTATTTTAATTGGAGATGATCAGACACTTCTAGGAATCTAAAGTTTGACTTTATTGAGCCAATTCTTACACAGTGTTCTTTGGAAAATTGGCCTGGCATCTGTTTTACATGGTCCCCTGCTTTTCACATAAGATAGATCACTTCCTGGTAAGTATAGGAAACTGAATATCTTGGGAACCATGAAAAGAAGAATTTGCCCCAATTTATAGGTTGGAATCTTGTAGTGAGACCGTGATTTGGTTTTCTAGCCTCGAGAAGAATTTTTAAAAATCTAATCAGGAATTTTAGCAAAGCAAATCTAGGAAGGCCTACAGGTATAGTACCGACTTTTGTTCCAGCTATGCAAATAATTAGACTGTGAGGAGATACCCCTTGTCCAAGGTAAGGAGCAGTGGTTGCACTTTACTGGAGCAGCTGTGAACAGAAACCTCACGTCCAAGGTAAGAGAAACTCAAGTAAGATGGTAGGTGTTGCAAGAGGCCATCAGAGGGCAGACACACTGAAACCATAATCACAGAAAACTAGTCAATGTAATCACATGGACCACACCATTGTCTAACTCAATGAAATTAAGTCATGCCATGTGGGGCCACTCAAGACGGGTGGGTCATGGTGAACAGGTTGGACAGAATGTGGTTCACTGGAGAAGAGAATGGAAAACCACTTCAGTATTCTTGCCTTGAGAACCCCATGAACAGTATGAAAAGGCAAAATGATAGGATAATGAAAGAGGAACTCCCCAGGTCAGTAGGGGCCCAATATGCTACTGGAGATCAGTGGAGAAATAACTCCAGAAATGAAGGGATGGAGCCAAAGCAAAAACAATACCCAGTTGTGGATGTGACTGGTGAGAGAAGCAAGGTCCGATGCTGTAAAGAGCAATATTGCATAGGAACCTGGAATGTCAGGTCCCTGAATCAAGGCAAATTGGAAGTGGTCAACAGGAGATGGCAAGGGTGAACGTCAATATTCGAGGAATCAGCAAACTAAAATGGACTGGAATGGGTGACTTTCACTCAGATGACCATTATATCTACTACTGTGGGCAGGAATCCCTTAGAAGAAATGGAGTAGCCATCATGGTCAACAAGAGTCCGAAATTCAGTACTTGGATGCAATCTCAAAAATGACAGAATGATCTCTGTTCATTTCCAAGGCAAACCATTCATTATCACAGTAATCCAGGTCTATGTCCCAACCAGTAATGCTGAAGAAGCTGAAGTTGAACGGTTCTATGAAGACCTACAAGACCTTTTAGAACTAACACCCCAAAAAAGATGCCCTTTTCATTATAGGGGACTTGAATGCAAAAGTAGGAAGTCAAGAAACACTGGAGTAATAGGCAAATTTGGTCTTGGAATATGAAATGAAGTCGGGCAAAGGCTAACAGAGTTTTGCCAAGAGAACACACTGGTCATAGCAAATACCCCCTTCCAAGAACACAAGAGAAGACTCTACACATGAACATCACCAGATGGTCAACACCGAAATCAGACTGATTATATTCTTCACAGCCAAAGATGGAGAAGCTCTATAGAGTCAGAAAAAACAAGACCGGGAGCGGACTATGGCTTATATAATGAAATCCTTATTGTCAATTTCACACTGAAATTGAAGAAAGTGGGGAAAACGAATAGACCATTCAGTTCAGTTCAGTTCAGTCGCTCAGTCGTGTCCGACTCTTTGCGACCCCATTAATTGCAGTGTGTCCATCAACAAGTCCTGGAGTTCACTCAAACTCACATCCATTGAGTCGGTGATGCTGTCCAGCCATCTCATCCTCAGTCGTCCCCTTTTCGTCCTGCCCCCAATCCCTCCCAGCATGAAGAGTCTTTTCCAATGAGTCAACGCTTTGCATGCGCTGGCCAAAGTACTGGAGTTTCAGTTTTAGCATCATTCCTTCCAAAGAACATCCAGGGCTGATCTCCTTAGAATGGACTGAGTGGATCTTCTTGCAGTCGAAAGGACTCTGGAGTCTTCTTCAACATCAAAGTTCAAAAGCATCAATTCTTCGGTGCTCAGCTTTCTTCACAGTCCAACTTTCACATCCATACATGACCACTGGAAAAACCATAGCCTTGACTAGACGGGCCTTTGTTGGCAAAGTAATGTCTCTGCTTTTCAATATGCTATCTAGGTTGGTCATAACTTTCCTCCCAAGGAGTAAGCGTCTTTTAATTTCATGGCTGCAGTCACCATCTGCAGTGATTTTGGAGCCCAGAAAAATAAAGTCTGACACTGTTTCCACTGTCTCCCCATCTAATTCCCATGAAGTGATGGGACCAGATGCCATGATCTTCATTTTCTGAATGTTGAACTTTAAGCCAACTTTTTCGCTCTCCACTTTCACTTTCATCAAGAGGCTTTTGAGTTCCTCTTCACTTTCTGCCATATGGCTGGTGTCATCTGCATATCTGAGGCTATGGATATTTCTCCCGGCAATCTTGATTCCAGCTTGTGCTTCTTCCAGCCCACCGTTTCTCATGATGTACTCTGCATAGAAGTTAAATAAGCAGGGTGACAATATACAGCCTTGACGTACTCCTTTTCCTATTTGGAACCAGTCTGTTGTTCCATGTCCAGTTCTAACTGTTGCTTCCTGACCTGTATACAGATTTCTCAAGAAGCAGGTCAGGTGGTCTGGTATTCTCATCTCTTTCAGCATTTTCCACAGTTTATTGTGATCCACACAGTCAAAGGCTTTGGCATAGTCAATAAAGCAGAAATACATGTTTTTCTGGAACTCTCTTGCTTTTTCCATGATCCAGCAAATGTTGACAATTTGATCTCTGGTTCCCCTTTCTTTCCTAAAACGAGTTTGAACATCTGAAAATTCACGGTTCACATATTGCGGAAACTTGGCTTGGATAATTTTGAGCATTGCTTTATGAGCGTGTGAAATCAATACAATTGTGTGGTAGCTTGAACATTCTTTGGCATTGCCATTCTTTGGGATTGGAATGAAAACGGACTTTTTCCAGTCCTGTTGCCACTGCTGAGTTTTCCAAATTTGCTGGCATATTGAATGCAGCACTTTCACAGCATCATCTTTCAGGATTTGAAATAGCTCAACTGGAATTCCATCACCTCCACTAGCTTTGTTCGTAGTGATGCTTTCTAAGGCCCACTTGACTTCACATTCCAGGATGTCTGGCTCTAGATGAGTGATCATACCATCGTGATTATCTTGGTCTTGGAGATCTTTTTTGTACATTTTTTCTGTGTATTCTTGCAACCTCTTCTTAATGTCTTCTGCTTCTGTTAGGTCCATAACAATTCTGTCCTTTATTGAGCCCATGTTTGCATGAAATGTTCCCTTGGCATCTCTAATTTTCTTGAAGAGATCTCTAGTCTTTCCCATTCTTTTGTTTTCCCTTATTTCTTTGTATTGACTGCTGAGGAAGGCTTTCTTATCTCTTCTTGTTATTCTTTGGAACTCTGCATTCAGATGCTTATATCTTTCCTTTTCTCCTTTTCTTTTTGCTTCTCTTCTTTTCATGGCTATTTGTAAGATCTCCCCAGACAGCCATTTTGCTTTCTTACATTTCTTTTGCATGGGGATGATCTTGATCTCAGTCTTCTGTACAATGTCAGGAGTGCCAGCCGAGAGGAACTACCCTGCGTCCGAGGTCAGGGGCGGCAGCTGAGAGGAGCTACCCCACATCCAAGGTCATGGGAGGTCGCCAGGAGGAGCAATCAAATGTCCAAGGAGTAGTGGCTGCGTGGTCACAGGAGGGCCTAGAGGAGCTACTACACGTTCAAGGTCAGGAGGGGCGGTGGTGAGGAGATACCCCTCATCCAAGGTGAGGAGCACTGGCTGCACTTTGTTGGAGCAGCCATGAAGAGATACCCCACGTCCAAGGTAAGAGAAAACCAAGTAAAACTGTAGGTGTTGCAAGAGGGCATCAGAGGGCAGACACACTGAAACCATAACCACAGAAAATTAATCAGTCTAATCACACTAGGGCCACAGCCTTGTCTAACTCAATGAAACTAAGCCATACACTGTGAGGCCACCCAAGACGGGTGGGTCATGGTTTAGAGGTCTGACAGAATGTGGTCCACTGGAGAAGGAAATGGCAACCACTTCAGTATTCTTGCCTTGAGAACCCCATGAACAGTATGAAAAGGCAAAATGATAGGATAATGAAAGAGGAACTCCCCAGGTCGGTAGGGGCCCAATATGCTACTGGAGATCAGTGGAGAAATAACTCCAGAAAGAATGAAGGGATGGAGCCAAAGCTAAAACAATACCCAGTTGTGAATGTGACTGGTGATAGAAGCAAAGTCCGATGCTGTAAGGAGAAATATTGCATAGGAACCTGGGATGTTAGGTCCATGAATCAAGGCAAATTGGAAGTGGCCAAACAGATGACAAGAGTGAATGTCAACATTCGAGGAATCAGCAAACTAAAATGTACTGGAATGGGTGACTTCAACTCAGATGACCATTATGTCTACTACTGTGGGCAGGAATCCCTTAGAAGAAATGGAGTAACCATCATGGTCACAGAAGGGTCTAAAATGCAGAATTTGGATGCAATCTCAGAAACGACAGAATGATCTCTGTTCATTTCCAAGGCAAATCATTCAGTACCACAGTAATCCAAGTCTATATCCCAACCAGTAATTCTGAAGAAGCAGAAGTTGAATGGTTTTATGAAGACCTACAACACCTTTTAGAACTAACACCCAAGAAAGATGTCCTTTTCATTTTACGGGACTGGAATGCAAAAGTAGGAAGTCAAGAAACATCTGGGTTAACAAGCAAATTTGGCCTTGTAATATGGAATGAAGCAGGGCAAAGGCTAATAGAGTTTTGCCAAGAGAATGCACTAGTCATAACAAACACCCTCTTCCAACAAAACAAGAGAAGACTCTACACATGGACATCACCAGATGGTCAACACCGAAATCAGATTCATTATAAGAAGCTCTATACAGTCAACAAAAACAAGACCAGGAGCTGACTGTGGCTCAGATCATGAGCTCCTTATTGCCAAATTCAGACTTAAATTGAAGAAAGTAGGGAAAACCACTAAACCATTCAGGTATGCCTTAAATCAAATTCTTTATGATTATAAAGTGGAAGTGAGAAATAGATTTAAGTCACTAGATCTGATAGAGTGCCTGATAAACTATGGACGTAGGTTCATGACATTGTACAGGAGACAGGGATCAAGACCATCCCCATGGAAAATAAATGCAAAAAAATAAAAATGGCTGTCTGGAGAGTCCTTACAAATAGCTGTGAAAAAGAAGAGAAGCAAAAAACAAAGGAGAAAAGAAAAGATATAAGCATCTGAATGCAGAGTTCCAAAGAATACCAAGGAGAGAAAAGAAATCCTTCCTCAGTAAACACTGTAGAGAAATACAGAAAACAACAGAATGGGAAAGACTAGAGATCTCTTCAAGAAAATTAGAGATACCAAGGGAACATTTCATGCAAAGATGGGCTCAATAAAGGACAGAAATGGTATGGACCTAACAGAAGCAGAAGATATTAAGAAGAGGTGGCAAGAATATACAGAAGAAATGTACAAAAAAGATCTTCAAGACCAAGATAATCATGGCGGTGTGATCACTCAACTAGAGCCAGACATCCTGGAATGTGAAGTCAAATGAGCCTTAGAAAGTGTCACTACAAACAAAGCCAGTGGAGGTAATGGAATTCCAATTGAGCCATTTCAAATCCTGAAAGATGATGCTGTGAAAGTGCTGCAATCAATATGCCAGCAAATTTGGAAAACTCTGCAGTGGCAACAGGACTGGAAAAGGTCAGTTTTCATTCCAATCTCAAAGAATGGCAATGCCAAAGAATGCTCAAACTACTGCACAATTGCACTCATGTCACATGCTAGTAAAGTAATGCTAAAAATTCTCCGAGCCAGGCTTCGGCAATATTTGAACTATGAACTTTCAGATGTTCAAGCTGGTTTTAGGAAAGAAAGGGGAACCAGAGATCAAATTGCAACATCTGCTGGATTATCAAAAAAGCAAGAGAGTTCCAGAAAAACATGTATTTCTGCTTTATTGACTATGCCAAAGCCTTTGTGTGGATCACAATAAAGTGTGGAAAACTCTGAAAGAGATGGGAATACAGACCACCTGACCTGCCTCTTGAGAAACCTATATGCAGGTCAGGAATCAACAGTTAGAACTGGACATGGAACAACAGACTGGTTCCAAATAGGAAAAGGAGTACGTCAAGGCTGTATATTGTCACCCTGCTTATTTAACTTCTATGCAGAGTACATCATGAGAAATGGTGGGCTGGAAGAAGCACAAGCTGGAATCAAGATTGCCGGGAGAAATATCAATCACCTCAGACATGCAGATGACACCAGCCATATGGCAGAAAGTGAAGAGGAACTCAAAA
Source organism: Ovis aries (assembly GCF_016772045.2). NCBI lineage: Eukaryota > Metazoa > Chordata > Mammalia > Artiodactyla > Bovidae > Ovis > Ovis aries. The sequence goes on from NC_056080.1 coordinate 49,709,067, forward strand.
GCCTCTTGATGAAAGTGAAAGATAATTGAGTGCCAAAGAATTGGTGCTTTTGAACTATGATGTTGAAGACTCTTCAGAGTCCCTTGAACTGCAAGGAGATCCAACCAGTCCATTCTAAAGGATGGTCTTTGTAAAGAATGATGCTAAATCTGAAACTCCAATATCTTGGCCACCTCATGCGAAGAGTTGACTCATTGGAAAAGACTCTGAATGCTGGGAGGGATTGGGGGCAGGAGGAGAAGGGGACGACAGCGGATGAGATGGCTGGATGGCATCACCAACTCGATGGACATGAGTTTGTGTGAGCTCCAGGAATTGGTGATGGATAGGGAGACTTGGCGTGCTGCAGTTCATGGGGTCGCAAAGAGTTGGACATGACTGAGCGACTGAACTAAACTGAATGTGATTGATCAGTCTTATTTTGTGATCAAGCTTGAAAAAAAATATATCCTGCCGTATCAGTAGGCCAGAAATGTCATAGTCTTCAGTGCTTTCCGGACTCCTAATGTGAATGAGGGCTCCCAAAAGGGAACACAATGCCTGTGATTCAGCAGATGCATGCTGCCATCCACCCCCAAGGTGATTCCTGTGGGGCTTCTGGAGGATTCAAGAAACAGTCACCCTCTATACTTGCCACCCCTTAAGGTGAACAAGGAAGTCAGGATGCAAACAATCTAGAAACAGGATTTGGCCCCAGATAGCTGAGGTGCATATGAAAGGAATGAATTCAGTGAGCTCAGAGGCTTGCATCTTCCCATATATATAGAAGAAAGCTAAATTCCTTACTTGATATCTAGGTTTGCTTCAGTTCAGTTCAGTTCAGTTGCTCAGTCATGTCCGATTATTAGTGATCCCATGAATTGCAGCACACCAGGCCTCCCTGTTCATCACCAACTCCCCGAGTTCACTCAGATTCACGTTCATCGAGTCAGTGGTGCAATCCAGCAATCTCATCCTCTGTCATCCCCTTCTTCTCCTGTCCCCAATCCCTCTCAGCATCAAAGTGTTTTCCAATGAGTCAACTCTTCGCATGAGGTGGCCAAAATATTGGAGTTTCAGCTTTAGGATCATTCCTTCTAAAGAAATCCCAGGGCTGATCTCCTTCAGAATGGACTGGTTGGATCTCCTTGCAGCCCAAGGGACTTTCAAGAGTTTTCTCCAACACCACAGGTCAAAGGCATCAATTCTTCAGTGCTCAGCTTTCTTTATAGTCCAACTCTCACATCCATACATGACTACTGGGAAAACCATAGCCTTGACTAGACGGACCTTAGTCGGCAAAGTAATGTCTCTGCTTTTGAATATGCTATCTAGGTTGGTCATAACTTTTCTTCCAAGGAGTAAGTGTCTTTTAATTGCATGGCTGCAGTCACCATATGCAGTGATTTTGGAGCCCCCCAAAATAAAGTCTGACACTGTTTCCACTGTTTCTCCATCTATTTCTCATAAGGTGATGGGACCAGATGCCATGATCTTCGTTTTCTGAATGTTGAGCTTTAAGCCAACTTTTTTACTCTCCTCTTTCGCTTTCATCAAGAGGCTTTTAGTTCCTCTTCACTTTCTGCCATATGGGTGGTATCATCTGCATATCTGAGGCTATGGATATTTCTCCCAGCAATCTTGATTTCAGTTTGTGTTTCTCCTCCAGCATTTCTCATGATGTACTCTGCATAGAAGTTAAATAAGCAGGGTGACAATATACAGCCTTGACGTACTCCTTTTCCTATTTGGAACCAATCTGTTCTTCTATGTCCAGTTCTAACTATTGATTCCTGACCTGTATACAGATTTCTCAAGAGGCAGGTCAGGTGGTCTGGTATTCCCCTCTCTCTCAGAATTTTCCACGTTTTATTGTGATCCACACAGTCAAAGGCTTTGGCATAGTCAATAAAGCAGAAATAGATGTTTTTCTGGACTTCTCTTGCTTTTTCCATGATCCAGCAGATGTTGGCAATTTGATCTCTCGTTCCTCTGCCTTTGATAAAACCAGCTGGAATATCAGGAAGTTCACGGTTCATGTATTGCTGAAGCCAGTCTTGGATAATTTTGAGCATTACTTTACTAGCATGTGAGATGAGTGCAATTGTGCAGTAGTTTGAGCATTCTTTGGCATTGCCTTTGTTTGGGATTGGAATGAAAACTGACCTTTTCCAGTCCTGTGGCCACGGCTGAGTTTTCCAAATTTGCTGGCATATTGAGTGCAGCACTTTCACAGCATCATCTTTTAGGATTTGAATTAGCTTTACTGGAATTGCATCATCTCCACTAGCTTTGTTCATAGTGATGCTTTCTAAGGCCCATTTGACTTCACATTCCAGGATGTCTGGCTATAGACGAATGATCACACCATTGTGATTGTCCGGGTCATGAAGATCTTTTTTTGCACAGTTCTTCTGTGTATTCTTTTCACCTCTTCTTAATATCCTCTGCTTCTGTTAGGTCCAGACCATTTCTGTCCTTTATCGAGCCCATCTTTGCATGAAATTTCCCTTGGTATCTCTAATTTTCTTGAAGAGATCTCTAGTCTTTCCCATTCTGTTTTTTTCCTCTATTTCTTTGCATTGATCACTGAGGAAGGATTTCTTATCTCTTCTTGCTATTCTTTGGGACTCTGTGTTCAGATGCTTATATCTTTCCTTTTCTCCTTTGCTTTTCACTTCTCTTCTTTTCACAGCTGTTTGTAAGGCCTCCCCAGACAGTCATTTGGCTTTTTTGCATTTATTTTCCATGGGGATGGTCTTGAGCCCTGTCTCCTGTACAATGTCATGAACCTCAGTCCATAGTTTATCAGGCACTCTATCTATCAGATCAGGGCCCTTAAATCTATTTCTCACTTCCACTGTATAATCATAAAGGATTTGATTTAGGTCATACCTGAATGGTCTAGTGGTTTTCCCTACTTTCTTCAATTTAAGTCTGAATTTGGTAATAAGGATTTCATGATCTGAGCCACAGTCAGCCCCTAGTCTTGTTTTTGTTGACTGTATAGAGCTTCTCCATCTTTGGCTGCAAAGAATATAATGAATCTGATTTCGGTGTTGACCATCTGGTGATGTCCATGTGTAGAGTCTTCTCTTGTGTTGTTGGAAGAGGGTGTTTGCTATGACCAGTGCATTTTCTTGGCAAAACTCTATTAGTCTTTGCCCTGCTTCATTCTGCATTCCAAGGCCAAATTTGCCTGTTACTCCAGGTGTTTCTTGATTTCCTCCTTTTGCATTCCAGTCCCCTATAATAAAAAGGACATCTTTTTTAGGTGTTAGTTCTAAGAGGTGTTGTAGGTCTTCATAGAACCGTTCAACTTCAGCTTATTCAGCATTACTGGTTGGGGCATAGACTTGGATTATTGTTATGTTGAATGGTTTACCTTTGAGACGAACAGAGATCATTCTGTCTTTTTTCAGAATGCATCCAAGTACTGCATTTCAGACTCTTTTGTTGATCATGATGGCTACTCCATTTCTTCTGAGGGATTCCTGCCCACAGTAGTAGATATAATGGTCATCTGTTTGCTTACTTAACAATAATATTTGATATTCAGATTGCTTGTCCCACTTAATTGCAAGCTTATATATAGCCTGACTCCCTCTCCCACATCCTTGGTGCAGTTTTCTCAAGGCTACTGAGATGCTGCTTCCTGGACTTGATGTCTTAACATTCCCACCAAATAAAACTACCCTCTGCTTTCAGGTTGTGACTAATTTTTTAGTCAACACAAGGATAATCTTTGAAACTATTTTGATCAAAGAGAGAGGTGTAACACCTTTTCAAAAACATTCTGTTTCAATAAAATTTATTTATTGTTTATACTAAGACCTTGGGTTGTTATAATCTAGGCATATTCATTCATTTGAGCTTTTTTACAAATTTTTGTAAACTGTAGGCAACTGATAAATATATACGTCAAATATCTTCAGGTTCAGATTTAATTATCTCCCCTCCCTAGTTAGAAAACACTTTACCTCCTTTTACAATTTATCTCAACATTCCTTTAATTCATATACATCTATTGTATTACATTTTTTTGACCAGGTTATAACATCTGTCGTGTTTCCTTATTGAATGAGTAAAAAATATCTTTACCACTTGTTCATTTTTATATTTATATGAGACTCGTGATTTTACCTTTTCTCAAAAATTGTCTTTTGACAGATTGAATAAATGATAAATAAAGTATCAAAAGTAGCTCAAAATAACTTTTAACTGATATACATTTTTAAACTTTTTGATTTTTTGTATTATACATGCCTATTTACTGTTCAAACAATAGAATTACAGAATTTAAAAAATTTTATAATTGCCAAAAGAATGCTCTGTTCCCAGTATATTAAACCTTCATACATAGATACACCACATATATGTGTGTACATATACAATATTTATATAAATTTATATAAATGTAATATATTTAATATGATTTACTATTAACTAAGATAATACAAATAAAATACATAAAATTTTTAATAAAATATATACATATAAAATTTTCCCCTAGTGAAGCTTATTCATTTGAAAGCAAGTTCTATTGTGGTACTTAACCATTAACTGCTTCAGCAAGTAGCTTTAAAAGCAAGAACTTAAAGGAACCTAGTAAGAGTTCTAGTTATTTTGGAATAATAATTGAACTAAACTGTTTTCTCTCTTTTTTGCCCCTTAACAAGCTAAGGAATGTGGATAGACTTTGTTGACCTAAAACAAACAGACTGCCAGTTATTGCAATAGCAAAAAAAAAAAAAAAAAGAGGGGGGATGCTTATTCAGGATAGCAAAAATTGGCAATTTGGAGTCTGCAACCATGTCTGGCATGTGTGAATCTGCCATGACAAAGAGAGGAAATCTCTTTAAAAGAAGTAGGGGTGGGATTGGGGAGAAAGGAGTACTATAGTAAACAGAGTTCATGGGAAGAATTGAGAGATTAAAGCATAATGGCTTTTCACTGGTTGAGTCATGATAATCTCTCATTGGCTGAACTCTTCCCAGGAAAGAAGAGTACATCTTTCTTTCCTCTTGGACTCTGCTATTGTCCTAAGATGTGAGAACTTCCCCTTCTCTCCTCCTGATTCTATTTTAATTTTTAAAACTAATATTCACATTCCCCTCCCTCTTTGATAAGACCTGTTCTCTGAAAGCATTAATGATCCAGAGTCAGGTTTTCCAGTTTCAGCAGCTTTTTTGTCCCTCAATTTCAGGAAGAAACTTCCCTAGGTGTAATGTCCGATGACAGAGGGAAAGTGCACAGATTGAAACCTATTGAGGTCACATGTGAGTGACAAGGAGGAATAGGATGGAGAACACACAGATATCTTTTATCTAAAGCTCCATAGGTTATCAAGGTCATAGACATTGGAGATCATCTGAAACGCTGTCATTATCAAAGATTTGGCGACAAACTTTCCACAAGCCTGGTTGGATATCTCAGGAAAGATTCTCATTACTGTATTGGTATGTTATCTACTTTAATTCCAAGAAACACCTACCTTTAGGTCACCAGATGACATGCAGGTATAATCAGGTTTGATGCCATCTTTCGGTGTGTCATATGAATTCAAGACTCTATTTCCTGGAACTTGGTGACACAGAGGTTTGTTAGAAGTACCTGATGCAGGCTTTTCCAGTAAGGTCGAAGAGGGTCTTTCTAGAGGTGTCTTATCTAATAGACAAAATCTGAAGTTTATAAGGTATGATACTAAAATTCTTCATTTCCTGAGAGTGTACAGTGAAAACATTTATCTACCAAAGCATGATTATTTTTAATAGAATTGGACCTTTTCAATATCGGAGGCTAGTTCTTTTAATTAGTTGTGGGTCAAAAGAATACATTGGGTATCATGTGAATATCTCAAAGGGTAAGAGTTAATGAGTTTCAAAAGTCATGGATCTCAGATTCAAAAGAACCAATAACAATGCTTTTGCCTGAAGTATTTTGAAGGCCTCTACCAATTTTGCCAATGGAGTGGGTTTTTTTTGTTTGTTTGTTTGTTTTGTTTTGTTTTGCTTTGCTTTGTTTTCATTTTAATTGGAGGCTAATTACTTTACAATATTGTGGTGGTTTTTGCCATATATTCACATGGATCAGCCATGGGTGTACATGTGTTCCCCATCCTGAGCCTCCCTCCCACCTCCCTCCCTATCCCATCCCTCAGGGTCATCCCAGTGCACCAGCCCTGAGCACCCTGTCTCATGCATTGAAACTGGACTGGCAGTCTATTTCACATATGATAATACACATGTTTCAATGCTATTCCCTCAAGTCATCCCACCCTTGCCTTCTCCCACAGAGTCCAAAAGTCTGTTCTTTACATCTGTGTCTCTTTTGCTATCTTGCATATAGGGTCATCATTATAATCTTTCTAAATTCCATATATGTGGGTTAATATACTGTATTGGTATTTTTCTTTCTGACTTACTTCACTCTGTATAATAGGCTCCAGTTTCATCCACCTCATTAGAACTGATTCAAATGCATTCTTTTTAATAGTTGAGTAACATTCCATTGTGTATATGTACCACAGCTTTCTTATCCACTCATCTGCTTATGGACATCTAGGTTGTTTCCATGTCCTGGCTATTGTAAACAGTGCTGCGATGAATATTGAGGTACACGTGTCTCTTTCAATTCTGGTTGCCTCAGTGTGTATGCCCAGCAGTGGGATTGATAGGTCGTATGGCAGTTCTATTTCCAGTTTTATAAGGAATCTCCACACTGTTCTCCATAGTGGCTGTACTAGTTTGCATTCCTACCAACAGTGTAAGAGGGTTCCTTTATCTCTGCACCGTCTCCAACATTTATTGTTTGTTGACTTTTTGATAGCAGCCATTCTGACCCATGTGACATGGTACTTCATGGTGGTTTTGATTTGCATTTCTCTAATAATGATTGATATTGAGCATCTTTTCATGTGTTTGTTAGCCATCTGTATGTCTTCTTTGGAGAAATGTCTGTTTAGTTCTTTGGACCATTTTTTTTTTTATCGGATCATTTATTTTTCTGGAATTGAGCTGCAGGAGCTGCTTGTATATTCTTGAGTTTAATTCTTTGTCAGTTGCTTCGTTTGCTATTATTTTCTCCCATTCTAAAGGCTGTCTTTTCACCTTGCTTATAGTTTCCTTCGTTGTGCAAAAACTTTTAAGTTTAATTAGGAGTCATTTGTTTATTTTTGCTTTTATTTTCATTACTCTGGGTGGTGGGTCATAGAGGATCCAGCTATGTATGATATACGTCAGAGTGTTTTGCCTATGTTTTCCTCTAGGAGTTTTATAGTTTGTGATCTTACATTTAGATCTTTAATCCATTTTGAGTTTGTTTTTGTGTGTGATGTTAGAAAGTGTTCTAGTTTCATTTTTTTACAAGTGGTTGACCAGTTTTCCCAGCACCACTTGTTAAAGATATTGTCATTTCTTCATTGATATTCTTGCCTCCTTTGTCAAAGATAAGGTGTTAATAGGTGCATGGATTTATCTCTGGGCTTTCTATTTTGTTCCCTTGATCTATATTTCTGTCTTTGTGCCAGTACCATACTGTCTTAATGACTATAGCTTTGTAGTAGAGCCTGCGGCCAGGCAGGCTGATTCCTCCAGTTACATTCTTTTCAAGATTGCTTTGGCTATTCGAGGTTTTTTGTATTTACATAAAAATTGTGAAATTATTTGTTCTAGTTCTCTGAAAAAATACTATTGGTAGCTTGATAGGGATTGCATTGAATCTATAGATTGCTTTGCACAGTATACTCATTTGCACTATATTGATTCTTCCAATCCATGAACATGACATATTTCTCTATCTGTGTGTCATCTTTGATTTATTTCATCAGTGTTTTATAGTTCTCTATCAATAAGTTTTTTGTTTCTTTAGGCAGATTTATTCCTAAGTATTTTATTCTTTTCTTTGCAATGGTGAATTGAATTGTTTGCTTAATTTTTTTTTCTGTTTCCTCATTGCTAGTGTATAGAAATGCAAGGTTTTACTCTATATTAATTTTATATCCTACAACTTTACTAAATACATTGATTCAGTCAGTTCAGTTCAGTTGCTCAATCATGTCCAACTCTTTGGGACCCATGAATCACAGCACGCCAGGCCTCCCTATTCATCACCAACTCCCGGAGTGCACCCAGACTCATGTCCATCGAGTCAGTGATGCCATCCAGCCATCTCATCCTCTATCGTCCCCTTCTCCTCCTTCCCCCAATCCCTCCAAGCATCAAAGTCTTTTCCAATGAGTCAACTCTTCACATGAGGTGGCCAAAGTACTGGAGTTTCAGCTTTAGCATTATTCCTTCCAAAGAAATCCCAGGGCTGATCTCCTTCAGAATGGACTGGTTGGATCTCCTTGCAGTCCAAGGGACTCTCAAGAGTCTTCTCTAACACCACAGTTCAAAAGCATCAATTCTTCAGCGCTCAGCCTTCTTCACAGTCCAACTCTCACATCCATACATGACCACTGGAAAAACCATAGCCTTGACTAGATGGACCTTTTTTGGGAAAGTAATGTCTCTGCTTTTCAATAAGCTATCTAGGTTGGTCATAACTTTCTTTCCAAGGAGTAAGTGTCTTTTAATTTCATGTCTGTAGTCACCGTCTGCAGTGATTCTGGAGCCCCCCAAAATAAACTCTGACACTGTTTCTGTTTCCCCATCTATTTCCCATGAAGTGACGGGACCAGATGCCATGATCTTCATTTTCTGAATGTTGAGCTTTAAGCCAACTTTTTCACTCTTCTCTTTCACTCTCATAAAGAGGCTTTTCAGCTCCTCTTCACTTTCTGCCATAAGGGTGGTGTCATCTGCATATCTGAGGTTACTGATATTTTTCCCAGCAATCTTGATTCCAGCTTGTGTTTCTTCCAGCCCACCATTTCTCATGATGTACTCTGCATAGAAGTTAAATAAGCAGGGTGACAATATACAGCCCTGACATACTCCTTTTCCTATTTGGAACCAGTCTGCTGTTCCATGTCCAGTTCTAACTGTTGCTTCCTGAACTGCATATAGGTTCCTCAAGAGGCAGGTCAGGTGGTCTGGTATTCCCATCTCTCTCAGAATTTTCCACAGTGTATTGTGATCCACACAGTCAAAGGCTTTGGCATAGTCAAAAAAGCAGAAATAGATGTTTTTCTGGAACTCGCTTGCTTTTCCCATGATCCAGCGGATGTTGGCAACTTGATCTCTGGTTCTTCTGCCTTTTCTAAAACCAGCTTGAACATCTGAAAGTTCACAGTTCATATATTGCTGAAGCCTGTCTTGGAGAATTTTGAGCATTGATTTACTAGTGTGTGAGATGAGTGCAATTGTGCAGGACCTGACTGTGGCTCAGACCATGAACTCCTTATTGCCAAATTCAGACTTAAATTGAAGGAAGTAGGGAAAACCACTAGATCATTCAGGTATGACCTAAATCAAATCCCTTATGATTATACAGTGGAAGTGAGAAATAGATTTAAGGGCCTAGATTTGATAGATAGAGTGCCTGATAAACTATGGACAGAGGTTCATGACATTGTACAGGAGACAGGGATCAAGACCATCCCCATGGAAAATAAATGTAAAAAAGCAAAATAGCTGTCTGGGGAGGCATTACAAATAGCTGTAAAAAGAAGAGAAGTGAAAAGCAAAGGCGAAAAGGAAAGATATAAGCATCTAAATACAGAGTTCCAAAGAATAGCAAGAAGAGATAAGAAAGCCTTCCTCAGCAATCATTGCAAAGAAATAGAGGAAAACAACAGAATGGGAAAGACTAGAGATCTCTTCAAGAAAATTAGAGATGCCAAGGGAACATTTCATGCAAAGATGGGCTCAATAAAGGACATAATTGTTATGGACCTAACAGAAGCAGGAGATATTAAGAAGAGATGCCAAGGATACATAGAAGAACTGTACAGAAAAGATCTTGAAGACCAAGAAAATTAAGATGGTGTGATCATTCACCTAGAGCCAGACATCCTGGAATGTGAAGTCAAGTGGGCCTTAGAAAGCATCACTACAAACAAAGCTAGTGGAGGTGATGGGATTCCAGTTGAGCTATTTTAAATCCTGAAAGATGATGCTGTGAAAGTGCTACACTCAATATGCCAGCAAATTTGGAAAACTCAGCAGCAGCCACAGGACTGGAAAAAAGTCAGTTTTCAGTTTTCATATTCACTGATTAGCTCTAGTTATTTTCTTGTAGCGTCTTTAGAGTTTTCTATGTAGAGGATCATGTAATCGACAAACAGTGAGAGTTTTACTTCTACTTTTCCAGTCTGGATTCCTTTTATTTCATTTTCTTCTCTGATTTCTTCTCTGTGGCTAAAACTCCCAAAACTATGTTGAATAGTAATGGTGAGCATTGGCACCATTGTCTTGTTCTTGACTTTAGGGGCAATGCTTTCAATCTTTCACCTTTGAGGATAATGTTTGCTGTAGGATGGTCATATATAGCTTTTATTATGTTGAGGTATGTTACTTCTATGCCTGCTTTCTGGAGGTTTTTTATCATAAATGGGTGTTGAATTTTGTCAAAGGCTTTCTCTGCATCTATTGAGATAATCATATTGTTTTTATCTTTCAATTTGTTAATGTGGTGTATCACATTGATTGATTTGTGAATATTGAGGAATCTTTGCCTTCCTGGGATAAATCCTACTTGGTCATTATGTATGATTTTTTTAAATATGTTGTTGGATTCTGTTTGCTATACTTTTGTTAAGGATTTTTGCATCTATGTTCATCAGTGATATTGGCCTGTAGTTTTCTTTTTCTGTGGCATTTTTGTCTGGTCTTGGTATTAGGGTAATGGTGGCCTCATAAAATGAGTTTGGAATTTTACCTTCTAGTGCAATTTTCTGGAAAATTTGAGTAGGATAGGTGTTAGCTGTTCTCTAAATTTTTGGTAGAATTCAGCTGTGAAGCCGTCTGGTCCTGGGCTTTTGTTTGCTGGAAGACTTTTGATTACAGTTTCGATTTCTGTGCTATTGATGTGTCTGTTAAGATTTTCTATTTCTTCCTGGTTCAGTTTGGGAAAGTTGTACTTTTCAAGAATTTGTCCATTTCTTCCAAGTTGTCCATTTGATTGTCATATAGTTGCTAATCATAGTCTCTTATGATCCTTTGTATTTCTGTGTTGTCTGTAGTGATTTCTCCACTTTCACTTCTAATTTTGTTGATTTGATTTTTCTCCTTTTGTTTCTGATGAGTCTGGCTAGTGGTTTGTCAATTTTATTTATCCTCTCAAAGAACCAGATTTTAGCTTTGTTGACTTTGTCTATGGTCTCCTTTGTTTCTTTTGCATTTATTTCTGCCTTAATTTTTATGATTATTTTCCTTCTACTAACCCTGGGATGCTTAATTTCTTCTTTTTCTAGTTGCTTTATGTGTAGAGTTAAGTTATTTATTTTATTTACCTCCTGTTTCTTGAGGTAGGCTTATATTGCTATGAACCTTCCCCTTAGTAGTTATTTTACTGAATCCCATAGGTTTTGGGTTGTTATGTTTTCATTTTCACTCATTTCTATGCATATTTTGATTTACTTTTTTATTTCTTTTGTGATTTGTTGGTTATGCAGAAGTGTGTTGTTTAGCCTCCATATGTTTGTATTTTTAATAGTTTTTTTTCCTTGTAGTTGACATCTAATCTTACCACATTGTGATCAGAAAAGATGCTTGAGATAATTCCATTCTCTTTGCATTTACCAAGGCTAGATTTATGGCCCTGGATGTGATCTATCCTGGAGAAGGTTCCATGTGCACTTGAGAAAAAGATGAAATTCATTGTTTTAGGGTGAAATGTTTTACAGATATCAATTAGCTCTGACTGGTCCATTGTATCACTTAAAGTTTCTGTTTCCTTGGTAATTTTCTGTTTAGTTGATCTATCTATAGGTGTGAGTGGGTATTAAAGTCTCCCACTATTATTGTGTTACTGTTAATTTCTCCTTTCATACTTGTTAACGTTTGCCTTACACATTGCAGTGCTCCTATGTTGGGTGCATATATCTTTATAATTGTTATATCTTCTTCTGGATTGATCCTTTGATCAAAGAAGTGTCCTTCTTTGTCTCTTTTCACGGCCTTTATTTCAACGTCTATTTTGTCTGATATGAGTATTACTACAGCTGCTTTCTTTTGGTCTCCATTTGCATGAAATATATTTTTCCAGCTCTTCACTTTCAGTCTATATGTGTCCCTAGGTTTGAGGTGAGTCTCTTGTAGACACCATACATAGAGGTCTTGTTTTTGTATCCATTCAGCCAGTCTTTGTCTTTTCATTGGGAAATTCAACCCATTTACATTTAAGGTAATTATTGATAAGCATGATATTATTGCCATTTACTTTGTTGTTTTGGGTCTAGTTTATAAACCTTTTCTGGGTTTCCTGTCTAGAGAAGATCCTTTTTTTTTTTTTTAACTAACTTTTTTTAGATTGGAGTCTAATTACTTTACAATATTGTGGTGGTTTTTGCCATTCATCCACATGAATCAGCCATTGGTGTTCATGTGTTCCCCATCCTGGCCCTCCCTCCCACCTCCCTCCCCATCAGATCTGGTTTGGTGGTGCTGAATTCCCTCAGCTTTTGCTTGTCTGTAAAGCTTTTTACTTCTCCTTCATATTTGAATGAGATCCTTGCTGCATACAGTAATCTGGGTTGTTGATTTTTCTCTTTCATCACTTTAATTATGTCCTGTCATTCCCTCCTGGCTTGAAGAGTTTCTGTTGAAAGATCAGCTGTTATCCTTATGGGGATCCCCTTGTGAATTATTTGTTGTTTTTCCCTTGTTGCTTTTAATATTTACTCTTTGTGTTTGATCTTCATTAATTTGATTAATATGTGTCTTGTGGTGTTTGCCTTGGGTTTATCCTGTTTGGGACTCTCTGGGTTGCTTGGACTTGGGTGGCTATTTCCTTCCTCATTTTAGGGAAGTTTTCAACTATTATCTCCCCAAGTATTTTCTCATGGTCTTTCTTTTTTGTCTTCTTCTTCTGAGACTTCTATGATTCGAATGTTGGGGAGTTTCACATCGTCCCAGAGGTCTCTTAGGTTGTCTTCATTTATTTTAATTCTTTTTTTCTTTTTTCCTCTCTGTTTCATTTATTTCCACCATTCTGTCTTCCACCTCACTTATCCTATCTTCTTCCTCAGTTATTCTACTGTTGGTTCCCTTCAGAGTGTTTTTGATCTCAGTTATTGCATTACTCATTATTGATTCATTCCTTTTTATTTCTTCCAGGTCCTTGTTAAACTTTTCTTGCATCTTCTCAATCCTTGTCTCTAGTCTATTTATCTGTATCTCCATTTTGTTTTCAAGATTTTGAATCATTTTTACTATCATTATGAATTCTTTTTCAGGTACATTCCCTATTTCTTCCTCTTTTGTTTGGTTTTGTGGGCTTTTATCATCTTCCTTTATCTGCTGAATATTTCTCTGCCTTTTAATCTTGTTTAAGTCATTGTGTTTGTGGTGGCCTTTTTGTGTGCTGGAAGTTTGTGTTTCCGCTTTATTGTGGAAGTTCTTCCCTGTGGGTAGGGTTGAACAAATGGCTTGGCACTGTTCTGATTAGGGAAGCTTAAGCTGGTGTTCTTGTGGGCGAAGCTGGATCTCTTCTCTCTGGAGTGCAGTGAAGTGTCCAGTAGTGATTTTTGAGGTGTCTATGGGTTTGGTGTGAGTTTTGGCCGCCTGTATTTTTGTGCTCAGGGTTATGTTCCTGCATTGTTGGAGAATTAGCTTGGTATGTCTTGCTCTGAACTTGTTGGCTCTTGGGTGGAGCTTGGTTTCAATGCAGATATGGAAGCTCTTGGATGAGCTCTTGTCGATTAATATTCCCTGGAGTCAGGAGTTTTCCGGTGTTCTCAAGTTTTGAATTTAAGCCTCCTGCCTCTGGCGTTCATTCTTATTCTTACAGTAGCCTCAAGACTTCACCAACCATACAGCACTGATGGCAAAACTTCTAGGTTAATGGTGAAAAGATTCTCCACAGTGAGGGACACCCAGAGAGCTTCATAGAGTTACATGGAGAAGAGTAGAGGGAGGAAGGAGATAGAAGTGACCATGAGGAGAAGAGGGGGAATCAAAAGGGGAGAGAGCAATCTATCCAGTAATCAATTCCCTATTTGCTCTCCATAGTCTGGAATACTCAGAGAGGTTCACGGTGTTCCATAGAGAAGAGAAGAGGGAGGAAGGAGACAGAGGTGACCAGGAGGAGAATAGGAGGAGTCAAAAGGAGAGAGACAAATCTAGCCTGTGATCAGTTCCCTAAGTGTTCTCAACAGCCCAGAACACCCAAAGAGATTCACGGAGTTAAGTAGAAAAGAGAAGGGGGAGGGAAGAGATAGAGCCTGGGGAGAAAAAGGAGAGTAAAAAGGGCAGAAAGCAATCAAGCCAGTAATCACACTCCTAAGTAAAAATGGGTCCTGAAGATTGGATTCTTAAAGGTACAATATTAATAACGAATACCAAAAAGCAAAGATTTAAAATCTAGAGTAGAGGTTAGACTCTCAAAAACACAATATTAAAAAAATAAAACAAAATCACAAAAGTTATTTAAAAAAAATAAGGAGTTTTCTTTAAAAATAGCTTCTTTCTTTACAAGGTAATAATAGATTTTTAAAATGAAAATTTAAGGAGTAATAAAGAACTTAAAAATTAAAAAAAATTAAAAAATGATAATAGTAAAATATGTATAGGAATTTCTCTGGAGCCGTTGAGGGTAGTGTGGGGTCAGTTCATTTTCAGATAGTTCCTTGTTCCAGCTTATACTTCTTTTCAAGGTCTATGAGTCCCTTCCAATGTAGTCAATGTTAACTACAGGGTTTTAATCTGTTGCACCTGTCACTTCCAAAGCAGTTCTCTCTTCTTTGTTTATTTTGGCTTCCTCTATTTGCAAGTCACTTCAGTATCTAACTTCCGCCCTGACACAAGGGGGGAAAGGTGGTCATTTATTTATCCTCACTTGTTCAATTGTGCTGTGGGGTGGAAGAAATACTGTACAAAAATATCACTGGTGTGTGTGGGGGGAGTGCTCACAGTGTCTGGGCCACATTGGTTTTGCCCCCGCTCATGGCGTGTGTGCTTTCCCGGTCTACACTGCTCAGGTTCCAGGTTGCTCTGCAGGGGAACTGTCTAAGGCAGATTGTGTGCATTTCCCAGGTCTAGACCACTCCGGTTCAGGTTCTCGAGTACTCCACAAAAGCACAGACTCCGTTGGTTGGGCCTGTGTTTTGTGCCTTTCCCAGCTCTGAGCAGCTCAGGCGACCATATGCTTGGCGAGCGCACACTCCCAGTTTGGCGGTGCTTCTTATCACCTCCTCTGTCCCAGCTACTCAGTTTCCTGGGTGCACAGTGGGAGCACCGTCTCAGGTGTGCCATGTGTCTCCCCTGGGGAGCTAATCTCTGGCTGCTACCCTCCTGGCAGATGTCAACTGTCCAGGATCCCAGGAAGACTTGGTTAGCAACTGGGGGCCTGCTCACAGTTTGGTAGAGGATGCTGTCTCTAGGGCCGAGTTTGCCCCTTGCATTCCAGCTCTGGCTGTCACCTGCCTGCCTCCCTGACTCTGGTGGGGGATGGGCCATTCTGCTGCTGGCTAGCTCTCCTATGGTATTCACTCAGCCCTTTGTTCTGTGAGTGGGCCCAACAGTGCTTTTTCATGGCAAAGTTTTCTCTCTCCCTTTCCTCTTTTTTTTTTCTCTCTAGCTATCATACAGTTTGAGTTTCTATCTCACGTTAGCTCACTCAGATTGCCCTCAGGGCATTCAGGCCTGGTCCTTACCCTAAGCAATGCAGCCCATGCCTCCCTGTTCAGTCCCTGCTTGCTGGTGGCAGCCACGAGTGTCTGGGCTACTTCTCCTCTGGGAGTTGTGGTTAGGTGTGTAATCTGTGAGGTTTATTTATTTATTTTTTCCTCCTGGTTATGTTGCCCTCTGAGATTCCAAAATTCCCCACAGACCCGCCCATGAAAGGGTTTCCTGGTGTTTGGAAATTTCTCCTCTTTCACGACTCCTTCCCTGGGACAGGTCACCATCCCAGCATTCTTTTGTCTCTCTTTTTTTATTTTTTATATTTTGTCCTACCTCCTTTCCAAGACAACAGGCTCCCTTTCTGGGTGCCTGGTATCCTCCGCCAGCATCCAGAAGTTGTTTTGTGGTATTTGCTCAGCGTTCAAATTATTTTTTGATGAATCTGTGGGGGAGAAAGTGGTCTTCCCCATCCTATTCCTCCGTCAAGGTGTGCAGCTTTGCCAATTGAGTCTTAATTATGCTATTACTGCATTCAATTAAACCAGATGACTGAGAATAGTAAGTGAAGTGAAAGTGTTATAAATGGTGTCCAAACAGCACAGATTTGTCAAAGTACCTGACCAGTAAAACACGTTCCTCAATCATTATGAAGTTATAGAGGAGTTTTCCAGGTAGGAATTATCTTTTCCAAAAGGAATTTAACCTCAAAAGAGGCAGTAGCCTACCTGCAAGGAAGGTTTAAGTCCAGTCTGAAAATATATAGATCATGACCAAAACATATTTATATCTATTATATGGAGGAAGTTTTTTGAAGTTATCATTTGGGAAAATCTCACTTTGGATCATGGCAGAGGTTTGGCTGCAGTTGGTTCCTTTAAGGGCAACATTTGTTGTATAAATGGCAGCAAGGTGATCTCCTTTAGCTTATAGGCAGTCAAGTTTAGAATGCACCCAAATCTAAATAACTGAAGATAGCAGGTAAAAGTATTGCATCCAATAATTCTTGAGGAGAAGGACCATTTTTAATTGTGATTTCACTGTAAGCAAGGAAGCCATGTTGTTTCTATACCACTCCAAAAGAATATCTATTATCAGAATAAATATTGACAGTTTTTCCTTTAGATAAAATACAAGCCCATGTACAAGTGTATAATTCAAGCTGTTGGGCCAAAGTAGCCAAAAGTAAAGGTGCTGCCTCAACAATATTAAAAAAAATTGCAAATAGCATACCCAGCACAGTTTTTGTCATTGCCATCTTTTAAAGAAATATCAGTGAATCATGAGAAGTCAGAATTACTCAAAGAAGTTTCCCACAGATTATCACCAGGAGTTTGGAGGTGATGTGTCAGCATTAAGCAATTGTGACTTTGTTGTCATGGAGGGGAGAAGAATAGCAGGGTTAGGGTTATTACAACACAAGAAGAGTTACGTGAGAGCAGTTAACTCAGTTCAGTTCAGTTCAGTCACTCAGTCATGTCTGACTCTTTGCGACCCCATGAACTGCAGCACAGCAGGCCTCCCCATCCATCATCAACTCCCAGAGTCCACACAAACCCATGTCCAGTGAGTCGGTGATGCCATCTAACCATCTCATCCTCTGTCATCACCTTCTCCTCCTGCCCTCAAACTTTCCCACCATCAAGGTCTTTTCAAATAATTCAGCTCTTCTCATCAGGTGGCCAAAGTATTGGACTACTGCTTCAACATCCATCCTTCCAATGAACAACCAGGACTGATCCCTTTAGGATGGACTGGTTGGATTTCCTCAGTCCAAGGGATTCTCAGAGCGACTGAACTGAACTGAACTGAAGGGATTCTCAAGAGTCTTCTCCAACACCACAGTTCAAAAGTATCAATTCTTTGGCACTCAGCTTTCTTTATAGTCCAACTCTCATATCCACACATGACTACTGGAAAAAATATAGCTTTGAAAGGACACATTTTGTTGTAAAAGTAATGTCTCTGCTTTTTAATATGCTATCTAGGTTGGTCATAACTTTCCTTCCAAGGAGAAGCGTCTTTTAATTTCATGGCTGCAATCACCATCTGCAGTGATTTTGGAGCCCAGAAAAATAAAGTCTGACACTGTTTCCACTGTTTCCCCATCTATTTGCCATGAAATGATGGGACAGGATACCATGATCTTCGTTTTCTGAATGTTGAGCTTAATTAAAGGCCTTCAAAAAAGGAGGTGAGGTGGCTGACACAGGAATGTTGAGTAAAATGAGAATTCTATTTCGTGAGGTTAAAAAATGGTGATTAATTTGGTGACTTCAGTCAAAAGGGCAGTGGCAGTAATGATTCTAAAGGAAGGGGTTCAGTTCAGTTCAGTCACTCAGTCGTGTCCAACTCTTTGCGACTCCATGAATTGCAGCACGCCAGGCCTCCCTGTCCATCACCAACTCCCGGAGTTCACTCAGACTCACGTCCATCAAGTCAGTGATGCCATCCAGCCATCTCATCCTCTGTCATCCCCTTCTCCTCCTGCCCCCAATCCCCCCCAGCATCAGAGTCTTTTCCAATGAGTCAACTCTTTGCATGAGGTGGCCAAGGTATTAGAGCTTCAGCTTTAGCATCATTCCTTCCAAAGAAATCCCAGGGCTGATCGCCTTCAGAATGGACTGGTTGGATCTCCTTGCAGTCCAAGGGACTCTCAAGAGTCTTCTCCAACACCACAGTTCAAAAGAATCAATTCTTTGGTGCTCAGCCTTCTTCACATTCCAACTCTCACATCCGTACATGACCACTGGAAAAGCCATAGCCTTGACTAGATGGACCTTTTTTGGCAAAGTAATGTCTCTGCTTTTCAATATGCTATGTGGGTTGGTCATAACATTCCTTCCAAGGAGTAAGCATCTTTTAATTTGTTTCCCCATTTATTTCCCATGAAGTGATGGGACAAGATGCCATGATCTTAATTTTCTGAATGTGAAGCTTTAAGCCAACCTTTTCACTCTCCATTTTCACTTTCATCAAGAAGCTTTTTAGTTCCTCTTCACTCTCTGCCATAAGGGTGGTGTCATCTGCATATCTGAGGTTATTGATATTTCTCCTGGCAATTTTGATTCCAGCTTGTGCTTCTTCCAGCCCAGCATTTCTCATGATGTACTCTGCCTATAACTTAATTAAGCAGGTAGGGCAGTCCTAAGATGGCAGAGGAATAGGATGGGGAAACCACTTTCTTCCCAACAAATCCATCAAAAGAGCATTTAAACACTGAGTAAATTCCACAAAACAACTTCTGAATGCTGGCAGAGGACATCAGGCACCCAGAAAAGCAGCCCATTGTCTTTGAAAGGAGGTAGGAAAAAATATAAAAGACAAAAAGAGAGACAAAAGAGATAGGGACAGAGCTCCGTCCTGGGAAGGGAGTCTTAAAAAGAGAGAAGTCTCCAAACACCAGGAAACACTCTCACTGCCGAGTCTGTGGCAAGTCTTGGAACCACAGAGGGCAACATAACTGGGAGGAAAAATAAATAAATAATTAAAACCCACAGATTACCTGCCCAACGGTAACTTCCTCAGCATAGAAGCAGTGCAGGCACCTGCACCTGCCACTAGCAAGTGGGGGCTGGGCACCTGCCACTAGCAAGTGGGGGCTGGGCAGGGCGGCGTAGGCTGCATTGCTTAAAGTAAGGACTGGGCCTGAATGCCCTGAGGGTAATTTGAGGGAACTAAATCGGGCTAGCAATCCAGACTGTGGGATAGCCACCACACGAAAAGCCCTAACATAAGACACAGTCAGGCCTGCTCACAGAACAAAGGACTGAGCAGAGACAGCCGGCTGCAGACCATCCCCCTCTGGTGACAGGCAGCCAGAGCCAGAAGGGGGCAATCCCAGCCCCAGAAAGGCATTATCTATGAAACTGCAAGCACGTTTCTTTGCTAACTAAGACTTCTTGGGGTTCTGGACAATCAACATCTGCCTGAGAAGGTACACCAGTTATACACCCAGAAAACTGAGCAGCAGGGACTAGAGAGGCAATAAGTCACAGTGACTGTGCTTGCCAAACACCTCGTCACCTGACCTGCTCAGACCTGGGAAGGGCACAAAATGCAGGTCCAACCAAGTCTGTGCCTCTGAGGACTACTTGAGTGCCTGAACCTGACTGGTTTGGACCTGGTAGGTGCATGCAGCCTAGGGCCAGCCTCGGATGGTTCTTGGTGGAGCAAACTAGAGCCTGAGCAGTGTTGGCAGGGAGGGCACATGCACCATGAGCAGGGGCAGGCTCAGTGTGGCTGAGACACTGTGAGCACATGCCAGTGTTATTTGTTTGCAGCGTCCCTCCCTCCCCACAGTACGACTGAACAAGTGAGCCTAAAAAAGTGTCCACCACTGCCCCTTTGTGTCAGGGTGGAAATCAGACACTGAAGAGACCAGCAAACAGAAGAAGCTGAAACAGAGGGAACTGTCTTGGAAGTGACAGGTGCAATAGATTAAAATCCTGTAGTTAGTACTGACTACAAAGGAAGGGGCCTATAGATCTTGAGAAATATAAGCCGGATGAAGGAATTAGCCAAAAATGAACTGATCCCACACTGCCCACAAAAACACCAGAGAAAGCCCTAGATATTTTTTACTATCTTTTTTCCTTTAAGTTGTAAGTCCTCTATTACTCCTTCAATTTTCATTTTATAACCTACTATTACTTTGTGAAAAATAAAGAGAAACCCTTTTTTTAAAAGCAAACTTCATATATATATATATATATATATATATATATATATATATATAATTTTTGTGGCCTTGGTTTTTTTTTCTTTTTTTTTTTCTCTAATATTGTATTTTTTAAAATCCAACCTCTACTCTAGATTTTTAATCTTTTCTTTTTGGTATTTCTTATCAATTTTGTACCTTTAAGAATTCAATTTTCGGTATCCGATTTTACTTGGGAGTGAGATTACTGGCTTGACTGCTCTCTCTCACTTTGGACTCTCTTTTGTCTCTATCAGGTCACCTCTATCTCCTCCCTCACCCTTCTCTTCTCTACCCAACTCTGTGAATCCTTTTGTGTGTTCCAGACGGTGGAGAACACTTAGGGAACTGATTATTGGCTGGATCTGTTTCTTTCCCTTTGATTGCCCCCCTTTATCCTCCTAGTCCCCTCTGTCTCCTTCGTCCCTCTTCTCTTCTCTGTATAACTCCGTGAACATCTCTGATTGGTCCAGACTGTGGAGCGCACATAAGGAAGTGATTACTGGCTAGGTTGCTCTCTCCTCTTTGGATTCTACCTCATCTCATTTGGGTCACCTCTAACTCCCTCCTTCCTCTTCTCTTCTCCATGTAACTCTGTGAACCTCTATGGGTGTCCCTCACTGTGGAGAAACTTTTCATCTTTAACCTAGATGTTTTATCAACAGTGCTGTACAGATGGAGAAGTCTTGAGGCTACTGTAAAAATAAGACTGAAAACCAGAAGCAGGAGGCTTAAGTTCAAATCCTGAGAACATCAGAGAACTCCTGACTCCAGGGAACATTAATGGACAGGAGCTCATCAAATGCCTCCATACCTACACTGAAACCAAGCACCACCAAAGGGCCAACAAATTCCAGAGCAAGACATACCATTCAATCTCTCCAGCAACACAGGAACACAGCCCTGAGCTTCAATATACAGGCTGCCCAAAGTCACTCCGAACCCACTGCCATCTCATAACACATTTCTGGACACTTCATTGCACTCCAGAGAGAAGAAATCCAGCTCCACCCACCAGAACACCAACACAAGCTTCCCTAACCAGGAAACCTTGACAAGCTATCTATACAACCCCACCCACAGCAATGAAACTCCACAACAAAGAGAACTCCACAAACTGCTAGAATACAGAAAGGCCACCCCAAACTCACCAATATAAACAAGATGAAGAGACAGAGGAATACCCAACAGGTAAACGAACAAGATAAATGCCCACCAAACCAAACCAACGAGGAAGAGATAGGGAATCTACCTGATAAAGAATTCCAAATAATGATAGTGAAAATGATCCAAAATCTTGAAAACAAAATAGAATCACAGATAGATAGCCTTGAGACAATGATTGAGAAGATGCAAGAAAGGTTTAGCAAGGACCTAGAAGAAATAAAGTGAGCCAGTATATAATGAATAATGCAACAAATGAGATCAAAAGCACTCTGGTGGGAACAAATAGTAGAATAATGGAGGCAGAAGATAAGATTAGTGAAGTAGAGGATAGAATAGTAGAAATAAATAAATCAGAGAGGAAACAAGAAAAACGAACTAAAAGAAATTAGGGCAATCTCCGAGACCTCCAAGACAGTGTTAAACGCCCCAACATTCTAATCGTAGGGGGCCCAGAAGAAGAAGACAACGAGAAAGACCATGAGAAAATACTTGAGGAGATAATAGTTGAAAACTTCCCTAAAATGGGGATAAAAGTAATCACCTAAGCCAAGAAACCCAGAGAGTCTGAAACAGGATAAACCCAAGGCAAAACACCCTAAGACACATATTAATCAAATTAACAAAGATCAAACACGAAGAACAAATATTAAAAGCAGCAAGGGAAAAACAATGAATAACACACAAGGGGATTCCCATAAGGATAACAGCTGATCTTTCAATAGAAACTCTTCAGGCCAGGAGGGAATGGCAAGACATACTTAAAGTGATGAAGAAAATAACCTACAGCCCAGATGACTCTACCCAGCAAGGATCTCATTCACATATGAAGGAGAAATCAAAAGCTTTACAGACAAGCAAAAGCTGAGAGAATTCAGCACCACCAAACCAGCTCTCTATCAAATGCTAAAGGATCTTCTCTAGATAGGAAACACAAAAAGGGTGTATAAATTCGAACCCAAAACAATAAAGCAAATGGCAATGGGATCATACTTATCAATAATTACCTTAAATGTAAATGGGTTGAATGACCCAACCAAAAGACAAAGACTGGCTGAATGGTTACAAAAACAAGACCCCTATGCATGTTGTCTACAAAAGACCCGTCTCAAAACAGGGAACACATACAGACTGAAAGTGAAGGGCTGGGAAAAGATATTCCATGCAAATAGAGATCAAAAGAAAGCAGAAGTAGCAATACTCATATCCGATAAAATAAACTTTAAAATAAAGGCTATGAAAGGAGACAAAGAAGGACACTACATAATGATAAAAGGATCAATCCAGAAGAAGATATAACAATTATAAATATATATACACCCAAGAAAGGAGCACCACAGTATGTAAGACAAATGTTAACAAGCATGAAAGGGGAAATTAACAATAACACAATAATAGTGGGAGACTTTAATACCCCACTCACACCTATGGATAGATCAACTAAACAGAAAATTAACAAGGAAACACAAACTTTAAATGATACAATAGACCAGTTAGACCTAATTGATATCTGTAGGACATTTCACCCCCCAAAAATGAATTTCAACTTTTTCTCAAGTGCACACGGAACCTTCTCCAGGACAGATCACATTCTGGGCCATAAATCTACCCTTGGTAAATTCAAAGAAACTGAAATCATTCCAAGCATCTTTTCTGACCACAATGCAGTAAGATTAGATCTCAATTACAGGGGAGAAATTATTAAAAATGCCAACATTTAGAGGCTGAAAAACACGCTGCTGAATAACCAACAAATCACAGAAGAAATCAAAGAAGAAATCAAAATATGCATAGACACAAATGAAAATGAAAACACAACAACCCAAAACCTGTGGGACACTGCAAAATCTTTGTTAACAGGAAGGTTCATAGCAATACAGGCATACCTCAAGAAACAAGAAAAAAGTCAAATAAATGACCTAACTCTACACATAAGCAACTAAAAAAGGAATAAATGAAGAATCCCAGGGTTAGTAGAATGAGATAAATCTTAAAAAATGGGGCAGAAATAAATGGAAAAGGAAAAAAAGAGACCATAGCAAAATCAACAAAGCCAAAAGCTGGTTCATTGAAAGGATAAATAAAATTGACAAACCATTAGCCAGACTCATCAAGAAACAAAGGGAGAAAAATCAAATCAATAAAATTACAAATGAAAATGGAGAGATCACAACAGACAACACAGAAATACAAAGGATCATAAGAGACTACTATCAGCAATTATATGCCAATAAAATGGACAACGTGGGAGAAATGGACAAATTCTTAGTAAACTACAACTTTCCAAAACTGAACCAAGAAGAAATAGAAAATCTCAACAGACCCATCACAACCATGGAAATCGAAACAGCAATCAGAAATCTTCCAGCAAACAAAAGTCCAGGTCCAGACGGCTTCACAGCTGAATTCTACCAAAAATTTGGAGAAGAGCTAACACCTATCCTACTAAAACTCTTCCAGAAATTTGCAAAGGAAGGTCACACTGTAGTACCAAAACCTGACAAAGATTCCACAAAAAAAGAAAACTACAGGGCAATATCACTGATGAACATAGATGCAAAAGACCTTAACAAAATTCTATCAATCAGAATCCATTAACACATTAAAAAGATCATACACCATAACCAAGTGGGCTTTATCCCAGGGATGCAAAGATTCTTCAATATCCACAAATTAATCAATGTAATACCCCACATTAACAAATTGAAAATAAAAGCCATATGATTATTTCAATAGATGCAGAGAAAGACTTTGACAAAATTCAACATCCATTTATGATAAAAACTCTCCAGAAAGCAGGAATAGAAGAAACCTACCTCAACATAATAAAAGCTATATATGACAAACTCACAGAAAACACTATCCTCAAAGGTGAAAAGTTGAAAGCATTTCCCCTGAAGTCAGGAACAAGACAAGGGTGCCCACTTTCACCTATATTATTCAACATAGTTTTGGAAGTTTTGGCCACAGCAATCAGAGCAGAAAAAGAAATAAAAGGAATCCAAACTGTAAAAGAAGAAGTAAAACTCTCACTGTCTGCAGATGACAGGATCCTCTACATAGAAAACCCTAAAGACTCCATGAGAACATTACTAGAACTAATCAATGAATATAGTAAAGTTGTAAGGTATAAAATCAACACACTGAAATCCCTTGCATTTCTATACACTAATAATGAGAAAATAGAAAGAGAGATTAAGGAAACAATTCAATTCACCATTTCAATGAAAAGAATAAAATACTTAGGTATATATCTACCTAAAGAAACTAAAGACATCTATATAGAAAACTATAAAACATTGGTGAAAGAAATAAAAGAGGACACTAATATATGGAGAAATATACCATGTTCATGGATTGGAAGATTCGATACAGTGAAAATGAGTATACTACTCAAAGCAATCTATAGATTCAATGCAATCCCTATCAAGCTACAAATGGTATTTTTCACAGTGCTAGAACAAATAATATCACAATTTGTTTGGAAATACGAAAAACCTTGAATAACCAAAGCAATCTTGAGAAAGAAGAATGGAACTGGAGGAATCAACCTGCCTGACTTCAGGCTCCACTACAAAGCCACAGTCATCATCAGTATGATACTGGCACAAAGACAGAAATATAGATCAATGGAACAAAATAGAAAGCTCAGAGATAAATCCACACACCTATGGATGCTTTATCTTTGACAAAGGAGGCAAGACTATACAATGGATTAAAGACAATCTCTTTAACAAGTGGTGCTGGGAAAACTGGTCAACCACTTGTAAGAGAATGAAACTAGATCACATTCTAACACCATACACAAAAATAAACTCAAACTGGATTAAAGATCTAAATGTAAGACCAGAAACTATAAAACTCCTAGAGGAGAACATAGGCAAAACACTCTCCGACATACAACACAGCAGGATCCTCTATGACCCACCTCCCACAGTATTGGAAATAAAAGCAAAAATTAACAAATGGGACCTAATTAAAGTTAAAAGCTTCTACACAACAAAGGAAATTCTAAGCAAGATGAAAACACAGCCTTCAGAATGGGAGAAGACATTAGCAAATGAAGCAACTGACAAACAACTAATCTCAAAAATAAAACAAGCAACACCTGCAGCTCAATTCCAGAAAAATAAATGACCCAGTCAAAAAATGGGCCAGAGAACTAAACAGACATTTGTCCAAAGAAGACATACAGATGGCTAACAAACACATGAAAAGATGCTCAACATCACTCATTATCAGAGAAATGCAAATCAAAACCACAGTGAGGTATCATTTCATGCCAGTCAGCATGGCTGCTATCCAAAAGTCTACAAGCAATAAATGCTGGAGAGGGTGTGGAGAAAAGTGAACCCTCTTACACTGTTGGTGGGAATGCAAACTATTACAGCCACTATGGAGAACAGTGTGGAGATTCCTTAAAAACTGGAAATAGAACTGCCTTATGGCCCAGCAATCCCAGTGCTAGGCATACACACTGAGGAAACCAGAATTGAAAGAGACACATGTACCACAATGTTCATCGCAGCACTGTTTATAATAGCCAGGACATGGAAGCAACCTAGATGTCCATCAGCAGATGTATGGATAAGAAAGCTGTGGTACATATACACAATGGAGTATTACTCAGCCATTAGAAATAATCCATTTGAATCAGTTCTAATGAGGTGGATGAAACTGGAGCTGATTATACAGAGTGAAGTAAGCCAGAAAGAAAAACACCAATACAGTATACTAATGCATATATATGGAATTTAGAAAGATGGCAATGAAAACCCTGTATGTGAGACAGCAAAAGAGACACAGATGTGTGGAACGGACTTTAGACTCTGTGGGAGAGGGCGAGGGTGGGATGATATGGGAGAATGGCATGGAAACATGTATAATATCATATATGAAATGAATTGCCAGTCCAGGTTCGATGCAGGATACAGGATGCTCGGGGCTGGTGCACTGGGATGACCCAGAGTGACGGTATGGGGAGTGAGGTGGGAGGGGGGTTCAGGATGGGGAACACACGAATATCTGTGGTGGATTCATGTTGATTTATGGCAAAACCCATATAATATTGTAAAGTAATTAGCCTCCAATTAAAATAAATAAATTTATAAAAATAAAATGTATATTATTAGAAAATAAATAAATAAATAAAGGGATATACTTGTGCCACATGGTCTAGTTGTTAGGTATAATACTGTTTCGGTCAATGGTGGTCCTTTTTTTTTTTTCGGTGAGTATCCCAAGGGCATTCCCTTCTTTAAAAAGAGAAGAAGAATTTGATCACTGGGAAGCCCAATTCTAAGTGCATTTATTAAACTCTCCTTTAAGGCCTTAAAGGCTATGTTGTCCAATATTTCTCATAAAATTGGGTCAGTGTTACTGTTATTTAGCAAAACATAAATGGGTTTGGCCATTAAAGAGAAATTTGAAGTCTAATTTTGGTAATTACCAACTAGCCCGAGAAAACCCTATAATTGGTGCTTAGTTATGGGCAACTTAGGACACCATGAAATATCTAAATTTAGGTGTAGCCCTTATTCTGATATCTGATGTCCTGAATATCACACCTTGGTTTAGGCAAACTGCAATATTTCTTTGGTGACCTTTTGATTCCTTTAAGGCATAACCTTTGGTAAGGTGACCCTGTGTTCTTGTGAGGAGGCTTGAGAGGGACACCAAGGAAGCAAATGACCCAAATATTGCCACAAAGTAGAACCTATAGGGAATTTTATATCATCCAGATCATTCCTCAAGATTAGTGAGAAATAAGATGGACTCTCAGTAAAACCCTGAGGCATTACTGTCCAAGTGAATAGTTTTTCTTCTCAAGTTAAGGAAAAAGGCAATGGATAGCTTCAAGAGAATACAAGAATGCATTCCATAAATAAATTACAGTAATTACTTGTGGTGGGAATGAATGTTAGTAATGTATGGAGATTAGGAACAACAGAGTGTTGAATGATAAAAATCTTTTTTTTTTTTTTTAAATTCCTCTGAAGTCCTAGACAAACCTCTTCCTTTTATGTTTTCTCACTGGAAAGTAAGAGGGAAGATGGTGGAGGTGTAGGTGGACATGGAATACATCTCTCTCCATCAGGAATATGCCTTCAGACACAGACATGCATCCAGAACACCAGCTGAGAGTGGACAGGAGTACTGATCAGTGGAAAAGCATATGTAGAACCATGCAAAACTCGGTAAGACGAAGGAATGAGGGGGAAAAACAGGAGTGTTAGTAGGATTGGACCTGCCCTCAGCAGGTGGGAGAACTGAAACAGGGGTCCTATCCCCACAGTGGGGCAATTGTCTGGGTCACAGGAGAAACATATAAGGGTGAGAGTGAAACAGTTGATCAGTGGCAGCCTAAATGGAATGAGAATCAGACAGTCCTTGCCACAGCCATACAAACCCCAGAGAGGAACGCTGGTTTCCTGGAAGGTGCAGTGGCTGGAAGCTGGAGTTTAGGGACTGTGGAGCAATCCCAGGGCCAGGGCTACTGTTGACTGTGGACAGACAGATTGAGGGGATGTGAGGGAGGAGATTGTGATGGAAAATGCTTGGGGAGGAAAACTAGGCAGCCATGGAAGAAAGGTGATACTACTGAGTCATGCATAGGGGGTGGAGCCACCACCATAGTCTCTCTCTCTCCACATGACAGCATTGGCAGCTGAACAATAGAGAGGCTGGCCTATCAAAACGCCTGACCACTGAACTACAGAGTAGGACCCCACCCAGGGTGCCCCTTTAAGTGCCTGATGTGCTGATCTATAGAGTAGGACTCTAGCCAGGGGGCCCCTCTATGTGCCTGACTTGTAGAACAACAGAGAAAGATCCCAGGCAAGGGAGCCCTCTAAGTGCCTGAATGGGCAGAGCTACAGAGAAAGACTGGCTAAAGTGGCCTTCTGATTGCCAGCTACAAGAGGGTCTATAAAAGACTCTGATAGGGCCATAACTCCTGAGGCTGAGGCAGTCTGTGTCACTGTACACTTGGTGCCACCAGGGTCCCTGCAAGTCAAACAGCTGGGCCACCTTCATACTCAACTCTCACTGGGGCAGGGCTGCCACAGGCAAAAAAAACAGTCTCTCATCTATGTGTACAGGGTCACTATGGTCATGTCCAACTCTTTGTGACCCTGTAGACTGTAACCTGCCAGGCTTCTCTGTCAGAGAGGGGGTTCTCCAGGCAAGAATACTGGAGCCTATTGGCCAATGCTGGTTGCCATACCCTTCTAGAGCACTATATTTCCTGCTGCCCTAGCCGCCAACCCCCTGAGTACCTGATGCTGCCAGAACCCCTGCAACCCAAGCACCACCTCCACACCTGGCCTTCACAGGGGCAAACCCAAGCCCTCCAGGGCAGCCTCAGGAGCTAAACCCCAGTGGACGACCCACATGTAGAGGTGGAAATAAAACCACATTTGAAACCCAGAGGCAGTGTGGCTAAGGAAGAAGACCTAAAACCTTCCCATCAGCTGTACAAGCTGCAGATTAAATCCACATGAACAACTAAGCAGACTCTGAGTTTTGAAATATATAAGAGGCCATTGAGAGCTCCCAGAAAAGAAAGCACACTAGCTCTGATAGCTGTGGATATTGGAGGCAAGAACACACAGGAGTAGGACCAGATTAGAATCTAAGCTGCCCTCAATCTAAGCAGGTCCAGAAGTCAGCACAATGTTGGAGGGCATCCTAGGGAGGTTAGGTGGACTGTGACTCCCAGTGAAAGGACTCTGACAGCACTGACTCAAGGAAAACATTTATTATTCTTGTTTTTTGACTTGCTCTGTAGACTCTTTTGAAATTTTGTTTTGTTTTGTTTTCCCCCTTCCCCCTCCCCCACCCATTGTAGTTGTTGATTTGTGTTTTTTTTGCACTAAGAAATCCAATTAAGCTTTTGAGCTTTTTTCTTTTCTCAGTCACATTTTTATTGTTGTCATAAACCTCTGCCTCTGTATAGGGCTTTTACATTTCTGTGGAGTTTACCTCTTTTTTTTTTTCTTGCTTTTTTAAATTTTAATTTTTAAAGCCTATAAATATTTTTTGTACATTTATTCCTTTGTTTGCCTTTCCTACTCTACTTTTCCCTTGCAATTAATCTTTAATGTATATAAATCTTCTTTATCTGCCTCTATTTAACTTTGCATATCTATTCTTTCTTTCCTTTCCTCTCAAAATATTTGTTAGTTTTCTTTTCATTGTTTTATTCCCCACTTGGCACTTTGCTGCTTTAGTTTTGTTTTCCAGTTTGTCCTTTAATTAGTTTTATTCTGATAAATATAATTTTTTATTTCCTTTATTCACTGTGTCAATACACTGTACTATTTTGTTGTTGTTGGACTGTTTTCACTTTGATCATTAGTGTATATGTATATGTGTATATTCCATTATTTTAATTATTATTTGCCTGATTTTGTAACTGCCATTTGTCTGGGGTTCATCTTTGGTTTCTTGTTTTTTGATATTTGTTTTAATCTCACTTAATGCCATAACAGACCACTTGTGGAATCTTCATTCCTGACCAGAGATCAAGCCCTGAGCCTTTGGAGTAGGAGCACTGACTTCAAGACCCTAGACTACCAGAGAACTAACCCTAGGGTGTATCAAATAGTAAGGAAACCACTTGAATACAAGACCCTGAATCATCCACCACCAGTAGCACCCTGTGCAGGACACCTCATCTCAACAACAAACAAACACAGTATTGTAAAGTAAAATAAAAATAAAATAAAACAAACAAAAAAACCAAAAGTACAAACCCAATCAACAATAGATAGGATTATGACCTCACTCAGCCTTGCCCATCAGAGGAAAAACAAACAAACAAACAAAAACTCAGAACAAATCTCATGCTATACAAAGCTCACACAAACCTATAGACCAATCTTAGGGAGGGCATAATCCAAAAGTAAGAAAGAATTCAACTTTCTTCAAGGATAGAATTCAACTTTCCTTGAAGCCTGGGAAAGAAGACCTCAAACACAATAACTTTAAAAAAAATAATGAAAAAGCAGAAAAATACTGCACAAATGAAGGAACAGACTAGAACCACAAAAGTCCAAATAAATGAAGAGGAAATAGGCAAACTACTCAAAAAAGAATTCAGAATAATGATAGTAAAGATGATCAAAAATCTTAAAAACAAAATGGAGAAAATGCAAGAATCAATTAACAAAGACCTAGGAGAATTAAAGAATAAACATACAGAGACAAACAACACAATTACTGAAATTAAAAATACTCTAGAAGGAATCAATAGCATAATATCTGAAGCATAAGAACAAACCAGTGAGGTGGAAGATAAAATGGTGGAAATAAGTTCTGAAGAGCAGAATAAAGTAAGAAAAATGAAAAGAGCTGATGACAGTCTCAGAGAACTCTAGGACCATGTCAAACACACCAATATTCGAATTAGAGGAATCCCAGAAGAAGAAGAAAAAGAAAGGGTATGAGAAAAGTTTTGAAGAGATTAGAGTTGATAATTTTCCCAACCTAGAAAATGAAGTAGTCAGTGAAGTACAAGAGGCACAGAGTCCCATATAGGATAAACCCAAGGAGAAACATTCCAAGACACATACTTGTCAACCTAACAAAGACTAAACACAAAGAAGGAATATTAAAAGCAGCAAGGGAGAAACAACAAGTAACATACAAGGGAAACCCCATACGTTTAACAGCTGATCTTTCAACAGAAACTCTGCAGGCCAGAAGAGAGTGGCAGGATATATTTAAAGTACTGAAAGGTAAAAATCTACAGCCAAGATTACTGTATCCAGCAAGGATCTCGTTTAAAATTGATAGAGAAATAAAAAGCTTCTCAGACAAGCAAAAGTTAAGAGAATTCAGTACCACCAAACCAGCTTTACAACAAATGTTAAAGACACTTATATAATCAAGGAATATAAGAGAAGAAAAAAGACCACAAAATCAACCCCAAACAATTAAGAAAATGGCAATAGGAACATATATATCAATAATTTCTTTAAATGTAAATGGATTAAATGCTCCAACTAAAAGACATAGTCTGGCTGAGTGGATACAAAAACAAAACTCACATATATGCTGTCTACAAGAAACCCACTTCAGACCTCAAGACACATATAGACTGAAAGTGAGAGGATGGAAAAATATTTTCCATGCAAATGGGAAGCAAAAGAAAGCTGAAGTAGCAATTCTCATATCAAACAAAATAGAACTTAAAATAAAGATTACAAGAGATAAGGAAGGACCCTACATTATGACCAAGGAATCAATACACAAGGAAGATATAACAACTGTAAATATCTATGCACCCAACATAGGAGCACCTCAATACATAAGACAAACACTAACAGACATAAAAGGAGAAATTAACAGCAACAAAATAACAATAGGAGTCTTTAGCACCCCACTCACAATGGACAGATCATCAAAAGAGAAAATCAATAAGGAAACACAAGTCTTTAATGATACATTAGATGAAATGTATGTCATTGATATCTTCAGGACGTTCTATCCAAATGCAGAAGAATACACCTTCTTCTCAAGTGTACATGGAGCATTTTCCAGGATAGACCACATCTTGGATCACAATCAAACCTCAGTAAATTTAAGAAAATGGAAATCATATCAAGCATCTTCTCTGACCACAGTGCTATTAGACTAGGTATCAATTACAAGAAAAATAGTGTAAGAAACAGAAACACATGGAGATTAAACAACACATTCCTAAATAACCAACAGGTTACTGAAGAAATCAAAAAGGAATTAAAAAATTTCTAGAAACAAATAACAATGAAAACACGACAACTCAACTGCAGCAAAAGCAGTTCTAAGAGGGAAGTTTATAGCAATACAATCCTACCTCAAGAAACTGGCAAAACATGGAATAGACAACCTAACTTTACACCTAAAATAACTGGAAAAGGAAGAACAACAAAACCCCCAAAATTAGTAGAAGGAAAGAAATCATTAAAATCCGAGCAGAAATAAATGAAAGAGAAATGAAAGAAACAATAGTAAAGATTAATAAGACTAAAATCTGGTTCTTTGAGAAGATAAGCAAAACTGACAAACACTCAGACTCATCAAGAAAAAAAGAGAGAAGAATCAAATGAACAAAATTAGAAATGAAAAAGGAGAGGTTACAACAGACAATGCAGAAATACAAAGGATTTTAAGAGACTATTATGAACAACTATATGGCAATAAAATGGATAACCTGGAATAAATGGACAGATTCTTAGAAAAGTTCAATCTTCCAAGACTGAACTGGAAAAAATAGAAATTATGGACAACCCAATTACAAACACCAAAATTGAAGCTATGATAAAAAATCTCCCAAGAAACAAAAGCCCAGGGCCAGATGGCTTCACAGGAGAATTCTATCAAACATTTAGAAAAGAGCTAATGCCTATCCTTCTAAAACTCTTTCAAAAAATTGCAGAAGAAGGAACACTTCCAAACTCATTCTATGAGGCCACCATCACCCTGATACCAAAACCAGACAAAGACAACACACACACACACACACACACAAAAAACTACAGGCCAATATCACTGATGAACATAGATACAAAAATCCTCAACAAAATTTTAGCAAACAGAATTCAGGAACACAACAAATAGCTCATACACCATTATCACGTTGGGTTTATTTGAGGAATGCAAGGATTCTTCAATATACACTCATCAATCAATGTGATACACCACTATAACAAGTTGAAAGATAAAAACCATATGATAATCTCAATAGCTGCAGAAAAGGCCTTTGACAAAATTCAGCATGCATTTATGATTAAAACTCTTCCAAAAAGGGCATAGACAGAACCTACCTCAACATAGTAAAGGCCATATATGATAGGCCCACAGCAAACATTATTCTCAATGGTGAAAAACTAAAAGCATTCCCCCTAAGATCAGGGACAAGACAAGGGTGTCCACTTTCACCACTATTACTCTACATAGTTCTGGAAGTCTTAGCTACAACAATCAGAGAAGAAAAAGAAATAAAAGAAATTCAGATCAGAAAAGAAGTAAAGTTCTCACTGTTTACAGATGACATGATACTGTACATAGAAAACCCTAAAGATAGTATCAGAAAATTACGAGAGCTAATCAGTGAATTTAGCAAAGTTGTAGGATACAAAATCAATACACAGAAATCACTTGCATTTCTATATACTAACAATGAAAAATCAGAAAGAGAAATTAAGGAATCAATCCCATTCATCATTGCAACAAAAAGAATTAAATATCTAGGAATAAACATACCTAAGAAGACAAAAGAACTGTACACAGAAAATTATAAGAGAAATAAATGGCAATCCACTCCAGCACTCTTGCCTGGAAAATCCCATGGATAGAGAAGCCTGATAGGCTACAGTCCATGGGGTCACAGAAAGTCGGACACAACTGTGCGACTTCACTTTCACTTTCACTAATGAAAGAAATCAAAGGTGACACAAACAGATGGAGAGATATTCCATGTTCCTGGGTAGGAAGAATCAATACTGTGAAAATGACTATGGTGCCAAATACAATCTACAGATTTAATGCAATCCCTATCAAATTATGACTGGTATTTTTCACATATGTAGAACAAAAATTTCTCAATTCATATGGAAACACTAAAAACCCCTTATAGCCAAAGCAGTCTTGATAAAGAAGAATGGAGCTGGAGGAATCAAGCTTCTTGACGTCAGGTTATAATACAAAGCTACAGTCATCAAGACAGTATGATAATGGCACAAAAATAGAAATATAGACCAATGGAAAAAGATAGAAAGCCCAGAAATAAACCCATGCACCTATGGATACCTTATTTTTGACAAAGGAGGCAAAAGCATACAATGGGGCAAAACAGTCTTGTTTAATAAATGGTGCTGTGAAAACTGGACAGCTACATGTAAAAGAATGAAATTAGAACACTTCTTAACACCATACACAAAGATAAACTCAAAATGGATTGTAGACGTACAGGTAAGACCAGAAACAATAAAACTCTTAGAGGAAAACATAGGCAGAACCCTCGATGACATAAATCAAAGCATGATCCTCTTTGACCCATCTCCTAGAGTAACAGAAATAAAAGCAAAGTAAACAAGTGGGACCTGATGAAACTTAAATGCTTTTGTACAGCAAAGGAAACTACAAGCAAGATGAAAAGACAACCTTCAGAATGGGAGAAAATTATAGCAAGTGAAAAAACTGACAAGGATTAATTTCTGAAGTATACAAGCAGAGCATACAGCTCAATACCAGAAAAAGAAACAACCAAATCAAAAAG
Organism: Ovis aries; assembly: GCF_016772045.2. Lineage (NCBI taxonomy): Eukaryota > Metazoa > Chordata > Mammalia > Artiodactyla > Bovidae > Ovis > Ovis aries. Next base: position 49,743,895 of record NC_056080.1, read on the forward strand.
TGGGGAAAAGACCTAAACAGACATTTTTCCAAAGAAGGTATGCAGATAGCTAACATCACATGAAAAGGTGCTCAGCATTGCTCATTATTAGAGAAATGTAAATAAAAACTACAATGAGATATCACCTCACACCGGTCAGAATGGCCCTCATCAAAAAGTCTACAAACAATAAATACTGTAGACAGTGTGGGGAAAATTGAATGCTCTTGCACTGTTGGTGGGAATGTAAATTGATACAGCCACTATGGAAGACAGTATGGACATTCCTTTCAAAACTAGTAATAAAACCACCATATGACCCAGAAATCCCACTCCTAGGCATATACCCTGAGGAAACCAAAATTTAAAATGACACATTATTCCCATTCTTCATTGCAACACTATTTACAATACCTACAACATGGAAGCAACCTAGATGTCCATTGACAGATGAATGGATAAAGAAGTTGTGGTACATATACACCATGGAATATTACTCAGCCATAAAAAAGAATGCATTTGAGTCAGTTCTAATGAGATGGATAAACCTAGAACCTATAACACAGAGTTAAGTGAGTCAGAAAAAGATAAATACTGTATTCTAATAAATATATATGGAATCTAGAAAAATGGTACAGGAAAATTATTTACAGGGCAACAATGGAGAAACAGACATAGAGAATAAACATATGGACATGGGAAGAGGGGAGGAGAGGGTGAGATGTATGGAAAGAATAACAAGGCAATTTACATTACCATACGTAAAATAGATAGCCAATGAAAAGTTGCTGTATGGCTCAGGAAAGTCAAACAGGTCCTCTGTATCAACATAGAGGGGTGGGGTGGGGAGGGAGATGAGAGGGAGTTTCAAAGGGGAGGGGATACATGTATACTTATGGCTGATTCATGTTGAGGTTTGACAGAAAACAGCAAAATTCTATAAAGCAATTACCCTTCAATAAAAGATAAATAAATGTTTTTAAAAAGAGTATTATAGGGGATAGTACAAGAGATAATGAAGTCATGAGCCTTTTAATTGTCTATTAGGTGCTTTATACCTAAAAGAGACTTGTTTACTTATAGGGTATTTTTTAAAAATATTCTTTCTTTTTTAATTTTTTCAATATAAATTTATTTATTTTAATTGGAGGCTAATTACTTTATATTATTGTATTGGTTTTGCCATACATCAACATGAATCCACCACGGGTGTACACGTGTTCCCAATCCTGAACCCTCCTCCCACCTCCCTAACCATACCATCCCTCTGGGTCATCTCAGTGAACCAGCCCCGATCATCCTCTATCATGCATCAAACCTAGACTGGCAATTCATTTCATATATGATATTATATATGTTTCAATGCCATTCTCCCATATCATCCCACCCTCGCCCTCTCACACAGAGTCCAAAAGTCAGTTCTATACATCTGTGTCTCTTTGGCTGTCTCGCATACAGGGTTATCGTTACCATCTTTCTAAATTCCATATATATGTGTTAGTATTCTGTATTGGTGTTTTTCTTTCTGGCTTACTTCACTCTATATAATCGCTCCAGTTTCATTCACCTCATCAGAACTGATTCAAATGGATTATTTCTAATGGCTGAGTAATACTCTATTGTGTATATGTACCACAGCTTTCTTATCCATTCGTCTGCTGATGGACATCTAGGTTGCTTCCATGTCCTGGCTATTATAAACAGTGCTGTGATGAACATTGGGGTACATGTGTCTCTTTCAACTCTGGTTTTCTCGGTTTGTATGTCCAGCAGTGGGATTGTTGGGTCATATGACAGTTCTATTTCCAGTTTTTTAAGGAATTTCTACACTGTTCTCCATAGTGGCTGTAATAGTTTGCATTCCCACCAACAGTGTAAGAGGGTTCGCTTTTCTCCACACCCTCTCCAGCATTTATTGTTTGTAGATTTTTGGATAGCAGCCATTCTGACTGGCGTGAAATGGTACCCCATTGTGGTTTTGATTTGCATTTCTCTGATAATGAGTGATGTTGAGCATCCTTTCATGTGTTTGTTAGCCATCTGTATGTCTTCTTTGGAGAAATATCTGTTTAGTTCTTTGGCCCATATTTTGATTGGGTCATTTATTTTTCTGGAATTGAGTTGCAGGAGTTGCTTGTATATTTTTGAGATTAATTCCTTGTCAGTTGTTTCATTTGCTATTATTTTCACCCATTCTGAAGGCTGTCTTTTCACCTTGCTTAGAGTTTCCTTTGTTGTGCAGAAGCTTTTAATTTTAATTAGGTCCCATTTGTTAATTTTTGCTTTTATTTCCAGTATTCTGGGAGGTGGGTCATAGAGGATCCTGCTGTGATTTATGTTGGAGAGTGTTTTGCCTATGTTCTCCTCTAGGAGTTTTATAGTTTCTGGTCTTACATGTAGACCTTTAATGCATTTTGAGTTTATTTTTGTGTACGGTGTTGGAAAGTGTTCTAGTTTCATTCTTTTACAAGTGGTTGACCAGTTTTCCAAGCACCACTTGTTAAAGAGATTGTCTTTAATCCATTGTATAGTCTTGCCTCCTTTGTCAAAGATAAAGTGTCCATAGGTGTATGGATTTGTCTCTGAGCTTTCTATTTTGTTCCATTGATCTATATATCTGTCTTTGTGCCAGTACCATACTATCTTGATGACTGTGGCTTTGTAGTAGAGCCTAAAGTCAGGCAGGTTGATTCCTCCAGTTCCATTCTTCTTTCTCAAGATTGCTTTGGCTATTCGAGGTTTTTTGTATTTCCATACAAATTGTGAAATTATTTATTCTAGCTCTGTGAAAAATACTGTTGGTACCTTGAAAGGGATTACATTGAATCTATAGGTTGCTTTGAGTAGTATACTCGTTTTCACTATATTGATTCATTTGATCCATGAACACAGTATCTTTCTCCATCTATTAGTGACCTCTTTGGTTTCTTTTACCAGTGTTTTATAGTTTTATATATATAGGTCTTTTGTTTCTTTTCTTTTCTTTTCTATATGTGGAATCTTTCTTTTCTTTTTATTTATTTTTTTTTTTACTTTACAATATTGTATTGGTTTTGCCATACATCAACATGTATATAGTTATTTTGTTTCTTTAGGTAGATATGTTCCTAAGTATTTTATTCTTTTCATTGCAATGGTGAATGGAATTGTTTCCTTAATTTCTCTTTCTATTTTCTCATTATTAGTGTATAGGAATGCAAGGGATGTTTGTATGTTGATTTTATATTCTGCAAGTTTGCTATATTCATTGATTAGTTCTAGTAATTTTCTGGTGGAGTCTTTAGGGTTTTCTATGTAGAGGATCATGTCATCTGCAAACAGTGAGAGTTTTACTTCTTTTCCAATCAGGATGCCTTTTATTTCTTTTTCTGCTTTGATTGTTGTGGCCAAAACTTCCAAAACTATGTTGAATAGTAGTGGTGAAAGTGGGTACCCTTGTCTTGTTCCTCACTTTAGGGGAAATGCTTTCAATTTTTCACCATTGAGGATAATGTTTGCTGTGGGTTTGTCATATATAGCTTTTATTATGTTGAGGTATGTTCCTTCTATTCCTGCTTTCTGGAGAGTTTTATCATAAACTAATATTGAATTTTGTCAAAGGCTTTCTCTGCATCTATTGAGATAATCATATGGCTTTATTTTTTGATTTGTTAATATGGGGCATTACATTGATTTGCGGGTATTGAAGAATCCTTGCATCCCTGGGATAAAGCCCAGGGATGGGCTTTACTTGGTCATGATGTTTGATCTTTTTAATGTGTTATTGGATTCTGATTGTTAGAATTTTGTGAAGGATTTTTACATCTATGTTCATCAGTGATACTGGCCTGTAGTTTTCTTTTTTTTGTGGCATCTTTGTCAGGTTTTGGTATTAGGGTGATGGTGGCCTCATAGAATGAGTTTGGAAGTTTGCCTTCCTCTGCAAATTTCTGGAAGAGTTTGAGTAGGATAGGTGTTAGCCCTTCTCTAAATTTTTGATAGAATTCAGCTGTGAAGCCGTCTGGACCTGGGCTTTTGTTTACTGGAAGATTTCTGATTACAGTTTCGATTTCCATGCTTGTGATGGGTCTGTTAAGATTTTCTATTTCTTCCTGATTCAGTTTTGGAAAGATACTTTCCTAAGAATTTGTCCGTTTCTTCCAAGTTGTCCATTTTATTGACATATAATTGCTGATAGTAGTCTCTTATGATCCTTTGTATTTCTGTGTTGTCTGTTGTGATTTCTCCATTTTCATTTGTAATTTTATTGATTTGATTTTTCTCCCTTTGTTTCTTGATGAGTCTGGCTAATAGTTTGTCAATTTTATTTATCCTTTCAATGAACCAGCTTTTGGCTTTGTTGATTTTGCTATGGTCTCTTTTGTTTCTTTTGCATTTATTTCTGCCCTAATTTTTAAGATTTCTTTCCTTCTACTAACCCTGGGGTTCTTTATTTCTTCCTTTTCTAGTTGCTTTAGGTGTAGAGTTAGGTTATTTATTTGACTTTTTTTCTTGTTTCTTGAGGTATGTCTGTATTGCTATGAACCTTCCTTTTAGCACTGCTTTTGCAGTGTCCCACAGGTTTTGGATTGTTGTGTTTTCATTTTCATTCGCTTCTATGCATATTTTGATTTCTCTTTTGATATCTTCTGTGATTTGTCGGTTACTCAACAGCGTGTTGTTCAGCCTCCATATGTTGGCATTTTTAATAGTTTTTCTCCTGTAATTGAGATCTAGTCTTAAGGCATTATGGTCAGAAAAGATGCTTGGAATGATTTCAATTTTTTTTTTAATTTACCAAGGCTAGATTTATGGCCCAGAATGTGATCTATCCTGGCGACGGTTCTGTATGTGCTTGAGAAAAAGGTGAAATTCATTGTTTGGGGGTGAAATGTCCTATAGATATTAATTATGTCTAAGTGGTCTATTGTATCGTTTAAACTTTGTGTTTTCTTTTTAATTTTCTGTTTAGTTGATTTATCCATAGGTGTGAGTGGGATATTAAAGTCTCCCACTATTATTCTATTATTGTTAATTTCCCCTTTCATACGTGTTAGCATTTGTCTTACATATTGCGGTGCTCCTATGTTGGGTGCAGATATATTTACAATTGTTATATCGTCTTCTTGGACTGATCCTTTGATCATTATGTAGTGTCTCTCTTTGTCTCTTTTCACAGCCTTTGTTTTAAAGTCTATTTTATCTGATATGAGTATTGCTACTCCTGCTTTCTTTTGGTCTCTATCTGCGTGGAATATCTTCTTTAAGCCCTTCACTTTCAATCTGTATGTGTCCCTTGTTTTGAGGTGGGTCTCTTGTAGACAGCATATATAGGGGTCTTGTTTTTGCATCCATTCAGCCAGTCTTTTGTCTTTTGGTTGGGTCATTCAACCCATTTATGTTTAAGGTAATTAGTGATAAGTATCATCCTGTTGCCATTTACTTTATTGTTTTAGGTTTGAGTTTGTACACTCTTTTTGTGCTTCCTGTCTAGAGAATATCTTTTAGTATTTGTTGGAGAGCTGGTTTGGTGGTGCTGAATTCTTTCAGGTTTTGCTTGTTTGTAAAGCTTTTGATTTCTCCTTCATATTTGAATGAGATCCTTGCTGGGTACAGTCATCTGGGTTGTAGGTTATTTTCTTTCATCACTTTAAGTGTGTCCTGCCATTCCCTCCTGGCTTGAAGAGTTTCTATTGAAAGATCAGCTGTTATCCTTATGGGAATCCCTTTGTGTGTTATTTGTTGTTTTTCCCTTGCTGCTTTTAATATTTGTGTGTGTGTGTGTGTGTGTTTGATCTTTGTTAATTTGATTAATATGTGTCTTGGAGTGTTTCACCTTGGGTTTATCCTGTTTGGGACTGTCTGAGTTTCTTGTACTTGGGTGATTATTTCTTTCCCCATTATAAGGAAGTTTTCAACTATTATCTTCTCAATTATTTTCTCCTGGTTTTTCTTTGTGACTTCTTCTGCGACCCGTATGATTTGAAGGTTGGGGCGTTTAACATTGTCCTAGAGGTCTCTGAGATTGTCCTCATTTCTTTTAATTCGTTTTTCTTTTTTCCTCTCTGATTCATTTATTTCTACCCTTCTATCTTCTATTTCACTAATCCTATCTTCTGTATGCGTTATTCTACTATTTGTTCCTTCCAGAGTGTTTTTGATCTCATTTATTGCATTATTCATTATATTTTGACTCTTTTTTATTTCTCCTAGGTCCTTGTTAAACCTTGCTTGCATCTTCTCAATCCTTGTCTCCAGGCTATTTATCTGTGATTCTATTTTGTTTTCAAGATTTTGGATCATTTTCACTATCATTATTTGGAATTCTTTATCAGGTAGATTCCCTATTTTTTCCTCTTTGGTTTGGTTTGGCGGGCATTTATCCTGTTCCTTTACCTGCTGGGTATTCCTCTGTCTTTTCATTTTGTTTATATTGCTGAGTTTGGGGTGGCCTTTCTATATTCTGGCAGTTTGTGAAGTTCTCTTTATTGTGGAGTTTCCTCACTGTGGGTGGGTTTGAATGGGTGGCTTTTCAAGGTTTCCTGGTTAGGGAAGCTTGTGTTGGTGTTCTGGTGGGTGGAGCTGGATTTCTTCTCTCTGGAGTGCAATGAAGTGTCCAGAAATGTGTTATGAGATGTCAATGGGTTTGGAGTGACTTTGGGCAACCTGTATATTAAAGCTCAGGGCTATGTTCCTGTGTCGCTGGGGAATTTACGTGGTATGTCTTGCTCTGGAATTTGTTGGCCCTTTGGTGGTGCTTGGTTTCAGTGTAGGTATGGAGGCGTTTGATGAGCTCCTGTTGATTAAAGTTTCCTGGAGTCAAGAGTTCTCTGGTGTTCTCAGGATTTGGAATTAAGCCTCCTGCTTCTGGTTTTCAGTCTTATTTTTACAGTAGCATCAAGACTTCTCTGTCTATACAGCACCATTGATAAAACATCTAGGTTAAAGATGAAAAGTTTCTCCATAGTGAAGGACACCCAGAGAGGTTCACAGAGTTACATGGAGAAGAGAAGAGGGAGGAGGGAGACAGAGGTGACCCGAATGAGATGAGGTGGAATCCAAAGAGGAGAGAGCAAGCTAGCCAGTAATCACTTCTTTATGTGCGCTCCACAGTCTGGACCAATCAGAGATGTTCACGGAGTTATACAGAGAAGAGAAGAGGGAGGAAGGAGACAGAGCTGGCCAGGAGGATAAAAGGTGGGTATCAAAAGGAGAGAGACAGATCCAGCCAGTAATCAATTCCCTAAGTGTTCTCTACTGTCCGGAACACTTAAAGAGTTTCACAGAGTTGGGTAGAACAGACAAGAGGGAGGGAGGAGATAGAGGTGACTTGGTGGAGAAAAAGGAGAGTCCAAAGTGGGAGAGAGCAGTCAAGCCAGTAATCTTGCTCCCAAGTAAAAGTGGGTACTGAAGGTTGGGTTCTTAAAGGTACAAAGTTGATAACAAATACCAAAAGCAAAGATTAAAAATCTAGAGTAGAGGTTGGATTTTCAAAAATACAGTATTAAAGAAAAAAATGTCACAAAATTATAAAATATATATATGAGGTTTGCTTTATAGGGTCTCTCTTTTCTTTTTGTAAAGTAATAATAGGTTATAATAATGAAAATTAAAGGAGGACTTAAAAAATTAAAAAAACAATGAGAGTAAAAATAGTAAAAATATATCTAGGACTTTCTCTGGTGTTGTTGTGGACAGTATGGGGTCAGTTCATTTTCAGTTCCTTGGTCAGTTCCTTGGTCTGGCTTATATTTCTCAAGATCTATAGGCCCCTTCCTTTGTAGTCAGTACTAACTATAGGGTTTTAATCTATTGCACCTGTCACTTCCAAGGAGGTTCCCTCTGTTTTAGCTCCTTCTGTTTGGTGGTCTCTTCAGTGTCTAATTTCCACCCTTATACAAGGGGGCGATGGTGGACACATTTTTAGGTTCACTTGTTCAGTCGTACTGTGGGAAGGGAGGGACATTGTAAACAAATAACACTGGTGTGTGCTCACAGTGTCTTGGGCACACTGTGTTTGCCCCCACTCATGGAGTTTGTGCTTTTCCTGTCTACACTTTTAGGCTCTAGTGCTCTGCCAGTAACTGTCTGAGGTGGGCCCTGGGTTGTATGCACTTCCCAGGTCTAAGCTGCTCAGGTTCAGGTACTCGGGTAGTCCTCAGAGGCACAGACTCGGTTGGGCCTCTGTTTTGTGCCCTTCCTAGGTCTGAGCAGCTCAGGTTACCAGGTGTTTGGTGAGCACGGTCGCTGGGACTTATCGCCTCCCCCGTCCCTGCCACTCGGTTGTCTGGGTGTACAACTGGTGCACCTTCTCAGGCAGATGTTGACCGTCCAGAATCCCAAGAAGTCTTAGCAGTGAAGCCTGCTTGCACTTTGGTAGATAATGCCTCTCTAGGGCTGTGATTGCCCCCTTCCAGCTCTGGCTGCCTGTCACCAGAGGGGGATGATCTGCAGCCGACTAGCTCTGCTCAGTCCTTTGTTCTGTGAGCAGGTCTGGCAGTTTCTTAGGTTAGGGCTTTTCAAATGGTAGCTATCCCACAGTCTGGTTTGCTAGCCCAAGTTAGTTCCCTCAGATTGCCTGTGGGGCATTCAGGCGCAGTCCAGCCCCCGCTTGCTAGTGGCAGACACAGGTGTCTGCGCTATTTCTTCTCTGGGGGAGTTACGGTTGGGCATGTAATCTGTGGGTTTTACTTATTTATTTATTTTTCCTCCCGGTTATTTTGCCCTCTGTGGTTCCAAGGCTTGCCACAGACTCAGCAGTGAGAGTAATTCTTGGTGTTTGGAAACTTCTCTCTTTTTAAATACTCCTTTCCTTGGACGGAGCTCCATCCCTACCTCTTTTGTCTTTTTGTCTCTTATATTTTTTCCAACCTCCTTTTGAAGACAATGGGCTGCTTTTCTGGGTGCCTGATGTCCTCTGCCAGCATTCAGAAGTTGTTCTGTGGAATTTACTCAGTGTTCAAATGTTCTTTTGATGAATTTGTGGGAGAGAAAGTGATCTCCCTGTCCTATTCCTCCGCCATTTTAGGACCGCCCTACTTTATAGGGTATTGATTAATCTTGGGAAGAGGTTTTGTCGGACCTATCTGAATCTTAATGGAAGGTATGCCATGAATCTTATCAATAATCATTGGAGATTTTCCCCATAAATGGAATGGTAGCTTATTCAATATGGATAAGTACTCAGTGTTTCCAGAATCAGTTCTAGTATCATCAGAGATGAAACACATGTAATACATCAAAAAACCTTTTAATTTACCTGTTTGGCTGCTTTGATGATTACCATCAAATTCTAGAATTATTTCTCCTTTCAGGAGAAGGAAATTCTGGCATGTTATTCTCTAAGAAATCTTTGATAGAGTTCCAAGAGAAATCATGGATAAAGGTGAGTCAGAAGCTGCTTTATGTTAGTGGGGCTGAACACTGAAAGTATGGCTCCAGTTTCAGTTAGGAATGGAATAAACTTATCCACAAACTGGAGAAATGTTTCTCCAAGTTGATGAGAAGGGAAGATTGAAAATAGCTCCTGTAGTGACTCAGTGCTCCATCATTGAGAGTTAGGAGAATGTTGGAAAGCTGGTGAGAGGCTGAAAAATGAAAGTGTTAGTCTCTCAGTCATGTCTGACTCTTTGCACCCCATAGACTGTAACCTGTCAAGCTCCTCTATCCATGAAATGGGTAGCCATTCTCTTCTCCAGAGGATCTTCCTGACCCAGGTATTGAACATGTGCCTCCCTCATTGTGGGCAGATTCTTTACCCTCTGAGCCACCTGGGAACCCTGTTAGAGGCTGAAGGTGCCTAAAACACTTACAATTTTAGCAATCTATTTTCAATGTCTTGGCTCTTTGCAATAATAGCAGAAACTAGGAAGGATTTTGGTTTATTTCGGATTCTTTGATGGATTTGCAGAGTAAGAAATTTGGCTTTCTTCCTTTACCCTACTTATCTAGAGTATGATAGAGCTGGTTTGCAAGATTAACAAAATCTGGAGTGGACATAGTTTTCCATTCTATCCTGGTCTTTTTATACTAGATAGAAAAGATCCCATTTTAGCATATTAATAAACAGAGTTAAAAGTTACCTGGATTGAAACAGCATCTGAAGGAAGACCAGACTTTTCTTTAAAAATAAACTGAAGTCAATTATAATAGTCACAAATAGATTTTTGTGTTCAAACCTGGAAACTTATTCCAAACAACAGGCTTTTGAGAAGCTCTAGTTATGGCCCAATAAAATTGCCAAGTGATTGCCCAATCCTGGTCTCCAGTTGTAATTCTAGAGACCTTTCAGGATTTTCACAATTTCTGGTTTTCATCCGATACTGGGCCTGCCTTTCCCAGACAAGCATATGAACTAGCAGATGTAAGTCAGAGAAACCAGGCTGATAAATTTGAGTGACTATATTAAATTCCTCAGCAAATCTGTAAGGATCCTTGGTTACTTGAGAGCATCTTTGCAGTTCAGTTTTAGCTCATGGAATATAAGAAATTAAGGATTTAGCTTTTGTATCTTCAGGAGGCTTAAGTTTAAAGGGACAAGTTATGATTGGTTCAGATAAAAAGTGTGTGTGTGTAGCGGGGGGAGAGTTTCAGGAAAAAAGGGAAATTTGGTGAGAGAATTAGCATGAGGGAACTAAGAGCATAGAGGAAGTGTAGGTGACATAGAAAGAAAGAAGGGTGAGGGTTAGGAGCTGGGGGAGAGTAGGTGGGGCATGAGACAAAGGAGCTGGGGAAGAGGAGCATGAAGCTTTGGAAGCCATCTTACCTTTCTTTAACTATTTGTTTACCTCAATTAATCTTAAAATCCTATTTTCTAGGGCAATTTTTGGCTCCTGATAATGTTTGGGAGCCTCAAAATACCATTGAAATATGCATTCTATTCAATTGTGGAAACTTTAGAGATACGGTTAACCAATTCAATTCAATTTCAAGGAAAGTAAGTTTGGGGATTTCACAAGCTCCCGATAATGTTCTTTCATGTTCTAAATTTCCTTTGGTTAGGTCTGTCCATTTAGTTATAAATGTGCATGAGAAAGGACTATGGTTTTAAACATAAAATCAGCCAGAGTCCCTGTAAAAGGGGATGTCTTCAAAATATTTAGATAACTGGGATCTCATTTCTCACAAGTTTTTATTTTTTGTAGAGTAAAGGAATAATTTTCAACAGCCCCAATAGCTCAAGCAACTTGAACACCTTGGAACTCAAACAGCTAAAATAGCTTAAACTGCTTAAACAGTTCACACAGCATGCAGGCCTAATACTCAGCTTATTCTAAGGGAACAGTCTAGCCCCTAAGGAGCCAGATCAAAGGTTGCACAGCAGAGCTGAAATGAAATAATCCAATTTTGGAAGAGTCACGCTGAAGGCTTAAGAGAGTGCAATTCCAATAGAACAGTTTCTGTTCAAAAAGAAATGAGCTAAAGGCTAACCAGTTCCAGGAGGAACATCTTCTGTTCCAAAGTGAATCAAGTCAAAAGCTAGCATCAGTTCAGTTCAGTTCAGTCGCTCAGTCCTGACCGACTCTTTGTGACCCCATGAATCGCAACACGCCAGGCCTCCCTGTCCATCACCATCTCCCGGAGTTCACTCAGACTCACGTCTATCGAGTCCGTGATGCCATCCAGCCATCTCATCCCGGGTCGTCCCCTTCTCCTCATGCCCCCAATCCCTCCCAGCATCAGAGTCTTTTCCAATGAGTCAACTCTTCGCATGAGGTGTCCAAAGTACTGGAGCTTCAGCTTTAGCATCATTCCTTCCAAAGAAATCCCAGGGTTGATCTCCTTCAGAATGGACTGGTTGGATCTCCTTGTAGTCCAAGGGACTCTCAAGATTCTTCTCCAACACCACAGTTCAAACGCATCAATTCTTCGGTGCTCAGCCTTCTTCACAGTCCAACTCTCACATCCATACATGACCACAGGAAAAACCATAGCCTTGACAGTTCCAGTTGGAATAGCCTTTTTAAAAAAACACTATTTTTATTGAAGAATAGTGGATTTACAATGTGTTAGTTTCTTCTATACAGCAAAATCATTCAGTTATACATATATATATATTTAGATACATTCTTTTTAAACATTATTTTCCATTTGGATTTATTATAGGATATTGAATATAGTTCTCTGTGTTATAGAGTAGGACCTTGTTGCTTACCCATTCTATATATAAAATCTTACATCTGCTAAAGCCAACCTCCCATTCCAAACACCCTCTACAAACACCCTCACCCTTAGCAACCACCAGTGGAAGAGCCTGATTTTAAAACGGAAAGACAAGAAAAATCAGGTTGAAGTGACAAATGAGTACTCATAGAACAAGTCCTTAACCAGAAAAGATGAAATCTTTAAATAGATCCCAACTAAAACTTGTAGAGCTTCAAAATGAGGGGGGAAAAAAAAGTCAAAAACTTGGATCTAGGATAAAGACATCCTTAGACCCCAGAGTAAAGGTGAGAAGCAGTGAGCAACAATGAGCTCAATGTTGGTAATGCATCTATTTGATCACCAGCCTGAGCCATCGGGAGTCTTTTCTGGATCCCTGTATGGGCCACCAAAACGCTGACATAAAACAATTACACTGACAGTTATTTCTACAGCAAAAATGGTTTTATTTGGGATCATCAAAGAATTGTGATGCAGAGTCTGCAGTCATGGTCATCCACATGAAACTTTCTTCAACCAGGAGACAACTCTTTTAAAGAGGGAAAAGGGAAGTTAGGAAGGCTGCAGTAAACAGAGAGTTCACTGGAGAAATTCAGAGTTCAAAATATAATGGCTTTTCATTGGTTGAGTTGTGAGTCTCTCATTGGCAAAGATGGTTGGATGGCATCACTGATTCAATGGACATGAGTCTGAGCAAACTCAGGGAGATAGTGAAGGACAGGGAAGCCTGGTGTGGTGCAGTCCATGAGGTCACAGAGTCGGACACGACTTAACCACTGAACAACAACAACGTTGGCAATTAAGTGTTCAAAGTATAGTGGTTTTACATTGGCTAAGTTGTGAGTCTCTCATTGGCTGAGCTCTTGCCAGGGAAGAAGAGAAAGTGTTTCTTCTTGTTATTGGGCTCTGTTACGGTCCTAATGTGTGACAGCATCCCTTTTTGGCTTCTCAATTCTATTTTAATTGAGGTTTCTGTCTGTTAATTTTCACTTTTTAGTCCCAATATCCCAAAGAGAGAACAGCAACTGGTGGTGCTATTTGACCTCTAGCCCAGAGTTCTTAGTCTTCTGTAATGCAGTTATTAATTATAAATGGTGAGGAAGAATAAACAAAGAGCACTTATTCACAGAAGGAACTTTATAGCAATCTCTAAAGCCATTTTTTTTGTGTGTTTTATAAGAGAGGGGAAAGATCTGAAATAACATGCTTATGGTAGTAAAATAGTGTGTGGAGTTGACCAAATCTAGGCTCTTTATGTGCTCCTTTCTATTATGTACCTAGCTCTGTCCCTACCAGACTAATCTCTTTAAGGGGGCAAACCCTGTTCTGTTTTCTCAGTGTTTCTGGGGATGATCTCCCAGTGAACTGGGTGGGGGAACAACTGATTCCATGATTTATTTGGTCATTTTAGAGCATTTCATCCTAAAGTGGGTGTGGCCATTTGCTTTTTCTTCTTATAGTCACAGAGGCTAGTGATGCTGGGGGCGGTGATAATATGGCAGTAGGGAGGCTGATGATAATATGGCAGTAGGGAGGCTGATAAACTGAGTTCCAAGTTTTAAATGTGTATTTGTTATCCTCGATTTTCAAAAGCTCCTCCGTAAATGTAGTGTGTGACCTTAGAGGTAATACTGACAGTGGCACAGGTGCGACTATTACTGCTAGTATAAAATTCAATGACTAGAAATGCACAAAAGTCACCTCAGCCTTCTTCTGAGTGGAGCCAGAAGAAGGTGCCAACTACAGTCATTGGTTCTGAGGTTAAGGAACTCATCCAAGTCTTCTCCTAGAAAACTTTAGTTACTGCCCCAGGCTTCACCACGCGGGTGGCTGAGCAGCCCCACCTTGCTCTTTTCCTTCAGCAAAATTGCTCGCATTACTCCCAAGGACTAGGAAGCTGGAGCCTTTGAGCCTGAACTCAGCCCTGCCCACACTGAACCCCTCTCTGTCCCTACCTTCCCTGTTGAACCCTGCATCCGTGCTGCTCCCCTGTCCCAGTCTTGTTGCTGACCCTGAATCCCGCAGTGTTGTCATTCCTGACCGTGGTCCTGGAACCTGCTATCATCAGCCTTTTGGCCCCTGTAGCTGTCTTTGCCACCTCTGTCACTAACCCAGAGGAGACATCTGAAAATGGAACTCCTCAAATCTGCAGAAAGAATCCAGCTTTGGCAGAACATCCTATTAGGTAATTTTGATGTTGTTTGAAAAAGATCCCATATTTAAGACTGATTTTACAATGCTACCATACCATTTTGTCCTCTTGCTTTTATGGCAAGAAGATGTGTCTCTGCTACTGAACTAACTTGCACTTTTAAATAAAGTATAAGTGCTCTACAAAGCAAGCTATACGCTTGATTCAGTATCAGTAAAAAAAAAAAAAATGCTAGGCAAGAGTTATATCAAGAAAATATGAATTTCTATTTCAAAGAATTTCCTGAAATTGGTGACGGGCAGGTGAAATCTTTTCCAGAAAATGATTCTAAAAGTGACACAGGAGTTGGGGAAAATTGATTACTAGCATCCTTCAAACTGACCCTCTCTCCAACCCTCTCTCCAATTTTGAAGCATATTTAGCAGAAAGGATAACAGTTAAAAGATAGTTTGCCTACTGATACAGAAGAACTGTGAGTTCTTGAAGAATTAGAGAAAGGGAGATTTGATACATATGTTTGATAGAAATCCTCACACTGTGTTTAAAGATGAAGAGGGTGAAATCTCTTCAAAGAATAGCAGAGGAAAGAAGCATGTAGACATTACCAAAAATAATCAACTTTCTTATTCAGATAGCTCTCAAACTGAGGCCACAAATGCAGGGTGCAGGATCAAGGGATTATGACATAAATAAATTAATATAACCCTGTGCCATCCATGTATTTTTCTCATTCTGCTTAGCCTGAAAGTTTGGGTTCAAATAAATACAGAAAAAAGAAAACCCCACAAACTCAGTAAGAAAGAAGTGGCAAGCAAACAAAAGGGAACTAATATCTGTATTAACTATATGCCAGATATGATAAATACCAAAGCACCTATTGACATTAACAAAGTTTTCATTTATGTGGTGAATGGTGAATGTCACCTTGCTTTCCCAGAACTGACTTTGAAGCCTCCTAAAGGAGAGAATAGTTATAGCAGTGCAAGCATTGCAGCTGGCATCAGTGAAAAAGGATGACCTCTGGAAAGCAGTAACCATGAAGGTCTCTTTAAGTATCATGATAGTGGTGAAGAGGAAAAGCAGGAGCAAGATAGTCTTTCAAAGGAAGATCTGCCTTCATCTGAATCATCTAAGATAACTGAAGAAGTGAAGTGTCATGCCAGCCACTGCTTTTTCCAAATAGAGCAGAAAGAAGGTTCAGGAAAAATGGAATAGAGTGTTTCAAAGCCTAAAGATGCCAATTTACAGGAGAAAATTTAAATTCAGTTCTGCAAATGAAACTGCATTTTTTGGAAAAATTAAGAAGTAGACATATTAAAATTATTCAAAATAGAGTTTGTGATAAAATGATTCTTGTTAATTTCACAACAGGCTGTTTTACTTATGTGCTAATTTTGAAAAAAAGAGAATCAAATGCTGAATATAGCCAGAATATTTTATTAATTCCAAGGTATTCTGTTAACTTCGCTTAATGATACAGAGGAGAAGGCAATGGCACCCCACTCCAGTACTCTTGCCTGGAAAATCCCATGGATGGAGGAGCCTGGTAGGCTGCAGTCCATGGGGTCGCAAAGAGTTGGACACGACTGAGCAACTTCACTTTCACTTTTCACTTTCATGGATTGGAGAAGGAAATGGCAACCCACTCCAGTGTTCTTGCCTGGAGAATCCCAGGGACGGAGGAGCCTGGTGAGCTGCTGTCTATGGGGTCGCACAGAGTTGGACATGACTGAAGACTGAAGTGACGCAGCAGCAGCAGCAGCAGCAGCAGCAGCAGCAGCAGCAGCAGCAGCAGCAGCAGCAGCAGCAGCAGCAGCAGCAATGATACAGAAGTAGCATTTACAATTATTTTTTCAAAGAAAATAGTTTGAATGTTGCTTGAAATCTATCTTAATATAGTTTTGTATGAGATATAATAGACCATCACAAAAATGTAAAGGTTTCAACTGATCTACAACTCTTGACTTTGTTGCTTTTATGTTTTACAGGCATTTTTGTATTCCCATTATTGAAAGTTTTGCACCTAAATACATACTTAAAATGTAATATATTTTCTTCTGGATATTTCTTTAACAATATATTAATATAAAAGGCAAAAAGAAATGCTTAAATCTGATAAAGGAAGCTATTTGTATGGAAATGCTATTAAAATGAATTTTGAAATTAGAAAAATAAATGCTGAAGTGTTTATTATTGTTTTTATTTTAAGTAAACACCACTTTTACCTCCTAGTTCCTAATAGCCCACACAACAAACACCTAAGTAATAGAGGAAAAGCCTCTTGCCCACCTTTCTTGCACCTCTTGGCCCTAATATAGCTAAGCTGTGCTGAACTTCCTACCATTCCCCCAAACACTGCATTTTCTTTGCTCATACTGTTGCTTCTGTAATTTTTTTGTAATGTCTTTTCTCTAGTTTATATGCCCATAAAATCCTTGTTTATTCTTAAAAACTAGCTCAAAGGTATTTTTTTTAATGCCTTTCCTAGGAAAAAATTATCTCCCCATTTCCATGGCAACCTTGTACATCTATTTTATTATATTTATATTACAAATATCTGTTTATACGTCTGTCTCTCACTAAACTCAGAATCTCAGATGGACCTTGACACCCATCCACAATAAAGGTTTGACAACTGAAGGCTTGGGGTTAATACAAGCTCAATTCAAGGACTTTCAATATCCAAACTAAAAACGTATCTGCTTGGAATTATTTTTCAGTACTGAAGGTGGATGGCAACAGAACAAGGCTGAGAAGTCCAGGATCAAAAAAAAGGAAAAAGGCCCTAAAGGGTCAAATGGTTCACTGAAAAAGGAGATGTAGCTGATGAGTAGTAGAAGGGGAACATTTGAATCTTCAGGCTTCAAACATCAAACCCAGTTCTCTTTATGCTTATATATCTTCACACGGTATTTGAGACTTAAAGGTCTGACTCCATCTTGAATTTGATGTTTTATACTCCACAATTTGCTTTCGTGTGTGAGAATACTCTCCAGGAAACAGAATTCCTTTTCTCATTTAATATGTTCTCTCCTTAACTTCCATGCTGTTTTTCCTAAGATTTCCTTGTGCTCAAAATGCAGAATAACTGCCACTGCCCTTACGCAACTTTCTAAGCTTTTGCCTCCTTCTCTGTATCCACCCCTCACTTTTTTGTTAATACCATTCTTGAAGCAGTAGTTAAATACAGGCTTGGCACCTCCAGGCAGAGTGGGCTTAGGGATTAATGAGGGCCAATCATAGGTAGCCACAGTAAGGGTGGTAGTGTTCCAGAAAGGGAGCAGTGGTTGTTTAAAGGTCAAAGAGGGAAGTCATAACATCCGGATGGCTCATGCACTGTTGAATACTCTCTCTTCTAGCAGAGGCTAAGGCACGAGTCTCCTCCTGAAAGCGGCGGTGTCCCTCCTTAGTAAGCCTCCAGAGGCCAGACCTTGGCCTTGCACTGGCCCCATCCTCAAGGCTGACTGGCGCCTTCTCAAAGCTGTCCAGGAAGCAGAGGTTGTGGCGGATGGTATTCTTCCACCCATATGGAGCTGTCCAGAAAAAGGGGAAATGCTGTTGGGTGAAACTGTAGATCTCTTGCACATTGAGGCCACAGGGAGGGCTGTTTCTAAGTGCCAGAGCAATTAGGTGACTATAATTGAGGGGGGGACGAGGCCAGGACTTCCTCTCTTGGCTGTTGCCTTGCCATAGCTTCTGGCTCTGGAAGCACTCCCCTTTGTTTGGGGACTGGAGGGTCACAGAGGAGTTGCTATTTTTTTCCTTGGTCTCATCTTCTGTGCGTTCCTTGTCACTGGAGAAAGAGGTGATCTGCTTCTGTAGGGGAGATTGCTTGCTGGAGGAAGATGGCAGGGACTGCGTCACTGTGGCCTCTGAGCAGTTAGATACTTCATCTTTTGCGAGTAGCTGAGGAGAAAGAAGTATGTGTGCCAGATCCTTTTTCTTACTGGGCTCTGGGGTCTCCTGGCTGTCAAGGGAGCATGCAATGTTGGGATTCACCCACATCCACAGGTTGGGTTCAGAGTTAGGATGATCTTTTCCAGGACTGGATCCTCTCTCTTGAGGTACTTTTGGAGTCTCCATTACTTGACGTCTGTATTTGGCAAGGTTCTGCTCAGCTAAGGGGCACTGGTCTGTGGTGCAAGGAAGGAAGAACTCATTTCCCATGTCCCAGTCCAGCAGCCCTGGGATCTGGCCATGGAAACTGTACCAGAACTCAGGATTTTTTAGTTTTAGGTCCATCTTTAGTATAGAGGTGGATGGAGACAAACTTCTAAAAGGACAGAGATCTCTGAGGTACTTTTCAAAGCCGTTGTTGAGGCGCCAGTTTAGATGCAGTATATCTCATCTAGAGTTTATCAGAAGGTAGATATACTAGAAAGGGGGGCACCAATGCCTCATTGATTAATGGTTAGAGTTGGAGAAACCATAATGTTCTGGAATGGAACTCAAAACAAACAAGTAATTAACAAGAACTTTTTAGCAGGAAAAAAGTTGAAGGTAGAATTCCTGAGCTTTCACTGGAAGCACAGAGTCTCCCTGTGAGGACCTATAAATTTTGAACTATGGGCAAACTAAGGTGACTTGTATAACAGGTGCATGTCTGGCATATCTTTCAATTCTTGCTGAGTTCATTTAATGAAGGAACAAACATGTACATGTATAACATTATATTTTGAGTCATTCTTAAATGTTTTAAAAAATCATTTCATTTTTAAAGTGCCTTTTGTCAAGTGCTTTCACATAGATGATCTCAACTGATTCTCATGACGGTCCTGTAAGATAACACAGTGGGTATTATTAATCTCATGTTACAGATAAGGGAACTGAGATCTATGTAATAATTAAGACCACATATCTAAGTAAGTAGCAGAGCTAGGTCCACAGCCAAGATCTTCTGACCCTTTCATTATACCCACTGCCTCAATCATATTCAAAATACTATATAAAAGAAGCAGCAATATATGTAACCTGAGTTTTTAGAGTAAGATGGAATCTATCAGAAGATAAACTGTTAGCCTCGAATCCATACTAGAAATAAACTGTGCTATTTTCAGTTTTATTCTGGGCAACAGCTTCCTTCTCTCAGGGCACCTTCTCAGAAACTGAGTTTTAAACTGTACTCTGAGGACTGTACTCTCAAAGTTTAGCTATGAAATGCAAGTTTCTGAAAGCTCCTGAGTTTGACTTCCCAGTAAGTTCATCGCACGGGCATTCTTAGGAAAAACAAAATGGGAAGGTTTAATTTAATTGAATCTTCACAAAATCCATCTCTAAAGTATGTGATTTCATTAAAATCATTACAGAAAACTATACCTCAAAAATATCCAGCAAATGTCAACAGGAGCTCTTGAGGGGACAAACTAAACCCCTATTGTTTCCTCCCCATTCTTGTCCTATTCTATCCCAAATCATCCTCCATACAGACAGCCAGAGTGATCTTTCTACTGTATAAATATAAAAAAAGTTTAACTCAGATAGTGAGTAAAGATCAGAGTTGAGTTTCAAATCCAGGCAGCCTGAGAGTGTTTTTACTCACTATACTATGATCTCTCCTGTTTCTCTATACCAACACAAAATCCTAGGACTTAATGCAGCAAAAAAGGCCATCCAGAATCCTATTTCTGTTTACCTTTACAGGTTAATTTATCACATCAGCTTCTTTGCTTCATAGTCACCTCCCAGAAACAATGAACTTCTGGGATTTTCATACCTCCCCGCCCCCCATCTTTTGTGGATGGCTCCTGGCTCTAGTTGTCACCTCTACTTGGAATGGTCTACTCCCAATTGCCTTGGATTAACTGATACCTACTCATCTTTTAAGATGCAAGAATATTCAGTTCAGTTCAATTCAGTCGCTCAGTTGTGTCCAACTCTTTGCGACCCCTGGACTGCACCATGCCAGGCTTCCCTATCCATCACCAATTCCTGGAGCTAGCTTAAACTCAAGTCCATTGAGTCAGTGATGCCATCCAACCATCTCATCCTCTGTCATCCCATTCTCCTCCCACTTTCAGTCTTTACCAGCATCAGGGTCTTTTCCAATGAGTCAGTTCTTTGCATCAGGTGGCCAAAGTAATGACTTTCAGCATCAGTCCTTCCAATCAATATTCAGGACCAATTTCCTTTGCAATTGATTGGTTTGATCTCCTTGCAGTCCAAGGGACTCTCAAGAGTCTTCTCCAACACCACAGTTCAAAAGCATCAATTCTTCATCACTCAGTTATCTTTGAAGTCCAATGCTCATATCCATACATGACTACTGGAAAAACCATAGATTTGACTAGATGGACCTTTGTTGGCAAAGTAATGTGTCTGCTTTTTAATATGCTGTCTAGGTTGGTCATAGTTTTTCTTCCAAAGAGCAAGCATCTTTTAATTTTATGGTTGCATTCACCATCTACAGTGATTTTGGAGTCCAAGAAAATAAAGTCTGTCACTGTTTCCATTGTTTCCCCATCTGTTTGCCATGAAGTGAAGGGAATGGATGCCATGATCTTAGTTTTTTGAATGCTGAGTTTTAAGCCAGCTTTTTCACTCTCCTCTTTCACTTTCATCAAGAGGCTCTTTAGCTCTTTTTTTGCTTTCTACCATAAGAGTGGTGTCATCTGTGTATCTGAAGTTATTGATATTTCTCCCGGCAATCTTGATTCCAGCTTGTGCTTCATCCAGACCAGCATTCTGCATGATGTACTCTGCATAGAAGTTAAGCAGGGTGACCATATACAGCCTTGACATACTCCTTTCCCAATTTGGAACCAGTTTGTTATTCCATGTCCAGTTCTAACTGTTGCTTCTTGACCTGCATACAGATTTCTTAGGAGGCAGGTAAGGTGATCAGTATTCCCATCTCTTTAAGAACTCTCCAGCTTGTTGTGATCCACACAGTTAAAGGCTTTGGTGTAGTCAATAAAGCAGAAATAGATGTTTTCTGGAATTCTCTTGTTTTTCGATGGTCCAACAGATGTTGGGAATTTGATCTCTGGTTCCTCTGCCTTTTCAAAATCCAGCTTGAACATCTGAAAGTTCTAGGTTCACATACTATTGATGCCTGGTTTGCATAATTTTGAGCATTACTTTGCTAGTGTGTGAGATGAGTGCAATTGTGCAGTAGTTTGAACATTCTTTGGCATTGCCTTTCTTTGGAATTGGAATGAAAACTGACTTTTTCCAATCTTCTGGCCACTGCTGAGTTTTCCAAACTTGCTGGCTTATTGAGTCCTGTTGCATATTGGTGTTATCAGCATCATATATATATATTTTTTTAAACAGAGTCATCTTTCAGGATCTGATACAGCTCAGCTGGAATTCCATCACCTCCACTAGCTTTGTTCGCAGTGATGCTTCTTAAGGCCTACTTGACTTCACATTCCAGGATGTCTGGCTCTAGGTGAGTGATCATACCATTGTGGTTATCTGGGTCATAAAGGTATTTTTTGTATAGTTCTTTGTATTTTTGCCACCTCTTCTTAATATCTTCTGCTTCTGTTAGGTTCATACCATTTCTGTCCTTTATTGTGCCCATTTTGCATGAAATATTCCCTTTGTATCTCTAATTTCCTTGAAGAGATCTCTAGTCTTTCCCATTCTATTGTTTCCTCTATTTCTTTGCACTGATCACTAAGACAGGCTTTATTATCTCTCCTTGCCATTCTTTGGAACTCTGCAAAGAATTTCAAGGACATTATCTCTAGTAAAATGCTGCCTCCACCTCCCAAAAGGGAATTAATGACTTGCCTCCCAATTGCAAACTGACCAGTGCAAAGCAAGGGACTAATCCTGAAATATTCAGCTTTTTATGACAACCACAGAGAGCGTGGTAGTATTTTAGCTCTCAGCAGTTCTTTATCCCATAAGTAGGGACTCTAGTGTTATAGAATTTCTTTTCCATCTTCACCAGGGAGCACAGTCCAATCTTTAGGGATTGGCTAGTAAAACCAGGTCATCCCTGTGTATTTTCTTTAAGCCTCTTTAAAATATTTAATGTGTAGGTAATTGAACATCTACCATGCAACAAGAAGAATCTAATATGTCTATCAGATGAATAAGACACAACTCAAGAGAGTATTACAGCTAAATAGAGGAAGACAGAGAAGTAAAGAGAAAATTAAAACAGTGTGATGAGTGCTAGACACTGTGTTAGGAGAGCATAGAGAGGGAAAACACAACTTTAATGAAGGAATCAGAAGAGCTCCCCATAGGAGGAGGAGTTGCTTGAGCTAAGACTTAAAAATATATGGTACACAGGGGTAGATACATGGGGAATAGGCTAGCACATGCTAACCAAGAACTTGGTACCTTGTTTTTCTTAAGTGTGTTCAAAAAAAAAAAGGGCCAGAGCATTTTGCATATGCTCTGTAAAAAATAGTTAACAGTCATATTTGTGAGTATCCTGGTTTCTAAGCTCCTACCCACCTCAAATGTTAATATAGTTAGTGACTGATGAAACTGCATCATAAGAAAAATAGGGTACACACACACACACACACACACACACACACACACACACACATACACATACACACACACACACATTAATGGCCCGATAATAGCAATGGTGGAACTATCATTTTTGTCTGCCATCAATTTTAAAAAGCATTCCTGCATTCAGACTAATCTCCACTAAAAGAACTAGTAAAGAAGGTAGTTGATACATGTTTTGGGGCAGGGAAAAAATCAGATATGCCTAATAAATAAATCGTTTTGTTACAAACAAGAATGCTTTCAAGGACATCAGAGGCAGTGTTAAAAGGATGGATAGTCAATTTACATGCTATCCTACTACCAAACTGTGACTTTTTGATCTACACATTATGATTAACTAAACTGGTTTAGTCTTTAAAGGGCTATGAGTACACAATGATATCCAAATTTTTAAAAGAAGTTAATTGTTATTAAAAAAAAAACAATAGTAAATACCATAGGATATTTACTTTTTCTTGCTTTTACATAAGAAATTCTTAAACATGCATGAGTGTTTTTTTTCATTTTAAGAATATGTCTATTTTTAAAATATAGATATGTACTTCTTTCTGTTGGAGGGTAGACAGAAAAGAATACATGAGAAACAATGAGTAAGCCATATGTTGTTCTAGGAAAACAGGTACAAACCAATGGCTATTGTGTTTGTATGCTGCCTGGTCTGGTTTTCAAACCATGCACCCTGATCCTGGGGCTGCGTAAATCTATAGGAAGTACCTCTTCCTAATTCATACAGAAGAGTCATCCAGTCACCATGTGGCCACAAAGTATATCCTGTCAGAAATAGTAACTTTTTAAAAAATAATTCACACATAGGCAAGCAGTTATGTATACCGAGAAATGGTAAAACAGATTAGCCCTAATGGTCAAACATAATAATAGGTCCAATAGAGTACTGCAAGATGATTAATGATATAATG
The DNA here is from genome assembly GCF_016772045.2 of Ovis aries. Taxonomy (NCBI): domain Eukaryota; kingdom Metazoa; phylum Chordata; class Mammalia; order Artiodactyla; family Bovidae; genus Ovis; species Ovis aries. Next base: position 49,767,568 of record NC_056080.1, read on the forward strand.
CAAATAAGAGAACTATCTAGGAAGACTCAATCCTTCATCTCCTAAGAGATGGGTCCACTAAAAAGCCTTACTAATTATAATAAAATAAAAAATATAAGCCTTAATAGTAGTAACAACCCAGATACAAACAGCAAAAAAGACAGAATAATGGGTACTTCCAACATGCAGACAGTACAGAATGCCTCATTTTGTTAAAGACAAGTCATCCCCTAAAGTAGTGTGAAATACACTACTACAGAGATGTAGTGTGAAATATCAAATAAAACATCATTCTTAAGAGGATCTTAGCCAATGCCACATGGTTAAAATTACCTTTAACTATTCAACCATGTCCTATAATTTCCCCCAAAGAATCAATTAGTTGATAACATGTATTCTGTTACCTCAGCTTGTCTGAGATGGCATTTCTCTTTTCCTCTCAGTTCAGTAAGATTATTGAAATCCTAGGAAAATGAAAAAGAGTGAAATTCTAGGAAAATATCAAAATGATCATAACAACCTAAAAAAGGAAAAATGTAAGAGCAGCAATAAAGAGGAAACAAATTAAACCCATAGTGTTCATATTTTAGAATAGGCTTAAATGCAAGATCACGAATATATTTGTAACCATTGTATACATGTAGGTTTAAAATGCTATTCAAACTGAAGTCTTTTTTTTAAAAAAAAAAAAAAACAGTGCCAAATTTGTAATTGCGTTTTAAAACTTTCAGGAAATTTAATCAAATTGACATTCAATATTTACATGGTCATGGAATTTAGGAAGATGGCAATGACGACCCTGTATGCAAGACAGGGAAAGAGACACAGATGTGTATAACGGACTTTTGGACTCAGAGGGAGAGGGAGAGGGTGGGATGATTTGGGAGAATGACATTCTAACATGTATACTATCATGTGAATTGAATCGCCAGTCTATGTCTGACGCAGGATGCAGCATGCTTGGGGCTGGTGCATGGGGATGACCCAGAAAGTTGTTATGGGGAGGGAGGTGGGAGGGGGGTTCATGTTTGGGAATGCATGTAAGAATTAAAGATTTTAAAATTTAAAAAATAAAAAACTAAAATTAAAAAAAAATATTTACATGGTCAATTAAAAGTTAGTTTTAAAAAAAGTTTTAAAAAGTTTCATTAGCTATTTGAATTTAATAAAATCGAGCAGTAAACACAGTACAAATAGTAGCAAATATTCCTCTCTAGGTACAAAAGCAATGGCTTGAACCTAGAGAATTTTTGAAAGATTTTATTATTTTAACATTATTTCTATTAACTTCACACTCTTATCAATCAGATTGACTTTTCAAGCTCCTGGAGACATCTTCACTGTTCTCATATGAATCAAAACAATAGAGTTCAACTTTGGACATTTTATGTTTCAAGTAGTTGGGCTTGTCCATATAGCAAACTGTAAAAAACTGTTGAAATAAATCATTGTTAATCCAGTCACCAACTTATATCTGCTACATCTTCCTGAGTTTTAGTTTCCTCATTTATAAAATGAGGATAATAAAAAAATCTTACCTAAAGAAGTTATTGGAGTTATTGAGACTATCAAATGACATAATGTGTATCATTAATTACTATATAATGTACATCAAGACCTAGTTTTACTGTTTGACACATAAGTTCTGTAAATGTAAACTTTTATTTATGTTATTTTTAAGAAGAATACGGTTCTTAAACATGGATATATCATACAGAAATATTGAAAAATAAATGAGATTTATTTTAGTGACTATGCATGGAATGTTTACTTAAATTAGCAGTCTTGAGATTGGATTTTAATTATTAGTTTGGGAGCTGCAATCTGAGCTTAAAAATCTCAATCCAATGAAACTTTGAGCCTTACTTAATTTTAAAGCTTTGAGAGTCCTGAACTCAAAAGCACCCAAGGAAGCAAGTGTGTTAGTCACTCAGTCATGTCTGACTTTTTGCGACTCCATGGACTACCGTCTGCCAGGCTCCTCTGTTCATGGAATTCTCTAGGCAAGAATACCAGAGTGGGTAGCCATTCCCTCCTCCAGGGGAATCTTCTTTACCCAGAGATCAAACCCGGGTCTCCTGTACTGCAGGCAGATTCTTTACCATCTGAGTCACTAGGTAACACCTCTTTATTTGGAATATTTTTTTGAAGTGTTCTGAGATACTTTGAAAGCAAATAATAGTCCCTTGTTCATTGCCACTTACTGCTTGTTTTCCTCTCCAAGGGTTCGACTTAAAGTGCTTAGGCAGGGGAAGGAAACTTTCTATAAAGTAAAACAGAACATAAAAACAAATAACAGCTTTGTCAAGATAACTACATCTCGGGATGAGTTTCACACAGTTTCCTGCAAAGCTCTTCTTAATGCAAAGGATTTTAATCATGATTAAGTGATTTGTGAAGAATATAAAGGATCTTAAGTACAGTACATGTTTCACACCATGTTAGCTGTTTTTTGTTATTTTCAAGAGGACAACTCATACCCACAGACATATATTAAACTTATACTGTAGCCAGGTCAGTATAACACACTGATTTCACATATTTTGGTAACATACTCTTTGCTCCAAAGATATAAGAAATTATAAATAAAAATATATAGACAGACAGACCATAAAAGATAGTCAAGCTCAAATACAAAAAAAAAAAAAAAAACCTCACTAGATCAGTAATACAAAATAATGAGTGGAACGAAGCAACTGGATTGCTGGACTATGGGTTATCAAGCAGGAACTGGAGGAATTTGGTCTCTTTGAGGGAAAGGAAACAAAAAATCTGGGACTAAGATGAGGCTACCTCTGCTTGTGAAAAGACGCTAAAACTTAGCTCAGCAAAACTCTGGCAAACTACAGGTTTAAGAAAGAAAACAATTAAAGACCAAACTTTGTCGCTAGATGCTGAGCCAAGCTGCTTACTAGCTATCGTAATCGGTTCTATTTGATCTCTTGGATCTATGGTATCCTCAGTAACATCATGAGGCCATAATTTGGAACTATCATTTTGGGATTTGTAGTGAATTTAAGCCTGAAGAGCTGGGAGGAAGCAACCAATCAACTTCATGATAAGGGTGGGTAATTAGGCTAATAAATAGAGGTAGAGAACAAAAATCTTTCATTCAAATTAAACTGAAAACCAAAATTCCAAAACACATGAATAAATTTAATAACAAGAAAAATTAACAGCCAGATCATTAATTCACTCGAGATAGCAATAAAATTATGGAGTGATCTGAAAGACTAAGTATGCTTGCTGCTGCTGCTAAGTCGCTTCAGTCGTGTCCAACTCTATGCGACCCCATAAATGGCAGCCCACCAGGCTCCCCCGACCCTGGGATTCTCCAAGCAAGAACACTGGAGTGGGTTGCCATTTCCTTCTCCAATGCATCAAAGTGAAGTCGCTAAGTACTGACTGACTCTTAGCGACCCCATGGACTGCAGCCTACCAGGCTCCTCCATCCATGGGATTTTCCAGGCAAGAGTACTGGAGTGGGGTGCCATTATGCTTAGGATACTTCAAAGAGATAAAGAACCAACATATTAAAAAGTGTATACAATGAAAGAAATTAATAAAAATGAAAAGAAAGAAATTTAAAAATTTGGAAATAAAAATGTCATTGAAAATTTTAATATGCACTAGATGAGACAAATTTGACTGGATATGGCCAAAGAGCAAATTGGTGACTTGGAAGATACAGTACTAAAGAACTCACAAAGCATGTAGCAGGTACTAATAAAAAAAAATTATTGGGAACATGTGGCAGATTCATGTTGATGTATGGCAAAACCAATATTTTTACAATATTTTACAATATTGTAAAGCAATTAGCCTCCAATTAAAATAAGTAAATTTAAATTAAAAAAGATAAAATTACCAAAGAATAGTTAAGATACATGGAAGATAATTCATCTATTTCATCTAATAGAAAGTTCAAAAATATTAAGAGAATAACAAAGAAGCAATAAATGGAGATTGCTAATTACTTTTCAAATTTGAAGAAATCTGAGTTCTCACACCAAAAGTCCACTGAGCAAGATAAATAAAAATCAACCTACTCCTAGACACAGTGAATAAAACCTCATAACATCAAGAATAAAGTGTCAGGTGTTTGATACAATGACAGTGTTGCTAAGTTGAGAAGCCACTTAGTACCGTCTGCCCTTGTGATCTGAAATAATCTTCTCTCATTATTTCCAAGATTATTCCAAATACAATATCCCACTGAGACACTTAAGTTTTGTTCCATAACCATTGGGATAGAGATTTCAGAGGGGTCTGTGAGTGTGTGAGTGTGTGTGTGTGTGTGTGTGCCTAGCTATATAGAGGGAAATTACCTCCCACTGCTCTTCAGGTGTGAGAAAGTTGTAGATACTGATGCCCAAACAAACTGTGTTGTGAGTAGGCTAATTGCAGAAGCTAAGACTGATTAATAAAGCCAGGATGGAGACACAGAATCATTGGTTCACTTAAAAAAGACAATAACACTGGACAATATATTCCAGTTTGTGTCAAACCTGGATGTGCACTTTGGAGAAGAAGATGAAGATCCAGATGCCATGTTTCATTCCTTTGTTTCATATGGACTTTTTGGGACAGCTGAACAATTGGCTCTGCCCCAAAGGGTGCTGAGAGGTTCTTGCAGGAAATTTATCACAATGTACTGAAACTTAATTCTTTTTTTCCTGATAAGTGATTTACATAGATTAAAATGCATAGAGCACATATATATTCAATATGATCAATTTTGACAATTGTATACACCACCCAAAACAAGATGTAGAACATTTCTATCCCTCCAGAGGGTTTTCTCATCCCATTTCCAAGCAATCTTCACTCACCCTTGCAACTACTTTCCATTTTCCATCACCACAGATTTAGCTGTGCCTGTATTTGTACTTTGCATTAAAATGAATTATACAATCATCATAATAAATAATAATAAAGCAACAATCTTAAGAACCACTAGAGGGGAAACATGCTTCCTTCCAAAGAAAGATAAACTAGTCTGGGGGAAAACAACAATAGATGCTAGAAATATTTACACATGAAGTAGAACTGTCAACCTGGATCGTTGTATCCAGCTAATACCTCATAAGGGCAAAATAAAGGCACTTTCAGTCTTTAGCTAGAGTCAAGCACCTACATACTGTCATTACATACACAGGAAAACTATGTATCTTATAAATAAGATAAATGAAGCCAGAGAGAAATTATAGAGAAAAAGAATCAATGATAAGCAAAGCAACTGATAAACTATGTCTAATGTGACTATAAAATTACCATAACTGACCTTTTGTTTAAAATGGCAAACTAAAACTGTCCAAAATAATTAGGGGTTCAAATGGGTAGTTCAAGCATACTAAAAGCCCTTGCCACAGTTAAGAGGATAAAAATACTGAAAAACCAAAGAATTTGTGAGAATATTTTATATATATAAAATGTTTATATACATTATATATATATATTAAATGGTCTAGCAAATATATATTAATATTTATAAAATATACATACACAAATACATACATATATATACATATATATGATATTTAAGGACAATGTGAATGTAAATATGAATTATAGCATCCAGATCAGCAGAAATAATCAGGGATAGAGAAGCTAAAAACATTTATGTTAAACTGAAAATGAACAAAAAGGAAGTAGAAATTAGTCAGAATATATCAATAAACATAATAATTGTAAACAAATTAGCCTCATCTAACAAAGACAAGACTGTTATAACAAGTTTTTTTTTTGTAATCTAGTTACATACCACTTAGCCTCATCTAAAACAAAACCACACCAAAATATATATAAAATATAAAATAAAAATAATAATAACAAAATAGAAAAAATAGTATGGCAATACTAATATCAGATACATTAAAATTAAAGGCAAAAAGTAATCTTCATATTATAGAGAAGAACAGAAAGCCAAGAACAACTAAGATATATTAAAGAAAATACAGTGAAGAGATCTGCCCTACCAAACATCAAGACTTCTTACAAAAGCTATAATAAATTAAGACTGTGTTATCAAAACAGGGAAGACAAAAAGGCCAATTAACAGAATAAACTCCAAAAACAAAATCCACCATCATTACACTCTAATCCTCTTTTGTTTTTCTCTTTAGCATTTATCATTCTTTAACATGCTATATAATTATATTATTTATTTTGTTGACTGTCTGTCTCTGTCCCTTAAATTATAAGGTCAGTGAAGACCAAGGTTTTTGTCTGTTTGTTTACAATGAAGAGTGCTTAGAAGAGGGTCTGACTCAAAGCAGATGATCAATAAGTACTGGCTGAATTAATAAATAAAAACTAAATGTGAAAATCAAAATTAGATTTTTTAAAGAAGAAAATGCAGGGGAATAAATATGTTTATGTCAGTGAACTAGGTAAGAATTCCTTGGAAATACACAGAAATTACATAAAAAATTAAAATGAGTACATACACACACATACCACATACCATTATGAACAATGGTTAAAAACAAGCCACAACATGATGGAGGAAGATTTATGAGACACACAAACAAGATCATATAAGGAACTCTGACATATCAATAGGAAACAAACAAACAAACAAACAATCCAGTATAATAAGCAAAGGATATGAAAAGTCCCATTCACAGAAAACAAAATCTGAAGGGTCAATAAACACACAAGAGATGCTCAACCTCACTTGTAATCAGAGAAATGAAAACTAAAACAAAAATAAGATGTTACACACTGTCAGATTAACAGTATCTAATAAATTCGAAGATACTTAAAATTTATTCCCTGAGAAATCTATTTTTAGGTATACATTATAGAAAAACTCTTGGACATGTGCACACTGAGAAATACATAAAAGAAACAGCACTATATGAAATGGTAAAACAAAAAATAGGTAACAACCTAAATGTCCATAGCAGTTTGAAAAAGAATATATAAATTTGAGTATAATCATCATAATGGATGGTTCTAATATTAGAATAATGAACCAAAGTTACACATAACAATATTGATAAATTTTGACTGAAAAGTTGCAAATGAATATATACTGTATGCCATAATTTAAATGAAATTTTAAAAACTACAACACAACACTATTTTAAGTATCTAGATTCAAAAACATGTAGAGAAGGTCAAAACTATGCAAATGGAGAAAAGAAAAGGATTAGGGAGGAGTATATAGGGAGCTTCAACCATGTCTGTAATGTGGGAAAAATAAATCAATTATGAGATACCAATTCATGCCCATCATTTCTGCAAATGTTAAAAAATAATATCAAACTTTGACAAGAAAAGTGGGGAATACCTCGTCCACTACTTGTGGGAATGTAAATTGAAACAGCTGTTTTATAGCCTTCAATTAAAATAAATAAATTTAAATTTAAAAAAAAAAAGGGAAAAATTTTTTTAAATTAAAAAAAATAAATGGTATTTTGTCAGTGTTTATTAAAATTCACAATCTATCTTAAGATTCAACAATTTTTACTTTTACATGTGTATTCTAGAAAGTACTTGTGTACTTGGAAACACATATAAGAGAGTGCTCCCCGTAATACTGTTTGGAATGCTGAAAAATAACTAAGTGTTCACTAATACAGAAATACGTGAATTAAATATGGTAAAAAAAAACCCACACAAAGGAATACTATGCAGCGTTTACAAAGAATAAGTTATTTGTAAGAAGACTGTATTCAATCCAGAACTGTTTGCTGAATTAAAAAAAAAAAATCAAGTTGTAGAAGGCTATGGTAAGCTACAGTAACCAGAGCACTGCCTATAGTGAGGAGAGGACGCAGGTGTAAGTAGTGATGACAAAACGCCTACCTGCAGTGATGAGGAACCTGATGTGGCAGAGCTGATCAGAAGACTGCCTTGGAAGAGAAGAGAAATACCTACTACTATTGTGGCACTAGCTCAAAAATCTGCCAATGGAAAAAAAAAATGAATATGCTCATAAAGCGACACGCTTGTAAGGCGAAGCCCTCCACGTGTTTTCCTGTAGGATGAAGAGTCTGAAGAGTCTGACGTGACCAAACTGACCAAAGAAAAGAGATGTGGGCGGGGCTAACTGGAAGCCTACCAATAGAAATGAGACAGACCGTAGGGAGAGCAGGCTACCTATAAGCCTGCTTGTATGATGAGAAGGACCCTTATGCACAGAAGGCTGTCCGTAGATTGCCTATAAAGAGGAGAAAACCCTTACTGTAGGCAGGCATAACGAGAAGCCTCCTGACAGAAAAGTAAGACCCTACTTTGACAAAGCTGAGTACAGGATTGCCTTTGTGATATGAGAGGTCCTAATGTGTACTGAAGTAAATAGAGAACTGTTTGTAGGGAAGGATCCTGTCGCAGTCAGAGGTAAACCAATAGAGAAGAGAAGAATTTTTGTATGGTTGTAACTGCTCAGATACCTGCTCACACAGAGAGAAAGACCCCGGTTTGGGAGGATATGACTAGAAGCATTCTAATAAGAATAGAAGGATCCTTGGCATGGGTGGGACTAACGAGAAGCTGCCTATTAGACTTCATGCAGATGAGGCTGTCCAAAGACTTGCCTGTAATGATGAGAAGGACACTTGTGTTTGGAACTGGTCAGGGTTCTTAGCTATACTGATAACAAGGATTCTAAATTGGCTGAAGTATTTGGGGTATGTCTGAAAAACGGTGAGGAAAATCCCTATGCAGTAGGATAAAAGTAAAACCTGACTGTTAAAGAGAATCAAAGATGGTCATGGGAACGTAGCAGCTTACAGATAGAGAGTTACATGTTTTTCTGGGGACTGGGTGTTAAATAATAATGGAGTAGCAGTCTGGATCTGAATCTATGGAAAGAGCAGCTTTAGAGTGAGTTAACCCCGAGGTCTAGTCAGGGAGTTTTCTTCAGGTATACCAAGAAGGGGAGAAGAGTCTATCAGGTGAGAGACCTAGTTAAGGAATGTAAGTCTATGTGTGACTGGGATAGGCATAGAAATGTGCAGAGCAGAAGTGGGGTTCCTGACAGAATGAATGACTAGAATTTAAGAGAAAATACTCCTGTGACTTCCCTGGTAGTCCAGTGATTGGGACTCCATACTGCTGACACAGGGGACTTGGTTCATTCCTTGGTCAGGGAACTAGGATCCCACATGCAGCCAAAAATTGAAAAGTTAGCAATAAGACCTCAGATTTCACATTGCTACCAATCCTAAAGAAGGTACTTCCTGTCAAGTTTTGTTTAAAATCAAAGAAAGAGGTCCACAATTACCTGAAAAGTCTATTTAAATACTCTTTCCTTTAAAAAAAGAGAAAATACTCCCAAGTTAAATAGTTAAAATAATAATAACATAAAATTCCACATGAGAATAATTTCTGTTAAAGTTACAGCGAAGACATATAAGTGCTGACCATCAACGAATTAACAATAAGCTATCTACCTCCTATAATAATAGCCATAATGAGATGATGAGGGTAAACAACTTATGTAAGTGAGGATTGTCCAGATGTACGTGGGGGACATTATAAGACCAAGTTTGTGTAAGTGAGGATTGTCTTAGAGTGTAAGCCTCCTATTCTGGACAGGGTACTATTATTCTTGGTTGACATACTAACCATGAAATCTCCTTGCAGGGCTTTCTTCAGCCCAAGACCACAGCGTGTTTATGAATGTAGACTTATCCCTTATGGAATTGGTCCACTTAATATAACTTTTAGTTCTAAAGCTCCTAGATTTTATTTGATTCTGAGGCTCCTCATCAAGACCCTTTTAGGACAGAGACATATCTAGCTGTCCATTAACCTCAGATTACTGGTTCCCCCAAAGAGGGTGTTGCTCATGTCCTGAAGAAATTACCCTCCCTCTGGGAGCAGAGCCACCTACATTCCCTCTGTGAATGTTGTTTACATTCAGTCACTGAGTGTAACCCTCCTTTTACAGTGGGGAATGTAATTACACTTCAGGGAAGAGAGTTATCATCTTCCTCTAATCCGAGCCCTCCACCACTTGTCCCTCAATCACCCCTGGTCATGTACAAGAAGAAAGAGTTGAATACCAGAATCTGGAGGTCACCTTCACATGGTCAAATAAAGATAAAAGGCCTGGGTTGAAAATCATCCCACAACAGGGAATGCCATCCAGCTGAGTGAGCACAGGTGGAGGTGAGGCAGGCAGGCAAGACTTTCCTTCCAACACATTTAGTATTCTTGATATTGGCAAACAAACAGACAAAACAGGAACCAGCTTCTGGGCTTATTCTGAAAAATATATATAAACTGATTTATGAGATGACAACCTTGATGAGGCAGAAAAGGGCTCAGTTTGTTTTTTTATCTGGATAGTCTTAAGTATTTTGATAAAAATACATAAAGGCCAAATAGGTAGAAACTGAATGATTTCATAATTTCTTTATGAATTTGATATAATCTAGAATTAGTAAAGGAAATGCTTGAGCATATTAGGTATGTAGTTTGTATTCTGTTTTTTCTAAATTTGGAGACACTTTGGTCTTGTAATTTTAGGGGAAAATTTTATTTCTATTCTATTTTATTCTCATTCTTCTCTTTTATGATATATACATTAATTTCTTAATTTTAAAATTGGTTGACAATGAATTTTACCAACCACTAAATTATTACTTTTTAATGCCAATGTCTTGACATTGATTAATAAACTATTTTCCTGCTGTTTTGGCAATATTATACTAAATTTTTCTTGTTTCTTGTAGACACTTCATAATAAGATCATTATCCCCCTTCAGAATTGACCCAGACCTTGAAGGAGGGTTCTGAGCCTTGTTACAACTAATTCCTTCCCAAGAGTCAGCCTATCAGTTCCCTCATCCCTTTGAATATGTACATGAAGGAGTTTTAGGGTAAATAGACAATTGGAAGCAGTCAACAACAGTAGGAAATCAAATACCCAAGCTCACTAGCATCAAACAGCAGGGGATATAAACTATGTCAGTGGGACTCACAGAACCCAGAAATTCTGACACTGCACATTAAGTTGTGAGGATATGGTCCTTGCATGTACTATGGCTCTGTCTTTCTGTAGGTATAAAAGTATGTTCTGGCATGGTTTGAGAGGCCTCTGCATAGAGATTCAGTGCTAAGACAGCAGTCTTTTAAGAGGAATTCATCATCCAGTTAAGTAGAAAATTGCTAGGAAACTTTTTTAAATATTATTTTGTATTTTTTATGAAGTATTTTATAAAATACAGAAAAGATTTTCAAGTTTTTGCTTATATATATATATTTTTTTCTATCTTTCAGAAATAAGGTAATTTTTTTGTCTTTAGACTTTTTGGCACATTTTTATTTGCATTATATTTTAGAAGTTTAATTTCTCTTTTGACATTTCATTTATATTTGATATATTTTTATTTGCTTATTCATTTTTTACTTATTAGTTAATTTACAACTGTCACCATAAACCTACTATCCAGCCTGAGAATTAGAACATTAACAGCAATTATTATCTGCCTATGATGACCCCTCCCCCTCATAAACTTTGTCCCTTGCCTCCTCCAATCCAAGGTATGTTTATCATGAATCTTGTGTTATAATTCTCTCCCTTTATTTAAAAAATTAAGATGAAATTCACATAACATAAAATGAACAAGTTTAAAATGTACAAGTTATTGGCATCTAATACATATACAATGTGTGCAGCAATCACCTATATCTAGTTCCAAAAAAATTTTATTGGAAACTAATGGAAACCCCATACCCATTAAGCAGTTGCTCCTTAGAGTGCCCACATTCTTTGGCTCATAGCCATGCCACAACAACCCCTGCTTCCATCATCACATCTCCTTCTCTCTGTTTCTGTTGGTACATCACTTTCTCTGACTCCCAGCCTCCTGCTTCCTTCTTATAAGGACTCTCCTGGTAACATAAGGCCCAGCTTGACAATCCAAAATAATCTCCTTGTCACCAAATCCTTAACTTAATAACATCTTCAAAGTCTCTTTTGACATGTAAGGTAAGGTATTCACAAGTTCCTGGAATTATAATGTGGACATATCTCTTGTTGTCATTCACTTGCTAATTAGTTCAGTCGCTCAGTCACGTCCGACTCTTTGCGACCCCATGAATTGCAGCACGCCAGGCCTCCCTGTTCATCACCAACTCCCAAAGTTCACTCAGACTCACGCCCATCGAGTCAGTGATGCCATCCAGCCATCTCATCCTCTGTCGTCCCCATCTCCTCCTGCCCCCGATCCCTCCCAGCATCACAGTCTTTTCCTTTTTTTTTCTTGATTTTTTATTTATTTATTTTTTTTTTAGTTTTTTATTTTTTAAATTTTAAAATCTTTAATTCTTACATGCGTTCCCAAACATGAACCCCCCTCCCACCTCCCTCCCCATAACATCTCTCTGGGTCATCCCCATGCACCAGCCCCAAGCATGCTGCATCCTGCGTCAGACATAGACTGGCGATTCAATTCTTACATGATAGTATACATGTTAGACTGTCATTCTCCCAAATCATCCCACCCTCTCCCTCTCCCTCTGAGTCCAAAAGTCCGTTATACACATCTGTGTCTCTTTCCCTGTCTTGCATACAGGGTCGTCATTGCCATCTTCCTAAATTCCATATATATGTGTTAGTATACTGTATTGGTGTTTTTCTTTCTGGCTTACTTCACTTTGTATGATCGGCTCCAGTTTCATCCATCTCATCAGAACTGATCCAAATGAATTCTTCTTAACGGCTGAGTAATACTCCATTGTGTATATGTACCACAGCTTTCCTATCCATTCATCTGCTGATGGACATCTAGGTTGTTTCCATGTCCTGGCTATTATAAACAGTGCTGCGATGAACATTGGGGTACATGTGTCTCTTTCAATTCTGGTTTCCTCAGTGTGTATGCCCAGCAGTGGGATTGCTGGTTCATAAGGTAGTTCTATTTGCAATTTTTTAAGGAATCTCCACACTGTTCTCCATAGTGGCTGTACTAGTTTGCATGGGATCTAATTAAAATTAAAAGCTTCTGCACAACAAAGGACAATATAAGCAAGGTGAAAAGACAGCCTTCTGAATGGGAGAAAATAATAGCAAATGAAGCAACTGACAAACAACTAATCTCAAAAAAATACAAGCAACTTATGCAGCTCAATTCCAGAAAAATAAACGACCCAATCAAAAAATGGCCAAAGAACTAAATAGACACTTCTCCAAAGAAGACATACAGATGGCTAACAAACACATGAAAAGATGCTCAACATCACTCATTATTAGAGAAATGCAAATCAAAACCACAGTCTTTTCCAATGAGTCAACTCTTCGCATGAGGTGGCCAAAGTATTGGAGCTTCAGCTTTAGCATCATTCCTTCCAAAGAAATCCCAGGGTTGATCTCCTTTAGAATGGACTGGTTGGATCTCCTTGCAGTCCAAGGGACTCTCAAGAGTCTTCTCCAACACCACAGTTCAAAAGCATCAATTCTTTGGCTCTCAGCCTTCTTCACAGTCCAACTCTCACATCCATACATGACTACTGGAAAAACCATAGCCTTGACTAGACGGACCTTTGTTGGCAAAGTAATGTCTCTGCTTTTGAATATGCTATCTAGGTTGGTCATAACTTTTCTTCCAAGGAGTAAGCGTCTTTTAATTTCATGGCTGCAGTCACCATCTGCAGTGATTTTGGAGCCCAAAAAATAAAGTCTGACACTGTTTCCACTCTTTCCCCATCTATTCACTTGCTAAGTCATGTCCAACTCTTTGCAATCCCATGGACTGAAGTATGCCAGGCTTCCATGTTGTTCACTATCTCCTGGAGTTTGTTCAAACTCCTATCCATTGAGTTGGTGATGCCATCCAATCATCTCATCCTCTGTCTCTCCCTTCTCCTCCTGCACACAATCTTTCCTAGTACCAGGGTCTTTTCCAATGAGTCAGCCCTTCGCATCAGATAGCCAAAGTATTGGAACTTCAGCTTCAGCATCAATCCTTCCAATGAATATTCAGAGTTGATTTCCTTTAGAATTGAATTGTTTGATCTTGCAGTTCAAGGGACTCTCAAGAGCCTTCTCCAGCACTACAATTAGAATGTGACTCAGCCTTCTTTATGGTCCAACTCTCACAACCATACATAACTACTGGAAAAATCATAGCTTTGACTAGACAGACCTTTGTCAGCAAAATGATTTCTAATCATAATCTCTGTTTTTTAATATGCCATCTAGGTTCATCATAGCTTTTCTTCCAAGGAGAAAGCACCTTTTAATTTCATGACTGCAGTTACCATCCACAGTGATTTTGGTGCCCAATAAAATAAAATCTGCTACTGTTTACATTTTTTCCCCATCTATTTGCCATGAAATGATGGGACCAGATGCCATGATTTTAGTTTTTTGAATGTTGAGTTTTATTCCAGCTTTTCCACTCTCCTCTTTTACCCTCATCAAGAGGCTCTTTAGTTCCTCCTCATTTTCTGCCATTAGAGTGATATCATCTGCATATCTGACATTGATGATATTTCTCCCAGCAATCTTGATTCCAGCTTGTGATTCACCCAGCCCAGAATTTTGCATGATGCAGACTGCATAGAAGTTAAATAAGCAGGGTGAAAATATATAGCCTTGACATACTCCTTTCCCAATTTTGAACCAGTCTGTTGTTTCATGTCTGGTTCTAATTGTTGCTTCTTGACCTGCATGCGGGTTTCTCAGGAGGCAGGTAAGGTGGTCTGGTATTCCCATTTCTTTAAGAATTTTGCAGTTTTTTGTGAGCCACAGAGTCAAAGGCTTTCACGTAGTCAATGAAGCAGAAATTTTTCTGAAATTCCCTTGTGAACATCTCTGGGGGACCATTATTCAAGCCTAATAGAGATGGCATTCTGGCCTCCAAAGATTCACATCTATCCCAAATGCAAAATACATTAGTCACATACCAAGGTTCCCATGTCTCAAAAGCATCAACTCAAGTGCAAAATTTATCATCCAAATCTCAATAGCTCAAGGGTCTCAAGTCTCATCATTTAAATCATCTAAATTTGGTACGATTGAGGCTCTGGATTGTTATCAATCCTTGGGCAGAATTTATCTCCATCATAGACATATGAAACTGGAAAAGAAGTTGTCTAATTCCAAAATACAATGCTGGAAGGGACATAGGACAGTAGTTAAAGACAGTCCCATTTAAAATTGAAGAAAATGGAAGGATAAAAGGAGTCATCAGTTTGGGGCAATGTTCTGCTTATAGAATTTTGTGAATTCAAGAGCCTTCTTTTATTTGATCCTTTATCCCCTTCAGCCCAAGATGGCAATGTGTCTGCTGGTATAATATTAATCTCAAGAATTTTTTGAGTTACTTGTTTATGTCATAGAGAACCACTGCTTTATGTACTCTTTCATAGATTTTTTTCCTGGATAATTCCATCTCTGTTCCTGATTTCTGCTGAGATAGGTGAGGACATTCATGGATCTAATACAAAATTTCTTCAAAGAACTCCTCTGTGATTGAATACTCTGAATTTTTGATATTTTTAAGGCATAGAAAAAGGTTTTCCAGCTACACACTTGGCTTCCTCACTGGTGAACACTTTATGCTAATTATATCTCCTATGTTTATCATCATTTGTAGTCTGGATAGAATTTCCAAATCATCAAGTCTGGTTCCTTGAGACTGAACTGGTGTCCCCTCAATTTAGCTTTTCCTCAATCATTTCACTCCAAGCAGCAAGAAGAAAACAAGACCCACCTTGAATAATTTATTTGGAAATGTCCTCCACTAATTTCAATTTCCACATAACTACAGGACATTATTCAACTAAGCTCTCTGCTAATGTAAAACAAGAATCACTGAGCAAAAATTATATAAATTGGACAGAATGCATTTCCTCTAAGAATCAGGAACAAGACAAGAATGCCCTATTTCACCACTTCTGTTCAATGTAATGCTGGATATTCCAGCCAGAGAAATTAGACAAGAAAATAAGTTGAAAGACAATCAAATTGTAAACGAAGAAGTGAAATCATCTTTGTTTGCAGATGACATGATTTTATATGTAGAAAATCCTAAAGATTCCACAAAAATGTAGAGCTAATAACAAAATTATAAGATATAAAATCTGCATTCAAAAATTAGCAAGAAAAAAATTCCACTTACAGTAGCACTAAAGAGCAAAAAACTAAAAATAAACCTAACCAAGGAAGTGAAAGACATGTGCACAGAAAACAACAACAAGAAAAAAAATTGCTGAAAGAAATTAAAGAAGACATCAAATCATGGAAAGACATCTCTTATTCATGGATTGGAAAATAATAATATCTATATTAGGGTTCTCCAGAATAATAGAATCAACAGTATATATATGTATATATGTAGTCCATCTATCTACCTAGCTACCTATATATCTTTCTCTCTATCATTTATCTATCAAGAGAAAGAAGGGGAAACGATTTAGCTTAAAAAATTGGTTTACAAAATTTTGGAGATTTTGTAAGTCCCAAATCTTCAGGGTAGACCAGTAGGCTGTATACCAAGGGAAGCGTTTCAGTTCCAGTCTGAAAGCAGTCTTCTGGTATAATTCCTTACTTAGGGAAGGTTGGTCTTTCTCTTTAATGCCTTCAATTGATTGGTTAAGTCTTGTCTATACTATGAAGGGTAATTTGTTTTACTCAAAGTCTAACAATTTAGGCGTAAATCTTATCTAAACCATACCTTCACAGAGACATTTAGAATAATCCTTAATCAAATATCTGGGTATTGTGGCCTAGTCAGGTTGACATATAAAGTTAACTGTCACACTACCCAAAGTGACTTAGAGATTCAATGCAATCCTTATCAAAATCCCAGCAATGTTTTTGCAAAAATAGGAAAACCCATCTTAAGATTCATAGAGAATCTCAAGGGACCCTGAATAGCAAAAATAATCTTGAGAAAGAAAAACAAAGTTGAAAGACACATTTCTGATTTCCAAAACTCATTAGAAAGTATTACACATCTAGTTTATCTATTCATCTACTGAAGGACATTTAAGCTCTTTCCACCTTTTGGATATTGTGAATAATGCTGTTCTGAACATGTGTGTACAATTATCTTTCTGAGTCCTTTCTTTAAATTTTTTGTGTGTATATACCTAGAACTGATATTGCTAGATTATATGGTAAATCTATGCTTAATTTTCTGAGCAATCATCATGGAATTTTCCACAGTGGCTGTATCATTTTGGGCTTCCCTGGTGGCTCAGAGGTTAAAGCGTCTGCCTGCAATGCAGGAGACCTTGGTTCGATCCCTGGGTCACGAAGATCCCCTGGAGAAGGAAATGGCAACCCACTCCAGTATTCTTGCCTGGAGAATCCCATGGACGGAGGGGCCTGGTGGGCTACAGTCCATGGGGTCACAAAGAATCGGACATGACTGAGCGATTTCACTGTACCATTTTACTTTCCCACCAGCAGGGCACAAAGATTCTACTTTCTCCACAACCTCATCTATATTTTTTATGTTCTGCTTAAAAACAACAACAACAACAACAAAAAAAAAAACAAAAAACAAAAAAAAAAACACCCTACTGTGTATGAAGAGGTATCTCATTGTGATTGTGATTTTGATTTCCCTACTGATTAGTGAGGGCTTCCCAGGTGGTGCTAGTAGTAAAGAACCCACATGCCAGTACAGGAGACATAAGAGACGTGGGTTTGATCCCTGGGTCAGGAAGATCTCCTGGAGGAGGAAATGGCAACCCACTCCAGTATTCCTGCGTGGAGAATCCCAGGGACAGAGAAGCCTGGCAGACTACTGTCCATAGGGTAGCACAGAAGCAGACATGACTGAAGTGACTTACCACCACCACCGCTGATTAATGCTGTTAAACACCTTTTCGTGTACTTATTGGCCATTGGTACAACTAAATTGAAGAAATGTTTATTCATGTCTTTTGTCCATTTAAAAAATTGGGCTATTTGCCTTTTGTTCTTAAGTTGTAGGTGCCCTTTATATATTTTGAATATTAATTTATTATCAGATAAAGGATTTGCAAATATTTTCTCCAGTTTTGTGGTTTGCCTTTTTATTTTGTTGATAGTGTCCTTTGGTGTACAAAGTTTCCCAGTTTGATGAAGTATCTATTGTTTTGGTGTGACCTATATTTTGTTGTCATATCCAATAAATGGTTGCTAAATTCAGTGTCATGAGGCTTTACCACTTTTCTTCTCTAAGCATTTTATGATTTTATCTCATGTATAAACCTTTCATTCATTTTGAGTTAATTTTTGTTGTATGGTGTTAGGTAAGAGTTCAACCTTATATTTACACGTAGATCCTCATTTTCAGAGCATTATTTGAAAAGTCTCCAATATTCACTGTAGCACTATTTACAATAGCTAGAACATGGAAGCAACCTAGATGTCTATCAGCAGATGAATGGATAAGGAAGTTGTGATACATATACACAATGGAATATTACTCAGCTATAAAAAAGAACACATTTGAGTCAGTTCTAATGAGGTGGATGAAACTGGAACCTATTATACAGAGTGAAGTAAATCAGAAAGAGAAACACCAATACAGTATATTAATGCATATATATGGAATTTATAAAGATGGTAATAATGACCCTATATGCAAGAGAGCAAAAGAGACTCAGATGTAAAGAATAGAATTTTGGACTCTGTGGGAGAAGGTGAGGGTGGGATGATTTGCAAGAATAGCAATCAAACGTATATATTACCATATGTAAAATAGATGATGACCAGTGCAGGTGTGATGCATAAAGTAGGGCACTCAAAGCCCGTGCTCTGGAACAACCCAGAGGGATGAGGTGGGAATGGAGGTGGCTGGGGGGTTCAGGATGGGGGGACACATGTACACCAATGGCTGATTCATGTCAATGTATGGCAAAAGACACTACAATACTGCAAAGTAATTAGACTTCAATTAAAATAAATAGATTAATTAAAAAAGAAAAAATCATTTAAAAAGTCTCTTTCTTCACTTAATGTTCTCAGCTCCCTTTCTGAAAAGCATTTGACCATATATTAATATATAAGGGTTTATTTCTGGTTCTCTGTTGTATTTCAGCTTGGTGTGTCTTTATGTCAGTACCACACTCCTTTTATTATTATAGCTTTGTAGTAAATTTTATAACCAGGCAGTATGAGTTCTCCAATTTTTTTTTCAATATATTTTTTGGAAGTTTAGATTTCCTTGCTCTTTTATATGAAATTTAGGATGGATGTTTATATTTCTGCAAATGTCATTGGTATTTTGATAGGGATTGCATTAAATCTTAAGATTGCTTTGATTAGTATGGAGTAGATAATAATATTGTCTTTCAATATGAACTTCACCAAAGTTCTGTTTCTCTGGAGGACACTAAGACAGATGCATTGCATTGTTTGATTTTCATATGTTAAACCACTCTTGCATTCCATGGATAAATCTTACTTGGTCAATGGTATATAATCCTTTGGCTATGTGGATGAATTCAGTTTGCTTGTATTTTTAAGGGTATTTGCTCAATATTCGTAAGAAATATTGATCTGTAGTTTTCTTTCTTGCACTATCTGACTTTAGTATTGGAATAATGCTGATCTTATAGAATGAGTTAGGAAGTGTACTCTCCTTTTCAATTTTATGGAAGAGTTTGAAAAGGATTGGTGTTAAGTTTACTTTAAATGTTTGATACAATTCTCCAATGAAGTGACCTAGTCCAGAGCTTTTCTTTTTGGGAAAGATTTTAGATTACTGTTTCAATATCCTTAATCATTATAGGATGGAGAAGGCAATGGCAACCCACTCCAGTACTCTTGCTTGGAAAGTCCCATGGACGGAGAAGCCTGGTGGGCTGCAGTCCACGGGGTTGCGAAGAGTCGGGCACGACTGAGCGACTTCCCTTTCACTTTTCACTTTCATGCATTGGAGAAGGAAATGGCAACCCACTTCAGTGTTCTTGCCTGGAAAATCCCAGGGACAGTGGAGCCTGGTAGGCTACCGTCTATGGGGTCGCAGAGTCGGACACGACTGAAGCAACGCAGCAGCAGCAGCAGCAGCAGCAGCAGCAGCAGCAGCAGCAGCAGCAGCAGCAGCAGCAGTCATTATAGGCATACTGAGACTTTCTATTTCTTTTTGATTCAGTCTTGGTAGTTAATGTGTTTCTATATATTTGTCAAATTAACCTAGATTTTTCTCTTTTTTTGCATAAAATTGTAGTACCTACTTATAGTCTCTTACTTCTACAAACTTAGTAGTAGTATTCTTATTTACATTTCTGATTTTACTTCTATGAGTGTTGCTTGTTTTTAAGTCAGTATAGCTATTGGTCTTCAATTTTATCTTTTTGTTAAACCCAAATTTTAGTTTTATTGATTTTTCTCTAACGTTTTTGTTTTTGTCTGCATTATATATTTCTGTTCTAATCTTTATCGTTTTTATTCTTCTGCTAGCCTTAGATTTAGGTATTCTTTTTTCTTGATGTGTAAATTGAGACAGTTGTCTTGAGATTTTTTTAATTTCTTATGTAAGGATTTACAGCTATAAATATTTCTTAAACTACTGCTTTTTCTCCTTTCCATAAGTTGTGGTATGTTGGATTTCCATTTTTATTTGTGTTAAGATATTTTCTAATTTCTTTTGTGATATCTTCTTTGATCCACTGGTTCTTTGAGGTTGTGTTATTTAATGTCTACATATTTGTGAATTTTACAGTTATTGATTTCTAGTTTCATTCTGTTGTCATCAGAACAGATACTTTGCATGATTCAATCATTCTAAATTTATTGAGCTGGTTTGTGGCCTAGCAAATGGTCTATCCTGACCAATTTATAGAATATCTATGTGCCCTTGAGAAAAATATGTATTCTGTTATTTTGTTCTGTATATGTGTATTGTTCTGTATATGTATGTTAACTTCAATGGTATATAGGATTGACCAAATCTTCAATTTCCTTATTGATATTCTATATAGTTTTTTTTTAATTTTAGTTTTTTATTTTTTAAATTTTAAAATCTTTAATTCTTACATGCATTCCCAAACATGAACCCCCCTCCCACCTCCCTCCCCATAACATCTTTCTGGGTCATCCCCATGCACCAGCCCCAAGCATGCTGCATCCTGCGTGAGACATAGACTGGCGATTCAATTCACATGATAGTATACATGTTAGAATGTCGTTCTCCCAAATCATCCCACCCTCTCCCTCTCCCTCTGAGTCCAAAAGTCTATTATACACATCTGTGTCTCTTTCCCTGTCTTGCATACATTGTTTGACTCATTTTGAAAAGTGAAGTATTGAAGTCTCTCACTAGTATTTTGAATTGTCTATTTGGCCTTTCAATTTTGTCAGTGTTTGTTTCATATGTTTTGGAGTTCTGATGTTTAGGGCACACATGTTTATAACTATTTTATGTTCATGGTAAACTGATTTTTTTCTCAATGTATAATGTCTTTGCCTTTTCAACAGTGTTATACTTAAAGTATGTTTTGCTTTATTACAATAGCCACTCCAGATTCCTTTTCATTGCTGCATTGAATATCCATCCTTTCATTTTCAAACTATATGTGTCCTTATAGCTAAAGTGAATCTCTTATAATATGCATATAACTAGATTATGTTTTTATTAATCCATTCTACCTTTTGATTTGGCAGTTTAAACTGTCTACAATTAAATAAACTGCTCATAGGAAAGGGCATATTATTGCCAGATTTATTAATAATTTGCTGTATATATTATAATTTCCCCTCAGTTTTGCAAGGTGAAAGGAGTTTTGGTCATGATGGTACACGACAATGTAAATGTACTTAATACCACTGAACCTTTCAGTTAAAATGATTAAGATGGTAAAATTTTATGTTATCTATATTTTACCATTAGTAAATAAGAGAATTATGATAATGCCTACCAGAGGTCCAAGTTGGGTTTAGAAAAGGCAGAGGAACCAGAAATCAAATTGCTAACATAGAGAAAGCATAGAAATTCCAAAAAAACCATCTACCTCTGTTTCATCGACTATGCTAAAGTCTTTGACTGTGT
Organism: Ovis aries; assembly: GCF_016772045.2. Taxonomy (NCBI): domain Eukaryota; kingdom Metazoa; phylum Chordata; class Mammalia; order Artiodactyla; family Bovidae; genus Ovis; species Ovis aries. Next base: position 49,789,500 of record NC_056080.1, read on the forward strand.
GGATCATAACAAACTGTGGAAAGCTCTTAAAGAGATGGGAATACCAGACCATCTTACCTATCTCCTGAGAAACCTGTATGTGCGTCAAGAAGCAACAGAACCCTGTATGGAACAACTGATTGGTTCAGGATTGAGAAAGGAGTATGACAGGGCTATCTGTTGTCACCCTGCTTATTTAACCTATACACTGAGTACATCATGAGAAAAGCCAGGCTGGATGAGTTAAAATCTGGAATCAGGATAGTTGGGAGAAACATCAATAACCTCAGATGTGCAGATGATACCATTCTAGTGGCAGAAACTGAAGAGTAATTAAAAAAATCTCTTGATGATGGTGAAGAAGGAATCTGAAAAAGCTGGCTTAAAACTAAATATTAAAAAACAACAACAAAAACAACAACAACAAAAAACACTAACATCATGGCATCTTGCCCCATCACTTCATAGCAAATAGAAGGGGAAAATGTGAAAGCAGTGACAGATTTCCTTTTCCTGGGCTCTAAAATCACTGTGTACAGTAACTGCAGCCATGAAATCAGAAGACAATTGCTTCTTGGCTGGAAAGCTATAACAAACCTAAACAATGTGCTGAAAAGCAGAGACTTCACTTTGCTGACAAAGGTCCATATAGTCAAGGCTAATGGTCTTCCCAGTGGTCACACGCAGTTATGAGAGCTGGACCATAAAGAAGGCATGGCATCGAAAATTGATACCTTTGAAATGTGGTGCTGGAGAAGACTCCTGAGAGACCCTTGGATAGCAAAGATATCAAATCAGTCAGTCTGAAAGGAAATCAACCCTTAATACTCACCGGAAAGATTGATGCTGAAGCTGAAACTCTAGTATTTTGGTCACCTGATGCAAACATCAGACTCATTGGAAAAGTCCCTGCTGCTGGGAAGGATTGAGGGCAGAATGAGAAGAGGGCGTCAGAGGATGAGATGGCTGGATGGCATCACCAATGCATTGGAAATGCACTTAAGCAAACTTTGGGAGATAGTGAGGGACAGGGAACCTTGGCATGCTACAGTCCATAGGGTCACAGAGTCAGACACGACTGGGCGACTGAACAATAAACTTTTAGGGTTGTTGTTAAATGAGTTTTATGTATACCCAATACCTTTGTGTCCCTCATTTCTTCCATTATAGCATTCATTTGCATTTGGTTGATTTTTTTTTGTAGTGATGCACTTTGATTCTATTTCCTTTTCTGTGTGGACTTATAGATGTCAATTGTGATTGACATGGGAATTATATATATATATATATATATATATATACATACATACATATACATATATAAAATCTCTCAAAGTTGCAATAATCAATTTTTGAATTTAATATCAACTTTAAGTTGAATCACATACAAAACTCTACTCCTTTACAACTATGCCATCCAAATTTATGTTATTTATATCCCTAATAACATCTTTATTAATGTATACCTATCCAATTAAAATAAATATATTTATATTAAAAAAATAAAAAAATAGAAACATTTTTATTTGCACACAGGGGAAAAAAAGAAAGATTTATATATATGTGTGTGTGTGTGTGTGTATATATATATATATATATATTTAATAATTTGTCTTTTAAGACCAGTAGAAAATAAAAAGTCAAAGTTATGAAAGTCCTTGTTTTTATATTTGCTAGTGTAGTTACATGTAACAGAGATATCTTTATCTTCACAGGGCTCTGAATTGCTGTCTAACATTCTTTTATCTCAGTCTGAAGGTCTTGCTTATGTAATTATTTTAGGGAAGACATAATGGTAATACATTGCCTCAGCTGGTGTTCATGTGAAAGTATCTCAATTTACCTCTCATTCTTAAAGAGGATTTTTGAGAGACAGAGAGTTCTTAGTTGATAGTTTTTCTTTCAACACTTTAAATATACAATCCTACCAACTTCTGGCCTCCAAGGTTTCCACTGAGAAATCAGATTATAATCTAATTTGTGATCTCTTGACAAGTCTCTTTTCTCTTGATGACTATAAGACACTTTTTGTCTTTCAATAATTTGATTATATATCTCAAAGTGGGTCTTGGGTGTTTTCAATTTAGAGTTACTTGAGATTGGATTCCTAGCTTCAAGCCTTTCCTCAACTTTAGGATATTCTCTGCTATTAGATCTTCAGATAGCCTCTCTGTACCTTTCTCTCTTCATCTTTTGGGACATCCATAGTGCATATATAATCCATTTGATAATTTTCCTTAAATTTCTTATACCCTGGTTCCTTTCTTATTTCTTTTAACTTTCTGTTCCTCATACTCAATAATTTCAAATGTCTTATTTTCAAGTTGGCTGATTCTGTCTTCTGTAACTTCAAAAGTGTGATGAGCCATTTAGTGAATATTTCAATGCAGTTATTGTATTATATCTACTACTGTGGGCAAGAATCCTGTAGAAGAAATGGAGTAGCCATCATACTCAAAAAGGAGTTGCAGTACTTGGATGCAAGCTCAAAAATGACAGAATGATCTCTGCTCATTTCCAAGGCAAAACATTCAATATCACAGTCATCCAAGTCTATGCCCCAACCAGTAATGCTGAAGGAGCTGAAGTTGAATGGTTCTATGAAGATCTACAAGATTTTCTAGAACTAACACCCCCAAAAGATGTCCTTTTCATTACAGGGGACTTGAATGTAAAAGAAGGAAGTCAAGAATACCTGGACTAAAAGGCAAATTTGGCCTTGGAATACAGAATGAAGCAGGGCAAAGGCTAATAGCGTTTTGCCAAGAGAACACACTGTTCATAGCAAACACCGTCTTCCAACAACACAAGAGAAGACTCTACACATGGACATCACCAGATGGTCAATACTGAAATCAGACTGATTATATTCTTTGTAGCCAAAGATGGAGAAGCTCTATACAGTCAGCAGAAACAAGACTGGAAGCTGACTGTGGCTCAGATCATGAACCCCTTATTGCCAAACTCAGACTTATATTGAAGAAAGTAGGGAAAACCACTAGAATGTTCAGGTATGACCTAAAGCAAATTCCTTACGATTATACAGTGTAAGTGACAAATAGATTCAAGGGATTAGATCTGATAGTCAAAATGCCCAAAAAACTGTGGATGAAGGTTCGTGACATTGTACAGGAGGCAGTGATCAAAACCATATCCAAGAAAAAGAAATGAAAAAAAGCAAAATGGTTGTCTGAGGAGGCCTTACAAAAAGCAGAGAAAAGAAGAGAAGTGAAAGACAAAGGAGAAAAGGAAAGATATAGCCATTTGAATGCAGAGTTCCAAAGAACAGCAATGAGAGATAAGAAAGCCTTCCTCAGTGGTCAGTGCAAAGAAATAGAGGAAAACAATAGAATGGGAAAAACTAGAGATCTCTTCAAGAAAATTAGAGATACCAAGGGAACATTTCATGCAAAGATGGGCACAATGAAAGATAGAAATAGTCCATACCTAATAGAAGCAGCAGATATTAAGAAGAGGTGGCAAGAATACACAGAACTGTACAAAAAAGATCTTCATGACCGAGATAACCACGATGGTGTGATCACTCACCTAGAGCCAAACATCCTAGAATGTGAAGTCAAGTGAGCCTTAGGAAGTATCAGTACAAACAAAGCTAGTGGAGGTGATGGAATTCCAGTTGAAAGTGCTGCATGCAATATGCCAGCAAATTTGGAAAACTCAGCAGTGGCAACAGGACTCGAAAAGGTCTGTTTTCATTCCAATCCCAAAGAAAGGAAATGCCAATGAATGCTCAAAGTACTGCACAATTAAACTCATTTCACACACTACCAAGTAATGCTAAAAATTCTGCAAGCCAGGCTTCAACAGTACCGTGAACTTCCAGATGTTCAAGCTGGATTTAGAAAAGGCAGAGCAACCAGAGATCAAATTGCCAACATTCGTTGGGTCATCGAAAAAGCGAGAGAATTCCAGAAAAACATCTGCTTTATTGACTATGCCAAAGCCTTTGACTGTGTGGATCACAACAAACTGGAAAATTCTTAAAGAGATGGGAGTACCAGACCACATTACCTACCTCTTGAGAAATCTGTATGCAGATCAAGAAACAACAGCTAGAACTGGACATAGAGCAAGACTGGGTCCAAATTGGGAAAGGAGTACGTCAAGGCTGTATATTGTCACCTTGCTTATTTAACTTCTATGCAGAGTACATCATGTGAAATACTGGGCTGGATGAAGCACAAGCTGGAATCATGATTGCCAGGAGAAATATCAATAACCTCAGATATGCAGATGACACCGCCCTTATGGCAGAAAGTGAAGAGGAACTAAAGACTTTCTTAATGAAAAGGAAAGAGGAGAGTGGGAAAGCTGGCTTAAAGCTCAATATTCAAAAAACGAAGATCATGGCATCCATTCCCTTCACTTCATGGCAAATAGATGGGAAACAATGGAAACAGTGACAGACTATATTTTGGGGCTGCAAAGTCACTGCAGAGGGTTGCTGCAGTGATGAAATTAAAAGACGCTTGCTCCTTGGAGGAAAAGCTGTGACAAAATAGACAGCATATTAAAAAGCACAGACATTACTTTGCCAACAAAGGCCCCTCTAGTCAAAGCTGTTGACTAGAGGTTTTTCCAGTAGTCATGTATAGATGTGAGTTGGACCATAAAGAAAAATGAGCACCACAGAATTGATGATTTTGAACTGTGTTGTTGAAGTTTCTTGAGAGTCCCTTGGACAGCAAGGAGATCCAACCAGTCCATCCTAAAGGAAATCAGTCCTGAATATTAATTGGACGGACTGATGCTGTAGCTGAAACTCCAATACTTTGGCCATCTGTTGCAAAGAACTGACTCATTGGAAAAGACCCTGATGCTGGGAAAGATTGAAGGCAGGAGGAGAAGGGGATGACAGAAGATGAGATGGTTGGATGGCATCACTGGATCAATGCACATGATTTTGAGTAAACTCTGGGAGTGGGTGATGGACAGGGAAGCCTGGCCTGCTGCAGTCAGTCCATGTAGTCACAAAGTGTCAGACACTACTGAGCAACTTAACTGAACTGAACTGATTGTATTTTCCAGCTCCATAATTTCCGTTTTGTCCCTTTTTATAATTTCTTTCTCATTTTTTATACTCATAGTATCCTATAGCATCCCTTTAATTTTTTTGTCCATGTTTTCCTTTAGGTCTTTGAGCATTTTTAAGATAGTTGTCTTAAAGTCAAAGACATTAAATCTTATGCCTGTGTTTCTTCAGCAACAATTTTTTGCCACATTTAAAAATTTGAATAGACCATGTTTTACTGTTTGCTTGTATGCTTTGTGATTTTTTAAAAAGTTGAATATTTAAAAATCAGCCACTTTTCCCAGTCTTTCCAAAGTGGCTCTGTGCCAGGGTAATTCTTCACTAATTAGCTCGATGTGTTCTGAGTCTTTGCATCAGCCTGAGGGAAAGCTTATGGTCTTCTTGGGTCTTTTCTAGCATGTGTCTTCCTTAAGCCTAGATGTGCCTTTTTTTACTTTCACCATATACATTGTTGCTTTTAAATATCTTGATTTCCCAAAGGGTTTCTTCAATCTTGATTTCTCCTTGGAGGCTTAGATCATCTATTGTGTGTTTCTACACTCAATCTCTTGCCCCAGGTGTTTGCAGATCTTCATCTTCCTGTAGCTCCAAGCATTCAATGCCTCTCCCCACCTGAGATCCAAATTAGGCAAAACAGAGTCCTTCAGGAAACCCTGAGACAAGTTGCTGCTGCTGGTAAGAGTCGCTTCAGTCGTGTCCGACTCTGTGCAATTCCATAGACAGCAGCCTACCAGGCTCCTCCGTCCATGGGATTTTCCAGTAAAGAGTACTGGAGTGGGGTGCCATTGCCTTCTCCTGAGACAGGTTAGAACATAGCAAATAAAATCTGCTCTGCATACCAATCTGGTTTGAAGGATAGAATTTGGAACTGTTTTGCAGCCTTCTCCACACCATGACTACACCATACCAGGGAGGGGTGAGACAAGTGTGAACACTGAGCAGTTCCCAATTATATCCCTCAAACCAGATTGGTAAGCAGAGCAGATTTTATTTACCACATTCTAACCTGTATGACTGAGCGACTGAACTGAATTGAACTGAACTGAACCTGTCTCAGGGTTCCCTGAAGGAAATGATAAATGCTGGAGAGGGTGTGGAGAACAGGGAATGCTCTTGCTCTGCTGGTGAAGGTGCAAATTGATACCATTATGGAAAGCCATTATGGAAAACAGTATGGAGATTCCTTTAAAGACTAGGAATAAAACTACCATATGACCCAGCAACCCTACTACTGAGCATATACCCTGAGGAAACCACAATTGAAACCATAATTGAAAAAGACACATATACCCCAAAATTTATTGTAGCACTATTTACAATAGCTAGGATATGGAAGCAACCTAAACGTCTGCTGACAGATGAATGGATAAAGAAGTTGTGGTGCATATACACAATGGAATATTACTCAGCCATAAAAAGGAGCACGTTTGAGTCAGTTCTAATGAGGTGGATGAACATAGAGCTTATTATACAGATTGAAGTAAGTCAGAAAGAGAGAGACAAATATTGCATATTAACACATACATATGTAATCTAGAAAGATAGTACTGACGATCCCATTTGCAGGGTGGCAAAGAAGATGCAGACATAAAGAATGGATTTTTGGACACAGTGGGGGAAGGAGAGGGTGGGATGACTTGAGAGAATGGCATTGAAATGTATACATTACTGTATGCAAAACAGATAGACTTTTCTTCATTCAGCAAAATGCCCTTGAGTTACATCCAAGTTGTTGTATCAATAAATAACTTATTTCTATTTATGCTCAGTAGTATTCAACAGTTTGAATGTACCACCATTTGTTTAATTCACCTGTTGAGGGCATACGAACTCTTTCCAAGTTTTTGCTATTACAAATAAAGCTGCTGTAAATATCTGCATATGTTTTTGTGTGAAAATCAATTTTTATTTCTCTGGAATAAATGCCTAGGCATGAAATAATTGGTCCTATGGTAGTTTCCCAGTTAATAAGAAACTGCCAGACTGTTTTCTAACATAATTCCAACATTTTGATTTTCATCAATAATTTTTGAGTTATACTGCTTCTCTTTATCATTATCACCATTTGCTGTTGGCATTATTTTCTTCATAGCTATCTGATAGGTATATAGTGACCCCTCATTATGAGTTATTTAAATAACACATATATTGAGATATAATTCACATTCCATATAACTAAGCATTTAAAGTGTACAATTCAGTGTTTTTTTAGTATATTTACAAAGTTTTGCAAGCATCACCATAATCAATTTTGGAATATATTCAACAACACAAAAATAGCTTGCAGGCACATTGGTGGTTATTCCCTTCCATTTCCCGCACTCACCCTCACTCCAATTCTAAGCACCTTATTTTTATCTCCACAGATTTGGAGAATTATAAGGATTTCTTATAAATGGAAGTATATGAAAAGTGGTCTTGTGTGTCTGCTTCTTTCATTTAGCATAAGGTTTCCAAGGTTCATACATGTTTTAGCATGTATGAGTACTTCATTGCATCTTATGGTGGTAAAATACAAAATAACATCAATTTTACCATTTTATTCATTTAAAAATATACATTTCAATGTCGTTTACAGCATTGGCAAGGTGTGTAGCTATCACCATTATCTAGGTTCAGAACATTTCGTCAGTCCAAATGGAAG